>NC_136111.1:23125105-23799767 GCF_965212315.1 Lampetra planeri | reverse complement strand
CGTTTTTTGCCCAAAAATCACGTTTTGCCCAAAAAATCACGTTTTTGCCCAAAAATAACTTTTTTCTTGGCCAAAAATCACGTTTTTGCCCAAAAATCACGTTTTTGCCCAAAAATCACGTTTTTGCCCAAAAATCACGTTTTTGCCCAAAAATCACGTTTTTGGCCCCCAAATCACGTTTTTGCCCAAAAATCACGTTTTTACCCAAAAATCACGTTTTTGGCGCCAAATCAAGTTTTTGCCCAAAAATCACGTTTTTACCCAAAAATCACGTTTTTGACCAAAAATCACGTTTTTGGCCCCAAATCACGTTTTTGCCCAAAAATCACGTTTTTGCCCAAAAATCACGTTTTTGGCCCCAAATCAAGTTTTTGCCCAAAAATCACGTTTTTTGCCCAAAAATCACGTTTTTGCCCAAAAATCACGTTTTTGCCCAAAAATCACGTTTTTGCCCAAAAATCTCGTTTTTGCCCAAAAATCACGTTTTTGGCCCCAAATCACGTTTTCCCAAAAATCACGTTTTTGCCAAAAAATCACGTTTTTGCCCAAAAATCACGTTTTTGGCCCCAAATCACGTTTCTGCCCAAAAATCACGATTTTGCCCAAAAATCACGTTTTTGCCCAAAAATCACGTTTTTGCCCAAAAAAATCACGTTTTTGCCCAAAAATCACGTTTTTGCCCAAAAATCACGTTTTTGCCCCAAATCACGTTTTTGCCCAAAAATCACGTTTTTGCCTAAAAATCACGTTTTTGGCCCCAAATCAAGTTTTTGCCCAAAAATCACGTTTTTTGCCCAAAAATCACGTTTTGCCCAAAAATCACGTTTTTGCCCAAAATCACGTTTTTGCCCAAAAATCACGTTTTTCGCCCAAAAATCACGTTTTTGGCCCCAAATCACGTTTTTGGCCCAAAAATCACGTTTTTTGCCCAAAAATCACGTTTTTGGCCCAAAAATCACGTTTTTGCCCAAAAATCCACGTTTTTTGGCCCCAAATCACGTTTTTGCCCAAAAATCACGTTTTTGCCCAAAAATCACGTTTTTGCCCAAAAATCACGTTTTTGGCCCCAAATCACGTTTTTGGCCCCAAATCAAGTTTTTGCCCAAAAATCACGTTTTTGCCCAAAAATCACGTTTTTGCCCAAAAATCACGTTTTTGCCCAAAAATCACGTTTTTTGCCCAAAAATCACGTTTTTGCCCAAAAATTCCACGTTTTTTGGCCCCAAAATCACGTTTTTGCCCAAAAATCACATTTTTTCCCAAAAAATCACGTTTTTGCCCAAAAATCACGTTTTTGCCCAAAAATCACGTTTTTGCCCGAAAATCACGTTTTTGCACAAAAATCACGTTTTTGCCCAAAAATTACGTTTTGCCCAAAAATCACGTTTTTGCCCAAAAATCACGTTTTTGGCCCCAAATCACGTTTTTGCCCAAAAATCACGTTTTTGCCCAAAAATCACGTTTTTGGCCCCAAATCAAGTTTTTGCCCAAAAATCACGGTTTTGCCCAAAAATCACGTTTTTGCCCAAAAATCACGGTTTTGGCCCCCAAATCACGTTTTTTGCCCAAAAATCACGTTTTTGCCCAAAAATCACGTTTTTTGGCCCCAAATCAAGTTTTTGCCCAAAAAATCACGTTTTTGCCCCAAAAATCACGTTTTTGGCCCCAAATCAAGTTTTTGCCAAAAAATCACGGTTTTGCCCAAAAATCACGTTTTTGATCAAAAATCACGTTTTTGGCCCCAAATCACGTTTTTGCCCAAAAATCACGTTTTTGCCCAAAAATCACGTTTTTGGCCCCAAATCAAGTTTTTGCCCAAAATCACGTTTTTGCCCAAAAATCACGTTTTTGCCCAAAAATCACGTTTTTGCCAAAAAATCACGTTTTGCCCAAAAAATCACGGTTTTTGCCCAAAAATCACTTTTTTGGCCCCAAATCACGTTTTTTGCCCAAAAATCACGTTTTTGGCCAAAAATCACGTTTTTGCCCAAAAATCACGTTTTTGCCCAAAAATCACGTTTTTGCCCAAAAATCACGTTTTTGCCCAAAAATCACGTTTTTGGCCCCAAAATCACGTTTTTGCCCAAAAATCACTTTTTTACCCAAAAATCACGTTTTTGGCGCCAAATCAAGTTTTTGCCCAAAAATCACGTTTTAACCCAAAAATCACGTTTTTGACCAAAAATCCACGTTTTTGGCCCCAAATCACGTTTTTGCCCAAAAATCACGTTTTTGCCCAAAAATCACGTTTTTGGCCCCAAATCAAGGTTTTGCCCAAAAATCACGGTTTTTTGCCCAAAAATCACGTTTTTGCCCAAAAATCACGTTTTTGCCCAAAAAATCACGTTTTTGCCCAAAAAATCACGTTTTTGCCCAAAAATCACGTTTTTGGCCCCAAATCACGTTTTTTGCCCAAAAATCACGTTTTTTGCCCAAAAATCACGTTTTTGGCCCCAAATCAAGTTTTTGCCCAAAAATCACGTTTTTTGCCCAAAAATCACGTTTTTGGCCCCAAATCACGTTTTTGCCCAAAAATCACGTTTTTACCCAAAAATCACGTTTTTGGGCGCCAAATCAAGTTTTGCCCAAAAATCACGTTTTTACCCCAAAAATCACGTTTTTTGCCCAAAAATCACGTTTTTGGCCAAAAATCACGTTTTTGCCCAAAAATCACGTTTTTTGCCCAAAAATCACGTTTTGGCCCAAAAATCACGTTTTTGCCCAAAAATCACGTTTTTGGCCCCAAATCACGTTTTTGCCCAAAAATCACTTTTTTTACCCAAAAATCACGTTTTTGGCGCCAAATCAAGTTTTTGCCCAAAAATCACGTTTTTACCCAAAAATCACGTTTTTGACCAAAAATCACGTTTTTGGCCCCAAATCACGTTTTTGCCCAAAAATCACGTTTTTTGCCCAAAAATCACGTTTTTGGCCCCAAATCAAGTTTTTGCCCAAAAATCACGTTTTTGCCCAAAAATCACGTTTTTGCCCAAAAAATCACGTTTTTGCCCAAAAATCACGTTTTTGCCCAAAAATCACGTTTTTGCCCAAAAATCACGTTTTTGGCCCCAAATCACGTTTTTTGCCCAAAAAATCACGTTTTTGCCCAAAAAATCACGTTTTTGGCCCCAATTCAAGTTTTTGCCCAAAAATCACGTTTTTTGCCCAAAAATCACGTTTTTGGCCCCAAATCACGTTTTTGCCCAAAAATCACGTTTTTTACCCAAAAATCACGTTTTTGGCGCCAAATCAAGTTTTGCCCCAAAAATCACGTTTTTACCCAAAAATCACGTTTTTGACCAAAAATCACGTTTTTGGCCCCAAATCACGTTTTTGCCCAAAAATCACGTTTTGCCCAAAAATCACGTTTTTGGCCCCAAATCAAGTTTTTGCCCAAAAATCACGTTTTTGCCCAAAAATCACGTTTTTGCCCAAAAATCACGTTTTTGCCCAAAAATCACGTTTTGCCCAAAAAAAATCACGTTTTTGCCCAAAAATCACTTTTTTGGCCCCAAATCACGTTTTTGCCCAAAAATCACGTTTTTGGCCAAAAATCACGTTTTTGCCCAAAAATCACGTGTTTGCCCAAAAATCACGTTTTTGCCCAAAAATCACGTTTTTGCCCAAAAATCACGTTTTTGCCCAAAAATCACGTTTTTGGCCCCAAATCAAGTTTTTGCCCAAAAACCTCACGTTTTTACCCAAAAATCACGTTTTTGACCAAAAATCACGTTTTGGCCCCAAATCACGGTTTTTGCCCAAAAATCACGTTTTTGCCCAAAAATCACGTTTTTGGCCAAAAATCACGTTTTTGCCCCAAAAATCCACGTTTTGCCCAAAAATCACGTTTTTGCCCAAAAATCACGTTTTTGGCCCCAAATCACGTTTTTGCCCCAAAAATCACGTTTTTGCCCAAAAATCACGTTTTTTGCCCAAAAATCACGTTTTTGGCCCCAAATCACGTTTCTGCCCAAAAATCACGTTTTTGCCCAAAAATCACGTTTTTGCCAAAAAATCACGTTTTTTGACCAAAAATCACGTTTTTGGCCCCAAATCACGTTTTTTGCCCAAAAATCACGTTTTTGCCCCAAAAATCACGTTTTTGCCCTAAAATCACGTTTTTACCCAAAAATCACGTTTTTTGGCGCCAAATCAAGTTTTTGCCCAAAAATCACGTTTTTAACCCAAAAAATCACGTTTTTGACCAAAAATCACGTTTTTGGCCCCAAATCACGTTTTTGCCCAAAAATCACGTTTTTGCCCAAAATCACGTTTTTGCCCAAAAAATCACGTTTTTGCCCAAAAATCACGTTTTTGCCCAAAAATCACGTTTTTGCCCAAAAATCACGTTTTTGGCCCCAAATCACGTTTTTGCCCCAAAAAATCACGTTTTTGCCCAAAAATCACGTTTTTGCCCAAAAAATCACGTTTTTGGCCCCAAATCACGTTTCTGCCCAAAAATCACGTTTTTTGCCCAAAAAATCACGTTTTTGCCCAAAAATCACGTTTTTGCCCAAAAATCACGTTTTTGCCCAAAAATCACGTTTTTGCCCAAAAATCACGTTTTTGGCCCCAAATCACGTTTTTTGCCCAAAAATCACGTTTTTGCCCAAAAAATCACGTTTTTGGCCCCAAATCAAGTTTTTGCCCAAAAATCACGTTTTTGCCCAAAAATCACGTTTTTGCCCAAAAATCACGTTTTTGCCAAAAAATCACGTTTTTGCCCAAAAATCACGTTTTTGGCCAAAAATCACGTTTTTGGCCGTTTTTGGCCCCAAATCACGTTTTTGCCCAAAAATCACGTTTTTGCCCAAAAATCACGTTTTTGCCCAAAAATCACGTTTTTGCCCAAAAATCACGTTTTTGGCCCCAAATCACGTTTTTGCCCAAAAATCACGTTTTTGCCCAAAAATCACGTTTTTGGCCCCAAATCAAGTTTTTGGCCCAAAAATCACGTTTTTGCCCAAAAATCACGTGTTTGCCCAAAAATCACGTTTTTTGCCCAAAAATCACGTTTTTGCCCAAAAAATCACGTTTTTGGCCCCAAATCACGTTTTTGCCCCAAAAATCACATTTTTTCCCAAAAATCACGTTTTTGCCCAAAAATCACGTTTTTTGCCCAAAAATCACGTTTTTTGCCCGAAAATCACGTTTTTGCACAAAAATCACGTTTTTGCCCAAAAATCACGTTTTTGCCCAAAAATCCACGTTTTTGGCCCCAAATCAAGTTTTTGCCCAAAAATCACGGTTTTGCCCAAAAATCACGTTTTTGCCCAAAAATCACGTTTTTGGCCCCAAATCACGTTTTTGCCCAAAAATCACGTTTTTGCCCAAAAATCACGTTTTTGGCCCCAAATCAAGTTTTTGCCCAAAAATCACGTTTTTGCCCAAAAATCACGTTTTTGGCCCCAAATCACGTTTTTGCCCAAAAATCACGTTTTTGCCCCAAAAATCACGTTTTTGGCCCCAAATCAAGTTTTTGCCCAAAAATCACGTTTTTGCCCAAAAATCACGTTTTTGCCCAAAAATCACGTTTTTGCCCAAAAAATCACGTTTTGCCCAAAAAATCACGTTTTTGCCCAAAAATCACTTTTTTGGCCCCAAATCACGTTTTTGCCAAAAATCACGTTTTTGGCCAAAAATCACGTTTTTTGCCCAAAAATCACGTTTTTTGCCCAAAAATCACGTTTTTGCCCAAAAATCACGTTTTTGCCCAAAAATCACGTTTTTACCCAAAAATCACGTTTTTGGCGCCAAATCAAGTTTTTTGCCCAAAAAATCACGTTTTTACCCAAAAATCACGTTTTGACCAAAAATCACGTTTTTGGCCCCAAATCACGTTTTTTGCCCAAAAATCACGTTTTTGCCCAAAAATCACGTTTTTTGGCCCCAAATCAAGTTTTTGCCCAAAAATCACGTTTTTGCCCAAAAATCACGTTTTTGCCCAAAAATCACGTTTTTGCCCAAAAATCACGTTTTTGCCCCAAAAATCACGTTTTTGCCCAAAAATCACGTTTTTGGCCCCAAATCACGTTTTTGCCCAAAAATCACGTTTTGCCCAAAAATCACGTTTTTGCCCAAAAATCACGTTTTTGGCCCCAAATCACGTTTCTGCCCAAAAATCACGTTTTTGCCCAAAAATCACGTTTTTGCCCAAAATCACGTTTTTGCCCAAAAATCACGTTTTTGCCCAAAAATCACGTTTTTGCCCAAAAATCACGTTTTTGGCCCGCAAATCACGTTTTTGCCCAAAAATCACGTTTTTGCCCAAAAATCACGTTTTTGGCCCCAAATCAAGTTTTTGCCCAAAAATCACGTTTTTGCCCAAAAATCACGTTTTTGCCCAAAAATCACGTTTTTGCCCAAAAATCACGTTTTTTGCCCAAAAATCACGTTTTTGCACAAAAATCACGTTTTTGGCCCCAAATCACGTTTTTGCCCAAAAATCACGTTTTTGCCCAAAAATCACGTTTTTGGCCCCAAATCAAGTTTTTGCCCAAAAATCACGTTTTTGCCCAAAAATCACGTTTTTGCCCAAAAAATCACGTTTTTGCCCAAAAATCACGTTTTTGCCCAAAAAATCACGTTTTTGCCCAAAAATCACGTTTTTGGCCCCAAATCACGTTTTTGCCCCAAAAATCACATTTTTTCCCCAAAAATCACGTTTTTGCCCAAAAATCAACGTTTTTTGGCCCCAAATCACGTTTTTTGCCCAAAAAATCACGTTTTTGCCCAAAAAATCACGTTTTTGGCCGCAAAATCAAGTTTTTGCCCAAAATCACGGTTTTGCCCAAAAATCACGTTTTTGCCCAAAAATCACGTTTTTGGCCCCAAATCACGTTTTTTGCCCAAAAATCACGTTTTTGCCCAAAAATCACGTTTTTGGCCCCAAATCAAGTTTTTGCCCAAAAAATCACGTTTTTGCCCAAAAATCACGTTTTTTGGCCCCAAATCACGTTTTTGCCCAAAAATCACGTTTTTGCCCAAAAATCACGTTTTTGGCCCCAAATCAAGTTTTTTGCCCAAAAATCACGTTTTTGCCCAAAAATCACGTTTTTGCCCAAAAATCACGTTTTTGCCCAAAAATCACGTTTTGCCCAAAAAATCACGTTTTTGCCCAAAAATCACTTTTTTGGCCCCAAATCACGTTTTTGCCCAAAAATCACGTTTTTGGCCAAAAATCACGTTTTTGCCCAAAAATCACGTTTTTGCCCAAAAATCACGTTTTTGCCCAAAAATCACGTTTTTGCCCAAAAATCACGTTTTTACCCAAAAATCACGTTTTTGGCGCCAAATCAAGTTTTTGCCCAAAAATCACGTTTTTACCCAAAAATCACGTTTTTGACCAAAAATCACGTTTTTGGCCCCAAATCACGTTTTTGCCCAAAAATCACGTTTTTGCCCAAAAATCACGTTTTTGGCCCCAAATCAAGTTTTTGCCCAAAAATCACGTTTTTGCCCAAAATCACGTTTTTGCCCAAAAATCACGTTTTTGCCCAAAAATCACGTTTTTGCCCAAAAATCACGTTTTTGCCCAAAAATCACGTTTTTGGCCCCAAATCACGTTTTTGCCCAAAAATCACGTTTTTGCCCAAAAATCACGTTTTTGCCCAAAAATCACGTTTTTGGCCCCAAATCACGTTTCTGCCCAAAAATCACGTTTTTGCCCAAAAATCACGTTTTTGCCCAAAAATCACGTTTTTGCCCAAAAATCACGTTTTTGCCCAAAAATCACGTTTTTGCCCAAAAATCACGTTTTTGGCCGCAAATCACGTTTTTGCCCAAAAATCACGTTTTTGCCCAAAAATCACGTTTTTGGCCCCAAATCAAGTTTTTGCCCAAAAATCACGTTTTTGCCCAAAAATCACGTTTTTGCCCAAAAATCACGTTTTTGCCCAAAAATCACGTTTTTGCCCAAAAATCACGTTTTTGCCCAAAAATCACGTTTTTGGCCCCAAATCACGTTTTTGCCCAAAAATCACGTTTTTGCCCAAAAATCACGTTTTTGGCCCCAAATCAAGTTTTTGCCCAAAAATCACGTTTTTGCCCAAAAATCACGTTTTTGCCCAAAAATCACGTTTTTGCCCAAAAATCACGTTTTTGCCCAAAAATCACGTTTTTGCCCAAAAATCACGTTTTTGGCCCCAAATCACGTTTTTGCCCAAAAATCACATTTTTTCCCAAAAATCACGTTTTTGCCCAAAAATCACGTTTTTGCCCAAAAATCACGTTTTTGCCCGAAAATCACGTTTTTGCACAAAAATCACGTTTTTGCCCAAAAATCACGTTTTGCCCAAAAATCACGTTTTTGCCCAAAAATCACGTTTTTGGCCCCAAATCACGTTTTTGCCCAAAAATCACGTTTTTGCCCAAAAATCACGTTTTTGGCCCCAAATCAAGTTTTTGCCCAAAAATCACGGTTTTGCCCAAAAAACACGTTTTTGCCCAAAAATCACGTTTTTGGCCCCAAATCACGTTTTTGCCCAAAAATCACGTTTTTGCCCAAAAATCACGTTTTTGGCCCCAAATCAAGTTTTTGCCCAAAAATCACGTTTTTGCCCAAAAATCACGTTTTTGGCCCCAAATCACGTTTTTGCCCAAAAATCACGTTTTTACCCAAAAATCACGTTTTTGGCGCCAAATCAAGTTTTTGCCCAAAAATCACGTTTTTACCCAAAAATCACGTTTTTGACCAAAAATCACGTTTTTGGCCCCAAATCACGTTTTTGCCCAAAAATCACGTTTTTGCCCAAAAATCACGTTTTTGGCCCCAAATCAAGTTTTTGCCCAAAAATCACGTTTTTGCCCAAAAATCACGTTTTTGCCCAAAAATCACGTTTTTGCCCAAAAATCACGTTTTGCCCAAAAAATCACGTTTTTGCCCAAAAATCACTTTTTTGGCCCCAAATCACGTTTTTGCCCAAAAATCACGTTTTTGGCCAAAAATCACGTTTTTGCCCAAAAATCACGTTTTTGGCCCCAAATCCCGTTTTTGCCCAAAAATCACGTTTTTACCCAAAAATCACGTTTTTGGCGCCAAATCAAGTTTTTGCCCAAAAATCACGTTTTTACCCAAAAATCACGTTTTTGACCAAAAATCACGTTTTTGGCCCCAAATCACGTTTTTGCCCAAAAATCACGTTTTTGCCCAAAAATCACGTTTTTGGCCCCAAATCAAGTTTTTGCCCAAAAATCACGTTTTTACCCAAAAATCACGTTTTTGGCGCCAAATCAAGTTTTTGCCCAAAAATCACGTTTTTACCCAAAAATCACGTTTTTGACCAAAAATCACGTTTTTGGCCCCAAATCACGTTTTTGCCCAAAAATCACGTTTTTGCCCAAAAATCACGTTTTTGGCCCCAAATCAAGTTTTTGCCCAAAAATCACGTTTTTGCCCAAAAATCACGTTTTTGCCCAAAAATCACGTTTTTGCCCAAAAATCACGTTTTGCCCAAAAAATCACGTTTTTGCCCAAAAATCACTTTTTTGGCCCCAAATCACGTTTTTGCCCAAAAATCACGTTTTTGGCCAAAAATCACGTTTTTGCCCAAAAATCACGTTTTTGGCCCCAAATCCCGTTTTTGCCCAAAAATCACGTTTTTACCCAAAAATCACGTTTTTGGCGCCAAATCAAGTTTTTGCCCAAAAATCACGTTTTTACCCAAAAATCACGTTTTTGACCAAAAATCACGTTTTTGGCCCCAAATCACGTTTTTGCCCAAAAATCACGTTTTTGCCCAAAAATCACGTTTTTGGCCCCAAATCAAGTTTTTGCCCAAAAATCACGTTTTTGCCCAAAAATCACGTTTTTGCCCAAAAATCACGTTTTTGCCCAAAAATCACGTTTTTGCCCAAAAATCACGTTTTTGCCCAAAAATCACGTTTTTGGCCCCAAATCACGTTTTTGCCCAAAAATCACGTTTTTGCCCAAAAATCACGTTTTTGGCCCCAAATCAAGTTTTTGCCCAAAAATCACGTTTTTGCCCAAAAATCACGTTTTTGCCCAAAAATCACGTTTTTGCCCAAAAATCACGTTTTGCCCAAAAAATCACGTTTTTGCCCAAAAATCACTTTTTTGGCCCCAAATCACGTTTTTGCCCAAAAATCACGTTTTTGGCCAAAAATCACGTTTTTGCCCAAAAATCACGTTTTTGCCCAAAAATCACGTTTTTGCCCAAAAATCACGTTTTTGCCCAAAAATCACGTTTTTGGCCCCAAATCACGTTTTTGCCCAAAAATCACTTTTTTACCCAAAAATCACGTTTTTGGCGCCAAATCAAGTTTTTGCCCAAAAATCACGTTTTTACCCAAAAATCACGTTTTTGACCAAAAATCACGTTTTTGGCCCCAAATCACGTTTTTGCCCAAAAATCACGTTTTTGCCCAAAAATCACGTTTTTGGCCCCAAATCAAGTTTTTGCCCAAAAATCACGTTTTTGCCCAAAAATCACGTTTTTGCCCAAAAATCACGTTTTTGCCCAAAAATCACGTTTTTGGCCCCAAATCAAGTTTTTGCCCAAAAATCACGTTTTTGCCCAAAAATCACGTTTTTGGCCCCAAATCACGTTTTTGCCCAAAAATCACGTTTTTTACCCAAAAATCACGTTTTTGGCGCAGTCGTCAGCACAGAATGGCAGTACACCGTCGCAGCGTCGTAATAAGGCACACAAAAAGGGACATATTTAGCAACCTAAGAATGAAGATGTAGTTTTCTGCACACAAACATTATGATTGTAATATTAGGTAACGTATTAGTTTGATTATAGTATACAATGAAGCAGAGTTGTTCTCTGCACACAAATATAATGTTTGTAATATTTGTAAACGTATTTATTTAATAATACTAAACAATAAACCTGAGTTATTAGCGAAATATTCAATAAAATTGTACTTTATATTGGCGTGGTGACGCCTCGTCCCGTGCAGAGCCCGCGTCTTCGCCTAGATTGGCAAGCCGGAGGAGGTGAGACATTGCCAGGCTGCGGGCTGGGCCGCTACCCCACGCCCCACCATCCCCCTGCCCGAGCCATAATAATACTATGTAAGCGCTTTAATAATATTAATATCTAAGGACTTAATAGCAGTAACTGCACGCATCGTGTTGGGGGGGGGGGGCGAAGAGGACATGAGACTGTGAAGAAAAATCCGCAGCGTGATGTGTATATTTATTTCATGTTAAACGCGTAAAATAAAATGTCTCCCGTGAGCTCGACCGAACGCGCATCACTTGGCAGGGTCTGCCCCCCCAGGCAATTGTCGTGATTTGGTACGGTCGATGTTGCACAATAAGTAAATAATTAAAATAAGATTGGCACAAAATCGTTAATTAAACGACTTTAAAGTTTACGGACGTGAAAACGGAATAGCCTATTCCCACCGCGGGGCTTAGGGCGTGCCGGCTGGCTAATTTTTTTGGATTTAAAAACCCACCGTCTGAGAGCCAAATCCCCCGCAAGCGCACGTGTGCGGAGACTTTTATATATAAGATTTTGGTGATTTTGAAAAGTTTAGGTTTAGCCATGTATGTTTTTGTAGTACAGAGTTAGCCTGATAACTTTAATCTACATTGTCTTATGGTTGTTATTGTTTGACTTGCATCCCACTGGGATTTTTGCACACAGCGTTGAAATATGGTGTTTTTTCTGAAAGACTGCTGTTTTTTCATGGATTTTTCTGTTGTGTGTAGTCACTTTAAGATGTTTCTTGTTCATGTTTTTGTTTTGTTGCGGTTGCACCCGAGTCAAGAGCCGCATGGCTCACAGGGTTATACCAAATAAATGAAACTGAAACGGAAACTATTAGAGGCGATGGCGTGTGCACCCGACACCAACTGCAATGGGGATGCATGATGTGGCTGTGTCGGCGGAGTGTGTGATGTATCGCGACCTGCCTTTCGACCCAGAGGAGCGGAGGCCGGCAGGGCGGAGGACGGCGAAGCCGGGAAAAACTGCCCCAAATCAGCACGGCAGCCCCTGGAGATGTGGCCCGGTAGGCCACACCTAAAGCAGGTAATGGGGCCCCGCCATGGCGGAGGCAAGGTCCCCCCCCCCCCCGCTCGTCCCGTCATCGTCCTGCTCCGACACTCCCCCACTGGATATAACCACCCGATGCACAGAGCCAAGGAGACTCTTGATGCTCCTGGTTGCCCTCTTCTCCGGGAAATCCAGCCCCGACCGCCACCCCGGCACGTTGCCGCAGGTTACAGTGGGCCTGGATGCATCGGGCTACCTGAATTGAGGACAGGCCGTCTTCCTCTGTGGCCGGCAAAAAAACGTTCATTTCCTGAACCAGCACCAACAGATTCTCTAGCACCAGATAATCCAGTCCTGCACGCTCCATCCTTGGGTACGCATCCTGGGCCAGCGACAGTAGTGTGCTGCGGAAGGCGAGGGGTATTTCTGTCTCCCCCCAACTCCGCATCACGAATTTCCTCCGCGCGTTGGATGGCAGGTTAAAAATTGCCACCAACTCGGCGTATGCTTGACGCAGTATCGTTCTGTTCACCTTGGGAATGGAAAAAAAATTCCGCCAAGGCTGCGTTGTCCAGCGCGGTGGGAAGAATACGTAGCGCCTCCGCATCGGACCACCCCGCGAGCTTGCAAGTGGCGGCGAATCGCCACTGTGCGAGGGAAGGCGCCCCTGGACGAGCCATCAGCGGCAGGTTAATTTTGGTGGGACTCGATACCCGCCCTTGGTTGGCAGTGATGGCGGAGTCGCCCGTTCGCTTCCCCCGATTGGCAGCCCCCTCCACCGGCTCTTCCTGGTAGAATAGGCTGCTACCCCTAATTTAATTGTCTACCAATCTCCCGGCACACGCTACAGTGACTCATTCAATGTCACTACACATGTGTAATAAAGATCGTGGAAGCGACTTCTGGAATCAGGGTCTTTATTTGTCTTCAGTTCACAACTCTCTTCATATAAATTCCACTCCTGTCTTACTCCTTCACGCTGTTAGAGAGAGACTCTTGCTGCCACGTGGCAGACCTGGACCCCCGCTCCTGCATGGCCTCACCCTTCGTTCGTTCCAGATCTGACCACGTGTTGCCCGTCTCCACCCCTTTTAATACCCTGGTCACGTGGTACCTTTCCACCAGTCCTAGTTAACCTCCATGGAATCTTCCAGATTCCATCGTACGATCCCAGGACCACGCCCCTGACTCGTCCCCCCATTGGCTGTGACTAAAGCCAGCAGATCCAATCATCTCTTCCCAGATGTCACCTTCCCATTACGTCAGGGCCACGCCCCTAGACCTCTCCCCATTGGCTATGGGCCAGGACCGGTAGAGCCAATCATCGTAACGAGGTGTGATCAATCAACCACCCGGATATACCTTCATATTACACATGCATGGATTATTCGTTGGACGTGCTGTCGGGTGCTAGTTTTTTTAACGTTAGTCTTGCTGTCGGGATTTTGGAAATGACCCTTGGATGAGTGGTCTAAACCAAAAACTGAATTTCTTACGCCTTGCGGACTGTATCAGTTCAATTGTCTCCCGATAGGGTTACATTCGGTGCCTGCCACGTTACAGAGGCTCATGGAGTTGGTTCTAGCAGGATTGCAATGGGACTCGTGCCTCATTTATTTGGATGATGTTATCGTGTTCGGTCGTACGTTCGAGGAGCATTTGCAACGGTTGCGTACGGTGTCATCCAGGGTACGTTGTGGTAATTTGAAATTGAAACCTGTTAAATGTAATCTATTGAAAACCTCAGTACGGTACTTGGGGCACATTGTGAGCGGTTCCGTAACAGCTATGGACCCTGACAAAATGGTGTGTGTGCGGGATTGGCCAACCCCAAAGTCTGTGGGTGAAGAGCACAGTTTTGTCGGGTTCGCGTCCTATTACTGACGGTTCATTCCACGTTTTGCGACCATTGCAAAGCCCTTGCATGTGTAATAAAGCTCGTTGAGGCGACTTCTGGAATTCGTCTTTTATTCCACTTATCTTACAGTTACTCCACGCTACTGATAGGCAGCGTGAAGGGACAGATATAGAGAGAGAGAGACGCACTGCCACGTGGCAACTCGGAGCCCCGCTCCCGCGTGGCCTCCCCCCTCTGTTCGTTCCCGTTCTGACCACGTGTCGTTCGTCTCCACCCCTATTTAATACCCGGGTCACGTGGTACGTTTCCGCCAATCCTCGTTAGCCTGCATGGAATCTTCCAGGCTCCCTCGTCATCTCCCGGGACCACGCCCCTGACTCATCTCCCCATTGGCTGTGGCCAAAGCCAGCAGAACCAATCCTTATAGCTGTCACCATTCCATCACGTCAGGGCCATGCTCCCAGGCTTCCCCCCATTGGCTGTAAACCAGGACCGGCAGAGCCAATCACCATGACGAGTTGTGATACGTCAGTAAGCCGGATATATCCTCATATTACATCACCCCCCCCCCCCCCCCCGGTGTAAAAAGTCAGCCGTCTCGGCTGAGAAAAGGGTGACAAGCCGAATCCAATTTGGATAAATATTAGGGCGTCTGAGACGCATTAACAAGGTAAGGGGAGAGAGCAGGCGTCTACGCGCCAAGGAATTAAAAACATTAACAACAGACATACATTAGGGCGCCCCTGTAGCGCAGTAACAACAGGGTAACAGACCGCAAGGCAATCATTACTAACGAAATGGAAGAGATTTCGACCGCGTACGCGACGCAGGACCCTCTTCGCTTTTCGCGCATGATGGCCTCGCCGCCCGATCTGCAGGAGGTGGTTGCCGTGGAGAAGAAGAAGAAAAATGTTCGGTTCCGGTCGTATCTGGGGTAGGTCCCGTTGGAGGAGGGACGTCCGGGGTCTCGTTGTTCCTCAAAACCTGTTCATCTGCGGGGGGTACAACACAGCCCAGCTGAGGATCGACAGGCGAGGCAAGTGGCACATTCGGCACGCCAGACCCTGGCAGGTCAACAAGTGGAGATGAGAGGCCAGCACGCGGGTCAATGTAGGGTTTGAGTCGCGACGAATGGACATACCAACGACGTTGGCCGTACTGGATGCGAACACTCTGGGGGTTCCGAATGTCCACCAGCCTCACAGGCTCCCGCCAAGGCCTGTGCAGTTTAGGGGACGTTCCCACTGGCACCTGAGGGCAATGGAGCCATGCCAGATCGCTAACCGACCAAGGCATTTCAGTTCGCGATCGACGCGCATACCTCTCGTTCCTTGCCTGCGTACGGGCCGTCGCACATCTGGCGGCCTCTCGCGCCTCTGTAACCCATTTAAGCGAGTCCCGTACGTGATCAGGCAAGGAAGGGGACGGTTGTTTACCCGCCGTACCCAGTTGCACATCAATAGGCGGTACATTCTCACGGCAATACATCAGGAAAAATGGGGAATATCCTGTGGACGCGTGCGGAACCATGCGGTATGCCGCCAGGACGCCCGGTATGTGCAAGTCCCAATCGGTTTGTTTTTCACTTACCGTGTGACAAAGCATGGCCGAAAGGGTGCGGTTAAACCGTTCCACCATGCTATCTGTTTGCGGATGGTAAGGGGAAGTGCGGATTTTCTTTGTGCCCAGCGCAGTGCTTACATCCTTGAGCAATTTGGAGGAGAAGTTACGTTCCTGATCCGTGAGCAGCCCTTCGGGTGCTCCTTTATCCATGACGTAACCATTTAAGAAAGCCTCGGATGATGGACGCGGCAGTTTGGTCAGGCAGAGGCCAGGCCATAGGCCATCGAGAAAAATATTCAACCCCGACCAAAAGGTGTTTGTTTCCCCTAGCCGATGGAGGGAACGGGTCCCGGATGTCCAGAGCAACCAGTTCATTGATACGAGATACCTCAATCGAACGTAGTGGCGGAACATAATGTTGCCGAGGCGGTTTCCTCTTCGCACAATCATGGCATGACCGGACAAAGTCAGTGACATCTGACGTCATGCCGGGCCAAAAGAAATCCTGCTGCATTGCGGCCAACGTTTTCTGCACACCGAGGTGCATCAATTTGTCAGCGTGCAGAGTGTGGAGCAGGTCGTGGTGAAGGGATGTCGGCACGACCAGGCATGAACGGTCAGACAATCCATCAGTACACATCAATAGTCCCGCCTGGCCCCGGAACATCTGCCATTTCCATCCCGCCAAATGAGCTCTCGGTTTCCCGATCAGTTCCGCAGCGGAGCCAGAGAGGCATCGGCCTCCTGCTCGTGTAGCCACACCGAGTGCGGCAAACGCAGTGTATCGTCGGCGCCAACGGGTACCTCCTGGCGTTCATCGTTCGACATTGCCCCCATAACCGGACAGGGCGAGGTAGGCAGCGCTGCACAGCGGAGCGTACCCGTCAGACAGGCGCAGGGAGGAGTGGGTGGCAACCTGGAGAGAGCGTCCGCGTTGGCATGGCGAGTACCCTTGCGGTACGTGATATCGAAGGAAAATTCCTGTAACGATTCCAACCACCGAGCCAATTGGCCCGATGGTTGGTCCAATTTCAACGAATATTGCAAGGCTACGTGGTCAGTGTGCACGAGGGATTTCCTTCCATACAGGTACGGCCGGTACTGGCGAACAAAATGTACGATCGCTAACAGTTCCCGTCGCGTCACGCAATATCGCGTTTCGGCAGGGGACAGAACCCTGCTGCCGTATGCCACCACTCGCTCGACTCCATCTTTCCGTTGCGACAAAACGGCTCCTATGCCGATATCACTAGCATCCGTGTCAAGGATGAACGGCTGGGAAAAGTCTGGGTAGTCGAGCATAGGCGCCGTGGCGAGGTGATCCCGAAGAGATTGAAAAGAGCGTTCTTCTTCCGGGCCACATTTAAATCTCTGATTTTTCACCGTCAGAACATGCAGTGGCTTAGCCAGTGTCGCGAAGTTCTTAACAAAACGGCGATAGTAGGATGCAAACCCAATAAATCGCCGTACGTCGCCCACTGAAGTGGGTGTGGGCCACTCTCGGACACACTCTGTTTTCTGAGGGTCCGTGGACACGCCGTCCGAACTGACGATGTGACCCAAGTATCGGACGGACTGTTGCAAAAGGTGGCATTTCTTTGGTTAAAATTTTAGGTCAGCCGAGCGCATCCGCTGAAAGACAGTCTCTAGGCGTTGGAGGTGTTCCTCGAACGTGCGGCTGAATATGATGATATTGTCGAAATATATGAGGCATGTTTCCCACTGCAGCCCCGCCAGCACCAGTTCCATCAGGCGTTGGAACGTCGCCGGTGCCGCATTCAAGCCCATAGGTAAACGGTTAAACTCAAAGAGGCCTTGTGGCGTGCGGAACGCCGTTTTTGGTTTTGACGCGTCATCGAGGGGAAGCTGCCAAAACCCAGACGACAGGTCGAGGGTGGAGAAAAAATTAGTCCCTGACAAAGCGTCCAATGAGTCGTCCATCCGTGGCAAGGGGTATGCGTCTGCCACGGATATCTTATTCAATCGGCGGAAATCCACACAAAACCTCGTCCCACCATCTTTTTCTTAACGAGCACCACCGACGCGCCCCAAGGACTGTTGGACGGCGAAATAATATCATCCGCCAACATATCGTCTACCGCGCCGCGCACGTGTTCCCTTTCAGCAGGGCTCATGCGATGCGGGTGCATACATATCGGTTTCTCCGCACCGGTGTCAATATGGTGCGAAAAGAGCGAGGTATGGCCGAGATCCAAATCATTTTTACCGAAAACGTCAGCGTATTCTAACAACAATGAATGCAAAGCGCTCCTTTGCGTGGTCGACAAAGACGTATTTTCCCCGCACAAATCCGCGATCCATTGATCCTGTGAACGATCGCATCGAAGTTTCTCAGTGGTTATTTTTGTGGGTGGTTTACCCTCAAAGCTGGTGAAATCGGTAGTGGCGTGAGCCAATACCGATCCAGCCGGAACAACGACCCGGTCCGGGCCCCCATTCAACACTTGTGTAATAACAGCCATAGAGGGTTCACGTGGGGATTGGCTTGCCGGCCCTGCTTGTAGCCAATAAGGGTTGAGATAGGGACCATGGCCCAGGCGTGATCACGGCATGTCATCAGCAGTGATTGGCCTAGCCATTCGGGGCCCCAGCTAATGGGGAGCCGGATGAGGGGCGTGGTCCCGGGATTGACAGGGAACCATCGAGAATGGTCGAAGCTGTTGTTGTGTCCTAGCCTTCTTCCATCATTGAGATATAATGAATGAGAACACACCAAGAAGCAGCAGGCTGCAAAACACCAGGTGTTGTTGAGTAATGAACTGAAGGAGGGCTAGGATGGCAGAATTTGCAACCTTGCTTCAAGGAAAGATAAGGCCTGATGAACGGGCACCTGTCACCCGTGCAAGGGCAGAGACAGTGGGAGAGTCAGCCAGACAGAGTTAAGGCAAAAAGCCAATCATCTATGACCTCAGCACATGGGCGAATAATGGGGCAGTGTCGACTCGAAGGCAATGGAAGGAAGCAGAGGCGCCTTTGTCTGGATCACGGCCACAGAAGGCCGGGGGTCATCACTGATTGTGTGTTTAGGGATTTTGAGCTAATTGGAACACGTGCACACAGGGAGGAGAAATACGCCTTGTTCTCCTGCAGCTGAGGGAGCCAAGATAAACCCAGCTCAAGGCTGTGTACACAGGGGAGGGGGCCTGTGTCCTGAAATTAATCATACTCCCAGAGCAGAAGGTTGGATGACCACAGTGAGACGAGAATAAGGGTGTTGTGCCTCTCTCAAGGCTGCAGGCTCAGCTGAACAGCGAGGCTGCGGGGGTCACCAGAAGTTCGTGTTCGCCTAGTTAAGTCAAAAAGCTCAATTATTCTGTATTGCTATTAAAGTCACGTTAAAGTCGGAATTTAACAACAGGGTAGGCTAAAGTTGTTGATATGAAATGTCATTTCCACACTTTAATACTTTATATACAACTCGACCCGAAGCATAACGGGATGAATCACCACCAGGTCAAATATAAAATACATAATAAAAGAGCGATGTTAAACCCAGGGTCGGAGAGAAAGGGAGATCCCGGCCGTCTTTGTATTCCCGCAGCGCGGGATAGGAGTGTATACGCTCGGGGAAACACCTCCACTTGAGTCAAGCACCACTATGGGAAATGACAGACCTTAGGTTACATACAGAATCATAACTGTGAAATGGTAAGGGACAAATGTTAAAACTTTTAATCATTTCTTTGTGCGTCAGCGAGGGTCGGAGGGAGTGTGCCCCTCCCTCCAGGTGGTGCAACACGGACGATTTGTAACGTCTGTGTTTTGGTTCATGAAGAAGGCCAAACAAGAGATAAATCGCACCCAGACAGAGAGACGACCTCGAGGCAATTTGTAACACTTGACTGTTTGCTCGTGGATTTTATGGAGGGAATATGACAACGGAATATACCGTGGGTGATGCACACAAGGACACACGGACGTACGAACACACACATGGACACACCTACACACGGACGGATCCTGACACAGTAAATCAAAAGAAACCCCGCCTTGTGGGCAGGGTCTAAAGGGATTTTTCGGCATAAAAGAAAGGACCCTGAGCATTGGAAACCAGTTCGACCAGGAGGGTCAACTCATCAGCCGAGTTCGACCAGTGGGTCGGCTCAGGAGCTCGACCAGGAGGGTCGGCTCAGGAGTTCGACCGGGAGGGTCGACTCAGGAGCGAGCTGCGACCAGCGGGTCGGCTCGACTCATCTTCAGTTCGACCGGGAGGGTCGACTCAGGAGCGAGCTGCGACCAACGGGTCGGCTCGACTCTTCAGCTCGTCTGGGACTCAGCCGAGTTCAGCCGGCTCTCGGGGCTCGACTCGAGCGGCTCCCCATCTCCTCTGCAGGCGGGCAAGACCCGCTTGACAGCTCAACTCGGCCTGTGTGGGTCAACCTCTGCCGAGTCGGAGGTCTCTGCTGCCGCCAGCATCGCGGTTTGGCGACGAGGCGACGACCCAACACTGCACGCTGCGAGCGAGCTGTGGGCGCCACCTACCGACCGGGTTCCGAACTACGACAGCGTATCAACAGGCATCCAACCAATTCACCACGGCGACAGGGGAGCGACTGATACGTATGACGCGCACCGCCCCCTCACCACACGACCACCAGGCGTCTTTGACATAAAGAACCGACTCCGAACACTGACTATTCAAGACAACTCTTACCACTCAAAAACACTCGAGACCGAGTGATGGCCATCCGTCGTTTATAAGAGTATTCGTAATTTTTATCTTTAATATTTAGTGGGCTGTACTCTTAATCGCATAAATTCCCAACAGATCCATCAATACGAATTGATTCTTGGCACCTCCTTCCGCCAAGCCACGCTCACGTGGGGAGTGGTGGCCCACCAGATCCTTATCAGGTGATCTGGTCCCCAATTAGTAAACTTGATAAGATAACGATCTTCGGAAAAGGAGCACCGTCGCAGGCCCTTACTCCGAGCCATTCTGTTGTCAGATAACCTGCCGATGTATCTGTTGAGATTGGTGCCTTTAAGAATAATAACTGTTTTTGATTGTGTCTTTTTTATCGCCGTATAATCTTTCAAGTATCTTTCAGTCATAATCGCCGCGCGTACTCGCATCCTATCAATAAAGAGTACGGTACTGCGTGAACAATATTGAGTAATCATTCATTAACGTTAAGGTTTTTCTTAGCATAGTATTTGCATGTTTTAACGACTCTCTCTCACTAACAACCATCGCGTTATGCGGGATACATGTGCCGTTGTCAAAGTTAAATCAGACAATCATTGATGATACTGTATTGATGCCGTGTTGACGTTCCGGGATTGAGAGTTCGCATACTATATCATAGTTGAGGTTGAATTAGTAATAAATTGATTAATACAGAAGTGGTTGTGTGATTCTTTCCTGAAATCTATGCATAAGATCTGCTTCTGCGTTGAGATCTGAACTTGGTGACCCTAATAAACACACTAATACATACTCAGTAAATGTTAAAACGATAACGGGGTGAACCGGGGACCTAAAATATAAGCGAGAATGAGACGAACCTAGACAACGATGCCGAGTTAATCTAAGTTAATCTTGTATACTTACACCACACCTGCATAACTGCATACGATTAATTGCCTTATTCCGATCGATAACCCACCCTCGTCACCGAGGCGGGGTCTGGTTATCATAACGACTTGCATTATCATAATTACACCCACTCGCATAATTACTACGATTACCTCTCGAATTGGCATAATTAAATGTGCATAATTACGTAAATTAACATATTTCCGGATAATTACACATTTGGCCAAATTTAATTTGATTATTATTATTTTCACTGAATATTCATAACCCACATATACAACATAATAATTTCACCCACGCACGCATACAACATATCAAAATTTTGATAACCAACATATACAACATAATGGGGGCTCGGGTCCGGGATTTCTCGCAGACAGTTTGTGCATGAATTCAGGAACGAATCACTGTTGTGTTAATCAAAGTGTTGTGAACTAACGTTGCCTTGTGATTGTAAACGGGCGTAAAACAAAACAAAACGCGCTCTGAAGGGAAATACCAGAGTAGCAGAGTATAACAAAGACAGCTGGGCTGAGATTATTTGCTCGAGTCGCATCCTGTGATACAATTGTTTATATGTGCTCTGAAGGGGAATTCTAGAGTAACTCACGCCGCACATGAGATGTTAGAATTAAGATACACTCTTAAGTCTATTAACCACACTACGTAATAGAGATGGCGCAGGATTCACAGCATTCTGAGTTTGACACACCAACGCATAACACTGATACAGAGTGGACCTCTGAGGAGGAGATGGAATCTATGGAAAAACAATATCGGGAATTTGTGTTAAAACGTACTGGACGGACTGCTAGCCAGCAGACGGAGCAGAGAGATATATGGGAGGGGTGCCATACAGAAGATGTAAAGGCCCATAGAAGGAAACTACTTAAGGACGTGATGAAATGTGGCAAAGCCAAACGTGACGTAAAAACTGCAGAAATAGCGAGGGTAGACTCGTATCTCCTCGCACAGACAGACAGAGAAAGATTATGGAATGAGGAAAAATTTGAAAGGGAAAGACAAGAGAAACTGTCCTTAATGGAGCAGGTAGAGCGTCTGCACGCCCTCGTGAGAGAGAAAGAATCCGCACTAAATGCACCAGTGAAACACCCAGACGCTGATACACAGAACACATACGGGAGTAACAATTTACCACACTCCGAGCCACGTGGACGTAGCCCAGGGCCAGATCCCACAATGAGTATGGCTACTGTGCAAAGCAATTTTGATAAAGAAACACCCTCGCAAATCGAGGAGAGAGAAGAGGAAATAATAATACAAACGGGAAAACATGAGGCCGACCACCCCAACGTTAGAGAGAGACAAATAATTAACCCTAAGTCATCAGGATACACTGTAATGATAGGGCGGAAAAGGGCGGAGCTGGTGCAAGACGGGAAACATGACATAAACAGCACACCAGGCAGACGCACGCTACGCAAGTATGACCGACATGATGCAGATGACAGAGACAGCTCACCAGAGAAACGCACCTCGCACAAACACGACCAACACGACACGGGTAACAGGAGCTCACCAGAGAGACGCACATCACACAAGCATGAGCCATGGGATAAGCAGAAATCACCGAGCCAAGTTGACCCACGTTACAGGTGCAAAAGGCACTACAAAAGTTATGTTAAGCAGAGCCACCGTGATGGTGACGGCTCATCTGACACTGACTCCTCTGACGATGACCAACACGACATGGGTAACAGAGTGAGCTCACCAGAGGGACGCATGACCCGTAAAAATCACCCACGCAAAACCACCCGCACCACAGATGACAGAGACAGGAATCCCGATAACCACGAAGCACGAGACAAACATAAATACAACACCTCACCTAGCAGGCACCACACACGTAGTAGGCAGCATGAAGGTCAAGGACAAAAACACTCACCACAAAGACACCGCTCAAGGAGATCACGCACACCAACCCACAAGCACGAATCACAAGACCCACGTAAGGAAAACAAGAGACACAAGCAACGGGACAGATACGAATCCTCGGACAGAGGGAGATCACGACACAGACACGGGAAACATGACAACAGTGATAGTAGAGACAAGGGTAGCTCAAGTGAGCACTCCTCAGGAACCGACACCACTGATGACGAACAACACACTTTTAACAGTAAGACACTAAAACTAATGGACAAAGCACTCGTGAGAATTCCCTATTTCGATCCACATAACAAGAACAGGGACATACACACTCACATAGCTACCGTAGAACAGGAGGCTAAGATCCGGGGTCTGGGTAAATCAGCAGAAAAGGCATGTTTATTATCAAGGAGCCTACATGAACCCGCCAGACCATGGGTAGCCTCCCTGCCAAATAGGGTGAAGAGTGACTTTAAACAATTGAGCCGAGCAGTAGTTAAGAGATTTGGGGAATACTCCACACTATCCGAAGGATTGAACGCGGCAAAGTTGATGACCCAGCGTGTAGACGAAGACCCACGAGATTATCTCCTACGCCTTAAGAAAGCATATTACGCAGGGGACGGGGACAATGCCCAGGGAGATAAGACAGTTTTAAAAGTGATGTTCTTTCAATCATTGAGACCTGAAATAGTGAGAATAGTAGGAATGATGTTGGACCCCGAGACTGCCTCCCTACGCCAGATTGAAAGCAAGGCCCACACGGCCTGGGTGAACGGACGGAAAACCACTAGCATAGCCAAAACCCACATCGTCACCAGAGATAAAGAATGCCTCGATCTGGAGGGAAGCGAATCTCCAAGCAATAATATTAGCGCCACACGGGGTGGACATGAATTCCCCCAGGAGAGGGCGCCTAACCCAATAGAATCCACACCCGTCCACAACACGCTGAATAACGTTCCACGTGGGGGGAGGAACGAGGCCAGGAGAACCTGGCACTCACAGCCGCCACCACCATGGAATGCAGAAGAGGGCGGAGGCTGGAATTATGGAGGAGGAAAAGCGAGTGACGGGCCATACCTACCCCGCGGAGGCCGACGCCCACCAAACCAGTCACCATATCGTCCCCCACTGCCGCCTCCACTAACAATAGAGCATAGACCACCGTTAGCTAACAGGAATCGATATGCTCACCACATTAGGATGGGAAAAGAGCTCCTAGGGAGTATGAAGACTCCCATGCAAATAGCGAAGGGAAGAATACCAACTATACCCACACAGGAGGAGGACACACCCAGCGCAAAGGTAGCCCAAGTGAACGTAGGGAAGACAAGAAGCCCCGAAGCAATCACCGAAGTGGTACCAGAGGGAAAAGGGTACCATCTGGGGGAATTGATTCCCGTAGGACCAGTCGGACGAGTCCACGTGGAAGTAATACTGCAAGACACCCTGACCAGCCAGGGCCTTTGTGATACTGGAGCAGAAATATCCATGATATCCAGAGAATTATTTGACGAACTCCAGACTGCCCTCCAGAGGAAGAATGAAACACTACAGATGATGCCAAGTAAACTTACCTACTCAGGATGTGAAGGGACCCACATGCGACCATTGGGCAAAGTTATGACGAAGTTGACGTTCAACAAAATCAACATGAACCATCCCCTATATGTCGTACGGAACCCCGGAAAAGAGCTGATCATTGGGATAGAACTAATGAATCGCCTGAAACCCATTATGAACCTTGAATCCCGACAAATTTGGGCACAGTCAATGCCGGAGCAACAAAGGGACTCAGAAGATGAAGACGTTATGAGAGACTCCACGGGAATCCAAGTGATAACACAAGAGCTCAACGACCTATCAACGACAATCAGGAACGAAGACGAGCTCCCAGCAGGAATTCGAATCACTCAGCTAATGACTAACAGACTGAGAGAAGACCGAAAGGAAGCCGACTTAGAGTCAGTATCACCAAATGACCGTCCCCTCATGGAGTATATACCGCCCCCTGGAGGCCAAACCGACGAACTGCAAACCGATGAAGGAGAACACAAGGGCAAGAGCGTATTACCCTCGGATGAAGCCAAGGCAACTCAACCGATAGTAACGCAAAAGGAACTTTCAACCGAGCCGCCCGAAACCACGAAGGCCTTGGACCCAGACCCAGGACAAGGAGTCTCCATAATAGAAAAACAAATCGAACAACAAATTGAAGCAGCAGACGCCCTCGAGAACGACACTCAACGAAATGAGCTTCGTCAACTGCTCCACAAATACCACTTCCTGTTCTCAGAAGACCCCTATGATTGCGGCAAAACCGACCTACACGTGGTATCTATTCTCACACTGGAAGGAGCGCCAGCGGTATATGTGAAACAATACAAGATTCCACTGGCTGCCTACGAATCAATCCAAGAAACCTTGGAGAACCTACTCAAGAAGAATATAATTCGAGAATGCAACTCAACCTACAACTCACCGATTTGGCCTGTATTGAAACCCACAGGCAAGTGGCGACTCACCATCGACTATAGGCAACTCAACAAAACGGTTCCCCTATCTCGATGGCCAATGGCAGAGATCGATCAGAATCTCAACCAAATAAAAGGCGCAAAAATTCTCACCACCATGGATCTATCAAATGGCTTCTGGACCATGCCCGTGAAAGAAGCGGATCAATACAAGTTGGCATTTACATTCAATGGAATACAGTATACTTGGAACCGATGTCCATTTGGATACTCAAATTCACCTGCGGACTTTAACATATTCCTACACAAGGCAATGGACGACGCAAAAGAGCGAGGTACCATCGTCTATGTCGACGATGTACTGGTCAAGGACTCCTCATGGGAAGAACACCTCGAGAGCCTCCAGCATACCCTCGAGCAGTTAAAGGAAGCAGGCGCAAAGATTTCAATACAAAAAGGACAGTGGGCACGCAAAAGGGTGGACTACCTCGGGCTCCAGGTCGGCACTGAGGGAATGTTACCCCAAACCAAAAGACTTGGAGCCCTCCTCGCACTCAAATCGCCCACCACAGTCACGACCCTTCGGAGCTTCTTAGGGATTTGCAACTACCTTCGACAGTTCGTGGACGACTACGCAGGAATCGTTCGACCCTTAGTCAAACTACTGCAAAAAGACGAACCATGGGAGTGGGGACAGGAACAGGAAGCCGCAGAAAAAGAATTAAAACGACAGATCACAGAGGCATCCTGCCTAGCATACCCAGAGAAAGAATACTACCTGGAGACCGCATACTCAGATCATAGTATCAGCTCGGTACTGTACCAGAGACAGGAAGCAGAGAAACGAGTTATTGCCTATGCCAGCAAAGCCCTCCGGGGAGTGGAGATGAAGTTCTCCGAGTGTGAGAAGGCGATATTTGGAAACATCTGGGCCATACAACATTTTCGGAACTTGTTGAACGGAGAGAAGATCATCCTGGAAACGAATCATGAATCCTTGGCATACCTCAACAGTAAGAAGATTCGAGAGGGCCGCGTAACCAGCAGCCGAATAGCCAGCTGGGCACTGACACTCCAAGGCCTACCAATCACAGTGAAATACGCAAAAAACAAGAAAAGTCCAATGGCCCAAGGTCTTGCCGATTTACATGATTGTACCTTTGACAGCGTAGAAGCAGAGGACGAAAAGATACCTCCGGAGGACAACAGGTACCTGCCCTTCAGGAAGGAGACATGTGCCGACCTACCAGTGGTATACATCGATGGATGCTCCCAGATGAGGGAGAACAAGCTTCACGCTGGGTCAGGAGTCATTTGGGAAACTGGCCCACTCACAGGGATTCAAGAGGGATTTCAGCTGGGACCAAAGTCAAACCAGTATGCCGAGTTGGTCGGGGTACACATCGCTGTCCAAATGGCATCCGATAACCAAATACGGACCATAGTGGTGTGCACTGATTCCAACTACGTACAGCACAGCTTCCTGCACCACCTACCCATATGAAAAAAAAACGAGATGAAGAACCATAGGAATAAACCAATTCACCATCGAGAACTATTCGAGGCCATAGATAAGATGGTTCAGAACAAGGATATGAAGATATTTTGGAAGAAAGTAAAAGGGCACTCCAAGATACCTGGTCAAGAGAAAACTGGGAACGACCAAGCAGATGCCATAGCAAAAGTGGGAAGCCTGGAAGGCACCCCGTGGAAGCTAGAAGACCAAACCGACAGAGACGGACAACAAGAGTCGACGAACCAAGACATCGCCGTGATAAGACTGGTCACAAGAAGTGGGAAGAACCCGGCAGAAGCTGGAACCAGAGCCCAATTGAACAGTGCCCAGCCTTCCGAAGACCTGATCAGAATGCAACAAGAGGACGAAACACTAAAGACACTCGCCGATCATATCCAAGATCCAGCAGGAAAACCAATCACTACTGACAACTTGAATGACAACAAAGAGCTCGAGATCATGCATAGCCAAATCAAAAGGTTCTCAATGCGGAAAGGGCTACTGGTATACACAAACGAAAGAGACGGTCGACCTAGATGGGTAGTCCCCTCTCAATATCGGGAAATAATGTTACAACACGCCCACAATGAACCGTGCAGCGGCCACCGATGCGAGGTGAATACGGGACAGATGCTGCGACAGGTGGCCTACTGGCCAAAAATGGGGGAAGACATACACAAACATGTGTCCAACTGTCTCGTGTGTTGTAAGTACCAGCCAACGACCTCACAGCATAGGGCACCCCTACAGAGGAGGGGAACAGATTATCCTTGGTCCAACCTACAAATCGACTGGATAGGACCTGTCAACCGATCAACCAAAGGGAACAAGTACATGCTAACTGTGACCTGTGCATTCTCTAAATGGACAGAGTGTTTACCAGCACCCAACAACACCGCGGAAACGACCGCTATCCTACTGATCAACCAAATATTCAGTAGATGGGGTCTACCGTCAACGATCGATTCAGACAAAGGAAGCCACTTCACAGCCGAGGTCATCACAGAAGTGTGGAAGATGTTGGGAGTAAAAAGACAATTACATGTCGCATACCATCCACAATCCTCAGGACAGGTGGAAAGAGCCAACAGGACCATCGTGAGCCTCCTAAAGAAATATGTGTCTACCACGGGCCGCGACTGGGATACGAAACTACCCCTAGTCTTGATAGCCATGCGAGCCACACCCAACCGAGCTACAGGCAGGACACCCTTCTAGATCATGACAGGGAGGCTAATGACCCTCCCAGTACACCTGTTATATGTCCCAGCGGAGGACGAGACCCCGACGGCAATGACGCCAACTGAATACCTGACGGGACTCAATAGTCACCTACAGAGCACATTCGCTATGGTCAGGGACCAGTTGCAAGTAGAGGCTCAGGGGAGCAAAGCATACTATGACCAAAAAGCCAGCCACGCAGAATACCAGCTAGGAGACCAGGTGTGGTACCTCAATTACGAGAAAAGAAAACAGAAGTGCAGGAAATTCCTACCTTCCTGGACAGGACCACACGAGGTTGTTGACAAAATGTCCCCAGTAGTATATCAGCTAAAAATCACAAAGACAGGAAGAGAGCAGCAATACAAGTGGGTGCACATCAACCAAATCAAACCGTACCCTGTGCTGGTGGAGCAAGATGAGGAATAAAGGTGGAAAAAGGGGGGGGGGAACTAAACTAATGGGCATATCACACTACAATAATGTGTAACATGTTTTCCAGGAAATGGCAGCCCTCCTGCTCACGCTCCTGCTAACGTACCTTGCCAAGCTAGAAGGGAGCCAAGAGCTGATCAAGCCAGGACCAGAATCCGGGGTGATGCTGAGAGACTCCTCCAGCTTCCTAGTAACCGAAACGAAAATAGTAACCCAACAAGTCTATGTCTCCTTGGAACCTGCCTTGGTGGTAAAGAAGCACTTCGGGAAGTTACCACCCCAAGCTACCCAAGCAACCCGAATATGGTATTATGACTTCCTAAGATACAGTGAACAGAATGTCGGAACGATCCTGAAGCAATTACAAAGAACCATGATACTTCCCCCCACCACTGTCAACCTAACACGTTCCAAGAGGTCTATCGGCCTGGGAGGGGTCTTTGGAATACTATCCGGTTTTAGCTCCTTAATCACACTAGGAGTATCCATATCCAACGCCGTAAAGATTGGACACCTCTCGCAAGGTATCGAGAATTTGCAGCTCGATATGCATCAGATCCAGCAGCAAATACAACACCAACAAAAGAATCTGGTCGAAATGGGATCCACCCTCCGAGACACCGTGGTTCTCGTAAACCTACATTCTATCATGATTAACTTAACATTCCAAGAATTGAGTTCTGCAATCCGAGATCTATACGAAGAAGAGAGTATTCGAGAGCCAATTCAGTGGGTGATCCAAGACTTGTTGCGTAGCACCAGCGGCAGCATCAGTGATCTTATACAAGGACAAATTCCGTCATATCTGGTAACTCCAACACTGATAAAAGATGTGCTACAAGCAGCATCCCCGGAAACAATCAGTCCAACTCAAGTACAAATTGCCTTCAACATGGGTACAGCCACACCCATACATGTGGACCCCCAAACTAGACAGCTGGCATTTTTGCTAAATTTACCCCTGGTCAAACCCGGAAATGTATTTCGATTGCGGACAGTATTGAACGTGGGTACATGGAATAACGACATTTACTCCAAGATGGAAACTCCCTTAGTGGTGGCCTACCAGGAAGAAGGCCCCCTTAAGTACCTGGTGCCTGACCTAAACCTGTGTCAAATAATGAAAGAGGTTCATTGGCTCTGCCCAGGGGAACCATTTCTGACCAATACAGCAGAAATAATGTGTGGTCTGTCAAACCTAAGCTCTAAGGAAACTTGCAAGTTGAAGCTAAGTAAACCCAAAGAAAGAACCGGAACAGTGGCCATGATAGCTAATGCCCAGTGGTTGATTAGCACCCCTCTAGATACGGCAATTGTTTCCACCGATCAACACTCCATAACCATGGAAGTTCCGATTCCAAGCCATGTCGCACTGGTCACAATACCAAGAGGAACATTCGTACGCATAGGGGACAAGGTATTATATAACCTAGACAAAAGCCTACACCAAGCGGAGGTAGAAATAGTAGACACATTCCGAGGCCACAAGTTTGAGATAAGCAGCACTCTGTCCAACTTGTTGAACAGTAAAGAATTCCACATGGTGAAATTATCCCTCAGCGAATCAGAGATTAACATAACAGATCTTACTTGGGCGACCAAAGAGGCTGGATATCAGCGAAATCAACAGATGGGGATGGGAATCACAGGGGCAACAGGGATAATCATACTAGTCCTGGCTATTCTAACCTTAACATACCATGTGGCCAAAATGAAGACCGAACTTAAAAGACTAATCGCAGGCACAAGCCACCTACCATTCAAGCTCAGGAACACGAGATTGAGCAATAACAAGGCCTGATGATGCCACCCAAGAATAACCGTAGAAACTATCTTTTTAACGATATTTCCTATAACACGTAGTCAATAGAATAATTTCTCCCTCCCTTATCGTTTTCCCTTCCTTTAGAATATTTTTTTTTTCTTCTCTCTTGTCACATATAACCATGTTAAGTTGTGACACGTACGCGCGCGTTGTAAGGAAATAGCAGCAAAACTTGAGGACAATCGATGGTTCATGATGGAAGAAGGGAATACATATTTTTTTAAAAATAACCCGTGGCCATTTGACCACTGGTCATTTTTAAAAGGGCGGAATGTTGTGTCCTAGCCTTCTTCCATCATTGAGATATAATGAATGAGAACACACCAAGAAGCAGCAGGCTGCAAAACACCAGGTGTTGTTGAGTAATGAACTGAAGGAGGGCTAGGATGGCAGAATTTGCAACCTTGCTTCAAGGAAAGATAAGGCCTGATGAACGGGCACCTGTCACCCGTGCAAGGGCAGAGACAGTGGGAGAGTCAGCCAGACAGAGTTAAGGCAAAAAGCCAATCATCTATGACCTCAGCACATGGGCGAATAATGGGGCAGTGTCGACTCGAAGGCAATGGAAGGAAGCAGAGGCGCCTTTGTCTGGATCACGGCCACAGAAGGCCGGGGGTCATCACTGATTGTGTGTTTAGGGATTTTGAGCTAATTGGAACACGTGCACACAGGGAGGAGAAATACGCCTTGTTCTCCTGCAGCTGAGGGAGCCAAGATAAACCCAGCTCAAGGCTGTGTACACAGGGGAGGGGGCCTGTGTCCTGAAATTAATCATACTCCCAGAGCAGAAGGTTGGATGACCACAGTGAGACGAGAATAAGGGTGTTGTGCCTCTCTCAAGGCTGCAGGCTCAGCTGAACAGCGAGGCTGCGGGGGTCACCAGAAGTTCGTGTTCGCCTAGTTAAGTCAAAAAGCTCAATTATTCTGTATTGCTATTAAAGTCACGTTAAAGTCGGAATTTAACAACAGGGTAGGCTAAAGTTGTTGATATGAAATGTCATTTCCACACTTTAATACTTTATATACAACTCGACCCGAAGCATAACGGGATGAATCACCACCAGGTCAAATATAAAATACATAATAAAAGAGCGATGTTAAACCCAGGGTCGGAGAGAAAGGGAGATCCCGGCCGTCTTTGTATTCCCGCAGCGCGGGATAGGAGTGTATACGCTCGGGGAAACACCTCCACTTGAGTCAAGCACCACTATGGGAAATGACAGACCTTAGGTTACATACAGAATCATAACTGTGAAATGGTAAGGGACAAATGTTAAAACTTTTAATCATTTCTTTGTGCGTCAGCGAGGGTCGGAGGGAGTGTGCCCCTCCCTCCAGGTGGTGCAACACGGACGATTTGTAACGTCTGTGTTTTGGTTCATGAAGAAGGCCAAACAAGAGATAAATCGCACCCAGACAGAGAGACGACCTCGAGGCAATTTGTAACACTTGACTGTTTGCTCGTGGATTTTATGGAGGGAATATGACAACGGAATATACCGTGGGTGATGCACACAAGGACACACGGACGTACGAACACACACATGGACACACCTACACACGGACGGATCCTGACACAGTAAATCAAAAGAAACCCCGCCTTGTGGGCAGGGTCTAAAGGGATTTTTCGGCATAAAAGAAAGGACCCTGAGCATTGGAAACCAGTTCGACCAGGAGGGTCAACTCATCAGCCGAGTTCGACCAGTGGGTCGGCTCAGGAGCTCGACCAGGAGGGTCGGCTCAGGAGTTCGACCGGGAGGGTCGACTCAGGAGCGAGCTGCGACCAGCGGGTCGGCTCGACTCATCTTCAGTTCGACCGGGAGGGTCGACTCAGGAGCGAGCTGCGACCAACGGGTCGGCTCGACTCTTCAGCTCGTCTGGGACTCAGCCGAGTTCAGCCGGCTCTCGGGGCTCGACTCGAGCGGCTCCCCATCTCCTCTGCAGGCGGGCAAGACCCGCTTGACAGCTCAACTCGGCCTGCGTGGGTCAACCTCTGCCGAGTCGGAGGTCTCTGCTGCCGCCAGCATCGCGGTTTGGCGACGAGGCGACGACCCAACACTGCACGCTGCGAGCGAGCTGTGGGCGCCACCTACCGACCGGGTTCCGAACTACGACAGCGTATCAACAGGCATCCAACCAATTCACCACGGCAACAGGGGAGCGACTGATACGTATGACGCGCACCGCCCCCTCACCACACGACCACCAGGCGTCTTTGACATAAAGAACCGACTCCGAACACTGACTATTCAAGACAACTCTTACCACTCAAAAACACTCGAGACCGAGTGATGGCCATCCGTCGTTTATAAGAGTATTCGTAATTTTTATCTTTAATATTTAGTGGGCTGTACTCTTAATCGCATAAATTCCCAACAGATCCATCAATACGAATTGATTCTTGGCACCTCCTTCCGCCAAGCCACGCTCACGTGGGGAGTGGTGGCCCACCAGATCCTTATCAGGTGATCTGGTCCCCAATTAGTAAACTTGATAAGATAACGATCTTCGGAAAAGGAGCACCGTCGCAGGCCCTTACTCCGAGCCATTCTGTTGTCAGATAACCTGCCGATGTATCTGTTGAGATTGGTGCCTTTAAGAATAATAACTGTTTTTGATTGTGTCTTTTTTTATCGCCGTATAATCTTTCAAGTATCTTTCAGTCATAATCGCCGCGCGTACTCGCATCCTATCAATAAGGAGTACGGTACTGCGTGAACAATATTGAGTAATCATTCATTAACGTTAAGGTTTTTCTTAGCATAGTATTTGCATGTTTTAACGACTCTCTCTCACTAACAACCATCGCGTTATGCGGGATACATGTGCCGTTGTCAAAGTTAAATCAGACAATCATTGATGATACTGTATTGATGCCGTGTTGACGTTCCGGGATTGAGAGTTCGCATACTATATCATAGTTGAGGTTGAATTAGTAATAAATTGATTAATACAGAAGTGGTTGTGTGATTCTTTCCTGAAATCTATGCATAAGATCTGCTTCTGCGTTGAGATCTGAACTTGGTGACCTTAATAAACACACTAATACATACTCAGTAAATGTTAAAGCGATAACGGGGTGAACCGGGGACCTAAAATATAAGCGAGAATGAGACGAACCTAGACAACGATGCCGAGTTAATCTAAGTTAATCTTGTATACTTACACCACACCTGCATAACTGCATACGATTAATTGCCTTATTCCGATCGATAACCCACCCTCGTCACCGAGGCGGGGTCTGGTTATCATAACGACTTGCATTATCATAATTACACCCACTCGCATAATTACTACGATTACCTCTCGAATTGGCATAATTAAATGTGCATAATTACGTAAATTAACATATTTCCGGATAATTACACATTTGGCCAAATTTCATTTGATTATTATTATTTTCACTGAATATTCATAACCCACATATACAACATAATAATTTCACCCACGCACGCATACAACATATCAAAATGTTGATAACCAACATATACAACACTGTCCATGAACGATTGGCTGGGGGGACCACGTGACGAAGGGATTAAGAGAGAGTGAGAGAGAACGATCGAGAGCAGACTGGAAACTGACAAGAGCAGGGTCATGCGCGGACGGGGGCTCTGGGTGCCACGTGCGCGGTGGGGACTTAGTGCGAAGTCTGTCCTCTCTCCGTTGTCTGCCAGCAACGGAGAGTGAGTGAGTAAAGTGTATTGTGGAGTGGAAATAAAGAGGACTGATTCCGAAGCCGTCTCAAGAAGGATTATTACACTGGTGTCAGAAGTAATTCTGCGACTGTTTGGACGATCGTCAAGATGTCTAAGCACCCCAGAAAAAAGAACCTGCCCGTGCCTCTATCGGAGGAAGAGGTCGAGACGGATGAAGATGAGCTGTTGGGAGCTACAGCTCTTGTGCCGCCTGCTGATGACACTCGCCTCGACGCCTCTCAGCGTCGACCGGGGGAGGATGCGACCACCGCAGGACCAAGAGACGAATGGCGGCTGATGGCGGAGCAGATTGAGTCGTTGCACGCCATTCTGCTAAGCCTGGTGACCGCGGTGGCGTCCTCACCAGCCGTGGGTCGCCAGATCACTGATCAGCTGGACGCCACGGGAAGAGGTCCTGCTATGGAATCGGGACCCGCCATTGCTCCTGCCACGCGGGAGGACGCCGTCGTCTTGGGTGGGGCGGCTGCGCCGGAGTCGTCGGCCGCCATTTTGGGCGCGCCTACCACCATGCGGCCGCCGGACGCCATTTTGCCTGCACTGAGTGGAGAGCGGGAACGGCAGTCGGAGATGCCCACGGCACGCGCCTGCCACCGCGGACATCGCCTTCCACAAATAAAAGAATTTATCGTCGGGGGCGATTGGAGTGCTTTTACGTGGCGCTTCGAGTCAGCTTTTAGATCTGTGAACTGGACGGAGGAAGAAGCGCTGGGAGCGCTACCTACGCTGCTCGATGATGTGTCTCTGGGAGTCTTCCGCTCCATCCTGGCATCCAAGAAGAAGACACTGCGGGATGCGTTCACAGAGATGGCGGAATTTTATGACCCGCCGACATCGGCCACCAGAAAATTTATGTCGCGTCGCCGAGCACCGGAGGAATCGCCGTTGGCCTATCGGGGGGCGTTGATGGCGATGGCCATGGGCGCCTACCCCGACGCAACGGCCGAGCATTTGGATCCGCTCATCCTTTCCCGCATGCTGGAGTTGTCTCAGGAGCTCAACATCTCTCTACCAGTGTGCGGCAAATGAACCGCTTTCATCGCGGTAGGTGGCGCGTTGCCTGGACGCTAAGTTTAATATCAAGCGTTGGGACCAGATGGCGGCGTGGACGGGGAAACCCGAGATCGACGGGCCACCTCTGGGGTGGTCTCCGCGACTGGTTGTCCACTGCTCCGACGACTCGGGCGACGACGACATGCTGGCTGCTGCTGTCCCGCATAGGATTCCGGGACGGCGGCTGCGCGACCAGCAGGGCGACTACACGGGCCGGCCGCATGCGAGGGCCGGGTCGTCCGACCACCGGCCGACGTCGGCCGCGTGTTTCAAGTGCGGCAGACGGGGCCACTTCGTCCGTGACTGCCGCTGCCGACCTCTGCTGTCGCCTCTTCCGCCAAGGGGACCTCCATCTCCTCTACCTGCTGCGGAGCTGCAACAACCTCGGGCGAGTCGGCACAAATCGGACACCCGGCAGGTCGTGTCATATCACTCATCCACTCGCACTCATTCTTACACTCCTAAGGATAATTTTACTTCTCCTGCTCCATTGACACGCTCTGCTACACAGTGGAAGAAATTGGCTCGCAGGATTGTGGCTGAGGCGTCGGGCTCGTCGACGGTACGAGGTACCATCGACGGCGTTGACGTCCATATCTTGGTGGACACTGACGCATCGGCTACCATCATTTCTGATGTTATTTTTCATTTGTTGTCCATTCCTGCGTCGCGGATACGCAAGGTTAATGATGCGTGTGTTGCCGCCAATGGGGGGAGCATGGGTATCTGCGGACAGGTGGATGTGAGCATCGCTATCGGAAATATTACCGCCGCAGGACCTGTGTTAATTTCTCGCTCGCTAGCTGTTCCATGCTTGTTGGGTACGGATTTCCTGCGCCGGATGCCGCTGAGAATACGGGTCGACCAGGACTGTTTGGAAATGCCGGGGGGTCGTAGGATGGCGTTCCTGCCTTCCCTGCTGGCCAATGAGCCTACAGGTAACGCAGTTACTGCTGTCGTTGCGGCTACGGTGGAGGTTCCATCGGGAGCGCAAATGCGTATCCCGCTGCGTTACCGAAAACCACTTCAAATGGGAAGGGATGCGAAGGGCGTGCTATTATCCCCATCGAATTCGGTATCGAAATCTTTTTCTTTGGCGGCGGCACAAACGATCGTGCGCCCAGATCAGGCACCTTTCATACAGGTCTTGAATGGGGGACCTGACCGCATTGTTGTTCCGGAGGGATCGGTGCTGGCTCACGCCACTACCGATTTCGCCTCTTGTGACAAACCGCCGCGCGCTCGGATGCCCGCGGATGGGCCTCCGCATGATCGTTCACAAGAACGCTGGATCGCAGATTTATGCGGAGAGAATTCTTCCTTGTCAAATGAACATAGGAACGCCTTGCGTTCGCTATTGCTGCGGTACGCTGATGTTTTCAGCAGAAATGATTTGGACCTCGGCCGCACGTCGCTTTTGTCGCACCATATTGAAACCGGTGCGGCGCCTCCCGTCTGTATGCACCCTCACCGCATGAGCCCGGCGGAAAGGGAACACGTGCGTGGGGCAGTAGATGAATTGCTGGCGGCGGATATTATTTCGCCATCCAACAGCCCTTGGGGCGCGCCCGTCGTTCTGGTTAAGAAGAAAGATGGTGGTACGAGGTTTTGCGTTGATTTCCGCCGGTTGAACAAAATTTCGGTAGCGGACGCGTACCCCTTACCGAGGATGGATGACTCATTGGATGCTTTATCGGGTGCTAAATTCTTTTCCACCCTTGACCTGTCCTCGGGCTTCTGGCAGCTTTCCCTCGATGACGAGTCAAAAGCCAAAACGGCATTCCGCACGCCGCAAGGTCTCTTTGAATTTAATCGGTTGCCGATGGGCCTGAACGCGGCTCCGGCCACGTTTCAGCGGCTCATGGAATTGGTGTTGGCGGGACTGCAGTGGGAAACGTGCCTCATATATCTAGACGATATAATTATCTTTAGCCGCACGTTCGAGGAACATCTCCAACGCCTTGAGACAGTTTTTCAAAGAATGCGTGCGGCTGACCTTAAGTTTAAACCGAGGAAATGCCACCTTCTGCAACACTCCGTCCGTTACCTGGGTCATATTGTCAGTTCGGACGGTGTATCCACTGACCCTCTGAAAACGAAGTGTGTACGTGAGTGGCCCACACCAACCTCGGTAGGTGATGTTCGGCGGTATATTGGATTCGCTTCCTATTATCGCCGCTTCGTTAAGAACTTTGCGACGTTGGCAAAACCATTACACGTTCTAACTGGCAAAAATCAAAGGTTTAAATGGGGTGCGGAAGAAGAAAGTTCCTATATGGCACTTCGGGACCACCTCGCCACGGCGCCTACGTTAGATTACCCAGATTTTTCGCAGCCGTTCATCTTTGATACGGATGCTAGTGATATCGGCATTGGGGCCGTTTTGTCGCAACGCAAGGACGGGGTTGAGAGGGTGGTGGCGTACGGCAGCAGGGTTCTATCCCCTGCGGAAACGCGATATTGCGTGACAAGGCGGGAACTTTTGGCAATTGTCCATTTTGTTCGATTGTACCGGCCGTACCTGTATGGACGGAAATTCCTGGTCCGCACTGATCATGCGGCTTTGCAATATTCCCTCAAATTGGATCAGCTGTCAGGCCAATTGGCCCGGTGGTTGGAATCGTTACAGGAATTTTCCTTCGATATAACATACCGAAAGGGGGCCCATCACGCGAACGCTGATGCGCTCTCAAGGCTGCCGCCCGTTCCTCCGTGCACTTGCCTGACGGGCACGCACCGCTGCGCGGCACTGCCCACGTCGCCCTGCCCGGTTATGGGGGCGATAGCGAATGAGGACGACGCAGGGGCGAAAGCGAAGGAGGAGGAGCAGCAGGTGTCGGTGGACACCGATGATACCTTACGGCTGCCGCACGCGGTCTGGTTGCGCGAGCAGGAGGCCGATGCCTCGCTGTCTCCGCTACGTAAATTGGTTGGGAAACAGAAATCGCAATTGGCGGGCTGGAAGTGGCAGATGTTCCGGGGTAAGTCGGTATTGTTAATGTGTACCGACGGGTTGTCTGACCGACCACACTTGGTAGTGCCTACTTCGCTTCGCTACGACCTGCTCCGTGCTCTGCACGCTGATAAGTTGATGCACCTCGGCGTCCAAAAGACTGTGGCCGCGATGCAAAAGGATTTTTTCTGGGCCGGTATGATGGCAGACATCAATGATTTTGTCCGCTCGTGCCATGATTGTGCGAAGAGGAAGCCGCCTCGGAACCACTATGTACCACCGTTGCGTTCCATTGAAGTGTCCCGTATCAACGAATTAGTGGCTCTCGACATTCTGGGGCCGTTTCCCCCGTCGGCTAGGGGCAATAAATACCTTCTGGTCGGGGTGGAATATTTTTCTCGATGGCCGATGGCCTGGCCTCTGCCCGACCAAACGGCAGCGTCCATCACCGACGCTTTCTTGAACGGGTATGTCATGGACAAGGGGGCACCTGAGAGGCTGCTCACAGATCAAGGGCGGAATTTCTCCTCTAAATTGCTTAGGGAAGTTTGTGACGCGCTAGGTACAAAGAAAGTTCGCACCTCCCCATACCATCCACAAGCAGATGGTATGGTGGAACGATTCAACCGTACCCTTTCGGCTATGCTTTGTCACACGGTCAGTGACAAGCAAACCGATTGGGACCTGCACATACCAGGCGTCTTAGCGGCATACCACATGGTTCCGCACATGTCCACGGGCGACTCACCATTTTTTTTTATGTATGGCCGTGAAAATGTTCCACCCATCGATGTGCAACTGGGGACGCCGAGTAAACAACCGTCCCGCTCCCTGCCTGACCACGTGCGTGACTCGCTTGAATGAGTAACGGAGGCGCGAGAGGCTGCCCGGTGTGCGACGGCCCGTGCTCAGGCAAGGAACGAACGGTATGCGTGTCGATCGCATACTCGCATGCCTTGGTCAGTGGGAGACCTGGCGTGGCTCCACTGCCCCCAGGTACCGGCGGGCACATCCCCTAAACTGCACAGGCCGTGGCGGAGGCCTGTGACGCTGGTAGATGTTCGGAACTCGCAAAGTATCCGCGTCCAATATGGAAAACGTCGGTGGTATGTTCATTCCTCGCGATTTAAACCCTATGTTGACGCGCGTGTCGGTCCTTCATCCCCACTAGCTGACCTGCCGGGTTCTGCCGGGCCGACTACGCCGCTTGACACGCCCGTTGATCCCAGAGGGGACTGTGTTGTGCCTCCTGCAGATGAACAGGTTCTGAGGGCTGAGGAAGCCCCCGCTGCCCCCCCTCCAACGGGGCCCGCCCTGGACGTGACCAAGCACCAACAACCTACTTCTTCTTCGAGCCTGCCACCTCCTGTCCATCCGAAAGCAAAGCGACCTTGCGCTGGGAGCGGAGAGGGTCCCGCGTCGCGTACGCGGTCGAAATCTCTTCCGTTTCGTTAACGTTTGATCGTTTCGCTGATTTCCCTGTCGTTACTGCGCTGCAGGGGCGCCCTAATGTATGTCGTGATTTTTTTAATTATGGGTGACTGTTTTAAATGTTGTTAGGCGCGGGAACGCCGGTTCACCCTCGAATTGTTAAACGCACCTTGGTGCCCTAATAAGATGTTGCGGAATTGGTTCTTCACCCTTTTCCCAGCCGAGACGGCTAAATTTTTTCACCGGGGGGGGGGGGGTGATGTAATAACAGCCATAGAGGGTTCACGTGGGGATTGGCTTGCCGGCCCTGCTTGTAGCCAATAAGGGTTGAGATAGGGACCATGGCCCAGGCGTAATCACGGCATGTCATCAGGAGTGATTGGCCTAGCCATTCGGGGCCCCAGCTAATGGGGAGCAGGATGAGAGGCGTGGTCCCGGGATTGACAGGGAACCATCGAGAATGGTCGAAGCTGTCCATGAACGATTGGCTGGGGGGACCACGTGACGAAGGGATTAAGAGAGAGTGAGAGAGAACGATCGAGAGCAGACTGGAAACTGACAAGAGCAGGGTCACGCGCGGACGGGGGCTCTGGGTGCCACGTGCGCGGTGGGGACTTAGTGCGAAGTCTGTCCTCTCTCCGTTGTCTGCCAGCAACGGAGAGTGAGTGAGTAAAGTGTATTGTGGAGTGGAAATAAAGAGGACTGGTTCCGAAGCCGTCTCAAGAAGGATTATTACACTTGTATGAACGGGGCCTGACTCGGCCGAATGATAGTTTGAGCCACTACCAGGGAAAAAGATTTAGCCACCGAATTCGATGGGGATAATAGCACACCCGTCGCACCATCCGCAGCATTCAAAGGCTTTCGGTAACGCAGCGAAATAAGCATTTGTGAGCCCGACGACACCTCTACCGTGGCTGCAACAATCGCGTTAATTGCATTACCAGTGGGCGGACGGCCCAGCAGGGAAGGCAGGAACGACATCCTACGACCCCCTGTCATTTCTAAGCAACCTTGATCGACAAGTATCTTAATAGGCATGCGGCGCAAGAAATCGGTGCCTAATAGGCATGGGACGGCCAGTGAGTGAGAAATCAACACTGGTCCCTCCGCGGTAATATTCCCGATAGCAATGTGCACATCAACTTGTCCGAAAATACCCATGCTACCCCCATTAGCAGCAACACACGCGTCATTAACCGGTCGGATCCGTGACGTGGGAATAGACAGAAGATGAAAAATGACATCAGAAATGATGGTGGCAGACGTGCCTGTGTCCACCAAAATACGGACATCGATCCCATCGATGGTACCCCGTACCGTCGATGAGCCCGACGCGGCAGCTACCACCCTACGGGCCAATTTTTTCCATTGCGTCGTAGAGTGTGGCATCGACACAGGTGTACAAGAATTTCCGTCCGGAGCGCAAAAACGTGTACGAGTAGATGGGTGATGTGACAAGACCTGCCGGGTGTCCGATTTGTGCCGACTCGCCCGAGGGTGTCGTGGATCCGCGTCCGGTGGAGGAGATGGATGCCGACCCAACGGGAGCTGAGAAGGCAGAGGTCGGCAGCGGCAATCCCGGGCGAAATGGCCCCGTCGGCCACACTTGAAGCACGTGGCCGTCGTCGCCCGGCGGTCGCTCGTTCCGGGCCCTGCACGTGGTCGACCCGTATCATCACGCTGGTCGCGCTGCCGGCGTTTCGGGACCCAGCGAGGAACAGCAGCCATCACCTCGTCGTCGTCGCCGGAGTCATCGGAGCAGTAGACGACTCGCCGTGGAGACCACCCCAATTGTGGACCGTCTATTTGGGGATTCCCCGTCCACGCCGCCATCTGATCCCATCGCTTCAAATTGAACTTAGCGTCCAAGCAGCGCGCCACCCAACGCGACGTGAGCGGTTCGTGGCCACATACCGGCAATGAGATGGGATAGCTCCAGCATTCGGGAAAGGATGAGAGGATCCAGGAGATCAGCCGATGAGTCGTGGTAGGCGGCCATGGCTAAAGCTAACACCGCCCCCCGGTAGGCCAAGGGCGATTCCTCTGGTCCTCGACGATGTGACATACATTTTTTCGTAGACGCCATCGGCGGGTCGTAAAACTCCGCCATTTCTGCGAAAGCATCACGGAGCGTCTTCTTCTTGGTCGCCGGGATGGATCGGAAGACCGCCAGGGAGACGTCATCCAGCAGCGTGGGCAGCGCCTCCAGTGCCTCCGCCTCCGTCCATCGAACGGATCTAAAGGCCGACTCGAAGCGCCACGTGAAGGCACTCCAATCGCCCCCGGTGATAAATTCCATGATTCGAGGAAGGCGATGTCCGCGGTGAATGTCCGACGCCCCGAGCGTCTCCATTCCCGCTTCCCGCGTTCTTCGTGGCTCCATCAAAATGGCGTCCGGTGGCCGCGTGGCGACAGCCCCGCCCAGGATGGCGTCCGGTGGCCGCCTTGCAGCAGCCCCTCCCAAGATGGCGTCCGGCGGCTCCATCGCAGCCGCCCTGCCCAAGATGGAGGCCTCTCTCCGCACGGCAGGAGCAATGGTGGATGTCGATTCCCGCTGAAATTCCTGGTCATCGGCACTCGGCTGAAACCCACGTGGCCGACCAAGGGCCGCTGAAGATGCGACCACCGTCACCAGATTCAGCAAAATCGCGCAGAGCGACTCGATCTGCTCCACCATTAGCCGCCATCCCTCGTCCGCCGTCGAGGCCGTCGCTTCTCCAGCTCCCAGCAGTTCGTCCTCGTCCGCCTCAACTTCTTCCTCCGACGGAGGGTCCGGTGGGTTCTTCTTCCTGAGGTGCTTGGACATCTTGAAGGATCGTCCAAACGGTCTCAGAAGATACTTCTGACACCAATGTAATAAAGCTCGTTGAGGCGACTTCTGGAATTCGTCTTTTATTCCACTTATCTTACAGTTACTCCACGCTACTGATAGGCAGTGTGAAGGGACAGATATAGAGAGAGAGACGCACTGCCACGTGGCAACTCGGAGCCCCGCTCCCGCGTGGCCTCCCCCCTCTGTTTGTTCCCGTTCTGACCACGTGTCGTTCGTCTCCACCCCTTTTTAATACCCGGGTCACGTGGTACGTTTCCGCCAATCCTTGTTAGCCTGCATGGAATCTTCCAGGCTCCCTCGTCATCTCCCGGGACCACGCCCCTGACTCATCTCCCCATTGGCTGTGGCCAAAGCCAGCAGAACCAATCCTTATAGCTGTCACCTTTCCATCACGGCAGGGCCATGCCCCCAGGCTTCCCCCCATTGGCTGTAAACCAGGACCGGCAGAGCCAATCACCATGACGAGTTGTGATACGTAAATGAGCCGGATATATCCTCATATTACACATGGATTGACCGCTAAGAACCAGAAGTTCAAAAGGGGAGAGGAAGAGGAGGTCGCTTTCGTCACAGTAGGTGACCGCCTCTCCAACGTGCCCCCTTTGGCTTATCCTCACTTCTCCCTGCCCTTCATCCCAAACATAGACGCTAGTGACCTGGGTATAGGGGCTGTCCTGTCTCAGGTGAAGAATGGAGTCGAGATGGTCATTGCCTATGCTAGTTGCATCCTGTCGCCGGCTGAGCAGCGGTATTGTGTTACTTGGCAGGAGCTGGTGGCAATTGTCTGCTTTGTGCAGTATTACAGGCCCTACCTTTATGGCAGGGATTTCGTGGTCCGCACTGACCATGCGGCCGCTCAGGGTTTACCGGCTGAGTCAGGGGTGAAGAATGCGGGCACGGAGACAATGGACGGGGCGGGGGGGGGGCTGACGTAATGCCCTAGGTAACGGCCGTGAAACGTTCGAAAATCGAAAGGTAGGCGCCCGATTGGCTGTGCAGGATGATGTTACATAACCCTGAATTTTCGGAATCCCAGGGCAAAAAAGGGGGGAGCGAAAAATTATAAAGGAACTTTCTAGATTTGAAGTTTTCGTGACTGCAAGGATCCATACTCTTGGTTCTTTCGGTAAAGTCATGTAGGTCAATAAAATAATAAATAATAAATGATACATAATATAAAAGATGAATAACATTGTATTCATATGTATCTTTTATTTTATTTATTATTTTATTTACCTACGTGACTATACCGAAGGATAAAGGAACTTCTTCTACAGCCATTCAGCCATCTGGACCGACTCCCAGCTGCTCGCAACATCCGTGAGACGCTAACAAGTGCCGCTACGAGTTGACCCTAATGCAGAGCCCTCTCTGATCGCCGTCTATCCGACTCCCACCGCGTCCGTGCGACACCGTGAGTGCGTCTGTGAGGTGAGTAATGGAGTGGGGGTACACATAAGGGATTGGGTAGTAATAGGTTAGGCACTGCTCGTACAATATTTGCTCCGGGCCATATAGGGTTTTTCTTTAAACGCGCCGTTAATAAACTTTAGAATAGAGTATCGGTGCAGTGTGATTTGTGTGTGTGGGTGGAACCTCAGCGTGGTGTTGGTAATTTGAGTGTGTTTGCGAGGCGCGCGCGCGTATTAAAACATAGATGGCCGCTGACGCGCCCGCGTCCGAGCAGCCGTGCTGCGCGAGTATTAGGGCGGGGGCGGGGTGTGTTAAACTCGTTCGCCAACGCTCGCGCGTTTACGCAGCAGCAATAGCTGTAACGGCGAGGCGCGTGCGCAAATTCGCGCAGTCCTTTAGCGCTAGCCTTTGTGTGCAAGCGGTTTAGGGCTTAACCACCCAGAGGTTTGCGCGCATATTCATACCGCCGTTTTCATTAGCGCTAGCCTTTGTGTAAAACGAGCGCCTGTAGCGGCGCGCGTGATTTCGCGCGTGCGTGGGAAATACGTGCCTGCAGAGGCGCGCGCGTGCACGCCACTGCGTTCGCTTTTGTGGTGGTGTACGTGGACGTGTGCGAGATAACCCTGGGTGGTGGTGAGCCAGCCAATAAGCTCTGTCCCTCTGAGAGGGCGTTGGCGCGGGGGGGGGGCGATCACTCGATTGGCGGGAGCCCGGCGAGAGGCGGCCGACGAGGAGGAATGGGGAGGAGTGGAGGGGGTGGACGTCGCGCCCCGCCCGCTCACAGGGAGCGGGGAGGCGGGCGTCGGCCCCCACATTTTTTTTTATAATGTGATTTACAGTAAAAGTAATTGTAGCGTGAAAGAATTGACGTCACATCAAAATGCGCAACTTTAAATAAATATAAACAACACATTCTACTTAATTAAATATACGTTTTAATAAATGTTTTCTCCTACAACATCAGAGTGCAGCGCCACATTAAATACGCACGACAATGACAATAGTTTAAAGCGATTCGAAGCATGTTTTCTTTTTGGGGGTGGGGGGGCACAGCTTTGTAACGTCATATTTGAGGGGGGGGTCTGACTTTTTGTGACGCCGTGTGTCATTTATGGACGGCCCCTTAAGTCTTTTGGATGATATTGCAAATGTCGAACGAAAATCGAGCTTCAAACGTGGAATATCCCAGTTGTAATTGGTGAACGCATCATCCAGTGAACTTATGTATATTGAAGCTCTTTTTCACAGATGTACAGTAGGATGTTGTGTAACGGGAGGCTGGCACGGTGTAAGTAAACACGGTTTAATGAAAAACTCATAAACGCTGACACAAGTTAAAACTAAGGGGCTTGTTGACAAAACGACCTTTGCCACGGGGGATGGGGAAAGAGGAAGGGAGGATCTTTCAAGCACTCCCTATAGGGAACCCACAAAACTGCATTTCCCAAACTCGTGTCCCCTGCAGGATAGCAGTAGCATCAACACCACGGACACTCACGCTCCCCTTGCCAACAACACCGTCTCCATTTCCAACCATCCACGAGATGGCTGCTCTCAACAACACCTCGGTCGTCGTGTACGCGGCCAAAGACCTCCGGCTGGTGAGTAACCGGCCGTAGCGAGGGTTGGTAAGAAACTCGAGCACGGGGAGACTCTCAGATCCCCCGCCGGCTTGCTGAGGCTGCTCGCCCTGCCGGTTTCGCGCCGCCTGCACCGGTAGAGTGAGCCAGGCCGGCCCGGGGAGGGAGGTTCCGGGGGGTTTGAAGTTGATGGGCAGCGGTGGTGTAAGTTTGGTTGATGCTGAACCACGGCTGCGTAGGCTGGGCCGTGCGGGGTGAGTTGTGTTTTTGAGCTCTGTGTATTGCCGCGTTGCACGTTCATGCGATCAGCTGATGTAAACGATGCGGCTGTAGACTGTAAGTACTGTCACTCTCAGTGCATTCTAATCCCACGAAAGATGCGTGCACAGGGATACCCCAACAGTTTATGTAAATGTCAACTGGACTGATTCTCTTTGTGCGAGTCGCTCCCATTGCTTGTCTGTCTTGGTCACCGTGTGTTTATCTATGTACTGTATACTGTATATATATTTTCTGTGTATGTCTCTCTTACTCGTATCTGTCTCCGTGTCTCTCTTACTCGTATCTGTCTCCGTGTCTCTCTTCATATAGAGTAATCTCGTTTCTCTCTCCATGCCTCCCGTCTATCTGCGTCTCACTCTCTCTCCCCATATATCCGTCTTGTCTACACGTATCTGTGTTTCACTCGCATCGTCTCAGTGTCTCCCGCTCCACAGTCTCTTGTTTCTCCTCGCGTCTTCCGCGACTGTCTCTCGGGACGCCCTACTGACTATTATGTACTGAGTATGCAGGGCGGCAGTATTTGTTGTCACAGTTTCGGAGCACGGGCCAAAAATGTCAAGCGGCCAGCAACAAACAGCACGAGTAATAATGTGCAAGCGTTGACACGTCTCTGTGAGCAAAGCTTGGGAGAAATAAATGATGGGGGGGAATTCCAGAGTGGAGCAGTGTGAGGGAACAAGCAGAGAGAGAGAAACGTGTTTGTGACCTGCAGTGTGATTAGTGGGTGAGTGAGTCGGTGAATGGTTGAGTGGGTGAGTGAATCTTAAAGAGATTTGTATAGCGCTTTAACCAAGGAATTAATAATTGTACATATGAATATAATGGTCGAGATGAGGTGAATGAAAGAGATGCGAGGAAGCAATGGGGGCAAATCTGTGATGCGTGAATTCGGTAAAAGTTAAATTGATGGCAGTAAATGATGATGAATGATTATTTGGTTCTTTCGGTAAAGTCACGTATAAAGATAAAGTAATACATTAAATACTAGCATACGACGTTTCGATTGCAACACAAGCAATCATCATCAGGTATAAATTAAATAGGAACACAAATCTAGTATACTTAGAAATGTAATGTAATACAACAGAGAGTCGGATAACATAACAGTCAACACCCTATCTGGTTGATTACGTTCTTCCTGAGAATGCTAAATTTGAGAGAGAGATTAAACACAGAACCAGAAACATAGACAGACATATCTCTGTGATATCTGTCTGCTTATATGTCTGTCTATGTTTCTGGTTCTGTGTTTTATCTCTCTCTCAAATTTAGCATTCTCAGGAAGAACATAATCAACCAGATAGGGTGTTGACTGTTGTTATCCGACTCTCTGTTGTATTACATTGCATTTCTAAGTATACTAGATTTGTGTTCCTATTTAATTTATACCTGATGATGACTGCTTGTGTTGCAATCGAAACGTCGTATGCTAGTATTTAATTTAATGTATTATTTTATCATTATACGTGACTTTACCGAAATAACCAAATAATAATTCCTGCAGTCACGAAAGCTCCAAATTAAGTTTGATGATGAATGAATTGAATGAATGGGGAATGAGTAAAAGCCATATGAGAAGATGAAGAGGAAAAATAATGAATGATGGGTCTGGTGGTTGAACATGGCATGGATAAGTCCAATCAGTCTAAACTAAACTTTATTTGTTACCAGGTAAGGCCAAAGTGATAGCTCAACGAAGATGGCTTATCACGTGTAAATTTCGAGCAGCCGAATACTCCAAACGCGTGATGTTGATTCTAAATGTGGATGGAAAAACCAGAGGACCCGGATAAATATCCACGCAACCATGGGGAGAGAGACACGCAAACTCCAAATATACAGCAGGCGTTCGGGTCGGGGTTGAACTCCATGACCTGTGTCAGCCACTGTGTCAGCACGGTGTAGACTGTGTCCTCAACATGCGGGGTGGAGGAATCAAGGAGTGACTTTCATGAGAAACCGTAACAATGATAGAAGAGGAAGAAGAGTGTTAAGGAGGTGAATGACCACTGGTGAATGAGTATGCACATTCAAGTACACATAACACTGTGTAACACAAAAAAAATGTTAGTGGTAGGGTTATTTCCAAAAGCAAAGTGTGTGGGGAATAATAGCCACTTTCTATACTTTTTAGGCATAAGCAATAAATAAAAATAACACTTAGTACCCAGGAACAAAAAATGGTGTTACATAGTGATATAATAATCATCATTGCTCAACAAAGTACTCAATAGACAGAACCGGGGTGAATGTAGCCGAGTTTGAGTTGGCACAGACCAGGAGTAGTCATACTGGTAGAATCCCCCACAGGGGATTATCGTGTCCGTCCGTCGTGCAGGGAGGGGGTGGGAGGGGCTGGGTGGGGAGGGTGGGGCTGGGTGGGGAGGGGAGGGTGGGGAGGGGCTGGGTGGAGAGGGTGGGGAGGGGCTGGGTGGGGAGGGTGGGGAGGGCTGGGTGAGGAGGGTGGGGCTGGGTGGGGGGTGGGAGGGTGGGGCTGGGTGGGGAGGGGCTGGTCACCCCGTGGTGCCCTTATAAAACTCAACGTTTAACCTACTCACGCCAGCTTGTGCCTGCCCTCACAGTCGGCCATATTTGCGGAATACACCACGCCGCCGTTAACCCTGGCCATTGACCGAGCAACCCAACGTTCCTACCAGCTCCCTCAGCAGGAATGTGTTTATGTTTGCGTTGATGGATTGTTCCAGTCAACCGAGTGGGCTAGATTAATGACTTATTACAACCATTTAAGCTTCACACAGCACCCAGTATTTTATGCGTGGTGCAAACATCATTAACAGTTACTGAAGAACGGAATTGTGGCCCTCTTGTCTTAGATCACCATGAATTCAATTCGAGAAAATGTGACCCAACTAATAGGCAAGCATTGAGACAGAGACAACTGTCGGCTGGTTTCATCCTTAACAGGACTAATCAGTGCAAGAGTCGGCATGCATGATTTAACACGTTTTTTTTCCTGCCTGCACTGTTGTTTTCTATTTATGATGGGGTTTTCTCATCGGGTACAGAATTGAATAGTGGTTAGAGCATAGCCACAGGCTTGTGAGCATTTTACAATCTGGCTGCGTTCATCACCGCTGCAGTTACACTCTCCCTTCCTTGACTCTGCGTACGCAGGTGAACCGGGAAATGCCTGTGCCGGGCCCCAACGGTAAGAGCCGAACCGCAACCATGAAACCACCCATTCGTCCAGCAGTGGAAAAAGTAGAGAGGTATCTAGGGAATGATCCTTTCCCCGCCATCTCGGTGATTCCTTGATATGTCAAAGGCATACATCTGAATGGTAGCGCCATCTTGTGTTGCCTCCGAAACGTGATTTTTATTTAATTAAAATTTTATTTTTATTAATTTTTCATTTACATTTTTTACCTACGTGATTTTACCGAAAAAACCTAAGAATATGAATCCTTGCAGTCACGAAAGCTTGAAATCTAGAATTACAGGGGGATCTTTGTCTTTGTGGTGGTGGTGATAGTAAAAGTGAAGGTGTGGGTGTGTCTGCACCTTTGTGCCATGTGACCCCCCAACAGAGGTGCTGCTCAAGATGCACTCGGTGGGCATCTGCGGCTCGGACGTGCACTACTGGCAGCACGGCCGCATTGGAGACTTTGTGCTTCGAGAGCCAATGGTGCTGGGCCACGAGGCGGCTGGCACCGTGTGCGCCGTGGGGGCCAGCGTCACCCACCTCGTTCCTGGTCTGCGGCACGGACGCGCCCACACCGCGCACAGCGCACTATCAGCACGATCGTGACGCGCGCGAGACTCCTTGTGATAGAACGTATGCGGAGCGTGTTATGTGAACGCGACACATGATGGGAACATTTGCCTGGCCCACGCAACTTGCGCGAGATGCAAAAGTATAGCGGCAAATGTGTGACGACGTGACAAGCACGAGATTCGCGGCACACCTTGAGGAAAACACGCGATGCGCGCCCAACATATGGATACGCTTACGTTATGCTTATATTATTCCTGCAGCGGCTTTTGGCTAACCATTGAACGAAGACGGTCACTGCATCGCACGTTTTCATATCCGATTCTGCGGCCATCTTGAACGCTTCCGATATTAGGAAGCCACTGGAGCTATGACCTTTTAAATCTTTGAACTACTTTTTGTGCATTAGTTGTTGTCCTTCCCATGCACCTTGGGCATAAGCATGGTTGGCCACATACAGTACAAAAGAAGTTCTACATGCATTCGTCATGTTTACAATATACATAACATGCAGGAGTCATACAGAGAGTAAATTAAATGCTCAAGACATGCTCAAGATGCCCACAAGACTCGCGGTGTGGGTGAAAAAAACGGGCGACGCACTCGCCGCACACAACGTGCTCACAGCTCGTGACATTTATGGAGCTCGAATGCACAACACGCAAAAATACACGCAAAACACGCACAAAACACGCCAACGGTTCAGAGATATTCTTACAAAATGCTCACAATGGGCCCAGCGCACGTGACACAAGATGCATTCGTAACAAGGTTGCCACACAATTGTAATGAATCATTGTCGGGAATCATAGTTAGGCTAGGAGTTGCTGTGTGACTTGACCCTGCATCATCCATCGCCTGCTCTGAACGTCATTTGTCCACGTGTCCATCCGTGTGCGCATGTCTATGTGCACGTGTGCGTGTGTCCATGGAGAGCAGGATTGCGGTCGTTAGCGTACGGCGCTACAAACCTGGCCACCTGAGTTTGATTACCGCTTATGGCCAACATCGGTGTTGAATATCTGCACTAGTCTTGAGCTTCCCCGAAGTCAACGGAGCTTTAAATGGGTGCCTGGTGTGGTATGTAAACATCAACACTCGGGAGGCAAAAACGGCTGTGCGTGGTACTGGCCACCCCTTCATGGGAGCGGTAGTGTAGTTGTTAGCATGCTACGAACCCGGCAACCCGAGTTCGATTCTCCTTCATGGCAAACATCAGTGAGGATTATTTGAACTGGTCCTGGGCCTCCCCTAAGTTGACTCGGCTTCAATTGAGTACCTGGTGCGATGTGTAAACATCGTCACTCGGGAGACAAAGGCGGACAGGCGTGGTGCTGGCCACCCACCCCCTCGAGTGCCGTGCTGGCCTTCATAGGTGCTCGCTCATAGCACTTGCCCCAAAAAGTCTGTTAAGGCTATACAGGGGATTGTTGCCTTTGTCACGCTTGTGCCCAGGGGACCGGGTGGCCATTGAGCCTGGCGTGCCGCGCGAGAACGATGAATTCTGCAAAAACGGCCGCTACAACCTCTCCCCGAGCATCTTCTTCTGCGCGACGCCTCCCGACCACGGCAGCCTGTGTCGCTACTACACGCACAGTGCCAGCTTCTGCTACAAGTGAGCGCTCCCAGCGTTCAGCAGAGTCGGAGTCGTTCACCCCCACGCCCCCCCCCCCCGCCTTCCCAGTGGCTCCAATGATTGTTATAATTTGGGCCAGTGGTTGGATCTGAGATGTACAGCCTTTTTTGAAATACGTAATCAACCAGGCTATGCGTTAATTGTGTGTTGACCGACTCTCTGTGTTGCATTACATCACATTTCGATATTTTGCAAGGTTATTTAATTTTAGTGTGCCTTTCTCCTAATTTTCAAGCTTGCGTGCCGTGCCACGTCGTCATCTTACTTGCGCAGCAGCAACACGTTGCCGTCCACTCATTGATATGCTAATTTTCTCTGCCCCCTCCCTCTCTCCGTCCCCGCCCCCCCCTCTCTATATTTAAGGGACCGTCACAGAAACGACCCCTCTCTCTGTGCCGATATGTGTCCTCTCTCTGTGTCCTTGTGATGTCTGTCTGCTTGTATGTCTGTCTATAGTTTTCTAGTTAGATTTTTGTTGCTATTTCTTTTATGCCTGATGATGATTGCTTGTGTTGCAATCGAAACGTCGCTATTATTTTAATTTATTATTTTATCTTTAGACGTGACTTAACCGAAAGAACCAAAGAATAATTCCTGCAGTCACGAAAGCTCCAAAATTAAGATTGAACCACTTCTACGGGGACGTTTTAAGCTTATCGTTTTTCTCTCTCTGGCTATTTGTTCTCTCTGCCTGTGTCCTCTCTTAGGGATTTTTCACACTTAAATTCTAACTTAGCAATCTTTGAAATACGTAATCAACCAGGCTATGCGTTAATTGTGTGTTGACCGACTCTCTGTGTTGCATTACATCACATTTCGATATTTTGCGAGGTTATTTAATTTTAGTGTGCCTTTCTCCTAATTTTCAAGCTTGCGTGCCGTGCCACGTCGTCATCTTACTTGCGCAGCAGCAACACGTTGCCGTCCACTCATTGATATGCTAATTTTCTCTGCCCCCTCCCTCTCTCCGTCCCCGCCCCCCCCTCTCTATATTTAAGGGACCGTCACAGAAACGACCCCTCTCTCTGTGCCGATATGTGTCCTCTCTCTGTGTCCTTGTGATGTCTTTCTGCTTGTATGTCTGTCTATAGTTTTCTAGTTAGATTTTTGTTGCTATTTCTTTTATGCCTGATGATGATTGCTTGTGTTGCAATCGAAACGTCGCTATTATTTTAATTCATTATTTTATCTTTAGACGTGACTTAACCGAAAGAACCAAAGAATCATTCCTGCAGTCACGAAAGCTCCAAAATTAAGATTGAACCACTTCTACGGGGAAGTTTGAAGCTTATCTTTTTTCTCTCTCTGGCTATTTGTTCTCTCTGCCTGTGTCCTCTCTTTGGGATTTTTCACACTTAAATTCTAACTTAGCAATCTTTGAAATACGTAATCAACCAGGCTATGCGTTAATTGTGTGTTGACCGACTCTCTGTGTTGCATTACATCACATTTCGATATTTTGCGAGGTTATTTAATTTTAGTGTGCCTTTCTCCTAATTTTCAAGCTTGCGTGCCGTGCCACGTCGTCATCTTACTTGCGCAGCAGCAACACGTTGCCGTCCACTCATTGATATGCTAATTTTCTCTGCCCCCTCCCTCTCTCCGTCCCCGCCCCCCCTCTCTATATTTAAGGGACCGTCACAGAAACGACCCCTCTCTCTGTGCCGATATGTGTCCTCTCTCTGTGTCCTTGTGATGTCTTTCTGCTTGTATGTCTGTCTATAGTTTTCTAGTTAGATTTTTGTTGCTATTTCTTTTATGCCTGATGATGATTGCTTGTGTTGCAATCGAAACGTCGCTATTATTTTAATTTATTATTTTATCTTTAGACGTGACTTAACCGAAAGAACCAAAGAATCATTCCTGCAGTCACGAAAGCTCCAAAATTAAGATTGAACCACTTCTACGGGGAAGTTTTAAGCTTATCTTTTTTCTCTCTCTGGCTATTTGTTCTCTCTGCCTGTGTCCTCTCTTTGGGATTTTTCACACTTAAATTCTAACTTAGCAATCTTTGAAATACGTAATCAACCAGGCTATGCGTTAATTGTGTGTTGACCGACTCTCTGTGTTGCATTACATCACATTTCGATATTTTACGAGGTTATTTAATTTTAGTGTGCCTTTCTCCTAATTTTCAAGCTTGCGTGCCGTGCCACGTCGTCATCTTACTTGCGCAGCAGAAACACGTTGCCGTCCACTCATTGATATGCTAATTTTCTCTGCCCCCTCCCTCTCTCCGTCCCCGCCCCCCCCTCTCTATATTTAAGGGACCGTCACAGAAACGACCCCTCTCTCTGTGCCGATATGTGTCCTCTCTCTGTGTCCTCTCTCTGTGTCCTTGTGATGTCTGTCTGCTTGTATGTCTGTCTATAGTTTTCTAGTTAGATTTTTGTTGCTATTTCTTTTATGCCTGATGATTGCTTGTGTTGCAATCGAAACGTCGCTATTATTTTAATTTATTATTTTATCTTTAGACGTGACTTAACAGAAAGAACCAAAGAATCATTCCTGCAGTCACGAAAGCTCCAAAATTAAGATTGAACCACTTCTACGGGGAAGTTTTAAGCTTATCTTTTTTCTCTCTCTGGCTATTTGTTCTCTCTGCCTGTGTCCTCTCTTTGGGATTTTTCACACTTAAATTCTAACTTAGCAATCTTTGAAATACGTAATCAACCAGGCTATGCGTTAATTGTGTGTTGACCGACTCTGTGTTGCATTACATCACATTTCGATATTTTGCGAGGTTATTTAATTTTAGTGTGCCTTTCTCCTAATTTTCAAGCTTGCGTGCCGTGCCACGTCGTCATCTTACTTGCGCAGCAGCAACACGTTTCCGTCCACTCATTGATATGCTAATTTTCTCTGCCCCCTCCCTCTCTCCGTCCCCGCCCCCCCCTCTCTATATTTAAGGGACCGTCACAGAAACGACCCCTCTCTCTGTGCCGATATGTGTCCTCTCTCTGTGTCCTTGTGATGTCTGTCTGCTTGTATGTCTGTCTATAGTTTTCTAGTTAGATTTTTGTTGCTATTTCTTTTATGCCTGATGATTGCTTGTGTTGCAATCGAAACGTCGCTATTATTTTAATTTATTATTTTATCTTTAGACGTGACTTAACCGAAAGAACCAAAGAATAACAGAGAGTCAAATATGGGGCTTACGAATTAATAAAAAGAAAACAAAGGTTATGAAGGTCAGCCGAACTACAAGCGAAATAACAATCAAGCTTGGCAGCGAAAAATTGGAACAAGTACACCGATTTAAATACCTTGGTGTAATCATTGACGATCAGTTGAACCATGAAGTCGAAATCAAGAGCAGAATTGAACAAGCAAGGCAAGCATTTATTAAATGGAAAACACTCCTTGCAGACCGCAACTTGAGTACATCACTGAAACGGCGCACACTGAAATGCTACATCTGGTCAATTTTGCTGTACGGAGTAGAGACGTGGACATTGACAACAACAGCAACAAAAAGGCTCGAAGCTTTCGAGATGTGGCTGTATCGAAGAATGCTGAAAATCCCATGGACAGCCAAAACCACCAATACACAAGTTCTGCAAGATATGGGCACTGACAGGCAACTGCTGAAGACCATCATTAGCAGGAAGTGTTACTACCTAGGCCACATTGCCCGAAACGACCACAAATACCAGCTATTAAAGCAAATCCTGGAAGGAAAAATCGAAGGGAAAAAACGACCAGGACAGCCAAAAACGACATGGCTCAGTAACATCAAAACATGGCTACAATTAACAACAGCACAAACTCTACACGCCGTGCTAGACCGGGACCAATATCATCGTGAAGTCGCACACGCCATTAGGCAGCACTAAAGAAGAAGTGCTGGTTGGAACTGTTATGTGTCACTGTTTCTTTGAGCTTATATCACAGCACATTGCGACACTGCAGAGCGTCTAATTGTGACAATGCATGAGGAGGCTTGAGAATGAATGCACCTCGTAGAGAGACGGAGACAGAAGGAGAGAGAAGTCCTGTGCCTGGACTAGATTACGGAGGAGGGTGGTTGGCGGAGGGGTGTCGGGGCGTTCACCAGTAACCATGGCGACGGCGGTGCTGGTCCGGTGCAGGCTTCCTGACAACGTGAGCTATGAGGAGGGGGCCCTCATTGAGCCGCTCTCCGTGGGCATCCACGCGTGCCGCCGCGCCGGCGTCTCACTGGGCAGCTACGTCTTCATCTGTGGGGCAGGTGGGCTACCCCTTACCACCTGACCGCACTTCACCTGGTATCACCTCACCTGCTTACTACTCATCTGGTGACTGGTTGCTCATCTGACCATGCCTCATCTGGACAATAACTCCCCCTGGTCTCATCTGGTTACTACTCACCTGGTTTATCACCTTATCTGACCACACCTCATCTGGTTACTGACCTAACCTTATCACACCTCACCTGACCTTGCACGAACTCACCTCACGCAGTCTGAATGAGGGTACTGTGGAATCAGTATTATTTATTCGAAACATTGTGGAGACGTCGGGAGTGATGTCACCTCTTTGATCCACATTTCTCAGGTCCCATCGGGCTCGTGTGCCTCCTCGTGGCCAAAGCGATGGGGGCGGCAAAGGTGGTCATCACAGGTACATGGCTTCATCATCATAATCGTAATAGCCACCATCATCACTTTGACCATCATCATACTTTCCACTGTCATAATTGTCATCTTCATCACTATCATTGTCATCACTTCTTACCATCATAGCAATCACCATCATTAAGTCATCAATTATCACTACGACTACTGTCGTCACCACCACAGGTATTATGTAACGACCCACACGGCAGCCCGTGGCCTCCCCTAAAGGGCTTTACCGCAGTTTGCGATCCGCTGCGTTGAGAAGTTCGTGCGTACGTATGTTGAAATTCTTCGGCACGTATGTGGGTAACCGCACTTCGTTTTTGCAGACCTATCGAGCGAGCGTCTGGCGAAGGCGCGGGAGCTGGGAGCCGACTTCGTCCTCCATTCGGGGGCGGGCAGCGAGGCCTCCTTGGGCGGCCCGCAGGACATGGCGCGTCGCATCGCCGAGTGCCTAGGCGGTGCGCCACCTGAGATCTCCATCGAGTGCACGGGCGCTGAGGCGTGCGTGCAGGCCAGCATCTACGTGAGTTCGCCCGCACGTCCGCTGTGATCAACCGGGAGGTAACCTGTACGAGCCGATTAACACTGCAGGGAATTTAATATATAAATTTTAATTAACGACGAGTTATATTCAGAATATTTTTGATTGCTATTGTTGTAGTAGTATTGTATTTTTCTTCCGATTTATATTTTGTTGCTGTAATTTAATGATTTGATTCGCTTGTAATTTTGGTCACCCAAGTAACTTTTTCAAATAAGACTATCCTGGCCTCCTGAGTCCTCACCCTTGGTTAAACAACACAAACTTAAACTTGTAACTGCATCTAACAATGCTGTGCAACCCGCGAACATGGAGGTGCATATATATTAACCCTTTCCTATTCTGATGACGAATGTATGTGTATATCATCAATTTTTTTCTTCCAATTTCCGTTCCGGTTACGTACGTTTACGTCATCGGAACGGAATGGATTCGAAACGGAATGGATTCGGAACAGAATAGGAAGTAAAAGGCCATGCGTGAGGGCGTGTGACACAGTTTGGCGCCGTTGTTGTCTCTGCAGTTGTCTGCATTGAATAGAGTACAATGCATTTAAAAAGAGCTGCACTACGCCTCTCTAAGTAAAATTAATGCTAACCGCTTGCGTGTTCCGAGATGCAGTGGTGAGCGGGATACCCACCCTGCAACTTTCAGATGTCTCGGAACGGGAAAGGACTAAGATGTTTTCAGCCACTTCAATTAAAAAGCCTGGTCTATGGTCACCATCAAAAGCAATGAGTGAATGTGACCGACTGATAGGCACAACCGAATTCACAACTTCCCTGTCTTACTCGTGTCTGGACGTCTCTTCTCGGCACTTGGCTGACAACCACGTAGCCCCGCAGCCGCCTACATAACATCCCGGCTTGCATGGTGGTCGCCCATCCAAACTATCTAGGCTCAACCCTGCTTAGCTCCCAAGATCTGATAAGATTGTGTGCATTCTGGGAGATTTGGTCTTAGGCTTGCCATTATTATAGTAGACAATTATAATACCGATTTCTTTCCATTGACAGAATGATTTTGCATATATGGTTGACCAATTGACGTGAAATCTACAAAGCATATATGATCTAATTATATTGTATACTGTACATACATGAACAAAAGCTTTGATGCAAAACTTTTTTGCCAATTCTTTTAAAAAGTGCTTCATGAATACGGTAGTTGAATGCATCAACTATTAGATGTTTGATTGGTATCTAATTTAATGAGTAATGAAACGGTGGAGTAAAATGTGGTCATGACAATATATTAACCGGAATTTCTGGGAAAGTCACTCCACAACCCATGATCCAGCGTCCTCTCCCCTCCGGCATGCTGGCACGTGAACATACAACCCAGCGGCATCCTTTCCCATTCTCAACACATTTGTTTCAAAGAATGCTTTTCCAATACATGTGTATGTGTGTACCTAGCATGGCACAAGTCCCGTAGTGATATCACCACCACTTAGTGGTTAACGACAGTTATTGTACGTTTGTGTGCATGTATGCAAGTGTGGGGAGCAGTAATGCAGTGCTTGGCATGCTGTGTTACGAACCTATTGACATGAGTTCGATTCCTGCTCAAGCCCAACAAGTGATGATAATCTGAGCCGTTTCTGAGCCTCCCCTAGGCCGACTCAGGCTCAAATGAGTACCTGGTGCAGTGTGTAAACATCGCAACTGGGGAGACAAAGGCGGCCGGGCATGGTGCTGGCCACCCATCTCCTTGTGTACCATGCCAGCCTTCATAGGTGCTCCCTAACAGTACTTGTTAAGGCTGTTGAGGTATCTTTGTTTTGTGTGTGCATGTACGCGTATGTGTGTGTGCATGTACGCGTATGTATGTGTGTGCGCGTGCCACGCCAGGCAACGCGCTCCGGGGGAGTCCTGGTGCTGGTGGGTATGGGCCCCACGTCCATCACCCTGCCCATCCTCAACGCCGCCGTGCGGGAGGTCGACATCCGTGGCGTCTTCCGCTACTGCAACACGTGAGCCCGCAGCGGTGGCGGAGACGGCGGTGCCGGTGTGCGGCTGCTCACCAGAGCCCTGAACCCTGATTCGTTCTCGTTGGCAGCGTCATTCCTCTGCTGACTCGTCCGCTAGTTAACAAGTGGGAGCAACACCAACAGTGTCAAATGATAGAATTTCGTTCCAGGGGGTGGCAGTAAAATGATGATAATTTAGTGGAGTTTGGGGAAGTCATCCCAGCGCAGGTGTGAGAACGATAGCCATAGAACAGCTGCAATTCTGATAGCTACATGTATGATTGCAAGAACTACAGAATAGGTGTGAGACCTATAACCACAGCACATGTGTGCTGTGATCATAGGGTGTTTAGAGTATTTAAAGTATTTGGCTGCAATAAATATCCACATGATTAGCCACTTCGTTGAGCTATCATTTGTGATAGCCAGGTCGCTTATGAAAAATAGCTTTATAGCTCAATGGGCCTTACCTGGTAAAATAAAAAAAAAATTGGTGTGAGACTTATAACCACAGCACAGGTTAGACCAGTAAACACAACACGGGTGCGAACCCAGTAAACGCAGCTCGGGTGAAAATCGAGCAGGATGGGCACAGGTGAGACCCCTGAAACGACTTCGTCTCTGGTGCGGCGTTGCAGGTGGCCGACGGCGATCGCCATGTTGGCGTCGCGGCACGTGGATGTGCAGCCGCTCGTCACGCACCGCTTCCCGCTCTCCTCGGCGCTCGAGGCGTTCGAGGTAACACGGCGAGGGGAGGGCATCAAAGTCATGATCAAGTGCGACCCCGACGACGAGCAGCCCTAATCGCAGGTCTCCCCATGCACCTCATCGTCACTCATGCCACCCCGTTGTCAAGCCACATCGTCACATTACCTTTCATATCCCCTCATTGTCATATCACCTCCTGTTGTTGTATGTGTTTGTCTTCTAGATGTGGCATGAATGTTGTGGATTGTCAAAAAAACACAAACTCATTGTTCAGAAAGTGTACTTTTGTCCAGAGGCAGATTAAATGGACGATGGAGTGAGTTAGCACAATTAACGTGTGGCCATCTGTGCGAAGATGATAGAACAAATAATTATCAAAGTTGGACTGTAAAGTGTTCCGATGAAACTCGCAAGTCATCGCTTATTGCGTGTTCACACTAATGCATTAGAAGAGCACGGTTCTACCATTGAGGAACAGTTTTTGCACAATGTGGAAGTGAGCCCATTCTGACAGGGAATGCGTGCCGTTATAACGAAGTTTCTGATTGGTCAACAACAAGCTTCTCTCTTGATCTGTGCAGCTGAGCAGTGTGATACAGTAATGCGGCCGTGCACCCTTCGTTATTTGTCCCGCCATCTCACTGTGTGCATACATCGTATCTCGCCACAATGTATCATGACATTATGTATGGGGAACTTGTTTTCACTTAAGGCGTTTTTGTTGAATACGGAACTTCAAGGGGAACGCATCTACCGCATTAAACAAGGACTTACTGCATGTGGGTTATCGAGTGTTTTCGAGACAACCCTCAAATTGGAATGCTCACAGAACACTGCTGTAACATCACCCCACTTTGAAGAACAATATCTGAAAGATGATACCCGCAGAGCTACTTCTGAGGTCCCTTCAGTTGTCTTTTACCCATGATATGTGGTGCATTTTCTCACACGCCCTACGAATTTTTTGCTGTGGGAGGAAACCAGAGAAACTGGGGAAACCCCATGCAGAACAGGAGGGAGAGAATGCAAACGCTACAAGAGGAAAGGCACCTGACTTGGGAATGGAACGCAGGCACCTCTGGCTGCGTGGCACTAGTGGTACCACTGCACTGCCAGAAGTAACACGGGCATCACTACCAAATGTGTATCACAAAGGAGAAGTTGTTTTGTCAGGAGAGCATCGGTGCTAATCAGAATCAGAAGCTATTTGTTTTATACTCGAGCAATCCGATGAGCTATAAAGCTCTTTTCCACAGATGTCCAGTGGGGGCAGGTCAGAATGTTACAACAACATAATACAAAAACACGATAGTAGTGCAAATTATAGGCAAAGTAAACAAATCACTTAAAAATATATACAAAAAAACTAAACTTATTTTAATCTCACGGAGCCATTAGCTTATTTTTCAGAAGCGACCTGGCCACAATTTATAGCTCAATGAAGTGGCTTATCACGTGGAAGTTCACAGCAGCAAAATAATTGAAACGTGTGCTTCTAAATGTGGAGGGAAAAATCGACGCGATTGAGGTAACAGCATTGGCTGAGTGCCTCTTCTGCTGCTGCTCGAGCCTCTACACATGGCGGGATCCTCCTCCGTGTTGGCGTTCCTGTTCCTTCTCATTGGTTCAACAGAACGTCAAGATTCCCCGTCTCCTCAAGAGTGGACCCGCAGATGTTATAGGAAGACACAAGCCACAACATTCAAAAGCTCCTCTTGCACAGATACATACACCAGGGCTTGTATGTCATAGATGCTGTTTGACACAAGTTTTAAAATTAGTAAGGCATGCCGTCATAGTGCGTGTTATGCTCGTGATATCACAGTGCCATTAAGTTTCAAAGTCGTGTCTCAAAGCCAAGGATGTGCAGCCTATTGCCCAAGAGCCGCTCGTTTTATTTAAGTTGTGTCCATAACAGACCAAAGCGTTGGAGTTGCTGTGATTGACAGATGAGTGTAATTAACCTCCGTGTTAATGCAACTTAAGCAAAGTGCACAGACTAATTCAACTGAGGTAATTAACACAGGAAATGTAATTATTACTCTAAAATACCAAACTGGCTATCGCGTTTGTGAAAATGTCTAATTGTGAAGAAAAAAGTCCTCATTTATTTTATATCCTTAAATACAGTTGTATGTACAGTCTCCTGAAGATCGATTACAAAATCATGTCAAGCGTCAAATGTAAAAAAAAATATTCGTGACATTTCTATTTAATAAAAAGCAATCGCAAAGCATTGCATTATAAAATTGTATTTTCCAAATGAGCCACACACAACAACCCAAAACAAATATGTGCAATGATTATTTTCATATCGATCAAATAACATTGTAATAAACTGCCAAATAATCTGTTCATCTGTTCCATTTTACAAACCAAAAATTCAGTCACAGCAGAGCATTAGTGATCAAGTGATGATGTTTAAAAAAAACAGCCATTATTGTAGATACCTGTGCATGGCACTCAAACAAACCATACGATTGCGAGAAAAACCATGCGATAATAAATACAATGTTTAACTTGGCACATGTGGCCTCCATCTACATGCTGCACTGTCACACCTGGAGCAGCAGGGGAGCTATGTGCGGATGCTCTTCGTGGATTACAGTTCTGCGTTCCAACACCATCCTCCCACACAAACTGGTGGAAAAACTGGGCGACCTGGGGATTCCACATTCCACCTGCATGTGGATACATAGTTTCCTCTCGGGCCGCAGACAGAGGGTCAGAGTGGGCCGTCATACATCCACAGCCCTGAGCCTCAGTACCGGCTCCCCCCAGGGCTGTGTACTGAGCCCCCTGCTCTACTCCCTCTACACACATGACTGTGCCGCCGTCCACCATAGCAACACCAATGTGAAGTTTGCTGATGACACCACAGTGGTGGGGCTCATCTCTGGGGGGGATGAGTCTGCCTACAGGGACGAGGTGGAGCGGCTGACAGTATACTGCAGGGGCAACAACCTGCTCCTTAACACCGCAAAGACCAAGGAGCTCATAATAGACTACAGGAGAAAGAAAACGGACACTCCACCACTAATCATCAGCGGGGACTGTGTGGAGAGGGTGGCAGACTTCTGCTTCCTGGGAGTCCACATTGGGGAGGGCCTGACCTGGAGCGCCAACAGCACTGAGCTTCTGAAAAAGGCCCAGCAGAGACTTTACTTCCTGAGAATCCTCAGAAATAATAACATCACACAGAAACTGCTGGTGTCCTTCTACCGAGCCTCCATCGAGAGCATTCTTACATACTGCATCTGTGTATGGTACACCAGCTGCACAGTGGCTCAGAGGAAAGCGCTCCAGAGGGTCATCAACACAGCCCAAAAGATCGCCGGCTGCCATCTCCCCACACTGGAAGAACTACACAGTTCACGTTGCATCAAAAAAGCACAGATCATTTTAAAGGACTCTTCACACCCTGGACACTCACTGTTTGAGCTGTTGCCATCAGGCAGACGATTCAGATCAGTCAAAACAAGGACAAACAGATTCAAACAGAGCTTTTATCCTACAGCGATCACCACACTCAATAATGCTAATTAAGTATTAAGTAATAGTGTTTACAATTGAATGTGAAATAGAGATGTGCAATGACAAAATGTAACCTTATGTGGGTATACTTGGGCTGTTTTTATATATAGTATAAATTGATTATCTTTCATTTAATTTTTTATTTTCTTGTTTTATTTAATTTAAATTTATAAATGATGCCCTGACTGGTGAGCATTTTAAATTTCGTTGTACTGGTGACAATGACAATAAACGATCTATCTATCTTGCCGTGAAATATTTATATTCAAGAGGCACCTGAGTTTGAGTCCTAGCCATGGTTAACATCAGTGGTGCGTGAAATCTGAACTGGTTAGGGCCCTCATTCACCCTGAATGACCAGCCTGGTGAAATGAGCAAATGGCCCTCATGACCGACATGGCATGTGGAGGCCTTCGTCCAGCAGTGGGTTTACGAGGGCTATAAATGATAATTACAATGCACGTGAATAGCGCAAAAACACCAGCAATAACGAAAGTTCTGGACAGGTGTGAAATTCGCCCCCCCCCTCCCCCGTTACTGATGTGTCGCGACGGGGTCTTTCGATCGCGGTGCCGCGTCACTCAGCATTACACTAGCGTCTTGCCAGCATCACAGTCGTCGCACCAGCGTCTATACAACGTCAGACCAGCGTGATACCAGCGCCTCACCTGTGTCTCAATGGCATCACTGCATCACACTGACGTCTCACTGGTGTCATACCAACGCCACATAGGCGTCTCATCAGCATCTCGCCAGCATCACACCAGTGGCTCCAGCTGTCTGTAACGCCGGCCCATCTGCCACAGCAAAGATCCCGCCTGTGCCGGGAGACACGAGCCGTGTCAACGCCCATCACGTGTCCAACAAGAAGATGACGCGTGCGCTCACAATACAGGACCAGAATTGTGCATTTAAGAATCGATTATTTACCATGTATGAAAAACGACATGCTCATGTGCAAATGTTACATTCAAGATAAGATTGGAAAACCTACAGCCGTTGGGCAGAATGCGGCCCGTAACTCGATTTCCTATGGTCTGCAGCCATACAAGGCCGACCGGCTTAAAACAGCCCGCAAATGATACTTATCCGTCTCTTGCGAGCATCTTCGCCGCACTAATCGGGCACTGGAGGGGAATATTTTGACCTGCCATTACTGGATTTCTCACGTTTTTGCGTCGATTCGGCATTGAGAAGTGGAGGGTGGGGGGCCGGAGGCAGGGGTGGGGGAGGGAGCGCACTCACGACGGGAAAGCCATGCAGGATGTCGGTGGACGTCCTCGTGAAGCCGTGCAAGCGTTCTGTCAAACGCATCACATCGTCCTGCCGCTCACGCCCCCGCTTCTTGGCTTTCACCTTTAGCTACACGTGCCGCATGGGAGGACACAACCAGGGCGGTGCGGTCCAGGTGAAGGTGCCGCATAGGAGAGGCACAGCCTCGACAACGCAGGTTGCAGACTCACGCGACACTCGCGTTTGAAAGTTCTCCCCCTGTTCTGCATGGGTTTCCATCGGGTTCTCAAGCTTTTTTGCCCATAGCAAATAAAGACCCAAAAACCCACACAATGTACACTGGTATTTTCCAAGCATCCCAATATTGAAAAACCACCTAAACATTACTCAATTGGAATTTACATAGAGCAACATCGCCCCCTACTGCAACAACGTAGGACCCTCCTGAAAAAGTCTTGATACGCGTATTTATACTAATAATAAACACTCTTTCCAGAGGTGCATCGGAGACCTAATTAGGCAGACAATACAGGGTGTTTTAAAAAGATGGTCCCGATTTGAAATCGTTATGACTGCAACCACGAACCGCCAATGAATGAAACTCTTACCACTTGAAAGGGTGGGGCATAGAGTTCCAAATGATTACCGCTAGATGTCTCTACCAGCGCACAAACAGCCCCTAGCCTCAGTCATTCGCAAGATGGCGACCCCGCAACACAAGGCGTTTTGCATTCTGCAGTTCAGCAAGATTGAATCCATAATTGTGGTGCAGCATGCGTTTCAACGGTGTTTTGGCATTGATCCGCCAATGTCAAAGAGCATTCGTCGTTGGTACCGACAATTTGAGGAAACAGGCTGTTTTATGTAAGGGGAAGAGCACAGGGCAACCACGCACCTCAGGAAAACGTGAGCAGAATTCAAGTGAGTTTTCTGCGTAGTTCGCAGAAGTTCACTCGTCGTGCCAGCCGAGAACTTGCGATTCCTCATACGACTGTCTGGCATGTGTTAATGCGACGTTAAATCATGAGGCCATACCGGTTGCAAATGGTACAGGCTCTTCGTGCGGGTGACAAAGGAAAGCGTGTAGAATTTTGTTATGCGGTGTTACAGAACATGGAGGGGCGACAGCTTCTTATCGCGTTTGATTTTTAGTGCTGAAGCAACGTTTCATCTAAGCGGTAAAGTTAACCGTCACAATGTGCGCATATGGGGATTAGAGAATCCACACGAAACTGTAGAGCATGAGCGTAATTCCCCGAAAGTGAACGTGTTTTGTGCTGTTTCTCAAAGAAAGGTTTATGGCCCTTTTTTTCGAGGGAAACACAATTACGGGACAAGCATATCTCGAAATGCTGTAGAAATGGCTCTTTCCACAACTTGATGAAGATTCCAATGACTTCATCTTTCAGCAAGATGGATCACTGCCACATTGGCACCTGCACGTTTGACGTTTTCTAAATGACACACTGCCTCAACGTTGGATAGGTCGCACTGGACCCCAAGACTTGGCACTACACTCTTGGCCCCCAAGATCCCCAGACATCACACCCTGCGACTTTTTCTTGTGGGGATACGTCAAAGACTGTGTTTTTGTGCCACCATTAGCGACTAATCTGGATGACCTCAAAAACAGAATCACGGCAGTGGTGACTTCAGTGGAAGAAGACACGGAGAGGCGTTTGAGACGAATTTAACTATCTCGATGTTGTTCGTACAGCAGGTGGAGGGCACAGAGCATTTATAAAATGGTTAGTAAAACTTGATAGCTCATTAAACCGTTTGTAACTTTTTGTGTATTTGTAACATGTTGCCATTGTGAAATATACTGCTTTGAAATTGGGTCCATCTTTTTAAACACCCTGTATATGAGCAGACAACGGTTTATTTAGTTTAATCAGGTGCGAACTCCAGAGACCAGCAAAGTCTCAATTGTAAGTGGTTGTTCGCTGGAAATGGTGTAGTGTTGGGGAGCCACTGAATTGGAGCATGCGCCAAACTGGTTTTGATGTGGTGCTGAACAAACACAGCGGGGTCGAGGGGCAGGACAGAAGCGAGTGAGGAGGCGGTCGAGGTGGACGGACTTACCTCTTATTCTAGCTATCGGACACGGCCCTCTGCCCTCTCTACCTTGGCAAGCAGCGACAACTACCACGCACTCCAAACGCAACCTCTTCCCTCGCGTCGCTCTCCGCAGTGCTCCCACGAGGCGAGCCGCTGTGTACACAGCACCACACACGTTCACACTTCTCAGCGAGATCACACGAGGCCACGATCAGATATTAATGATTTATTCTCGGCTACCTGGGAATTATCACTAAATCAGTATGAATCGACGAGGCTGGCTTATGCTGCTACCTCTGGACCTATTCCCTATTTATCGGCTTGCGATACTATTTCACCTTCTTACTCACGGTTCTAAGTATTCGGCGTCCCGTGGGTTTTCCTCGCTGCTCGTCTCAACACGTCGCACGGACATCCGGAGGGCAGAGCTGGGAGCTGTCTTGGCCGCTGGCTTCTTGGAGTCCGATCCCTCTACCTTGCTACGATCGCTTTTATCCTATCTCCCCGACCTAGGCCCCGCCTCCCGAGCCCTTACTCGCCCCTCCGGTGCTTATTCTAATTCATCCCATTCTCATGCATGCTTTTGTTATGTCAATTATGCGGCGGCATCCATCACAAAAGCTTGCCGTGGGAATTTATGCACGGACCTCCGCGTACCTCTGATTATCATGCCAATTATGCGGCGGCACCCATCACAAAAGCTTGCCGTGGGAATTTATGCACGGACCTCCGCGTACCTCTGATTATTTGTAATTCCAGCTTTATCTTTTAACTTCCCCAATTTCCCTAATAATGGCGCCTGCGCGCTCGAGCCCATTTTGTCATACTAAATTATGCCGTCCCGTCCCTCCTCTGCCTGTCTCGTCGATACGTGTGTGTGTGTGTGGGGGATGCGTTTCAACCGTGGTGGCCGAATGCCCCTCGCCGCGACCATGCAATCTTAATGCCGGTCACAGCGCCGCGGTGCGAAGTAGCATCGGGGGAGGTCGTCCAATTCCCTGGTCGCCGGAAACCGTGAAGGTTAATCCCAATAAGGGCTTCTCGGATTAAAACCGGTCAGCCAGGTGACTTCCCCTCAGAGCTCTATGGGGGGGGGGGGGAAATGCGTGCGGGTGTGTTCATGTGAGGTGAGGTGAGGGGGACGCGGGGGTCGGCTCCGTCACTTGGTGGTGGCGAGGTCGGGGGTGGGGCGCCCGCTGAACGGCTTCGTGGCGGCGGCATCACATATGAATCCTTGCAGTCACGAAAGCTTCAAATCTAGAATTAATACCCTCTACAGGGAGGAATTTCACCTATCTGTTAGAATTTTTAACAGACGAGACAAGAAGTCAGAGCTTCGAGACACTGGCCTTCCTCAAGAGATGCCGCGATAACAAGGTAATACCCATCGCTTTCACACTCACATCTGCTGCTGTGTCCTCACTGAACTCTGAACAGATTTTACTTAAAGCTAGCCTATCACTAATCTCGGAGAGAATAAGGTTACTCCGAGTTGAACTCGATAATTTAGACAAGACTCTCTTACAAACACATTTAATGTTAACACAAAAAGTCCCCTTCTGATTGGAACCACGTTGACAACATGACTTCTGCTTCTGCGGACTCACTGTCAACCAAATGCAAAGCCAACCTGATTTCTAAATTCAACCTCCTATCTAAGAAGATATCGGAGCCACAAATCACAAAGCTGGATGTCAATAAGACTGTTATTAATCAGAGTAACATACCAATTTCTGACAATCTGAAAACGGTACTGGCCAAAGGACTAAATTTCGCTGTCACCCCTAAATATATACCAGTAGAGGATGTCATGTCTCAGGTTGATGTTGCCCTCAGAGGCATAGGACACATCCATGCGGATGTAGCAAAAGCTGAAATAGCCACGATTCTTAAGAAGGCTAAGAAACCCACTAGTAACATTAGCAAAAACGAACGCTCTGAACTCGCGAACTTAAAAAAGAGAGATGATATAGTCATCCTCTCGGCAGACAAGGGCAATGCCATGGTCATCATGGATAAAGAATCATACAACAACAAAATCCTGGACCTACTTAATTATGGTAGTTACTCCAAAATGAAAAGCGATCCTACTAACAGCCTAACGACAAAAACCAACAGGATCATCACTAGTTCGACTTCCCTAATCAAACCAACTAAACGTCACTCTCTAAAACCCTCGGCTGCTAGACCTCCCAGACTCTATGGTCTTCCCAAGATCCATAAAGAAGACACCCCGCTACGACCCATCGTGTCAACAATTAACTCCCCTACCTACAAACTAGCACGTTTTCTATCAGATACTCTATTTCCCTTCACAGGCAAGACCTCTTCGGCAGTACTCAACTCAACCCAACTATTCTCTTTGGTCAATGACATGGTACTATCTCCTGATGATATCCTCGTCAGTTTTGATGTAGTATCTCTGTTTACCAAAGTTCCAGTGCCTGACACCCTAACAACATGGATTGAATTCGGATGTGCCTGCGCTGGTTAGGCATTGCCTCACCAACACTTATTTTACCTGGAATGGCACCTTCTACAAACAGAATGAGGGTACCCCTATGGGCTCCCCTTTGTCACCAGTGATAGCCAACATGTTCATGGAAAAGTTTGAATCAGACGCCATCCAGACATCCACCCTGCGTCCTTCCCTGTGGAAGAGGTATGTGGGTGACATTTTCGTCATTTGGCCACATGGCCTCCCAGCATTGAACCACTTCTTGGACCACATCAATTACAGACATCCATCCATCAGATTCACCATGGAAGTGGAGAAAGATGGCAAACTACCATTCTTAGATATTCTGTTTGAGAGGAGACCTGACGGATCATTGGGACATTCTGTCTACAGGAAAGCCACCCACACATATTCCTACTTGAAACCGGATTCCCACCACCACCCATCTCAAAATAATTCTCTCATCAAAACGCTATACCACAGAGCTCATGGCATTTCTGACCAACACCACCTGGCTAGTGAATTGAGACATGTACATTGGGCCCTCAGGATGAACAGATACTCTGAACGCACCATCCGCCAAGTTGTTTCTCCCACCATACAGAAACAGCCACTTGAAACTCTGATCAAAACTATCACGTTACCATACATAGCAGGCGTGACCAAAAAGATCTCCAAAATTCTAAAGAAACATAAGATCCAAGTCCGATTCAGTACAGTACATAAAAAAATCCGTGATCTAATTCCATCTGTGAAGAATGTCATCCCTGACTTGCAATACCCTGGAGTCTATAAACTGAGTTGCAGCTGTGGTGACTGTTACATTTGGGAAACGAAACGTCATGTCTCTGATCGTGTCCGCGAGCACAAGTCAGATTTGAAACACGGCAAAATTGAGTCTTCTGCCGTTGCCGATCATTGCTACAATGCGGTGGGCTCTCATGAGATTGTTTTCTCCGAGACTAAAGTGCTCTGCAAACCCACTGGCTACCATCAAAGGTTTGTACACGAAGCCATTCAGATATACAAACACAGTCATAATTTCAACCGTGATCATGGGTACAAACTTAGTAATCATTGGAAAGATGTTATCAACAATGCAAAAAAGATTTAATTACACATTGTTGGACCATCTTATCTGACAGGCACTATTTTTTACTTTACCGAGTGTTAACATCCCTAACGTTTAACAGTACTCTCTTTATTGTCAGCCAACATTGGTATAAACATGGGCATTTTCTTTCCTTTCCTATTATGTACATCCACAGTGACTTGCGCATAAACACGTCGTTGACCTCGACCACGAGTACCCCGTCCCTCTGTTAGCCCCGCCCCCCCCGATACGTTCCATTCATTGGCTACCACATTCTGATAAGCCCCTCCCCCCCTCCTCCCTTAACTGGTACTTAAGAGCCTACATCAGGGGTCCTCAAACTACGGCCCATGGTCACTAATTGGGCTGCGCTTGTGAGCACTAATTGGGCTGTGCTGGTGAGCACTAATTGGGCTGCGCTGGTGAGCACTCATTGGGCTGCGCTGGTGAGCACTCATTGGGCTGCGCTGGTGAGCACTCATTGGGCTGCGGTGGCGAGCACTCATTGGGCTGTGCTGGTGAGCACTGATTGAGCTGCGGCGGTGGGCACTGATTGAGCTGCGGCGGTGGGCACTCATTGGGCTGCGCTGGTGAATGGTTCAATGGGCCAATTGACTGGACTTGCCCCCCAGGCCTAAGGCTGTCAGCCCTCCCCTGGCTGCGCTTGACTGGCTCTCCCTCCCTCAGCTCCCTCACTTGCCCCTCGGCTCCACTCCCAGTGATATTCCTGTGTGCTGGGGATGTACTGCGATCTGTGAACAAAACTGCAGGTGTTATTAACTTTTTAATGGCACCCGCACCAGTGTGAGCCTGGGGTAAAAGCGGAGTTCCCCCAATCAGACTGCATTGATGGGCAGTGCAGTCTGTATGTCTCTGTGTGGGCAAAGTTATTGCTGGTATATTGTTTTTGTAGCGCTGTATATATATTGGTATTTTACTAATAGCAATTTTGACTCCTTAGGAAACAATGATGTCAAGAAAGAGAAAAATTGACTCGGAGTGTAGGGTATTCAAAGAAAAGTGGACTTATGATTACTTTTTCATGCAGTACAAGGAAAGAGCTGTGTGTCTGATATGCCAGAATATAGTGTCTGTGTTCAAAGAATACAATTTACGTCGACACTATGAAACTCAACATAAAGATAAATATGATTGTTTGGTCGGAGAAGTGAGAAAAGATAAAATATTTAAACTGAAAAATACATTAACTCAGCAAAATACTTTTGTGAAGCAGAAGCAGCTAAATATTTCATCACTGCGAGCAAGTTCAAGTTGCCAATCTAATAGCGTGCACTGGCAGACCATTCGTGGAGGGAGAATTTGTTAAAGAATGCCTTCTTTCTGTTGCCAAAGAGATGTCCAGAGAAGGCCGATTTATTTAGTACAGTGAGTCTTTCAGGACCTACAATTATACGGAGGATTGAAGAAATGGGAGGCAATTTGCATCAGCATTTGCAAAACTCCACAAAAAAACTTTCCTATTTTTCCTTGGCACTCGACGAAAGCAATGATGTTCGTGATTCTGCACAACTTCTAATTTTTATTCGTGGGACGAATGACTATTTTGAAGTCACAGAAGAGCTTGCTGCACTGCAAAGCATCAAAGGAACAACTACAGGAGAGGATATCTATGAAAAAGTTTGCCAAACTGTGAATGGTTTGGAGCTGAACTGGGCTAAACTAGCCAGTGACAACTGATGGTGCTCCTAGCATGGTGGGGTCTAAGAAAGGAGTAATTGCTCGCATTAACCAAGAGATGGACAAACATAACCATTCTCATCCAATAGCCATACACTGCCTCATCCACCAACAAGCGCTGTGTAGTAAATCACTGAAGTGGGACTCTGTTATGAAAATTGTGGAATCTTGTGTTAACTTCATTAGAGCTCATGCACTAAACCACAGACAATTTCAGGAATTTCTGTCTGAACTAAATGTTGACTATGAAGATGTTCTGTACCACACAGAAGTCCGTTGGCTGAGTCGAGGGAGAGTTTTGAAACGTTTCTGACTTACTTCCACAGATTACAGCTTTTCTGCTTTCAAAAAACAAAGAAGTACCAGAGCTCAATGATGCAGAATGGAAATGGCACCTTGCCTTTCTGACAGATGTAACAGAGCTACTCAACAGTTTCAATGTGCAACTTCAAGAAAAGGGGAAGCTCATCTGTGATATGCAATCACATGTCAAAGCATTTGAAGTAAAATTAGGCCTCCTCATCAAACAAGTTAAGGAGGAAAACTTCTGCCATCTCCCCATAACTCAAAATCTGTTAGCGGAAAAACCATTGGTTGCAATTCCCAAACAAAACATGTGTGGATTCACTGGAAAAATTGCAAAAGGAGTTCCAATTTAGATTTAAAGAGCTTCATCTCCATGAGCAGGACATACAGCTTTTCCGTAACCCATTTTCTATTGACATTGAAAATGTGGATACAATTTACCAAATGGAACTGGCTGAACTGCAGAATTGTGACTCTGAAAGACGCATTCAAGTCAAGCAGCCTTCATAATTTCTATGCATCTCTCCCCTCTGAGACATATCCTGATCTCAGGAACCATGCACTCAAAATGGCAACCATCTTTGGCAGCACTTATGTCTGTGAAGACTTTTTCCAGAATGAAACATTTGAAATCTCCAACCAGATTTAGACTAACGGATGCACACTTGCATCACTTGTTACGACTAGCAGTGACAAATATGGAACCGGACATTGACCATCTCATTAGCCAAAAGCAGGCCCATAATTCCCATTGAAATACTGGCAAGTTTGTTGATTTAACTTTACTTGTTCTTCATTTTAAATATTGTATTTGTTCCCGTTTTGTTTCACTTCAAAATAAGATATATGCAGTGTACATAGGAATTTGTTCATAGTTTTTTTTAACTATAGTCCGGCCCTCCAACGGTCTGAGGGACAGTGAACTGGCCCCCTGTTTAAAAAGTTTGAGGACCCCTGAACTAAAGAGTATGGATCCCTGCAGTCACGAAAACCTCAAATCCCATATAAGTGTTAACAAAAAATTTGAAGCACCCTGTACATGGCTACGTACTGCCCAATGGTGGCCATATGCAGTATTACAAGTTATACATTACATTGTATGTTGAACTTCTTTCGCACCATAGACAGCCGAGCTAATTGGGAGAGGCGGGGGAAGGACAACTTACACAAAAAAACGGTTTTAAAGCAATGAGTTTTCAGTTTAGATTTAAAAGTGCATAGCTCCAGTGGCTTCCTAATATTGGAAGAGCATTCCTTACGGCCGCAGAAGCGCATCTGAAAGCGTGCGATGCGGTGACCATCTTTGTTCAATGGCTTGCAAAAGTTGGTGCGATGACCGAAGATTGCATGATGGTTTTGTGACTCCGCTTGGTGGCCAGTACTACTCTTAAACCTAACCCATAATCCACACTTGTCTTCCCCAACACAACCGAACCCCCTAACCTTAAACCCAACCCTCTAAACCTAACCCCCAACTCAAACCTCAATATAAACGTGAATTATCCTGGCTAAGTCTCTATTGAAAAAAAACGTCTTAGCTGAATAGGCTTTGCTGGGGAACTAAACTAATTCTGACTCCCCCATGCCTACCTTGAGGCGTTTGTGTTCAGCTCCCGGTGTGCACTGCGAATTTATGCCTATGAGAGCCTTTACACAAAGTCACCATTGGAATAGGATTTATCCTCATATGTACAGTTATTTTAGTAGTTGTAGATGTGCATTTACATAAAAGCGCAACTAGCCCCGTTTATTGTGTAGTAGAATCAGAATATTTATACGGAGGAATCCAATGAGCTATAAAGCTTTTTCAGAGATGTCCAGTACACATGTCCACCAGAGGGTGACTTGTAACCACAGAACAGCTCACCCTAACCCATACAGATCCAGACACAGACCCACAGATTAATGGAGACCCAGACTGAAACAGATCCAATATACTCAGAGGCCATACTCTCACAGAAACCCATAAACTTAGAAACTCAGATACTCAAGAGAGAACCACAGACTAGCACCCAAACCCATAAACTCAAGAGCTCCCGTTACATGTCGGTCCGTGGCCATGTCTTGATCTGTGATGACGAGAAAAAAAAGACAGGCCACTTGCCCCACATTTTAACCGATAGTTCAGCCGGCAGGACAGGCTCAATGTCACTGAAAACATACCTTTATGACTATTCAGACAAACCATATTCTTCTAGTTTCATTTAATGTAGTTTCATAGCAATATTGAATATTTTATTTTTCAGACTTTTGTCAGGAATGTAGGGCAGTAAAATGGCATTCACAAGTTAACCAGACCTCTTAACATACGGCGGTGCTGGTACCGCATGTCCGCCAGAGGGCGACACCTCGTCATGTAACGAATCACTTGATGTTAATGCTCGTGCATAGTCGACAAAAAACACACATTCACCGATAATGGAGGAAAGTTTGGCAAGCACTCTCAGCTTAGAGGTGGACAAGAGGAATACTGGCCTGTAGCTGGAGGGCAATTATTGCGGCTTTCCAGGTTTTAGGATGGCCATGACTTTGGCTTCCATGCTTTTGGAACTTTGCCTGTCCTGTGTATGATGGTGAAGAGGTTTGCAAACCATTGCTATCCCAAGTCCCAGGTTCTTTTGGAATTCAGGACCCAAACCATCATATCCCAGAGCCTTGTTGGATGTTATGGCCCTGAGGCCTGCTTCCACTCATTGTGATAGTTGGCTGGATTTGTTGCTTGCGGTTGGCTGAAGGTGATGGGTGAGGTGTTTCCATACAGCTTGTTTGGCGAGCTTGTCCATCGATGCTTTTGAGCAGGACAGCATCTCGGAAGGCAGCATTCGCTGATCTTTTGCGATCTGTGCTGTTCGTTTTGAGGTACCTAGGTTCCAACGGAGCTGCCAGGCTATACGGCTGGATTGAATTGTCAAAATCTGCAGTGACGCCTTCCCAACGTTTTCTTTTGGGAGTCTAAACTTCTTCATATTTCACCTCCACTCCTTGCCAGTTTGTGAGGCTTGAATTATTTTCGGTTTCTTTTTTCACACGAGTTGAATCATCTTCACATTTTACCTCCACTCCTGGCTAGGTTGAGAAGCTGGAATGTTCTTCTGGCTCTTTTTTCACAACAGTCTAATCATCTTCACATTTCACCTCCACGCCTGGCCAGGTTATGAAGCTGGTAATTTCTTCTAGTTGTTTTACAAAAGATGAGGTCATTGCACAACCTTGACTTTTACATTTCGATTTCACCTTCCTCTCTTTGTGGATCTTCTGATGCTTGTTTCGGACCGATGACCATGCAAATGCTTTCCCACACACAGTGCACTTAAAGGGCTTTTCACCTGTGTGTGTTCTAAGGTGATTGCGAACATGTGATGACCTTGTAAATGCCTTCCCACACTTGGTGCACTTGAAAACAGCAATATCCACTCAACCGCCATCAACATAAGGCACAGACATGCACGGGTATGCACACATATATGAACAAAGATTCTACAAATAGCCTGTAAGATACTGTTATGGCAAGTTTTTTAGCAAGCACCTATGAAGGCCGGAATGGCGCACAAGGGAGTGGGTGGTCAGCACCATGCCCGGCTACCTTTGTCTCCCAGTGCTGATGTTTACACACTGCACCAGCTACACATTTAAGGGTGAGTCGACCTAGGGGAGGCTCTGGATCAGTTCAGATATTCGTCAGAGTTGGTCATGAGCAGGAACCGAACATGGGTGGCCAGGATTATAGAGCAGCGCGCAATCCATTACACTTTTTGTTGTCCTTCCACCGCACCTCCGATTAACACGGTTGGCTACATACGGTGTGAAAGAAGTTCAACATACACGACTGCTCTCCAAAGTATACTCATACAGACGCACGTAAACATACGCACGTAAACATTCACACAAAAACACAAAATATCCCCTAATAAGTTACATCGGCTTTTAGGCCAAGTGCTGCAATTATTTCGCACTAATGGGAATCGGCACAACATATAATGGCAGTGTGTTCTGCACTTTGCAAATACAGGAATACCCCGATTATTATTTTCTATCTTTTACATCATTTCGCAAAATACGTCGTCAATGTATTAATACCACTACCTCATTTGCATTGCCTCAACCAACACTTACGTTGCTGACAGCATCTGTCCTTTCTCATCTTCGTCCCTCAGCCTTCGCCTCCACCTATCCTGTAAATTACTTTGATTTACGTTTTTTCGATATTCGTCGCACATTTCCGGAATGCATCCCAGAAGTAAACCGAGGTATTTCTGTACACAGCACATTCATACACAACAAAGAATTTACACTCTCACCAACTATGCAATCACACACAACACAGTTTATTCCCACACAGTATACTAACAGACACGATACACACACTGCACTCACACAATTTATTCTGCCCATATTTTATTATTGTGATACCATCTACCACCTAGCGTGTGAATCTAGAACTCATCATTGCAACATGTACATTAACTCAAATCTGTCCACCCTGGACATCCAGAGACACCATGACTAATCTTCCAATAACCTAAATTAATAGTTCCTCTAACTCTATCCCCGATACTCTTAGGTTTTTTCGGTACTCTTAGCTTTTTTCGGTGGCTTTACCGAAAAAACCTAAGAGTATGAATCCTTGCAGTAACGAAAGCTTCAAATCTAGAATATATCCCCGATATTCAGAAATGCCTTCTATCGACTAAAAATTGCACATGCTAAAACTTTAGTAATAAAAAAATGTTTTGGCGTTGTTGCTCCTCATTCCTGGAATACCCTTGCTGCTCATCCATAGCTTGGTTCCCTCCTTTCACACTCCCTCTTTATGTCCCTTTTTACACACTTTCATTTAACTGTCTGTTGTTGTTGTCGTTGTTGTATCCTCAAATCTTATAACCCACTTCCCAATGTGGTATCGACTGCAAACTTGGTATACTTATGTCAGACTGATGCCAATACTATATTCTATCATAAAAATATATTTTAAAACATTATTTTTTACATGTTACTAGCTTTACTACCTGGCTTCGCCCGGGACTTGGATTCACCACGCCCGGCCGCCTTTGTCTCCCCAGTGGCGATGTTCACACACCACACCAGTTACTTGTTTGAGGCTGAGTCGACCTAGGGGAGGCCCAGGACCGGTTCAAATAATCGTCACCGGTGGTGGCCGTGAGCGGGAATCGAACTCGGGTCGCCAGGTTCGTAACGCAGCGTAGCGCTAACCACAACACTACAATGCGTTACGCTTCCACACGCGCGGGTCACATGACAGATGTGACGTCACAGCTCACTTGTGCAAAAGAATTTTCATTATTGAGCCCCCCCCCCCCCCAAAAAAAATACAAAAGCCTGTCGGGAAGTACGCTAAATATTTTGAACAGACACACATAATCACAACTTTGCCTTTTATATATATGGAGATAAAGAGATGTTCGGCTTGGCTCTCATTGTCCACGCTCAACTCACGTTGGATGTAAATCACCACGGTCCCTTACGCTGTGGCAAGCCTCGGGGCCACTTCCTGGAGTCGAGTTCTTCCATTACTCGTACATTTCATAAAAGCGTGTTTTTAAAAAGTGTTTTTTTATATTACTTATTGTAGTTTCCCTTCCTCTAATATAGTTGCAGTTTTATTTGCGTGTATCGTTTACGACCGTTAAATACCTCGTGTGATAGTTGTGCAACATCCCTCGGACCCTGTACTTGTTCTCTGCAATATTGATGTTTTTTTAAATCCTTTATATTAAGTTCGCTTGCTTGCTTGCTTACGACCGTGCAAATTTTTCGGTCGTTTTTTAACCAACTTCCCGTGATCCAATCGAGCTGACATTTTGCACAGACTCGTTGTGCGAGACAATTAATGTTCGTGAAAATGTTTTCCAAAATGTTACACTTTTTAGGACGTAAATATTATATTTAATTACCAATTGCTTAATGGTGCAATGCAATCATCTGACCCATAGGTGGCAGCCATCTCAAGCCAGAGGACGAGAGGACTCAAGCCGCCACGCATATAAAGGATTTATAGTGAAAAACTTTGTTTTTACTGGTTATACTTATTAAATCCTTTATATTAAGTTCGCTTGCTTGCTTAGGACCGTGCAAATCTTTCGGTCGTTTTTTAACCCACTTCCCGTGATCTAATTGAGCTGACATTTTGCACACAGACTCGTTGTGCGTGACAATGCATTTTCGTGAAAAATTTTTCCTAAATTTTACACTGTTTAGGGAAAAATAAATAAATATTTAATTACCGCTTGTTTAATGCTGCCAGACAATCATCTGACCCATAGGCGGCAGCCATCTCAAGCCAGAGGACGAGAGGACTCTAGCCGCCCCGATGCCACGCATATAAAGGATTTATAGTGAAAAACTTTGTTTTTACGGGTTTACTTGTTTGTATTGTTTAGACGTCGCTGTGCTGAATGGGATAATCCGTGTAACAATTAAACGCACACCTATGGAAACCTATACGTGCAAACTTACACAGAAAAATTAACCCATAAAAACAAAAGTTTTTCACTATAAATCCTTTATATGCGTGGCATCGGTTTTATTTTATTATTCATTTCTGTTTTTCTTGAGTAAGAGTTTCATTTTGATCACATTGGTATTTTCAATTAAATATGAAATTTTCTTTTTCCTAAAAAGTGGAAAATTTTGGAAAAATTTTCACGAAAATAAATTGTCACGCACAACGAGTCTGTGTGCAAAATGTCAGCTCGATTGGATCACGGGAAGTGGGTTAAAAAACGACCGAAAGATGTGCACGGTCGTAAGCGTGCAAGCAAGTGAACTTAATATAAAGGATTTAAAAATTAACCCGTAAAAACAAAGTTTTTCACTATAAATCCTATATATGCGTGGCGGCTAGAGTCCTCTCGTGCTCTGGCTTGAGATGGCTGCCACCTATGGGTCAGATCATTGCCTGCCACCATTAAGCAATTGGTAATTAAATATTTTTTTTCCCCTAAAAAGTGTACAAATTTGGAAAAAAAAATTCACGAAAATTATTTGTCACGCACAACGAGTATGTGTGCAAAATGTCAGCTCGATTGGATCACGGGAAGTGGGTTAAAAAACGACCGAAAGATTTGCACGGTCGTAAGCGCGCAAGCAAGTGAACTTAATATAAAGGATTTAAAAAATTAACCCGTAAAAACAAAGTTTTTCACTATAAATCTTTATATGCGTGGCATCGGTTTTATTGTATTATTCATTTCTGTTTTTCTTGAGTAAGAGTTTCATTTTTATCACATTGGTATTTTAAATTAAATATGACATTTTTTTTTCATAAAAAGTGGAAAATTTTAGAAAAAAATTTCACGAAAATTAATTGTCACGCACAACGAGTCTGTGTGCAAAATGTCAGCTCGATTGGATCACGGGAAGTGGGTTAAAAAACGACCGAACGATTTGCACGGTCGTAAGCAAGCAAGCACGCAAGCAAGCGAACTTAATATAAAGGATTTAAAAAAGACAACCACCAACTCATTGTTCCATCCACTCAACTCACCACCCCACTCTCTCACCCAGCCACAACACTCGGCAGCGGGTAGACCATTACGATGTTCGCCATGTAATCTATGCAGTGCTAAGTATCTGTATGTATACTATTCAAGTCAAATACACTTATTTAGACTATACATCCTAAATGTATATACTTGTCTGGGCAATTCTAATCGCATATATACACTACGCTACGTACCTATCTAAACTATGCTGATCCGCACTACGGATGTCATATATATCAAAGCGGAAGTCTAATAACTACTTATTTACTACTTATTTATGTATTAAAAATGAATACACCTTTCTGTATTATAAAAAATAACCGGTACATCACGAAGTCTAACCGCGATCGGCTGTGGGCTCGGGCTCCGCGGCCGAATGATTTTTTGTAGAAAGGCCGAGGCTTGGGCCTAGCCACTCGGTCTCCCCGATCTCGAAGATAGGAAACCCGGCGCAAGTCGTGACAAGCGGTCATTGCGGCGATACGGGAAATTCTGCGGTTATATAAATTGAAAAATTGGCGCAGAGGCAAAAGTTCCGCGACAAGAAAACACTCACATCACAGACACCAGTCAAGAACGGATTCCAACACGACTGATGATCGTAGATCGATTCTACTCGTCTGAATCGCGAACCTACGGATCGGATCGTTTCTTATACTGTACCAGAATCTGTATTGCGACGTGCGGATTGGATCGATTCCACATTCAAAAGTCGGCGAATCGATGCTGGCAACATGGAATTTTCATACAGAAATTAATAAGCTGAATAAAATACGTTTCTTAAACTCGCATATAATTAAACGTGTCAGAAATATACACATGGTTTATTTTCCATTTATTTTGGTTGTAAGGGGCGAGCGAGGATTTGATAGAATATAGAGTGGATGTGCAGATGACGTCCCTAAACAGCAGTCAAGGAGGACCGGGAAGGAAAAATAAATTTGGCATTTAACTAAGGTGGTGGTGCAAAAGACTTGAATTGAATAGTTATCTCAGATCGTGACACTTCACTGAAAGAACCATGAATATGGAGGCCTTTAGTCTGTGGTTCTGATTTAGTTTCACATTGCCTACATGCTACGTCCAAACAGCAGTGCAGCGGAAATGGAGGTATACATCTCCCCCTTATTTATTCTCAGCAGAACATGCCAATTCGTTACACGTACAGCACACCGGTGTGTTGGAGAGCCAAGCCAAATGTGGCTGTCGCCTGATAAAGCTAGTTGTAATTACTGGTGAAACGTCGTACTCAGATTGTAAATGTTATGGCTTGGCTCTCCAACACACCGGTGTGCTGTACTCGTAACGAATTGGTCACGTTCTGTTTAAGTGACAAACCTTACTAGTTGGCTGTGTCGGGTGGTGGCGGGTTTAACGACACATTTAAATATTTACGCCAACCCCAAAAAACCTGTATTATACAGTGGTTTACTAAATGATCTAAAGTTTGGAATACTGAACCCTTAGAATTCAAAATATTACTTATTCTGGCAATCACTTTGTCCCCCAATGCAGCATAGGAGAGCACGAATGGAGCTTTTCATGTAGGATTTTAACCGTGAAATTTCACTTCCTTTTAATCGTAATAGTGAAATCCACTACACCGGCGTCGTGGCTCTGTAGAAACAATGAGTCCGAGTCCATCTTCTCGTCGACAGCAGTACCAGCCACCTTACCGGTGGTGTGAGTGGGGCGGCGGGAGGCACACGATGCTCTCCTTGCCGTCCAGCATGGCCTCCAGCCTCTCCCGCCAACGCCCGTGCTGCTGCCTCAGCGAGGCACGCAGGCGGGCGAGATGCCCGCCCAGCTCACGCGTTGCCTCCCACAGCGCCAACTCTGGCGTCCCCACCGCGCCGCTTTCTCTCTCCTGCTGGTGCCCGCCCCGGTGCTGTCTCTGCTGCTGCTGCTTCAGATGTAGGTGGAAGGGCAGGTGCAGAAGCAGCAAGGTGGCAGCGAGCCGCTGGGCTGGAGCCTGCAGAGATCGCACCACCATGCTCGCCTCCTGCTGTGCTGACTCGGCGAGATCTCGCACAGCTGATGGTGCAGAGCCGCACTGCAGCAGTCGCCGCTCCTGCGGGTGAAGTAGTTATGCCAATAACAGATGCAGAGCGGAACAGAACGAGTAAACAGGCAGCACAATATTATGGGAAACTCCGTAATATCATGTAAGAACATATACAGATGGATATAATGACACTCCTTGTGAGTAGGACCAGGTGTGTTTATATCTGAAGTGTGCTTTTATGACAATATATAGTGCCATTCATGAAAATTGCATCTCAAATCATATACAATTTGTTGCTCAAATTTTCCTATATTCATGATTAATCCATGAAATCGGTAACGCATCGCTGGTGTAATGTATGTATGGTCGTGTGAGATCCCGGACATTCCTTACTAATCCCTGGGATTCCCGTAATGTCATTTTTCACAATACGCTAGTTACAATATAAATTTTCATGATAAAACGATAATCGGGATATCAGTTTCCCTCAACTCTGCAACTGTATTTAACATGTGTACTATAAATTTTGTGTTTTGCAGTACTTGAGAATAAAAAGTATCAGTAGAAATTAAAATTACTAATAGTTAAATGCTGTTCAATCAACAAGCCTGCCATAATTATAATTATTGTAATCACTGCAACTTTACAATCTACACATACTCCAAGTTAAACAATAGTGAATTAATTATTTGTATAAAATGCAAGAATTACAACATTACATAATTGCCATGCTGATAAAAACAAGTGTTAACTGTTATCTATTACTACTTTGATAGTGCTGTTTGTTGCTAGCCGCTTAATGATTTGGCTATTTTGCCATGTGCTCAGAAACTGCATTTAAAATAAAATATTCCAAAATACTTTTTTTAAACACGCTTTAATGAAATGTACCGTACTCGTAATGGCAGAACTCCACGACTCCAGGAAGTGGCCCTGCAGCTTGCCACAGCGTAAGGGACCGTGGTGATTTAGAGGCAATGTGAGTTGAGCGTTGACAATTAGAGCCGTAAAAAAGATTGTTTAAAAATATTTTTTTTATTTTAAATGATAGAATATAGTATTGTCATCAGTATGACATACCTATACCAAGTTTTCAGTCGATACGACATTGGGAAGACGGTTGAAATAGAGTTACAAGATTTGAGGATATGACAACAGACAGTGAGTTAAATAAAAGCGTGTTAAATGTTTAAAAATATATATTTAAAAATTGTAATGATAGAATATAGTATTGTCATCAGTATGACATACCTATACCAAGTTTGCAGTCGATACGGCATTAAGAAGACGGTTCAAATTGAGTTACAAGATTTGAGGATACGACAACAGAGTTAAATAAAAGCGTGTAAAATGTTTAAACATATTTATTTTTTATGATAGAATATAGTCTTCTCATCAGTATGACATAAGTATACCAAGTTTGCAGTCGATAGCACATTGGGAAGTGGGTAAAAATTGAGTTACAATATTTTTTAAGGATACGACAACAGACGGAGCGAGTTAAATAAAAGCGTGTAATAAAAAGAAAACTATTTTTCAAAGCACGAGTTTAAATGGAACTATTTATTTAGAGATCTAATTATCATTTAATATTTTGTCAAGAAATAAGATTGTATAAAAATAAAATGACCCATGATGGTCACGATGCGACATTCAGTAAAACGGACGATACGCAGATTATAGTGGATCTTGTATCATATGGTGTATCGTATTGTCACATTCCGGCGACCCTACTAACCCCTAACTCCGTTATGCAAGACCATGACAGTGCCGTGGGGTCGTGCCGCACCTCACTGAGCCACGTAGCGTGACTGCGCCACAGCGCGCAGTGCACGTCCCTTTCAATCCTCGCGAGACTCTTGCCCACCGAGCCGAGCCGAGAATCGAGGCACATGTCCTGCACCCCCTCCGTCCCCCGGTGACATGGCACAGCTGAGCTGGGGCAACGACCCCGATGCTCTTGCTGAATCAGCTTCACTTCCACAACACTCTCCTAGAAACCAGCACAGCACAGCAACCATTATAGATGGTATGTGGTAATTTTCGTTCTCTCCAAAATTCCGTGAATCTGTACAACTCTTTTATAAAACTATTTTTGTTTACCATTCACTCTTTTTCAGAAGCTACCTGGACACAAATTATAGCTCAACGAAGTGGCTTATGTCATTCAAGGTCAACATTTGATTCTCGCATCTTGTCTTTCTTAAATGTGATTAGACAAAAAATGGTTGTGCTGAGTAGGACGTGTGCACAGTGTGTGGGCCGATCGCAGAGACAGGCATTGGAGTTGTCTCCACAAGTCCTGCGACCAAGAGGGAGACCTAAGAGCAGATGGTGGAAATAGACTATTAGGGCACACCTATGAGTGTTTGTGCAAGTCTATGGGCCTCTGTTAGTCTATGTAAGTCTAAGGCCCTATAATATGTGACTGTTAGGGAAGATTTTGGAGGTCATGTGTCTACTGTGCAGCAGCTGCGGGATCTGGCAAAGGGCAGAAAGTTTTGGTGAGGTCTGGTGGCATCAACAGCTTTGGCCACGATGACATTTATAGTCTTTTAACACCTATATATGATGTTTAATTTGTAATGTGTGTTCCTTTAAAATGAACTGTTATGTTCATTTATCAATCTGCTTTGTCTGTCATGTTTGTTACATTAGCCGAAAAGTCCACAAATGCATATTACTAAAAAATGTTAGAGCCTCTTATCAGTCCACTGCTGAATAAAGGTCTCCCCATGCCGTTTCAGTCATGATTGTTTAGCCATACTACACGATGCTGGTTAGTGTGGGTTGGTGAAGGGGAACACCAGCACCAGTTCAGATATCACCACTGATGGTAGCCATAATTGAAATAGAACTCAGGTCACACAGGACACTCTACACAAGGTTTCTAGGCGCTCACTCAGAAAACATCTTGTGCCCTGATGTGTCACTACAGCTGGTGTCATGCTCACCATCCACTGCCAGAAAGCAGGCTCCATATTCCTCCACTCAATGAAGGCCTCCAGTCTGGCATTTTCCTCTCCAAGCTGCTGTAGGACCTGGGAAATGAGACACTGTCCCATAAACCACTCCCTCCGTCAATGACCATAGAGATTACACCTGCACATAGCAGAAACCAGGCAAGGTCAGGGAGTTAGTGGTGATAAGGTGATGAGTTACAATTGTTTCTTTAAACAAAGTTCAATGGTAAGTTTTTTACATCTCATATTTATTGTCCTGTGTCTGCGATTCATTTCCCTGTGTTAGATTCCTAGTTATGGGTCCCTGGTTGCAAAGCCCTGGTTCCAGGCTTGATCGTACCCATATGAGTCAATGTCAGACTTATGCAAGTCTGTCAGCCTGTGTGAGATTGTGTGGGCCTGTATCAGTCTGTGTAAATCTGTGAGAGCCAGTATGAGCCTGTGTGAATCCATGCAAGACAGGCCATACCTGTGTAAATCTGTGTGCTTGTAAACCTGTGTGAGTCCACGTGACTGGTCTCACCTGCGTCAGTCTATTCGGGTGTCTCAGCAGGTATGCCTCGGTGCCGGAGAGGTGTTTGCCAGGTTGGTGTGGCTGCCTGCATGTCGAGTGTACATGGTGCAGCAGGGTGCAGAGCTGCTGGCGCGCACTGTGCAGTGCCCGCACTCGCATACGCAGCTTCCCCATGAGCCACAGTGCGTAGTGCACGCCATCCTTGGGCAAGGGGGCGCCATCAACGGGGCGCAGGTGCCACTGCTCCTCACCGGGCAGCTCACTGTTTGCGAGCTCCTGTTTGAGAGGCAGTGAGAAGCATTCCCCCAGTCAGAGCCTCAAGAAAGCACCGCTCTAGTTAACGTGAAAGTAGTTAAAGCAGAACACGTTAAGAAAGCTCGAAAATTCACTGGACAGCAGTCAGTATGATTTTATTCTTGCATTCGGCAAAATTTTCAGCAGCTAAATGCCGACGTCTGCTAGCCACGACGGGACTTTGAGAGTTTGTCCATTTTGCTATTCCTACGTTGATGGAGCGCAAACTACTATCATGATTACTGTTTTTCTGTGGACGTCAATCCTTGATTCCTCCACCAAAGTTAATAACTCGGTCTATTAGACTCTTTCATCTCATCCACACTGTGCTCAACCTCACACTGCGTTCCTTATATAGAGGCGTAGATGTATTGACCACGCTTCTGCGCTCTTGCACAATGTGGGGGGGAGGGATTACTGAGGCAACGTAATGATGCAACGACATGTAACCACACCAATAAACAGTTAGACTTCTCCACAAATTTGGCTGTCGCCTGATGAAGATAGTTGTAGTAATAGGTTTTTACCCTTTCAACTGGTACAAAAACTGACACCTTTATACAAGGCATCATGTTTGCAATAACCACAACACAAGCAGTCAAAATGCAAACAAAAAGAAACAACTCTGAAGATGATAATGATATGCACTGTCCTTGAAGTTGATTGGTCCACACCCGAAGACAGCTTTTCTTAGAGCCTAGTCTCCATTGGTGTTGGACCAGATGACGCCAAAAGGCGTACAACTCAAAGACAGCGCACTATCAGAGTATTGAGAGCTCGGGGTAAGCATTTACACTATAAAACCTCCTTTACCAGTGGCAAAATATAGTAATTGGTTTTTAGCCTTTCAACTGGTACAATTGCAAACATGATGCCTTGTATAAAGGTGTCAGTTTTTGTACCAGTTAAAAGGGTAAAAACCTATTACTATATATTGCCACTGGTAAAGGTCTCATTGTGAAGCTAGTTGTAATTACTGATGAAACGTCGTACTCAGATTGTAAATGCTGTGGCTTGGCTCTCCAACACACAGGTGTGCTGTACTAGTGACGAGTTGGCATGTTCTGTTTACGTGACAAACCTTACCAGTTGGCTGTGTCGGGTGGTGACGGGTTTTAATGACACATTTATATATTTACGCGATCTAACCCAAAAACCTCTATTATGGAGATGGTTCGAATAAACCTTTGACGTCATGTATTTACTGTAATAGCCGAGTGAGATAGCAGAAGAAAGCAATGGTGCTGTGCAATATTTGCTGACAACTCTAGACCTAGAATATAACACAACAATGAGGAAATGTATGATTATGAATTATTTGTATGGCCTAAGTGACATTTTCACACTTAGAGGATGTATCTAATGATGAGAAATAAAGGTATGTTATGCACTCACAGGAAACAATTTCATGGCACCATCGTCAAGTTGCAGAGCACCCTGGGTCAGGTGGCGAACCGGGAAGTGGGTGGTGTGAAGAAGCCATGAGAATGCGAGGAGCAGCTCCAGAGAACCCAGCTGCTGGGCTCCCCCCGGCTGGAAGATCTCAGGGGCCACGTAACCATGATGCAGCAGCCCAGCCTTCACAGTGGAGATGACATCTACGCATAGAGGGAAACCACGCCAGGCACCAGTCTGTTGTCTAGAGGCCCCATCAGAGGCTGGTCTGTCAGTCTATTATGCAGACAGACCAGATCGTATTAACATATCATTCCTGACAAACATTTCCCAGTAGGATTGGTTTAAACAAGAAATACTTTGAGTTTTAACTTTACTGAGCCTCATTGCCCAAATGCCCTTTCGCGGTATGGATCACCCTGAATGCACCCGGCCTCATCCACTTAAAAAATATAATCAGGGTAATACTTGGTTCCTATTGGAGAGACTGTCTGGGAACACCAAGTGTAGTTCGTATGGGCTGCAATGCGGCAAGATGTGAGTACAATGGATTCTAGAATCCATCGGCATGGTGCTTTTGTAGGGAGTAATTTTAATTTGTTGTATTATAGACATTGTGCATCACACCAAGGATTCCTTTTTAAATGTATGCCATTGGGACACATTTATCTGGAATTACATGTCTATTTTTTCACAAAAAATGTGTTTGCCTCACATCCTTTTGCAGGAAACCCCAGTCATATGACTATGTGATGCATTTCTATATTTTAAAAAACTGGAATTTATTGTATTTAGTTCCATTAAGTAAATTTATACATAATTTCACTCATTCCAGTCTGTCCTCTGCTCTCGACTTGGCTTCAAATCTAAACTCCCTGCATCCCCACATGACCCAAGTCTCTCAAGTCTCCTATGTCCCCATGCCCGTGTCCCCGTACCATCAGGTGTCTTTCGGTCCAGAGCTGTCACTTCCACATTCCCCTTCTCCTCCACCACCGGAGCAGCAGCAGCAGCAGCATCTCCCGTGGTGCACACAAGCACCCGGGACAGGAGAAACCAGAATACAGGTACCTGCTCCCAGCACGAGTAGTGACACATGACTATAGTGAACACCACCACAGTTATTGTAAAACAGACTATGATGGTTATTGTAAAAATGGCCATGATGGTTACTGTAAAATAGACGAAGATTGTTGTTGTAAAACAGGGAATAAGGATTATTGTTAAAACTGGTGAGTGTTATTTTGCAACAACAAAAACTAGAAAATGGTGGTTAATGTCCAAGAGATGATTATTACAAAAAAAGTTATCATTGTAAAATAGGTGATGGTTATTGTAAAAACAAAGTGAGGAGAGGGACGTACACTCTCTGGTCGGTCGTACTTGGCTTGCCGAAATTGTTCTGGGCTGACCGTGCCAAGCCCGAGGCTGGAGAGCAGCCGGCACAGGGCCTGAATTGCATCCTTTGGCCTCGGTGCTGCACGGCTCATAATGTCCTCCACAGGAAGCGAGACACAGCCCTGTGACACCTACCCAGAACCACGCAGTCGCATTCAGATTAGCTGCTGTTCTCAAATCAGAATTTTTCATTCTACACAAAAATATTAACCATAATTGAAGTTTTTGGGTTAGATTACGTAAATGTAGTGTTGTAAATGATGGACAAATAAACTCCTTCCTTAAGGCACACACTGCTTATTGTTTCCTTAACATAATCCCTTACCCGTTACCCTGAGGAGGTACAGCCTCCGGACTTAGCAAAGCTTAACACTCAAGTCTATCTCCTATCCCAAGGAGGTACAGCCTCCGGACTTTGGCAGGAGCTATCTCAATCTCCCTGCTAACCTAGCTTCCTCCGACTGGGACCTAGGGGAGGCTCACTGACCCACCGCTAGCCCGGTGGGTCCCCGACCTCTGGTCGCTCAGGACCTTCGCCCTTACAAGGGCGGGAAGGCTGGGAGCCAGGGTCCTGCCTATCCAAGACCTATTCTCCCTTGACCACTGGTTACACAGAGCCTCAGCCCTTACAAGGGCTGGAAGGCTTGGTCCAGGGTTCTAGCTGTCTTCAGCCAGCTTGAGTCTTCGTGTAGGCAGAACTGCCCAGAGCTCTCAGCGCTCTGGCCTTTATACTGGTTCGTGGCTGGGCTCGTCCAATCCCAGGCCATTTTGTGGAACCTTCTGATTGGTCCTTCCCAATCTGGCGTTTGGATCCTACATTACCTCAATTGACCCTGACCGTTTACCGAGCGGGACAATTGTGTTTTCGATCCGCTCTCTCGCAGATCGCTGAACAGCGAGTAGTTATTACCACTACATAAATATAAATGTGTCGTTAAACCCGCCACCAGCCAACACAGCCAATTAGGTTTGGCACGTAAACAAAGCATTCCAATTCGTTACTAGTTCGGCACACCCGGTGTGTTGGAGAGTAAAACCACAACAATTCGAGTTTGACGTTTCACTGGTAATTACAACCAGCATCATCAGGCGACAACCAGTTGTGGAAAAATCCTGTTTTGGTTTAAAATAGAGGGATAAATGTGATGTTGTCACTTGTGAGAAAATCAGGTGCGAAGGCCAGAGGAAGGAGGGTTAATGTATGAATATAATTTACAATGGATATCCATTTCTGGTTGGGTTATTCATAGGGTAATCAACATACAAAATGTGCATGCAACAACGTGCATTATGCATGCACGTTATGTATGTACACCATGCTTGCACATCCAGCCGTTTTGGTGGGTGCAAGAAATCGCAATACTTGTTATTAGCTGCTCACAGTTAATCACCATGGACGTGTCGAGGATAACCCACCCATCTTCACACAGCCGCACCACACAAACATGTATACCATCCACACTCGATATCACACACGCCACACACATCAATCATGCACACGGGGGATGCACCAGAGAAGGGTTGGAGGTCAGGGGTCAGGGGCCACTCACGTCATGCACACACAGCACGCTCGGGCAGGGAATAGACATTGGGGGTGTGAGCACTGACATGCAAGACACGCAATCCGATGGGTGAGTGGATGACACGGATCGGATTGGTGCAGAGAGCAAATCGTGGAAGAGCGGGAAATTTGAAAAAGTTGATTGTTGGAGGGCGGAGAGGTTTAAAAGGGACTGGAAAACGAATGAACAGGGTGGGTTTGGCGATGAGCGTTGCTGCGGTGTATGAGCAGTGACAACGGAATTGAGAAGTTGAAGTACACCAGCCCAAGTCTCCTTTTTAAATCTTTTATATTAAGTTCACTTGCTTGCTTGCGCGCTTACGACCGTGCAAATCTTTCGGTCGTTGTTTAACCCACTTCCCGTGATCCAATCGAGCTGACATTTTGCACAGACTCGTTGTGCGTGACAATTTCTTTTCGTGAAATTTTTTTCCCATAATTTTCCACTTTTTAGAAAAAAAAACAATTCATATTTAATTTAAAATACCAATGTGATAAAAATAAAACTCTTACTCAAGAAAAACAGAAATGAATAATAAAATAAAACCGATGCCACGCATATAAAGGATTTATAGTGAAAAACTTTGTTTTTACAGGTTAATTTTTTAGGCGTATGGTGACCTGCATAGGCATGCAGTTAAACAGTGTATTACTTGATAATATTCTTCCAAGCAGCACTGAGCCTGTATCTTTCAGAAAGGTTAATAATAGATTATCAAATTAGTCTTGCCGAGTAGTAACTAGTTTTGCACAAAACTTCAACATTATCAAAATAAATTGAGAGTCCTTGTTGGCACACGTATTCTGCCACTACCGACATTTGTGTTTGGGAGTAATTAATATTTGGATTTTTTTTTAATCATTGTGGTGTTTCTGAATATAGTGTATAAATTGTACTTTACTCGGCTGAGCCCAGGAAAAATATAGCACGGTGACCCCTTATTTACCTCTCCTCACCCACTATGTGGTGAATGGGCACCGCGGTGGCGAGATAACTGCCTCGCCTGCTATACATGAGGTCGTGGAATCGATGTCTATATATTTTGAGTTTGCATGTTTTCCCCATGGTCGTGTAGATTTTACTCCGGGTCCTCTGGTTTTTCCCTCCACATTTAGAAACATGTGCCTAGAGTATTTGGCTGATACATTTCCACTTGATAAGCCACTTCGTTGAGCTATCATTTATGGCCAGGTCACTTCTGAAAAAGAGCGATATAGCTCAGTGGGCCTAACCTGGTAAAATTTAAAAGTTTAGCTTAACATAGTTTATAGAATGAGTCTGGGCTCTCCCGGTCAGCACTCACATCATCATGTGAGTGGGTGCTGCAAGCCACAACCCAAATTTCCAACTTGTAAAACAAGGCAAGCCATTATTTGTTTTATCCATCACTACTGAGCCAATAAAACGATTGTATCATTACAGTGAGGTGAATACAGGCTTTACCGGGTCTTTGTTTTGTTTGTGCAATTAATATTTTTTTTTACATTTGTGCGTTATACTTTTGACAATATATTTGGGCACCACCAGCCGATATTTTAATGAGACATTTCGACTGCAGTGAGGGGATTGTAGTCTTCATCTGTCCAAAATATCCCAGTCAGAATGGGTTTAACGCTGAAAGAAAAGGTGTGTAAACAACCAAGATATTATTCCAGCAGTTTTGTAAAAAACAATATATAGCAGATAGCTATGCAAATCAGCATCGAGGGTTTATGGATGATGGTGTAGTCCTAGATGTGTATTCAGTTGCTGTAGGATGGAAATCATGGACATTAATGGGCAGTATTGTTACAAAATTGAAGCTGTTGTGGTTATCTGGATCACTGCAGATTGTTTTCCCAAAGTGTGTGCATGGTAGTCAGGTAGTGATAAGGAATCTCACATGTATATTTAGTTAATCGGTCATTGTCTTCAAATACGTTATTCCATACACCCTCAGCAATGTCTATTGGTTGTGTGCTCTAGTCTAACCATTCTTGAGTTGTTAAAATTGTGCCGTGTATCCCAGGTTCTTTAGCCAATTGAGCACTCGGGGACAAATACAGTGCCACGTTTGTATCCCGCAGGCCAAGACAGAAACTGCCATTCTGTCTCACCGACGTATTCCGGCCAAACGATGCCCTTGCGTCCACAGTGTTCTATGTCTTCCCCCGCTGGGATTGTTCCCCGAAGATGTCACTTGACTGTCGCTTATGTTTGACATAATTAACATATCGTATATTTTTGTCTGTTTCCATAGTCGTGCAATAATCAGCCAAAATGTATTTTGATGTTTCTTTAGCCTTAACTTTACTATTCATGTTGTTTTTAAGTGTGTTATACAATCCAGTTTCTGTTGCTGGAAATATATATTCTTCAGCATTAATTATGTATGAACACTACTTTTGACTCATCAAGTAACGCCGTTTTTTACTATAATTTGTATTTCGTTGTTTTTTTTGTCGATTTATTTTTGCTTCATTGTTGGTCTTAGTTTTTATGCTATAGCTTTGTAATTCTGTCAACGCATGTCACCCTTGAAAATTAAACTCATCCTTGTCTCTTGAGTATTCACCGGTATGAAAAAATAATGGGTTTTACCCTTTATGGCAATAAAACAGGCGTTAAGATGTGCAAACACCAAATATAAACCTTAAGCGAGGAATCATGTTGCATTAACCACGTACTTGTGGTGAACATGCAAACAAAACATGCTCTGATGATATATGCATTGTCTTTGGAAGTGATCGGCCTACACCAGACATCCTTCTTGATGGCCTTGTCTCACCAGTGTCAAACCAGCGATTGCCGAAGGCAATGCACGTATCAGAGCATTTATTTCTCGGGGTGAGCAGCTATATGTTTGAATATCTTAACACCTGTTTTATTGCCAGAAAGAATAAAACCTATTCTTATGTTTAAAAAAATGTGCATTCGTAATCAATAAAAACTGGTATTCTTAGTTATTTAATAAGACAATATTTTGTCACTGCTCACCCTATAAGTGCTCTGATAGTGCATTGTCTTTGTACTGGTCGCCTTCAGAGCACGTTTTTTTTTGTTCGCCACAAGTACGTGTGGTTAATGTAGCCATGATTCCTTCCAAAATGTTTCTATTTGGCGTTTGGACATCTTAACACCTGTTTTATTTCTAGAACGGGTCGAAACCTATTCTTATTTTTTAATACAATAACACTGGCAAAAAAGGTCCCATGTTGTAGTTTTCAACGGGTTGAACAAAATAAACCCAAAACTTGTCACCAGACTCCAGCAGCGCGGCGGTTTCTCTGCGTCAGCGCCGCAAGGCCGCGGTGTCAGTGAGGCCCACGCAGCTGCGGCAGTGAAGCCGGCCCAGCGCGTGCTTACCGGACAAACCAAGCCATCTGAGTCGGCCACCTGAGCGCTAGAACACAGCTACAGCGCTGAGCGCTTGAACAGTCAGCGCTAGAACTCAGTTACAGCACTGAGCTTGAACAGTGAGCCCTAGAACACAGCTACAGCACTGGGAGCTTGAAGAGTGAGCGCTAGAACACAGCTACAGCGCTGAGCTAGCACAGCGGCAGCACTAGAAGGATTGTAGCGCACACGATAACGCTGGAGAACTGTTTAAGAGACGCCACCGTCGAGTGGCGGAACGCCGTGAGGACGTTCTGAGATCGCTAAGAAGCTGTCCACCGCGCTAAACCCCCCACGAACGCCACGCTATACCTGTGAGGTCTCCTGCGAGGCCGCGTGGAGGCCGCGCAATCAGTCGAGTTTGCCGGGGGCAGCGCAGGGACCGCGGCGATTTACAGCGCCAGCCGATTACCGTCGCGCGCAGTTCGCCGCCATCTGAACTCAGTCGCCAACGACGCCGCGGTCTCTAAAGAGAACGGATCCCGTAGGGCGGTGTAGGGCGACCTCCTTTCGGCCAGTGGCCCTTCTCCGCTACTATTGCACAAAACATCGTCTGCTATACATATTGTGTCTTTTTAAGGCCAAGGTAGAGCGCTGACATCGCTAGGGATGGGGTTATTGCGATGGCAACAATACATTAGGTCAAAAATAAAAGTCTTTCGGGAACGAGCAAATGCTATTTAAGGACAAGGTGTTTATTTTCCAAATGTAGGCAGTATTTTTCATGAAAGGTCATTTGCTCGTATTTCTCTAAACCTAAACGCTGACCGTGCGACCAAGTCTCGGGCTGCGAGTCAAAACAGCGTCAATCGTGATCAGGTTGGGGGTTGCGAAACAGCGACACGCGGTGAAGCTTCGTGTTCAGCTGCTCAATAACGTTCGCATTTCAACTGCTTGGACATCACGATAACTCATGTTGACACCGCAATATTTTTCTGACCGGTGGTTGTGAATTGTAGGAAGAAAATAAAAAAAAATTGCGGATAAAGTGCTTTTTGTATACCGTGTACCGCCAATACGTTCAAATGTAGTATAAGGTTAATTGTGGGGGCCGTTGGCCCCCGGGGTCACCCCTGCCTGCATCCCCTATTCCGTTTGGGTTACCGCACCGCCCTAATACCCGCTAGGGTTTTGCCGGCATTCGAACGCGACGCCCATACTCCTACAGCCTCGCGCAGCGCTCCCATACTGCGAGGATACGTACGCACAGCATCATCAATCAAACGCCATACTCCCCCTTTCTACACCGCTACGTACAGCTCTCGCACGCTGCGAGCGTGTGCCCGTCTACAACCCTATGCAGCACTCGCCTCCATGTCGAATAACCACGTTACCAATGCGCACCTGTATCCGACACGTAGCGAACGTACGCCCCCACCCACACACAGCCCCACACGCGACTCGTCTCAACACTGAATACTCACGTTATGATCGCGCACCTGCATCATACACGTAGTGAACACATGCGCACCCACACGTGCAGCTCCGCGCAGCGCTCCCACGTGGCGAACCACTGTGTACACAGTACCACACGCGTTCACACTTCTCAGCGAGATCACACGAGGCCACGATCAGCTATTAATGATTTATTGTCTGCTACCTGGGACTTGTTGTTGAGTCAGTATGAATCGACGAGGCTGGCCTACGCTGATACCTTTATGCCTATTCCCGATTTATCTGCTTATAATACGAATTCACCTTCTTACTCACGGTTAGGTGCCCACGGCGGTCCGTTGATCCCGTGCTCGCAGCGTACTTCGATGCGTCACATGGACGTCCGGGTCGCTGGGCTGGAGAGCGTCTCGTGGCCTGATGCTGGAGTAAGAGAGAGATCTCTCCTTTTCGCCCTCTTTTTATCGTCCCTACATCAAAGGGCAGAGGTGTGGACTCGAGTCATGTGACTTGGACTCGAGTCAGACTCGAGTCATGAATTTGATGACTTGCGACTCGACTTGGACTTGCATAACAATGACTTTGTCCCACCTATGAGATGTGGACTCGAGTCATGTGACTTGGACTCGAGTCAGACTCGAGTCATGAATTTGATGACTTGCGACTCGACTTGGACTTGCATAACAATGACTTTGTCCCACCTCTGTCAAAGGGATGCTGCTCCGCCTGTGGTGGTGGTGGCCCCCTCCCAGTTTTTCTTTAACAATGGGCGCGCGCGCCCGTCAGGGCGCGTGCTGCGGTTCCGGGCGCCTTTGCTATGCTAATCAGATGCGCTGCGTGTTGCGGAATTTATTCGAATTAATCCCTTTCTCATGCATGGTGCCTTGGTTATGCACATTATGCAGCGGCGTCCATCACAACGGCCTGCTGTGGAAGTTAAGCGCGGAACCTCCGCATGTCTCCACCACTTTCCTCATCAATTGCGCACTATGCGCCCTAGTCGCCTCTTTGATTATTTGCAATTCTAGCTTTATCCTTTAATTTCCCCAACAATGGCACCTACGCACTCGAGCCCGCTTTGGCATGCTAAACTATGCCGCCCCGTCCCTCCTCTGCCTGTCTCGTCGACCCGTGGGGGTGTGTGTGGGAGATGCGTTTCAACCGCGGTGGCCGAATGCCCTTCGCCGCGACCATACAATCTTAAGGCCGGTCGCAGCGCCGCGGTGCGAAGTAGCGTCGGGGGAGGTCGTCCAATTCCCTGGTCGCCGGAAACCGTGAAAGTTAATCCCGATAAGGGCTTCTCGGATAAAAACCGGTCGGCGAGGTGACCTCCCCTCGGAGCTCTATGGGGGGGGGAAATGCGTGCGGGTGTGGTCATGTGAGGTGAGGTGGGGGGACGCGGGGGTCGGCTCCGTCATTTGGTGGTGGCGAGGTCGGGGATGGGGCGCCCGTCGAGCAGCTTCGTGGCGGCGGCATCACATAATCTATCTTGATTTGAAGCTTTCGTGACTGCAGGAATCCATACTCTTTGGTTCTTTCGGTGAAGTCACGTAGGTAGAAAAATAGAATTGTTTTTGGTTTTATTTTTCTACCTACGGGACTTTACCGAAAGAACCAAAGAGAATAGGTTAATCTAATCTTCCATTCCCCCCAACTATATAGATCATTAAAGGTAGACTTTCCAGGAATCGTAACTTCTCTCATGGTTGACGTAGAAAGGGGAGACCGTGTAATTTATACTTCTTGAACAGATCTGTGTTTTTCATGCTGAAAAGACTGAGACAAATTGAGGGCAAATGTTTACATTCTTCTTCCTTGATCTTTGCTCAGATGATGTGACCTCGGATTTTCTTCAAAATGTCACATATCTAGCACTTGGCAATGATGCCTGCAAGTTTGAAAGCGTGCACTCTAACACAGTTATGACCATATCTTTAACACAGCTTCAGGCTATTCATCCAGCTTCTGGACACACCATGACTCAAGGTGTTATCGGCCAAATAATGAGGTGTTTACATGTTTCAAGTTTCATTTATTAGGTATAGCCCTGTGAGCCATGCAGCTCTTGAGTCGGGTGCAACCGCAACAAACAATAAGAAGAGAGAACATGTGATGCCGCCGCCACGAAGCCGTTCGGCAGGCGCCCCATCCCCGACCTCGCCACCACCAAGCAACGGAACCAACCCCTCGTCCCCCTCACCTCACCTCACATGAACACACCCGCACGCATTTCCCCCCCCCCATAGAGCTGGAAGGGAAGGTCACCTGATCGACCGGTTTTTATCCGAGAAACCCTTATCGGGATTAACTCTCACGGGTTCCGGCGATCAGGGAATTGGACGGCCTCCCCCGACGCTACGTTGCACCGCGGCGCTGCGACCTGCCTTAAGATGGTATGGCCGCGGCGAGGGGCATTCGGCCACCGCGGTTGAAGCGCATTCCCCACACACACCACCCACGTGTCGACGGGGCAAGCAGGGGAGGGACGGGACAGCATGAGTAGCGGGACCGCAGGGGCTCTTGCGCATAGTCACGGGTGGTTGGGATAATTACGCTTGAGCGCGCAGGCACCATTGTTAGGGAGGGAAAGGGATTAATTAGAATTTACGCCGCGCAACGCCGCACACTGATTAGCATATCACAGGCGCCCGGAACTGCGGTGCGCGTGCCAGAGGGGCGCGAGCCCATTGTTCAGAGCCGCATCCCTTTGAGGTAGAGAGGATAAATAGTGGGCGCAAAGGGGAAATCGGGCTCTCTTACTCCAGCGCCAGGCGACCAGACGCAGCTCCAGCCAGCTACCCGGACGTCCGTGCGACGCGCCGAGGTACGCTGTTAGCACAAGGATCAGCGGACCGCCGTGGACACTTAACGGTGAGTAAGGAGGTAAAAGTAGGATCATAGCCAATAAATAGAGAATAGATTCAGAGGTATCAGCGTAGGCCAGCCTCGTCGACTCACTGATTTAACATCTAGTTCCAGGTAGCGGATAATAAATCATTAATAGCTGATCGTGGCCTCGTGTGATCTCGTGTTATAAGTGCGAACGCGTGTGGTACTGTGTATGCGTGAGCTCGCGGCGTGCGTAATCGGCGTACCCCAGGTGCGCGATCATAACGTGAGCGGCCAGCGCGGCGCAGAGCGGCGCAAGAGTGGGTATCGCGTGTGGAGCTGTATGTGTGTGTGCGCGCACGTTCACGACGTGTATAATACAGGTGCGCGATCCTAACGTGAGTGGTCAGTGTTGAATGAGTGCCGCGCAGAGCTGGGTGTGGGTGTGCGCGTACGTAATTAACCATGCCTACTACGCGGACCCGCGGGGGAGGGGAATCCTCGAGCGACGGCTCTCACCCCATGGGTGAAGAACCCAGCAGCGGTTCGCCTAGCAGCGAGGGGGCGAGTAATGAGGTTAACCCGGCCGTTAGGGGTAGTGAGGGAGGGATCTCGGGGGCCAGCGACCCCCACAAACAACTTAAAGCGACACGCAACAGAAACATCCTAGATAAACCAGCAAATCTTCCAGAAACCGTATTACAACGCTGTGTGCAAAAATCCCAGTGTGATGCAAGTCAAACAATAACCATAAGACAATTTAGATTTAAGTTATCAGGCCAACTTCGCACTTCCGCAAGAAACATGGCTTAACCATATGTTTTCGAAATCACCAAAATAAAGCTATAAAAACAATGTAACAACAGTAATCATAGGAACCGTGATTCAAATTTAACAATAAACGATATACATAGCACGTACGACCAAACTTGCAGCCATAGCTGGCAGCATGACACTCCCAGTGTATGATGTGTGAGTGAGTCAGTGGTAGTGTGAGTTAGTGTATGATGAGTGAATCAGTGTATGATGAGTGAATGGGTCAGTGGTTGTGTGAGTGAGTGTAAGATGAGTGAGTGTATCACGGCCTCAGCCATGCCATCACGGCCTCCTCCACGCCATCACGGCCTCCTCCACACCATCACGGCCTCCTCCCCGCCATCACGGCCTCCTCCACGCCATCACGGCCTCCTCCCCGCCATCATAGCCTCCTCCCCGCCATCACAGCCTCCTCCACGCCATCACGGCCTCCTCCACACCTTCACGGCCTTCTCCACGCCATCACGGCCTCCTCCTTGCCATCACGGCCTCCTCCACACCTTCACGGCCTCCTCCACACCTTCACGGCCTCCTCCCCGCCATCACGGCCTCCTCCCCGCCATCACGGCCTTCCCCACGCCATCACGGCCTCCTCCACGCCATCACGGCCTCCTCCACGCCATCACGGCCTCCTTCCCACCATCACGGCCTCCTCCACACCATCACGGCTTCCTCCACGCCATCACGGGCCTCCTCCATGCCATCACGGCCTCCTCCACGCCACAACGGTCTACATGACGTGCGGACAGGTTTGTTCGTATCTCTGAAAGTTCGTAAATAGAAGCTTCGTAAGTAGATGAGTCCCTGTATATATATATACCGTTAAGAAAGGTATGCGGGGTATGGGTAGAATCACGTCGCCAGAAGAGACGACGTCCCAGAGGTGCGCTTCAATTGCCGCGCATCATGGCGCCGGAGCGGCCGCTGTGCTGCCCTTTTCTCCCTTAGCGCAAGGGCAACAAATCGTAACACTGGCAAACAGTTAAGAATTTCAATGAGTTTTTCAATGCTCACACTTTTATTTGCACTCAAAAAGGAGAACATGTATTAATTGAAACCCTCAGAATGATTGAAATTTGATGTGCTCAATAAAGGTTGGGTGGCTTCCAGGCGAGGTTGATTGGACAACAGGAAGTAGACTCAATTTTGATTACAAGATTTGACCACGACACAAGAGTCAAGTTAATTAAAACTGTTGAAAAAATACGATCGCTTGTGTTGTGATCGAAACGTCTTAGTTTTTTGTTACTTTCTTTGAACCTATCTACGTGACTTTACCGAAAGACCAAAGAAAATAAGTTCAACATACATAGTGCTGTGTATAGTGTAACGTATAGTGTATATAGTGTAGTGTATAGTGTAATGTATAGTGTAGTGTATAGTGTATATAGTGTAATGTATAGTGTATATAGCATAGTGTAGCGTATAGTGTGCATATAGTGTAGTGTAGAGTGTAGCGTACAGTGTATATAGTGTAGTGTAGCGTATATAGTTTAGTGTAGTTGTGTATAGTTTGTTTTCCGTCCCCACCATACCTCCGATTAGACACGGCTGGCGATGTATCGTGCGAAACAATTTCAACATCCAGACACACACACACACGTACAACACGATACGAGCGCAATGAGCACGCTCGCACCTCCACGGCAACAAGGGGGCCTGGGTTCGACTCCCGACTCAGGGAGCCACGGCGGCTGGGGAAATGTCAACTGCCTCGCCTGGTGTACAGGAGGTCGTGGGTTCAATCTCGACCACCCTCGACGACTGCCCCACGCGTGCCCCCCCCCCCCGTGTGTGTGCCGCGCGTCTCAGTAGGACCAGTCTCCGTCGCCGAACTTGGACGTGTCCGAGTCCGAGTCTCTGTACTCGACGGCGACGTGGCGCGACAGGATGGCGGCGACGTCGTTCCCTGCGGCCTGCCGCTTGGCGTCCTGGTCGGCCTTGTCCTGACCCTTCTTCAGCTGGATGCCGCGTCTGATGGCGTCCAGGTCACTGCGGGCGCTGCCCTCCTCGCTCGCCGCCACCGCTGTTTCTCCGAGCACCTGGAGAAACTCACGTGCGTGAGGGGACAACACTATCCCATAAAGGGAACAAACGAGGTTAACATTTTGCTGGACTACATTCTCCAGGCAAGCCAGGGTATGGATCCTCGACGCCCATGGGATGGGAGTTTCACAACTGTTGTGTGATCCACCAACCCTCACTTCCTCCATAATACCTGATTACAGGCCACGTGCACACCCACCACAGCCAGGCAGCTGCTCATTTGAATGCATACTACCCAGGACCGGCTCAAATACGAATAAACACAATGATACAGTCATATATATGACAGTGTGTACAGGCCTATATATATATTTACCTCTAGGTAATTGTCTAAGTGGCACCCTATCAGATGTTATGCTGATGTAGGGGTGTCAGGGGAAGAATTCCCACCAATAGATGGGTTAGTGGGAGGGGTGATCGAGGAGATATAAGGAGAGAACGGGCGGGAAGAAGGGGCCTTTTTGGCGGGAACGAGATTGGGACGGCTGGGGACAGGTGTAAATGGAAGAAAAGGAATAAAGGACGAGACCCCTGCAATCTCGTGTCGGCTCCCCTTTACATTTGGTGGCAGCGGTGGGATCTTAATGGCTACAAAGAAGAATCCTCGCGGGAGGGAGCCGAGGGAGGAGGAAGCAGGGGCCGGGGATCCTTCCCATCCTGGGCAACAAGGGGGCCTGCTGTCAGAAGCAGCAGAAGGGGGCCCGGATCGCCTGGAGGATCGCATGGAGGACCGCATGGCCCGCGTGGAGAGGGCGCTCCAGGAGCTATTGCAGAGGCTCCCTATGGGGGGCCCGCCGGCACCTGGACCCCCACCCCCACGCGTACTACGGGAGGAGAGGCCACGGGACCCGGAGGCCGACCAGCCGGCCGGGCAGGAGCCGCAACCAACCTCGTCACGCCAGCCGCCGCCGCTCCCGCCAAAACCACCAGGGCTAAACACCCAACACGGAGAGCAGGTGGCCGGACGGCCGCGTCGGCTGGGGCCCGTCGACAAGTTTGTGGCTGAGGAAGAAGATTGGGAGGGGTTTGTCCGCCGATTCGAGGCTGCCTTCCACGCTCTCGAGTGGACAGACGAAGAGGCACTACGAGCGCTGCCATCCGTTCTGGGCAAAGAAGCACTCTCCTCTTACACCTCCCTTCCCTCGCACAGCAAGTCCACGCTACAGGCGGCCTACGAGGCTTTGGGGGAGATCTATTGCCTGGCGGAAGGAGCCTTTAAACGGTTCCAGGATCGCCAGCGAGGGGCTAGAGAATCCCCTTTAGCCTACAGGGGTGCGCTGCTCGTGTTGGCGAGGAGAGCTTTCCCTCGCCTGGCTGAAGAAGCGCTCGAGGACCTCGTGGTCGAGCACCTCATCGCCTACGCTTGCCGCGCCGGCGTTGTAATGCCCGTGGTGACGCCGGAGGAACGCACCTCGCTGTGGGCTGCCCGGACCATCCAAGCCCACGAGCAGGTCATGGGCCGGGCGCCACCCGTGGGCCCGGTGGCTGGCGCGGTGGGGGGGAACAGCCGAGCCGTTGCCGCGGCGCTACTGGGTCCAGCGACACTAACCGCCGAACCTGCACCGTCGCCACAGGCTGCCTGTGGGGCAGCTGGGAACGGACCGCCGACGTCTGAGACGGAGCCATCGCTGCGGGAGGTGTACGCGGCGATCCGGGGACTGGCGGAGCAGAGGGACCAGGGACGCGACCAGCCGCCGCGTCGCTGGCAGCCGCCTCTACAACATCGCGCCGAGCCCCCCCGATGGAACGCCCCGTGGGTCTGCCACCATTGTGGTCGAGAGGGGCATGTGGCGAGGGGGTGCCGCACGGAGCCGGAGGCCGCCAACGTCACCTGGAACCCGCCGGGGCCGAACGCCGACAGGATCCAGGCGAGTGACGCCGTCCCACCCGGCCTCTCGGTCGGGCCGAGTAATTACAATTCCGACGCCGCGAACTCACCTGGAGTCTCCTCGGGGTGGGCGCCGGTGGTGCCGTTTCCCGGTCCCCACTATCCTGGTCGGGGGAAGGGGATAGCGCCGGGGCCTGTGATTGCATCGCGACCAGAAGTGGCGTCGCGACCCGGAGTGGCGTCGCGAACGGACGTGACGTTGCATCCGGAAGTGACGTCGCGGCCGAAAGTGGTGTCGCGGATCGCGCCGGGAATTGCGCCGGGGCCGTGGACCGCGCCGGGAATCGCGCCGGGGCCGGGGACCGCGTCGGGGATCGCGCCGAGGCCGGGGACCGCGCCGGGAGTCGCGCCGAGGCCGGGAGGGACGTCGCGGGCGGAGGTGACGTCGCGGGCGGAGGTGACGTCGCGGGCGGAGGTGACGTCGCGGGCGGAGGTGACGTTGCGAGCGGAGGTGACGTCGCGGGCGGAGGTGACGTCGCGGGCGGACGTGACGTCGCGGGCGGAGGTGACGTCGTGGGCGGAAGTGACGTCGATGCCGGGCGTGGCGTCGCGGGCGGGCGTGACGTCGCGCACGGGCGGGGTTTCGCGGGCGGGCGTGACGTCGCGGGCGGGCGGGGTTTCGCGGGCGGGCGTGACGTCGCGGGCGGGCGGGGTTTCGCGGGCGGGCGTGACGTCGCGGGCGGGCATGGGTTCGCGGGCGGGCGTGACGTCGCCGGCGGGCGTGACGTCGCCGGCGGGCGTGACGTCACCGGTTACCAGCGACGCCGGCGAGTTGCCAGGGGCAACGGCCCAGGGGCGGGGGCAGCCCACATGATTGACATTGCGCCCTGGAGCAGTTCCACGGCCCGCCTCGCCACCGCTTTGCGGCAGAGCGAGACGGAACCAGGGGGACCACGCCCCCATGACAAAGGAAAGGGAGGGGAGAAAGGAGCGGCTCACGGGAAGGCCCACCCCCCAGTCCCCACCGCCCCCTACAATGGGGGGGCCCCCCCACACCACAAGGGGGGCCCATCCTACGTCACCAAGGGGGGGAAATTTTCACCACATAGAGAGCCCAGCCCGCAACCCAGGGGTAAGCCCACACTATGTAACAAGGGCGCGTTCACCCTGCTGCGACGCACTCCAAAGGGAGGAACCCCATCTTCAGTCCATACACATCCATCCCCCATCATTTCACCATGCACCACAGGATAACGAGACGCCGCCTGGTCAGTGGCCGGACTCAGCCACACAATGGAGGAAGCTGGCAAGGCGGGTGGTAGCGGCCACGTCAGGAACCTCGGTCCTGGTCGGAGAAATCGCGGGAGTGTCGGCACGTATCTTGGTGGATACCGGGGCATCAGCCACGATCATCTCGAGCACCATGCATGAGATGCTGCCGGATAAAATCCGACCTTTAGTCCCCGTCAAGACAACGTTCATTGCAGCAAATGGAGGCAGCATGGGCTTCCTGGGCCAGGTTGAAGCCCCGATACAGATTGGGCAGCTTTCGGTAGCAGGACCCATCCTTGTCTCCGCAACGTTGCCCGTACCCTGCCTGTTGGGGACGGACTTTCTGAGGCGGATGCCAATGAAAATCGATCTGGCCAATGGGCGGGTGGAAGTCCAGGGAACGCATCTCCATTTCCTAAAGGCGGAGGGGGCCAGCCGGGGTGTACCCTACGTGCAGGCTCTGGTCAGTGAGTCTGTCTCCATTCCCCCGGCAGCCCAGATGCTGGTTCCGCTGCAATATCGGTCCCCCCTCGTGACAGCCCGACCAGACTCACCCATCCTGGTGTCTCCGGCGTCAGCGGCCATGGATCGCCATGCGCTGGTGGGAGCCGAAACTATTGTACAGAGGAACCAGCATCTGTTCATTCAGGTGCTGAACACCTCTGATAGAACAGCGACGGTGCAGGAGGGAACAGTTCTGGCCCACGTTAGTCCCTTGTCACTAGGAGCCCCAGGGACAGAGCCCGAGCTTGTAGGCAGCATCAGCCAGTCCGAGGACAGAGGGGCCAAATCGTGGATGGACCAGCTGGCGGGGCCTGAGCCGGGATTGCCGCCCGACCAGAAACAGCAGCTGTACTCGTTATTGCAGGAGTTCTCGGACGTGTTCAGCCGGGGACCGTTCGACCTAGGGCGCACAAATCTGTCACAGCACCACATCAACACGGGAGATGCCGCACCCCTGCGCCAAAACACATATAGAATGAGCCCAATGGAAAAAGGGCACATTCAACAAGCGGTGCAGGAGATGCTGCGGGCCGACATAATTTCTCCATCCTCGAGTCCCTGGGGGGCACCGGTGGTCCTAGTCAAGAAGTCAGATGGGTCACTGAGATTCTGTGTGGACTTCCGACGCCTCAATGCCGTCACGCTGGCCGACGCATATCCCCTACCACGTATCGACGACTCATTGGATGCACTGGCGGGAGCAAAATTTTTCAGTACGCTGGATTTATTGTCCGGGTTCTGGCAGGTCCCACTAGACGCGGACTCCCGGCCTAAAACAGCGTTCCGGACACCACAGGGCCTGTTCGAGTTCAACTGCCTGCCTATGGGCCTCCAGACTGCGCCGGCAACGTTCCAACGCATGATGGAGTTGGCCTTAGCAGGCCTCCAATGGGAAACGTGCCTCATCTACCTGGATGACGTCATTGTTTTCAGACGATCATTCGAGGAACACATTGACCGATTACGTCAGGTGTTCCTGCGGTCTCTCTCGAGAAACAGTGCCTTAACGCGGCGAGAGAGTTTGTGTACGTCTGAGAAGCTGATCGCTATACCGTCGAGAGCCTAGTGCTCTCAGAAGGGTCACCCAAGGCGGGAAGACTTCAGTGGAGACGTCAGACAAAACCCGTTTCGAAAGGTCCCCACATGACCTTTTCAAATAAATGGTGATCCAAGAAAGCAACGGGAAACTACTTGGATTATTGCTCCCTTGAAAACTTCAATGATGACAAGCAAAATCAACAAAGGCCCTGAGTATCGGCGTCCTTTAAATAGGACAGGGGTGCTAAGAATATCCGAGCTTGTGTCAAAGAACCCTTTCAAAGTAGCAACTTGGAACGTTAGAAGTTTACTTCAAGCAGGAAAACTAGCCAATGTCATACAAGAAATGGATCGACTTAAAATCAACATAATCGGTCTAAGCGAAACTAAATGGCCTGGAACAAAAAAGTTTATATCGAGCGAACACCACATCTTCTGCTCCGGAGGAGAAGAAAAAACCAAACAAACATACGGTGTCGCCTTTATAGTACACAAGAAATTAGCGAATAAAGTCAACAACTTTAGCCCAGTATCAGAACGAATAGCACTACTACAATTAGCAGGCAACAAAGTCAACGTGAACATTCTACAGGTTTATGCTCCAACAGCAGATAAACAAGATCATGAAATCGAATCGTTCTATGAGCAACTAACCAACACGCTGAAGCCGCTGAAGAAGCAAGACATCACTATAATCCTCGGCGATTTCAATGCCAAGGTTGGCCACGGTCGAATGCAGAACATTGTCGGAGAACACGGACTAGGAACAAGGAATGAACGAGGCGACAGACTGGTTCAATTCTGCCAAGAAGAACGTTTCAGTATTGCTAACACGTGGTTCCAATTACCACCTCGACGACTGTACACGTGGACCTCGCCGCAAGACTCCGACAACAACATCGTCAGGAACCAAATCGATTATATCCTAATTAACATCAGGTTTTAAGTCCAGTGTGATTACAGCAAAAACCTACCCTGGAGCCGATATATCGTCAGATCATAACCCAGTAACAGCTACAATAAGACTCAAATTGCGATCAATACAATGTACAAAGACGAGACGAGCAGACCTGGAGAAACTGAAGAACAGCGCCGATAAAAGACAAGTACAGCAACATCTCAACGATAGCATCCGCTCAATAACAACAGAAACAGCAGATGTTCAGGAGTACTGGCGCTCGTTCAAACAATGCATCACAGAAACAACAGAAGTCATGCTGGGACATCAGCCACCGAAAAAGAAACAACGATGGATGACACATTGTATTCTCGATTTAATGAGCCAACGAAGAATGTACAAAAACAACAACTTGGAGAAGTACAAACAAATGCAACAGAAGATCAGAGAAGCAATCCGACAGGCAAAAGAAAAGTGGATGGAAGAACAATGCGCCGAGATTGAAGAACTAATTAAAAAACATGACAATTTTACTCTGCACAAGAAGCTCAAAGAAGCTGGTAACATCTATAGACCAGCCCCAACAGCTACCTTGTATGCGGACAACAACCAACCAATCCTAAATAAACAAGAAAAAATGGACACCTGGACAAACTATATACACAAGCTCTATGGCGCCATGAGAACACCTGCAGAAAAAGACCAACAGATGTCGAAAGACGCTCTACACATTTTAACATCAGAAGTAGAACATGCAATCAAAACAGCTAAGTCAGGCAAAGCGTGCGGGCCCGACACAATCCATGTAGAATTGCTCAAACTATTAGACAGTAACAACATACGACAACTGACTAATTGGTACAATCAAATATACAATGGCAATAAAATTCCATCCGACTGGCTACAATCCATCTTTGTGGCCATACCAAAGAAAGCAACAAGCCGGAAATGCGAGGACTACAGACTGATAAGCTTGATGAGCCACGTGCTGAAAGTCTTCCTGAAGGTGATCCAACGGCGCATACGCTCCACATGCGAAAATGCATTGAAGAACACACAGTTTGGCTTCTGCAAAGGACTAGGCACAAGAGAAGCAATCTTCTGTCTACAGATACTACTACAGCGATGCTACGAACATCAGAAAGAAGTGTACATCTGCTTCATAGATTACGAGAAAGCCTTTGACTCAGTCGACCACGACCGACTAGCAGCTCTATTAAAACAACTGGGACTAGATAAAAACGACATCAACTTCATCATTGCTCTTTATTGGAAGCAAACAGCCCAACTCCGATATGACAACGAATTGACAGACCCAAGACCAATACAAAAAGGTGTACGACAAGGCTGCCCACTTTCACCCAGTCTTTTCAACATCTACTCGGAGCAGATTTTTGATCGAACACTAGCAGATAAAAACATTGGTATTAAAGTCAATGGACAATACATCAACAACATCAGGTATGCCGACGACACTGCACTGCTGGCCGATTCGGAACAAGACCTACAACAAATTTTGGACGAGGTTGCCACAGAGAGTCAAATATGGGGCTTACGAATTAATAAAAAGAAAACAAAGGTTATGAAGGTCAGCCGAACTACAAGCGAAATAACAATCAAGCTTGGTAGCGAAAAATTGGAACAAGTACACCGATTTAAATACCTTGGTGTAATCATTGACGATCAGTTGAACCATGAAGTCGAAATCAAGAGCAGAATTGAACAAGCAAGGCAAGCATTTATTAAATGGAAAACACTCCTTGCAGACCGCAACTTGAGTACATCACTGAAACTGCGCACACTGAAATGCTACATCTGGTCAATTTTGCTGTACGGAGTTGAGACGTGGACACTGACAATAACAGCAACAAAAAGGCTCGAAGCTTTCGAGATGTGGCTGTATCGAAGAATGCTGAAAATCCCATGGACAGCCAAAACCACCAATACACAAGTTCTGCAAGATATGGGCACTGACAGGCAACTGCTGAAGACCATCATTAGCAGGAAGTGTTACTACCTAGGCCACATTGCCCGAAACGACCACAAATACCAGCTATTAAAGCTAATCCTGGAAGGAAAAATCGAAGGGAAAAAACGACCAGGACGGCCAAAAACGACATGGCTCAGTAACATCAAAACATGGCTACAATTAACAACAGCACAAACTCTACACGCCGTGCTAGACCGGGACCAATATCATCGTGAAGTCGCACACGCCGTTAGGCAGCACTAAAGAAGAGAAGTTCCTGCGGTTCCGGAACGCGAACTTGAAGCTCAAGCCGTCGAAGTGCCACCTTATGTAGTCGTCGGTACGCTACTTGGGCCACGTCGTCAGTGAGTCTGGAGTGGCTACAGACCCGGAAAAGACGGCCTGCGTGAGGGCCTGGGCTGTTCCCACAACGGTTCCGGAGGTACGCCGGTTTGTGGGTTTCGTTTCTTACTACCGCCGGTTTGTGCCCTTCGCAACCATTGCCAAGCCCTTGCACGTGTTGACGGCGAAGAACCAGAGGTTTTATTGGGGCCCTCTGGAGGAAGAGGCATTCCAGCAGCTGCGCTCACGTCTGACAGATGCACCACCATTGGCCTTTCCGGATTTTGGCCTCCCCTTTATCCTGGACACGGACGCCAGCGAAGTGGGCATCGGCAATGTTTTGTCGCAAGTCCAGCAGGGTCGGGAGGTGGTTATCGCCTATGGTAGTCGCGTGCTTTCATCAGCGGAGCAGCGCTACTGCGTCACACGTAGGGAACTCCTGGCAGTCGTTCACTTTGTGCAGCAATTCCGACCCTACCTGTATGGTCGCAAATTTACGGTCCGTACTGACCACACGGCCTTGCAGTATTCGCTCCGCATCGACCAGCCTTCGGGCCAGCTGGCCAGATGGATAGAGCGCCTGCAGGAGTACAGGTACCAAGTAGTGCATCGCAAAGGGACCAGACATGCAAACGCAGACGCATTGTCCCGACTGGCGCCCCAGGGCCCTTGTGCATGCACCACAGGCGGGGCACGCTGCAAGGAGGCGAGGCTGGAGGGGACGGTTATCGCTCCCGTACGCACGGCGGAGGGCGCACAGGGTGAGGTCCAGCTGACCGACCACGACCTGGGGCTGACCTTGGACGATTGGAGACGGCTACAGCTGGAGGAAGCCCCACTGCGAACACTACGCGCCTCAGCAGAGGCAGGGGGGGAGGAGTACATCGTATGGGAGGATCTCCTCATGCGATGGGACCCGACAGGGCGCCGGCGATGCCTGGTAGTTCCGGAGTCGCTGCGTCAACAATTGGTTATGGACGTACACGGCCGCCAGCTACTGCACCTGGCGGGGCGGAAGACACTGTACACATTACAGGGTCGGTACTTTTGGCCAGGTATGACCGCTGACGTGCATCGATGGGTCGCTACCTGCGTCGAATGTGCGCGGCGAAAGCCGCCACCCCGGGTAAGCCGGGCGCCCCTACAGCCCATCACGGTGACCAGGGTCAACGAATTGGTTGCGTTGGACATCCTGGGACCGCTGCCGGTCACGCCACGGGGAAATAAATACCTGTTGGTCGGAGCCGAGTACTGCACGAGGTGGCCGATGGCGTGGGCCCTCCCGGACCAAACGGCACAGACCATCGCCGATGCCTTCGTGGGAGGCTATGTCCTTGATAAGGGGGCACCGGAGCGGTTGCTCACGGATCAGGGCAGGAATTTCTCCTCACAGCTATTGAAGGACGTCTGCTCTATCCTGGGCACTAAAAAGGTCCGAACATCTCCATATCATCCCCAGACCGATGGGATGGTAGAGCGGCTTAACCGCACCATAGCGGCCATGCTGTCCCAAGTGGTGGACGAAAACCATTCCGACTGGGACCTCCACATTCCATCGGTCTTAGCGGCGTACAGGGTGGCCCCACACGCGGTGACGGGGTTCTCGTCGTTTTTCCTGATGTACGGACGGGATCCCGTTCCGCCTATTGAGGTGCAGCTGACGGACATTCCTGCAAGAGCCGACGCATGGCCGAAGGCACTAAAGACCTCCCTCATTTATTTGAGAGAGGCCCGCCAAGCAGCCGAGGCCGCATCGGCCACGAGCCAAGAGAGTAATGTACGGATACGGGAGAGGACAGTGACAGCCAAGCCCTTTAAAGTCGGGGACCAGGCATGGCTACACTGTCCTCAGGTGCCGGTTGGCCTCTCACCAAAGCTGCACCGACCCTGGAAAGGGCCGGTCGAGGTCATTAAAGCACTCCGACCGCAGTGCGTCCAGGTCCAACTGGGTAAGCGACGATGGTTTGTACACCCCACCCGCCTTAAGCCATACATCTCTCCACCGTCATCTTCACCAACATCACCACCAACATCACTGCCAACGTCATCATCATCCCTACCCAGGCCAAGGTCGCCAACCACCACGCGCCGACCGGCAGGGGGTTCGGTGCCCTGTGTTCCCTTGTCACCTACAGCACCCCATGTGAGGCCTGACGGAGCGGCGGCACGAGCGGGGGCCGGAGAGACAGCGGCGCCAGGCAAGGCGACACCGGCACCACCGAACCAGGGACCGCGACGAGAGGGCCTTCGAAGGAGGGGGCCGCCACGCTCATCTGCTGCCTGTGGATGTCTGGGCTGTTACGGGATGCTGGCTGGAGACCTGGGCAGGCCGCGCAATTGATTCGTTGTGTTATATTGCATTGTATGGTTGTGGGGGGGGTAAGGGCTGTCGTCACTGTCAGTGGTGGGAGGCATGGGGAGACTTAAATGGTCCATGGGGGAGGCAGAACCGAGGACGGTTATTTTTTCTCCGGGGGGGGGGGGGGGGTGATGTAGGGGTGTCAGGGGAAGGATTCCCACCAATAGATGGGTTAGTGGGAGGGGTGATCGAGGAGATATAAGGAGAGAACGGGCGGGAAGAAGGGGCCTTTTTGGCGGGAACGAGATTGGGACGGCTGGGGACAGGTGTGAATGGAAGAAAATGAATAAAGGACGAGACCCCTGCAATCTCGTGTCGGCTCCCCTTTACACTGTGTTCAGTGTGAATTTGTCAAGAGTCAATTGTTCATGCACTTGGCGAATTATTTAATTAAATCTCTATGGTACGAAGTACGAACGTATGAGAACCACCCCTCCGCATCTCCTTTTCCAAGAAACCCCTTCTCCAAATTATATTTCAACATAAACATGTAAATGCTATTTATATAAGTTATCATCGTGTTATCGTTTTGAAGGAGCTCGAAGACCTGAGGAGCCATACAGGACTTTGGCACCCATACCAGTCAGGCCACTCAGTAACCATCACTGACCGGCATAGTGAAGTATGGTCAAACAACCCTCATGATTTACACCACCGAGAGTGGCAGACGAGTTCAGTTAATGTGGCAGGAGTGAGATGGTTTGTGTCATCAGAAAAACCACGAGACAGAATGAGGCCATTATTTGACGGTGAATAAACAAAGGCTGACGACGATGAAAATGATTGGTGTGGTTACTGATGACGTGCATGCAACATGTAATGTATACATTATATGCATTATCTCAGTGGCAAATATAACTCATTTTATAGAGAAGCATAGCTCCCAATCGTGAGATCACGAGTTCTTATTCCAGAGTTGACCGAGTGCTACTGTCAATATTATCTTAATCAATCCCAGGATGAGTATAATGAATGTGTAGCCAATCCACCCGGTCCTCTCTCCTCCTGTCGCGAATGCTTGCGAGGGGCGACAGGTTGGCTAAGTAGACAATAACAACGATAAAAATAATAAAGTTCTGAGACAATGAGTTGTGGCTCTGCGTTGTCGACAACAGCCGAGCACCAGGGGTTTTTAAAGCGGCAACACTTTATTTAAAAAAGTCCTCTTCAGAAGGACAATTGCGTATCTGCAATAATGATCAGAGGCACCCTTCACATCACAACACCGCAGCTGAATTCCTCGGTCCAGAAGTTATCCCAAATCTCAATTATGATGAACCGCTTATCATATTTAACAACATTAACATACATATTTAACAAGAAACATTTAAATATCAAACATCTGCCCCATACATATGTAGCACATCCTACAGTCCCTGATAATACTGTATAAACGAGACAACACGTACTGAATTAATACTTTTTTAAATATCTAATTATGTGTACAATATGTAAATTAGAGAAATATTTTACTAACACTAAACATATGAAACAATTATTCTTTCTTACATCATAATCTGGAACGTTGCATCTGCAAAAAGTACCTGACCTGCTCACCCCATTAGCTCAATGTTAAAATTAAGCTAAGTCAGCCATGCATTGTGTGCCTTCCCAATGAACGTGTAGTGACACAGCGCCGACTGCTGTCCAGCAGCAGCAACTGCGGTGGACAGCACACACGCCGTTGAGCACATACACGGCTGTGTGCCTGCAGGGCAGATAAACTGGGGCAAAGGTCATGGTAGACCTCAAAGGGAGGCCTCTGGAACCCTCTGATGGGTTCGAGAGGGGAGGCGCAGCTCGGATGGAGCCAAGCCGCGCCGAGTAGAATATAAGCAGCGAAGAGCTCCGGGCTACCGGTTCGGGGAGTAGACTCATCTTGTCTCGTCGCTGCCCTCGTCGCTGCCGCCTTCATCGCTGCCACCTTCGCCCGATCATTGCGCGGCCGAACAGTAGTTGGCTGTCTTGGTAGACGCCGTCAGTGCAACGCGGACAGGGTCGTGTCTGGGCCGGGCTGTAAGGCAGCGTGGTCGTGAGAGAGGAGGCCGGAGTTGGTGGTGTGAACGAGATAGAGGTAGAGAGACGGTGCCTCCTGTAACTACCTCGTCTCCGACTGAGTGTGTGCACCGCACACCATACGCACACACATGCCGAGAGGAAGGACACTACAAACATCGCAATACAATAATACCAAATGTTATTTATTTTTACAAAAATAACTTCTAATTTCATCAACAAAACACTCTAATCATCTTCCAACTCCGTTATATCTATTGATTCGAGATGGATTGACCAAAATGAAAAAAAATTAACACAATACAAATTACATAACTCACCACGAGCCACGTGGAAAATGGAATCTAATACAACAAGAAAAGGAACCTCCCGTACCTGCAATAGCGATCAGAAACACCCTCCACGTCACAACACCCAGCTCAATTTCTCTGTTAATGGGATTGAGCACTGTAATACGATAAAAGCGGACTGAAATATTTGCGGCACTTAGGCAATCAAAGAAAGAGAAACGAGGGGACGTGCCACTTGACCATGACGTTACCATCTCGATCCACAAAATAATCACATGCATTTATTAAATGTTATTGATTCTGCTCATTGATTTGCCCGCGGAATTTTAAAAAATCCAAATGAAAATTCACGTCCGCTTTTATCGTATTACAGCGTCCTATATAGAGAGGGCATCGCACAGTCACAGACACCGGCAGAGGCCTGCCAGTGATTAGGGACTCTGTGAAAGTTCAACAATTAATTAGATAGCTACAGAGACGGCAAAAAATAAAATACCATCTTCTTGGTTCTTTCGGTAAAGTCACGTAGAAGGGAAGTAATAAAATAATAAAATAAAACATAATAAAATAATTCTCAGGACGCTTCGGCCACAACGCAAGCAGCCATCCTCAGGTGAAGACTAGGTCTGTCGGGGAGACAGCGTCTGAATGAAACACCACCACACTTGGAGCGTATATTTAAGCTGGGTTGGAAGGGGGGAAGGGCGCCTTGACAATTATTATTTTATTACTTCCCTTCTACGTGACTTTACCGAAAGAACCAAGAAGATGAATCCCTGCAGTCACGAAAGCTTTAAATCGAAAATTAAAATACCACTTTATTGTCACTATAAGGGTGCACAGTGATGATCATTTTATAGGCCAACTAGCGGGAAGTACCCGGCGTTGATGGGCGAAAAAGACACACACACACATCGACTTACACGCAGACAGACATCGACCCACACACATACAAACACACACACGCACATATGGACTCACACATACAGACATCGACTTTCGACACAAACACATGGAGTTACACACGCACATATCGACTCACGCACACACACATAGACTTGCACATACACATCGACTCACACACACACACATACATAGACTCACATACACATCGACTTATACACACGACCTACACACACACACATGGATTTACACACACACACACACATATCGACTAAGACACACACACATGGACTTACACACACACATGGACCCACGCACAAACATCGACTTACACACATCGACTCACACACACATACATAGACTCACACACACATCGACTTACACACACACATATCGACTGACACACATAGACTTACACACACATATCAACTCACACATGCATATGAACGTACACACACACACATCATCGCAGGCACACACATCGACTCACACGGACATAAGGGCTTAAACACACACATTATTTTAATATTTACCAACTTAATTTTGAAATATTAGTTCTCTACACACAAACATTTTTATTTTAATATTTCCAAACTGATTTTTAAAATATTAGTTTTCTATATACGTGAGTTTAGCGAAAGAAGCAAGAAAAGGCAGCAGACATCACGGCTATCGCGATTTTCACCTGAAGACGGGCACTTGTGTTGCGTCCGAAACGTCGTGATTTATTTTGTTTTACTTCTACCTACGTGACTTTACTGAAAGAACCAAAGAGTAAAGAAAATAGTACTTACTTAACATTGCCGTGGTGAGGCCTAGTCACGTGCATTACCCCCGGCCTCGCCTAGATTGCCCAGCCGGCCGAGGTGGCACCTTGGTAGGCTGGGCTGCCCCCCCCCCCCCACGCACGATCCCCCCGCCCACTCTGCAGCTAGCGACTCTTATAGTAGTAACTGCACGCATTGGGGTTGGGGGGGGGTGAAGAGGACATCACACCGTGAAGAATTTACCTCAGCGTTTTGTGTATTTTTATTTAATTTTTAACGCAAATTCAGAATTTCCCCCCTCCACCGATGGCGCATGTGCGTTGTTGCTAGGGGCAAGCCCTTGTCAGCTTTGTCGCGCATGCTCGAATGCGTGTCTTGGTGCTTGCAGAGCGGCGTAAGGAAATAAATAAATCTACCAAATAGCACTGAATAGTTAATTTAACTACTTTAAAGTTGACGGATGGGAAAATGGAATAGCGCTGGCTCACCACGGGCTTATGGCGTGGCACCTGGCTACTTTTCTAAAACCAAATCCTTTGCAAGTTTCGTCCACACGCAGACAGACAGACAAAAAAATTACATTTATAGGTAAAGATACAGATTACGGAGATAGTATGTACACCAAGGTAAGGTGTATCGGTGCATTTGCATGTGGGAGTGGGGGCGTGGTGGTTAATGTATTGCGCTTCAAACCCAGTGACGAATATTAGACCCTGTCCTTGTTCTCCTAGTGTGCGGCTTCATGTCCGACTCGACCAGGGGCACCCGGGTCACCCGGCCGTGAGCCCCGGGCTATGTCTGCCACTTTTTCCCCGTGGGACAATCTCGATCAAATGCTCCCCTTCTCGTCCGGGGCAGCTCGCTTGTTTTGTGTACAATGTGCGGGTAATGGGCATCTTGACACTACACTCGTTAGGGGAGAACACTGCTCTTCTTCGCATGCACACACTCCATCTACGACTTACACACAAATCAGGGGAACCACGCCATATACATGCAGTCTTGCTAATCCCTTTATTTAATACCTTAATTTTTCGGCGCAAACAAACCATTTAAAGCTGTCTAGGCGATATATTGCTGGGAAATCCTTGTCTAACGCTGTCTACCCCTCAGTCGACCAAGCGTCCTCGCTCCTACCTCGTAGCTGCTGTTACTGGCATCGCACGGATGCTGCGAGCGACAAAGAGAGAAGGGCTCACTGAGATGTCCATGGCGAAGACGTGGGAGACAAGATGGCCCGCTCATTCCCCGGTCTCACCTTTTATTCCCAACTTCTAAATACCTGGGTCACGTAATACTGCACGGCCAATCGTGCACCTACCTGTGGCCACATCCGGGGCCTTTCCTCTCACATGGACCGCGATTGTCTTTGATCTCTCCCGACGCTATACCATCGCAGCTGACCCGGTAATCTTTATGCGCCCATACACTATTAAGCCAATTCAGGGGCGCTGCTATGTAGACTGCCCTGTTGGGTCGAGCCAAATTCCTTGCATCAGGAAACCGTTGGACATTCTTCGGAGGAATCCTCGGAGAAAACCCCGACTGTTAGACCAGGTGATCCCAATCAGGACACGTGTGTGTGAGTGTATTCAATCGTGGGGAGAAAGAGGGGGAGCGAAGGCTGGGGTAGGGGGGCCAGGGTGCGGTTGTTGGGGGGGGGGGTGCGCCGGCGGAGTGGCTTCGATGCTGTGGCATCACACCTAGGCCACCCTTAGGTCTACTCCGCATTAAATGAGGACCTGGTGTGGTGTGTGATAAACATTAGCAGTGGGAAGACAAAGGCGCCTGTGCATGGTGCTGGCCACCACCCACTATTGCGCTTTTCTGGCCTTTATATGTGTTCGCTAAAAGCACTTTTCCTCACAGCCTATATACACATATTCGGCATGCAACAATTAATCTCCGGTGATTTTCTAACTTTTTAGTATGCTATTCAAGGATAGATTAATATTTGTCTTGTATGTAAATTGAACTTCTTTCGCATCCTACGTACCCAACCATTCTAATTGGAGGTGCGGGGGAAGGACAACTAAACACAGAAAGCAGTTCTAAAGAAACTAGTTTTGAATCTTCATACAGTTCTCTTATTTGCACTCTATGTTTAATTTATTCCTTCTTGTTCGCAGTCTTGAAAAAAAGAAACGCCATGCATCGTAAAGGTGCATTGGCATATCATTCTAATACTCATACACGCGCAATGCACTATCGTGGTCATTCCAATCAAGGGATCGTCGCAGAGGATATTTGTAAATGTGTGCACCCAGTATTACCAGTGCTCTTGTGGGGGCCGTTGGCCCCCGGGGTCTCTCCCTCACGCATCACCTATTCCGGTTGCGTTGCCACACCGCCCTAATACCCGTTAGGGTTTCGCCGGCATTCGAACGCGACGCCCCTACTCATACAGCCTCGCGCCGCGCTCCCTCGCTGCGAGCGTACGTACGCACAGCATCATCAATCAAACGCCATACTCCCCCTCACGCAGCTTCGCGCAGCACTCACTCGCTACGAGTATACGTATGCCCGTCTACAGCCCTGTGCAGCACTCGCCTCCACGCCGAATAACCACGTTACCAATGCGCACCTGTATCAGACACGTAGCAAACGTAAGCACACACGCGCACAGGTCTGCGCGGCACTCACGCACTATCTATATATATAAAATCGCAAATCTGTCTGTCTGTGTGTGTGTCTGTGTGTCGCCGGACCATACGCAGTTTCATTGGACGAAATGTGAGGGATTTGCGGGACACGATTGGTCCGTTTGGTTTTCCTAGCGCTGCGATTGGCCCGTTCATCGAGGCCGTGGCGGAGTAGCGCAGTTGGTAGCGCCCTCGCTTCCCATGCCAAAGGTTGCGGAATCGATCCTCGCGTCCTTCACAGGCGAATATATTTTAAATCCTTTATATTACGTTCGCTGCCACGCATATCAAGAATTTATAGTGAAAAACTTTGTTTTTACGAACGCGTCCACATGCAAACCACAAAATACAAAGCCTCCAACTCAGACAACACGTGAAGACCCGTGCAACGCCGGGTTTTACTGCTATTTATATATATAAAAAAGGCAAATTTGTGAATGTGTGTCTGTTGAAAATGTTTAGCGTACTTCCCGACATGCAAAAAACGTGAAATTTGCCATGTGGGTACTTTCCAGAATGTACACCATGCAAAACTTATAAAAACATTACTTTTGTATTCTTTTTGGGGGAGGGGGGCGCAATAATGCATATATTTTGCACGGCAAGTGAGCTGTGACGTCACATCTGTCATGTGACTCGCGCGTGCGGAAGCGTAACGCAGTGTGCCTGCTCATCACGCATCCCCCCCCCCAACCCTCCGTGAGTAAAGTGCCATACAAATGTTTTGCAGGTCTAAGACGTTCTTCGCGCAGCATTGCTTTATTATTCCTGTCGTTTACTGCCGTACGCACCGTAAAAGATGTGTGTCTGTAGCAAGCGCGTGTATGTGTACCTATGGACGGGGGCCGCGTGTGTGGGGCGAGCGGTAGTGTAGTGGTTAGTGCGCTGCGCTATGAACTCGGCGACCCCAGTTCGATTCCCACTTACTACCACCACCTGTGACGATCATTTGAACCGGTCCTGGGCCTCCCCTAGGTCGACTCAGCCTCAAACGAGTAACCGTGGTCTGAACATCGCCACTGGGGAGACAAAGACGGCCGGGCGTCGAGAATCCAAGGCCCGGGTGAAGCCGGGTAGTAAAGCTAGTGAGTCTATACGTATACACAGTACCGCGCACTCCAAACGCAACCCTTTCTCTTGCGCCGCTCTGCGCAGCGCTCCCACGTGGTGAACCACTGTATACACAGCACCACACGCGTGCACCCTTCTCAGCGAGATCACACGAGGCCACGATCAGCTATTAATGATTTATTATCGGCGACTGCACTTTACTGTTAAGTCAGTATGAATCGACGAGGCTGGCCTACGCTGATACCTCTATGCCTATTCCCGATGTATCTCCTTACGATACTATTTCACCTTGTTACTCACGGTTCGAAGTATTCGGCGTCCTGTGGCTTTTCCTCAATGCTCGTCTGGACACGTCGCACGGACGTCCGGTGGGCAGAGCTGCGAGCCACCTTGACCGCTGGCTTCTTGGAGTGAGATCCCTCTACCTTGCTACCTTCGCTTTTTATCCTATCTCCCCATCCCAGGGCTCCGCCTCCCCCAGCCCTCTTCGCTCCTTCCTGCGTTTATGCGCGGCGCATATTCGAATCATCTCCATTCTCATGCCTCCCCATCACAATGGGTGGTCGGCTTGACTGCGCCGGTGCATGCCTTTGTCATGCCAATTAGGTCGCGGTGTCCATCCCAAAGGCTTGCCGTGGGATTTTATGCACGGACCTCCGCTTATTCGTAATTCCAGCTTTTACCCTTTAACTTCCCTAATTTCCCTAATAATGGTGCCTACGTGCTCGAGCGTAATTATCTTAACCATCAGCGACTACGCGCAAGAGCCCCTGTTGTCATGCTAATTATGCCGTCCCGTCCCTCCCCTGCCTGCCTCGTCGATACGTGTGTGGGTGTGGGGGGTGCGTTTCAACCGCAGTGGCCGAGTGGCCCCTCGCCGCGACCATTCAATCTTAATGCCGGTCACAGCGCCGCGAAGTAGCATCGGGGGAGGTCGTCCCATTCCCTGGTCGCCGGAAACCGTGAAAGTTATCCCGATAAGGGCTTCTCGGATTAAAACCGGTCGGCCAGGTGACTTCCCCTCGGAGTTCTATGGGGGGGGGGGGGGGGGGGAAATGCTTGCGGGTGTGTTTATGTGAGGTGAGGGGACGCGGGGGTCGGCTCCGTCACTTGGTGGTGGCGAGGTCGGGGATGGGGCGCCCGCCGAGCGGCTTCGTGGCGGCGGCATCACACTCTTCTTATCGACACCTCTCTGTGTTGTGTAATCGTGTATCATTTAAATCTTGACCTAAAGCTTTCGTGACAGCAGGAATTCATATTATTTGGTTCTTTCGGTAAAGTCGCGTAGATAGGTTCAAAGAAAATAACAAAAATAACAATGAAATCATTGCCCAGGTCGACGTAGCCCTTAAGGGTCTGGGACACATTACTGCAGACGTTGCAAGATCGGAAATCGCTGCAATCCTCAAAAAACGATAAGACGCCTATTAGCAACATCAGTAAGGATGAGCGCTTTGAGCTTTCTCAATAAAAAAAAATGACATCATCATTTCAGCCGACAAGGGCAATGCCACAGTCATCATGGACAAAACCACATACAATAACAAAATTCAGCACCTACTTAATGATGGTAGCTATACCAAAATTAAAAGAGATCCCACCAACCGCCTCGTTACGAAAACCAACAATATCATCACTGATTCGACATATTTAATCGAACCAACCAAGCGGTTTTCCTTAAAACCCTCTGCTGCTAGACCACCCAGATTGTATGGATTACCAAAATTCCGTAAAGAAGGTACACCCCTTCGTCCTATCGTCTCCACCATTGACTTACCCACCTACAAACTTGCCCGATTTCTGTCTGAGACCTTACAACCATTCACTGGTTTCAAGTTTCAAGTTTCATTTATTTGGTATAGCCCTGTTAGCCATGCGGCTCTTAAGTCGGGTGCAACCGCAACAAACAAAATATGAACACAGAACTTCTTAAAGCGACGACACGTAACAGAAACATCCTGGAATCAACCAGCAAATATATAAAAAAAACGTATTAAAACGCTGTGTGCAAAAATCCCAATGTGGTGCAAGTCAACAATAAAAAAACCACAAGACAATTTAGATTAACCATATGTTTTCGAATCACCAAAATAAAGCTATAAAAACAATGTAACAACAGTAATCATAGGAATTGTGATTCAAATTTAACAATAAACGATATACATAACACGTATGACCAAACTTGCAGCCATAGCTGAAAGCATGACACTCCCAGTGTATGATGTGTGAGTGAGTCAGTGATACTGTGAGTGTATGATGTGTGAGTCAGCGTATGATGAGTGAGTCAGTGTATGATGTGTGAGTGAGTCAGTGGTAGTGTGAGTGAGTCAGCGTATGATGTGTGAGTGAGTCAGTGGTAATGTGAGTGTATGATGTGTGAGTCAGTGTATGATGTGTGAGTGAGTCAGTGGTAGTGTGAGTGAGTGTATGATGAGTGAGTCAGTGTATGATGTGTGAGTGAGTGGTAAGACCACCTCAGCTGTACTTAACTCAGCTCACTTGGTATCATTAATTAAGGACATCTCACTATCTCCAGGTGATTTGATTGTTAGTTTCGATGTGATCTCTTTGTTTACCAAAGTTTCTGTGCCTGACACCATTGCAATCATTGAAGATTTGGTCCAACAAGGACTGAATGCTGATGTACCGGCCCTGGTGAGACACTGCCTCACCGACACTTACTTCTTGGAATGGAACATTCTACAAACAAGTTGAAGGTACCCCAATGGGTTCTCTCTTATCTCCAGTTGTACCCAATGTTTTCATGGAAAAATTTGAGACAGATGCCATCCAGGCATCCACTCTATGTCCGTCCTTGTGGAAGAGATAAGTAGACGACACTTTCGTCATCTGGCCACATGGCCGACCAGCTCTGAAACAATTCCTCAACCACATCAATTCCATACACCCAGCCATCAAATTCACTATGGAGGTAGAAAAGGATGGTAAGTTACCATTCTTGGATGTTTTAATCGAAAATAGACCAGATGGCTCAATGGGACACTGTCTACAGGAGAGCCACCCATATGGAGGTCTACCTAAAACCTGACTCCCACCATCCATCCCAGAAGAATTCCCTCATCAAAACTCTACACCATAGCGCTCAATATATTTCCGACCATCATCACCTAGCCAGTGAACTGGAACACGTACACCAAGCTCTCAAGATGAATGGATATTCAGACTACACAATACGTAAAGCTATCACCCCAACCGTTGGGAAAGAGCCATTTGAGGACCTGATCAAAACCATCACCTTGCCATACATAGCAGGGGTCACCAAAATATTTACAAAATCATGAACAAACACAAGATCCAGGTTCGATTTAACACAGTACATAAAATTCGTGATCTGTTCCCATCTGTGAAGGATGTGATCCCTGACATGCAATACCCCAGCGTCTACAAACTAAGCTGTGTCTGTGGCAGTAGTTACATTGGGGAAACTAAGCGACATGTCTCGGACCGTGTTTGTGAACATAAGGCAGATCTGAAATACGGTAGGACCAACACCTCGGCCGTGGCTGGTCATTGTGTTAATGCGGTGGGCTCACGAAATAGATTTATCCAAGACGAAGGTACTTTGCAAACCCACTGGCTATCAACAAAGATTAGTTCATGAAGCCATCCATATTAAAGACACAGACACAATTTCAACCGAGAAGATTGGTAGAAACTGAGCAATCAGTGGAAGGACGTTATTAACCACTTTAAGTCATAACTGGCTGTGATGTTTCCATCCTACCTTCCAATGATAGTTGTTATTTGCGGCTCTCTGATTTTACATGAACAGGTTACATTTCTCACCCACCTCGTGCGCCGACGTGGCTGCGGCTCTGCGATCTTACATTACATGCTAATTTCTCTCATTAACAGAGTCACCTCTGTGCGCTCGTCGTGGAGGTCGCCCTCCGATCTTACATGGATTGGTTAATGAATTATGCATTATTGGATGAATTGTTAATTAATATATGATTTCAAATCATCATGTTATAGATTCATGGATCGGTAGACACGCCGTAAGATCAATGGACTGACGATTGCCCCAATGGCAATGTAACCCAGTTATAGAGAGGTTATAGGGTAATAGATGAAGAGATAAATTCATCCCTTTGTGTGGTCCTGAGCCTGACAAAATTATATAAATGTAATATTGTAATTGTTGTCCCGAGATGAATGGCTGTATGGCTCGCCACCAGCTCCGTTCTGCACCTGAGCAGCATTGCGTACGACCGCTACGTGGCGATCTGCCAGCCTCTGCGCCACGCGGAGCGTGCGAGCCGCGGCCGCACCGCCGTCATGCCGTTGGGCCGCTGGTTCGTCGTGATGCACCACAACGCCCCCATCGTGATGGGCCTCATGACGCCCGACATCGAGGATGCCGTCGCCAGCGCCTCCTGCCCGGACAAGTGCGTCGTCCACATGAACGCGAACTTCGCGGTCAGCGATGCCCTCTACTGCTTTGTCGCGACGATGTCTGTCATGGGGGTTGCCCGTCGACAGGCCAGGTCCGTCCACGGTGCCGCCACTTCCAAGTCGTGGGACCCAAGGCGTCCGGTGGGACAAGCACGGTACAGTGGGCGTCGTTAAAACGCGAGCACAACGCAACCAAGACGTTGGCCATCTATATCTTCTGGCTGCCCACTTCTCGGTCGGCACGGTGGAACCGTTCAAGGACTTCACGACGAACGCCAACACGTGGGAGCTAGTTGTGTGGCTGAGTTACACGAACTCCACCGTCAACCCCCTGCTCTATGCCTGATTCCACCACTTGTTCCGCTACGACTTCAAGCTGGCCTTCTCCTGGCGACCAGGACACTCGATCTCATGTACCGCAGACCTCAGCGGATCAGACGAGACGACCATGGACTCACAGTGGCAGCACCATCATAAAATGTGCGCTCGGAAACATTGGATTCATCAATTTCATTTTGCATGGCATTTACTTTAATTGGCTCAAAGTATGAGAAAGGGGTTTCCCCTTTTTTCTGGCAACAAAACAGGTGTTGAGATGTTAAAACACCAAACTGAAACCTTTTACAAGGAATCATGTCTGCAGTAACCACAATACCTGTGGTCTGAATGCAAACAAAAAACATACTCTGATAATATATGCATTGTCTTTGAAACTGATTGGTCCACCAGAGATAGCTTTCGTTGAGCCTAGTCTCAAAATGGCGTTAGACCAGAGGACGCCAAAAGGCGTACAGCACCATCAGAGTAATGAGATCTTTGGGGTGAGCAGCTACATCATGGGAGCTCCTTTGCCAGTACCAAAACATGAGAATAGGGTTTCCCCTTTTTATTACACACTTTTATTTAAGTCACTCCGTCTGTTGTCGTATCCTTAAAATATCTTGTAACTCAATTTTTACCCACTTCCCAATGTGCTATCGACTGCAAACTTGGTATACTTATGTCATACTGATGGAAATACTATATTCTACTATTAAAAAAATATTTTTAAACAATCTTTTTTACGGGTCTAATTGTCCACGCTCAACTCACGTTGCCTGTAAATCACCACGGTCCCTTAATGCAGACGTGATTTCTATTTTGGTGCTGGCAAATGAGGTCCCATGATGCATTTAACCTATAGCATTAACTTATTTTTTATTATGAACCTGAAAGGTTTCGTGACCGGTATTTGCACGTGGTTTATAAGTGGGTTTTCTTCGTAGCTTTCCAGGGTAAGGCAGCAGCCGAGACTAGAGGCAACTCATTGAGAGCATGTTTTGAGGGCCAAAGGGAGTAGGCAAGGTTCCAACCCAGGCCTCTCAACCGTCAGTACTTGTCTCCGAACTACAGTACATTCTTCTGAGTCTAATGTCCTCATGTGGCAGTGTTTTGGCTGTATGCGTAATGCTAGCTGCAACTGCACTTAAGTCTGGACGATCAGGTGGAGGTTGTTTTATATATGGACACGTCTTGAGTAGGTAAACTGTTGAGTCTTGACATGAATTATTTTACCTAATTCATAAGTGGAGCAGCATTGACTACAGCTTTGCGATGGCGGTTTGATATGGGATGAAATTGTTACAAAGGTAAAGTTTCACCTGCCTACAGATGACAACTATCTGAACATTGCGTAGTCGGGATTTCATGGGACTTTAGCCACGAGTGAATGTTTTATTGAAGACCTTTCACTTGCAGCCTATTCATTGTGGGATGTGATTTTTTATACCCTGCTCATCTGTCTTCTCCTGGTACAAGAAAACGAACTGCTGAAACCCTGCTGAAGCCTTAACTGTTTTGTTACTGTTGCATCCTCAGATGTGCTGTGCTGCCAATTGCTATGCACCATACTTTACTGTGGTAGGAGATGCCGTGTAATGATGCCAAAAACGGACCCACCGTTACAAGTTTTTTCACGTGAGCCAATCGGTACAATAATCCTAATATTCTGCCTGACTTTTTGAACCAGGAAGTTACCGATTTACTAGTTGCCATTTAACACTACGATTAAATGATAAAGTTTACACATTGCACCAATAGTAACATTTACGATTCAAGTGAGAATGAGACAAACACGTGGCACCAGTAGTATTTTTATTTAAAATCCCACAAATCACGTATATAATTCAATGTAATCTTACACATTGAGTTTGTGATGTACACTGCATTGCTTTGCTTCTACTCTTAAATTAAGTTGTGGTCTGGTGAAGGGGCTTCATGTACAGATCTTCTCAAGCAGGGTCTGCCAACCACTGTGGGCCCAAGACAGCCATCCGGGATGAGGGGGTGGCACAGAAAAGGGTTCACACACATCACCAGATGCAGGGGAGCACAGACACCACAGGTTTAAAAACTCCCGTTCTGTCTCCAGTAATTGAGCAGGGTGATCGAGTGATTGGCACTGGCCTGGGCAAATAGACCCTGCCAATACCACCGGTCTACCATGGCCCATGACTCCACAGCAGTATGTCCAGGCCTACACCACACAGGCTTGGGAACCGGCCTGGGTGGGGGGAGGGTATATGCTGGAACCAAGCCGGGCTTCTCTTGTGCCACCGAGTTGCTTGGCGGTCTTCCTGGAAATGCGGAGCAAGCAATTGTGCAGGATGGTCGTCTCAGTTGGTCACCTCCCCCCGGAGTGAGCCATCTCTGGTGGTGCCCAACCTGCCAAGCCCCCACGTGCCTTACAGCACGGGCAGAGGCTGCTGCGTGAGCAGCAATCCGAAGCGGCGCTTCAGCATAATACGGTGGCGCGAGAACTTGTCATCGGGGGAGAAGCGTGCGGGGTGGGCAGACAGTGTGGGGCCGCCCTTGGGGTCCTGCTTCTGTGAGGAACAAGAATCACCGCACGTCTGATTAAACACAGTACCTATCTCAAAGAATCACACACACCCTTCTCACAACACATATAACCGCATTAGCACAGCATATATCTCAATAACTAACATACAACTCAAGACTAATGACCACATCAGCAATGCACATCACAAATGGGTCCGCTTTCATCATTTTGGGATGTGCTCTGTAATGTAATATGGTATTATTTATACGGAATGGGTTAAGTTGCTATCTACATAGAATTGCATTAATTTAGCAGGCATGGACACAAGGATGTGAACATGACCAAATCACCCAGAATGCATCTTGGCAGATCACTGAAGCTAAGCAAAGTTGAGCATGCACAATGCCTGCACAGGCAACCACCATAAGAAACCACCAAGGCTGCGGCTCTACATTGCAGGCAGCAGAGGCCGATGCAGTAAGCTCCATTTCTGTAATGTAGTATGCTCACATGTATAATGCGACTAGCTTTCACCAACCCTCACTGTGACCAGCATGGGGAAGTACAGTCAAATAACTCTTACACTTATTAACTGGTAGTTGATATTTTTTTTACCAAAACTACGTTTGCAGTAGTACACAAATACAAATAAAAAAACTCAAACGCGTTCGTCAATAGCACTGCCTTAAAATAAAAAGTACAAAGATTTGGATTGCCTACTAACATATAACTCTGCACGTACCGATTTAAAGTCGGATCAGGAAAGTTTTTTTAAATGTAATTCTTATCAGGCCTCATGTTTTAAAGTGCAGTCTCCAAATCGTATCTCCTATCTCTGGGCTGAGACCGAAACGTCGCCTATTACATACATTCCCCGTGAAGGCAGAATTCTTGGCGAACGTGTCGTGTTGGGTTTCCTGTGGTGTGCAATACAAAGGTGGTGGCGTCGGTGCCGGCTTGTGGACCTGCAGCTGTGCGATTCACCGTGCGCAGCTACGCGCGCCTGGGCCTCCACGTGCTAAGCAGCTGCTCCATTCTGTGGCAATGTACAATCCACTGCCTGCCTCTTCCCGCCGTCTATGTATATGGCCACTCGCAAGTGATTATGCGGTCCCATTACAGTTGTCTGGTTATTTCATTATCTTGTGTACAGGTATCTTTGGCGATATTGCTTTGAAGGCCACGAGCGTGTGGGCGTTGTGTAGCAGCACTCATTTACGTAGGCCGAAATAATCAAATGAGCTGTGAAGATCTTTTCACAGATGTCCGGCAGGCGCGGATCAGAAAGTTACAATACAAAAACCGACAGGAGTACAAGGTATAGGAAAGCGAGACAATTCAGGAAAATTAATAAAGGGGCTCGCAATTCACTCAATGTAACGGGCGCAAAACAGTAGCCTCCTTCACGTATCCGGACCTTGGCGTAAAATATATAAATAAATATATTTTTACACACCTCGTCTGCCACACGGTTTGGGAGGGGGAGTTCGTACGTGCATCAGCGATGGCTTCGACACAAACATTTGGCGTTTAATCGGCAGAGCTGAGGGGGGTCTCATTTCCGAGGCAGCCGCGGTGTAGGCCGCGCCGGGCCTACACAGCAAGGGCGCGCCGCACGGCACGACGAGACGGTATCCCCCCCCCCAAACCCCCACGGCCGCTCGCTATCTCTGAGCCGTGCACGCTCACCTTGAGGGTGTAGACCCGCTCGCCCGCCTCGTCGACGTAGAACTGCAGGAACATCTCCGCAGTTGCGCGCTCCGCTCCACGTGTCGGCGCCTCGAGCGGTGTGGCGGAAGTGTCTTCTTCCGAATCCGGAAGGGGGCGTGTCGAACTGCAAGGGGGCGTGTCGAACTGTAAGGGGGCGTGTCGACCGGAAAGCAGCTGCCTCTTCCGGAAAAGGCAGAGTAGTCGGAAGACGTTCAAGTTTACAGGAGCAGGCACGGACAACACAGTCAACATGGCACAGCACAGACCCCACACTCGACACGGCACAAACGCAACAGGTTCAATACATCCATAATAGAGGTTTTTCGGTTAGATCGCGTAAATATATAAATGTGTCGTTAAAACCCGCCACCACCCGACACAGCCAACTAGTAAGGGTTGTCACGTCAACAGAACGTGGCCAATTCGTCACGAGTACAGCACTAACCGGTGTGTTGGAGAGCCAAGCCACAACATTGAAAATCTGAGTACGACGTTTCGCCAGTAATTACAACTAGCTTCATCAGGCGACAGCCAGATTTGTGGAGCAGTCTTGCTGGTGGTGGCGGGTTTTAACGACACATTTACGCGATTTAACCCAAAAACCTCTATTATTAATGATATTGGTGGCGAAAGTCTACGTGTTAAACAGGCTCAATAAATGTACCAGTCTTGTTGGGTCTTTCATTGACATGCTTATCTCTCTGCTCCAGCAGACCCACCTCTCTCTCTACCCCCCCTCTCTATTTAAGGCCTCGACACAGAGGCATTGGGTCTCCGTGTCTATGTTGTGTCTCTCTCTGTGTGTCTTTGTGTTGTCTCTCTGCTTGTGTGTCTGTCTGTGTGTCTCCGTGTCTGTGTTTTATCTGTCAAATTTAGTTCTACCTGATGACGGTTGCTTGTGTTGCAATCGAAACGTATTCTATTATTTAATTAATTTTCTTTCTACGTGACTTTACCGAAAGAACCAAAGAGTATAATTCGTGCAGTCACGAAAGCTTCAAATCAAGTTTAGGCTCAATGTAACCACTCTATGAATGTTGAGGCGCCGTGTTGATGCTTAGTATGCTATCTATTTTTAGAAAAAGTTGTAAATGTCACATTTTTCAACGAACGTAACTCGTGTTTTTTACCCCCCAAAAATAAAAATTTTCCACTTTTTTAATGTTTGCTTTCACCTAACGCTTTGGCGTTAGTGCCACCAGAGGGCATCGAGTTACCAGTACAATACGGCACAGTATTGTAGTTTAATCGTAAAGGAGCTATATTCAATGTCGAAGTTTGCTAGTACTATAGTATTCTTTTTGGTTCTTTCGGTAAAGTCACGTAGAATGGAAATAATAAAACAACAAATAAAACAATAAAATGATTCTCACGACGTTTTGGCCACAACGCAAGCAGCCGTCCTCAGGTGGAGAGCAGGTCTGTCGAGTAGATAGAGCCTGAATGACAGACCTGCTCTCCACCTGAGGACGGCTGCTTGCGTTGTGGCCGAAACGTCGTGAGAATCATTTTATTATGTTTTATTTTTTGTTGTTTTATTATTTCCATTCTACGTGACTTTACCGAAAGAACCAAGAAGATGAATCCCTGCAGTCACGAAAGCTTTAAATCGAAATACTATAGTATTATTTATGTCCACCAGAGGGCAGTCACACGTAGGCAGATAGTTTAGTATCCATAGTTCAGTGTATGTCGACCATAAGCCATCACGTTTTATTGTGTTTAACCAATTGCTGCTGAAATAATGCACTCCCAGATGGCTGTGTAGCTGATGGGATGCGGAAAAAAATACTTGTATTTATTACTTGCACAGATATGGAAAGAAGTAGTGTCTCCTTTTGTAAAGCAATACATTTTTTCATACAATTATAATTTTCTACGTGACTTAAGTTGCCCATCATATAAAAACAGATTCTGATTATTCGCATGGAACTTGAGCCATTTGCAAACGGAAGTACTCCTGAATAAATATGTATGTACTGTATATATCTAAAATTTGTTTGGCACTGTACGTAGTCAACCGTGCTAATCGGGTTGTGGGGGAAGTACAACAAAGTAAACACAAAAATCTGTTTTAAAGAAATGAGTTTTCAATCCAGATTTAAAAGTACACAGCTCCAGTGGTTTTCCAATACCGGAAGGAAGAGCGTTCCAGACGGCTGCAGAAGCGCATCTGAAAGCGCGCGATGCGGTGACTGTCTTTGTTCGATGGCTATCCGAAACATGCTGGTTTATGTTCCTTGACGAGATATGTGAACTGGGGGGTGTAGAATTAGAATCGTATTAGAATTATTAGAATCACACTGTACGGTAATCGAATCACTCTATCCACTGCTGGATGAATGTACCATCTCAATGGAATCGAATAGCTGTATACAGCATATATTAAAATTAAACCTAATCAAAACTCATAATGCATGACACACGATGTAAAAAATAAATGTAACAAAAATAAAGATTGTAAGAAGGCCAAAACTCCTCCCCAGGGCGCGCTCTCCACATGCTTGCGTGGACTGCCCGACTCAATATCGGAGCGTGTAAATTCACAACCCGGCCACTGAAGACATCACAAGTGCTGTGTTTACACTTTGGCTGCCGAAAGGCGACAGCGTGCCTGTGGGGGCTGGGGGCATCACGTGGTGCCTTGTCGGGTTGACGCTGGAATATTCCATAATTACAGCAAGCCCGGGCTTGTCCCACGAACGTAATGTGCCGGCAGAGTTTGTCTGGTGTAAACTGGCAATGCTGTACATCAGTGGGGTATTTGGATTCACACGTAGGCCTTAGCTACTAATATTATCCATAATAGAGGGGGTGTTTGGTGGGTTAGATCGTGTCAATATAAATGTTTCTTTAAACCCGCTACAGCCAATTATAAGGTTTGTCATGTCAACATGCCAATTCGTTACTAATTCAGCACACCCGTGGGTTGGAGAGTAAACCCATAACATTTACACTTCGAGTACGTTTTGCCGGTGATTACATTCAGCACCATCAGGTGGCAGCCACAATTTGCTGTTGCCTGATGAGGCTGGTTGTAATTACCGGCGAAACGTTGTGGGTTTATTCTCCACCACGCTGGTGTGTGGGCTGGTGGCGGGTTTAACGACACATTTATATTTACGCGATCTAACCCAAAAAAAACTTATTGGAATGTGGATGTTAACATATGGGCTCCGTGTCGCCTTGTTGACAAGTTGTGTTACGTTTTCTACGCCACAACAATGAGGTTTTATAGGATGCAGTATTTGGTTTTCCAACATGAATACGTTCTTTTGGAATGCATCTTGTTCATCGACCAGGTGACTCCTCGGTAGAGTGGCTCGCAATCTGAAGTTTGCGAGTTGAAATCCTGGTTTGGGGTTGACTAGCCCATCATCCAATAAGAGTTTGATACGAATTATCACCTCATCTTGGGGAAGTCAACAGTGGTTATATCCAGGACTTGCTTCAACAGTCTCCTATGATTTGGCCTTAGACTTAGACGCACAGAGAGACCCACAGACTCACAGAGAGACCCATCGACTTACATAGAGCCATCGTTCTGCCCTAACAGTCTCCCACCATCCGCTGTTCGGTCTCTTCCCCTTGGCCGTCAGAATAGTGTAGACCACTCCAATGCCCATCCTGCTTACATGCCGTTTTGAGCAATATAGTCCTTCTGTAGAATCTTTACAAGAGCCATTGACACGTTCAGACCAGCACTCAAATTCCACGTGTCCACATTCTAACTGGTTGTGCACAGAAGGCATGGAAGTGCAAAGACAATTACAGAACACAACCTGTTTTAATACAGAGCAGAATATTTCAAATATGAGCCAAATAACTGCAATAACCTTCTGAGGTAACCGCACAGATGCATTCGGTTTTTTTTGCCAGGAAGCGTCTTACAGTGTGACAAACAGAAACTCATAATTAGAACATTGAACACAAGCACCATCTGCGCATTCGCTCGGGGTTCCCTTTTATCCTCCCAGCGTGGCCTCGCTCCGCCCCGGCCACGCTCCCCGTCTAGAACCTACGAGCGGGTTCCCGGGCTTCCCTCACGTGCCCCCTCTGTAACCTTTCCCCTACATCCTTCTCTCTGGTGTATCACGTGACCTGCTGACAGACAGAGCTGCTGCAACTGCAGATCCCCTTCTCTGCCAGCAACCAGCGCTATGCTACGTAGTGACCAATTCCATGTCACTACATATGCATGGCCATTTAGCAATACATTGCTGTAAGAGGGCTTCCCGACACCGTGTCGGTCGTCAGGGTTTTCTTGACCATACTTTTTGATGATATAATTTGACTGTGCCGCAATGGTCAGATCAGGTTGGTGAAGGCGGAGAGCAAAAGACGTGGGAGCCTAGAAGTGCAGCATAACAAATAATTTCCCTGCACTGCAGTCTGCTGCCCACCACATGATCTCACAGGGTATAACACCCTTTATGCATGGTTGTCGCCCATTCAAGACAATTTAAGCTCACCTTTGCTTATCTCCTTTTTTTTTTACACTAATGTGCCCATTCAGGGGTGATTTGGCCATATACACACGACATATACAAGCTCATTACACTTCTGTGTCTTATTATGTCGGAATTTTATTTGCAGTTCCATTACCATTGTATAGCCGATTTAAACAAAAAAATTCCCCCAAAGGTATATACGATGACAAAATGCGTTATTGCTGTTGTAAATTACAACTTACAGAACACATCGTCTCTCGACGAGTTGGGTTGCTACCATCCGGATTTCACGCAGAGATGGCGTCTGTGTCCGGATGGCAGGAATTAATTTGTACCGAGATCTCGTGCCGGTATTATGTTCACATTTATCATAGTAAACTGCAGGTTTTTATTTTCAATTCTTACATATGCAAATATGTTCAGGAGCTAAATACCAATGTCGTGGTCTGTTGGCCGTGAGAGAGCTTCAGGGGAGAGTTTGTGTAGTTTATATTCTTTCGTTTAATGAGTGCAGACCACAGTGGTTTGCTACATGGTCCATGACCACAAGGGTACTACGGTAGCTTGAAGCAGCTGTGCATATCAGTCTGTTGATGTTCTGTGAGCGGTTAATGGCTACACCGTTATCTTCCAAGAATGTAACATCCAGGAGGTGCGATGTTTGGGTGTCAAATGAGGTGCTTATTCTGGACATACACGTTGTTCCACTCTGTTCGCCAGTGTTCTTCCGGATCTGGATGAGATTCTAGGATGGTGACAGCGCAATGCCAGAAGAAGGGGGATCAAGACTTTAGTTGGTGGCGAGGTACATTATTTAGGTCTTTGTTGATGGGAAGTTGTTGTTGGCAAGACAGTCTCTGCGGATATTTGGTGGAAGAATGTTCGCCAGAACAGGTAGCCAGGAGAGTGGGTGTCGGTTTCAGCATTCCAGTCATGATGTGCATCGCGTTATTCAATTGTGTATCGAGCAGTTTTGTGTACGAGCTTCCGGAGCAGGCTGGAGCGCAGTACAAAGGACGGCAGTTCGCAGCATATCAGCTGAGGCGTCCAGGTTATTCCTGCAAGTTTCCGTAGCAGTTTTCATATACAGTGAGGGAAAAAAGTATTTGATCCCCTGCTGATTTTGTACGTTTGCCCACTGACGAAGAAATGATCAGTCTATAATTTTAATGGTAGGTGTATTTGAACAGTGAGAGACAGAATAACAACAAAAAAAATCAAGAAAAACGCATGTCAAAAATGTTATAAATTAATTGGCATTTTAATGAGGGAAATAAGTATTTGACCCCTCTGCAAAACATGACTTAGTACTTGGTGGCAAAACCCTTGTTGGCAATCACAGAGGTCAGACGTTTCTTGTAGTTGGCCACCAGGTTTGCACACATCTCAGGAGGGATTTTGTCCCACTCCTTTTTGCAGATCTTCTCCAAGGCATTAAGGTTTCGAGGCTGACGTTTGGCAACTCGAACCTTCAGCTCCCTCCACAGATTTTCTATGGGAATAAGGTCTAGAGACTGGCTAGGCCACTCCAGGACCTTAATGTGCTTCTTCTTGAGCCACTCCTTTGTTGCCTTGGCCGTGTGTTTTGTGTCATTGTCATGCTGGAATACCCATCCACGACCCATTTTGAATGCTCTGGCTGAGGGAAGGAGGTTCTCACCCAAGATTTGACGGTACATGGCCCCATCCATTGTCCCTTTGATGCGGTGAAGTTGTCCTGTCCCCTTAGCAGAAAAACACCCCCAAAGCATAATGTTTCCACCTCCATGTTTGACGGTGGGGATGGTGTTCTTGGGGTCATAGGCAGCATTCCTCCTCCTCCAAACACGGCGAGTTGAGTTGATGCCAAAGAGCTCCACTTTGGTCTCATCTGACCACAACACTTTCACCCAGTTGTCCTCTGAATCATTCAGATGTTCATTGGCAAACTTCAGACGGGCATGTATATGTGCTTTCTTGAGCAGGGGGACCTTGCGGGCACTGCAGGATTTCAGTCCTTCACGGCGTAGTGTGTTACCAACTGTTTTCTTGGTGACTATGGTCCCGGCTGCCTTGAGATCATTGACAAGATCCTCCCGTGTAGTTCTGGGCTGATTCCTCACCGTTCTCATGATCATTGCAACTCCACGAGGTGAGATCTTGCATGGAGCCCCAGGCCGAGGGAGATTGACAGTTCTTTTGTGTTTTTGACATTTGCGAATAATCGCAGCAACTGTTGTCACCTTTTCACCAAGCTGCTTGGCGATGGTCTTGTAGCCCATTCCAGCCTTGTGTAGGTCTACAATCTTGTCCCTGACATCCTTGGAGAGCTCTTTGGTCTTGGCCATGGTGGAGAGTTTGGAATCTGTTTGATTAATTGTTTCTGTGAACAGGTAACAAGCTGAGATTAGGAGCACACCCTTTAAGAGTGTGCTCCTAATCTCGACTCGTTACCTGTATAAAAGAAACCTGGGAGCCAGAAATCTTTCTGATTGAGAGGGGGTCAAATACTTATTTCCCTCATTAAAATGCAAATCAATTTATAACATTTTTGACTTGCGTTTTTCTGGATTTTGTTGTTGTAATTCTGTTTCTCACTGTTCAAATAAACCTACCATTAAAATGATAGACTGATCATTTCTTTGTCAGTGGGAAAACGTACAAAATCAGCAGGGGATCAAATACTTTTTTCCCTCACTGTATCTACGCTCACTGGTCAGGGTTTCGTATACAGTGGAAAAGGTGGCAAATCTAGACAGTGTATGACGATGTGTTTTTGGCCATGACAAATTCCCAGAACAAGACCCCCAAGTCCCCCGTTAGTCCTGTGTTGCCGTTTCGTGTTATTTTAGATTTGCTGTTAAGAGTAGGGAGCATGAGTTTGAATACCTATACACACACAAGAGCCACCATCGTCGTGTTCAGACAGCAGTCAAGTTTCTGTCTGGATAAGTGGATAGTCGAGACCGCAATCTAAGCATACATTGACATTTCTTTTGCATTTACAAAATGTAAGTACTTTTAGAACACGTAAACACATCATCGTGAGTGCCAAGTGGTTCAGCGGTAGAGCAAACGGCTCGCAATCGGAATGTTGCGACTTTAAATCGTGGTTGGGGGATAATAATAATGTTAATTTGAGACTCGCCCCCGCCATAGGAATGTCGAATTGCCACCGTTAGCTCAGGGCTATAAACAGGAAACTCACTAGTTACTACTGGCAAAGACTAATTAGAGAATCCATTGAGATTGAGAGAAACAGAAATAACTTTAATCGCTCAGACAGCTACAGGCTTAGTGCGGCCTGGAAGCGTATTATTAAATAAGATGCATTACAATTCCTTATAAGGGAGACAAGCACTAACTGATTATTAATGTAGCATAATCACAATAGAACACATTCCAAATGATTACTAATCTACAACTCGCATCGTAACAATAGCCTTATTACTAATCAAGTATATAATTACAATAACCCCCCCCCTCAAATCTTTGCACCTGATGAGTTAATGAGTTAATGATGACGTCACCCTGCTGCTGCTCTATATAAGAACGGGAGACACAGCAGAGCCTCACCATTCTGGCGAATTGCCCGATGATGCTGGATGCAATTACCAGCGAAACGTCGTACTCAAATTGTAAATGTTGTGGTTCCACGCTTCAACACACCGGTGGGCTAAAGCAGTGAACTATTTGTCTTTTGTCAACGTGACACTTTTTTTACTGATTGGCCGTGTCGGGTGGTGGAGGGTTACGACACATTTATAAATAACGCGATCTAAACCCAAAAATCGTTGATTATGAGGAAACTCACGTTGTCTCAGAGCAGGACACCGCTTTGACTTTGAATAGTGCCAAAATGTTCGTATTATTTTTAGACTGTGCAAATATGGTTAGGAATACGATTAAATAATTTCCAAACACGACAGAAAATCTATAATAAACATAAAGCTCAGCAGCTGCTTGGGGCTATTCAGCAGGCTTCACACGATCCTATTAGGCAATTATTTGCCCCCGCATTCTCAGTCTTATTGCCATGGCATTCCCAGGGAAACGCGTCACCTGTGGAGCCATGTGATTCCCTCTCCCCAGCATCGCGCATGGAACGCCAGGGTGAACAGCGATTCAGTCACCCTGCTTTGTTTCCTGCTATGGAAATGAAACGTGCACCCTTACCAGAATTCATTGTGAGGAGGTATTTAAGCGTACAGGAAATAACAATAGTTCTAATAATGAGCATCACCAACGTCACTTTTACAATTCGGCTTATCCTGGTCTCCTGAGTTCTCACATGGTTAAATAACATATACATGAAACTCTACACACTTCATATTATTTCTCGAGCACATATTTGTTTTATAGCTGAGGGGCCTTTGCAAGAGAGATATCGATGAGACCACACCTGGTTCGAGATCGAGGATTGCCCCGACTGTCTATGTGTCTTGTGTGTTGCAGATTTGACTGCGCAGTACTTAGAAGTTAAAGCAACTCATTGATATTATTGTAATTTTTAGTATTTTTTTATTATTATCTCCACCCTTTCACAGTCCTAATATTTAAAAAACGTTATGGTCGCATAATAAATTATGTTCACTCTTGAATTGAAATGTATTGTAGTATTGTGAATGGAAGTATCAACTCTTAAGCTGCTATATTTAAAATCTAAATTGTATGTTATTGTTCTTATTCACTAATCAACGGAGATGTGTTTTAAAAACTAAGCGGTGAGTTTAGCTAGGCCATGCATCGGATGAGTCATTCGCCTCTATTTTCCATGACATGATTCACAGCAGTAGCTGGTCGCCACCTGACTCATCGTTTGACAATAGGATACGGAAAAAAAACACGTGAATCTGTACACACGAGTGAATGTGATAATGATAATAATATGCACTGTCCTTGAAGTTGATTGGTCCACATCCGAGACGGCTTTCTTTAGAGCCTAGTCCCCATTGGTGTTGGACCAGATGACACCAGAAGGCGTATCAGAGTTGCTTCTTATTGTTTGCTTTTTTGACTACTTGTGTTGTGGTTATTGCAAACATGATGCCTTGAATAAAGGTGTCAGTTTGTACCAGTTTAAAAGGGTAAAAACCTACTACTATATTTTGCCACTGGTAAAAGAGATCTCATAGTGTAAATGCTTACCCCGAGCTATCAAGACTCTGATATTGCACTGTGTTTGAGTTGTACGCCTTCTGGTGTCATCTGGTCCAACACCAATGGGGACTAGGCTCTAAAGAAAGCCGTCTCGGGTGTGGACCAATCAACTTCAAGGGCAGTGCATATTATTATCATTATCAGAGTTGCTTCTTTTTGTTTGCGTTTTTGACTACTTGTGTTGTGGTTATTGCAAACATGATGCCTTGAATAAAGGTGTCAGTTTTGTACCAGTTTAAAAGGGTTAAAACCTACTACTATGCTGATGAAATGTTATTTTATTTTATTTCTACTTACGTGACTTTACCGAAAGAACCAAAGAGTGAGTACTGATGAAATGTATCAAGCCTTGGAGAGATGTCTGTTGGGGATGCGTCAGTGACCCCCTTGAGCACGGAGATGCGTGCCACGACCGTACTGCCACTCTAAAGGGGCCTCGACGCTTACACAGAAAGGAGAATAAACACAAGCACACACGCAGCAGACACGAGTTTAACAATTGCGTTTACTCAGATTAAGTGGCACTGTAGTACTCCCAGCCCTCCCTTTTGCTGATGACGACCGCTTGTGTTGCGGTCGAAACGTCGTAGTTTTTTGTTATTTTATTTGATGATAATCTACGTGACTTTACCGAAAGACCCAAAGAATAAGATCAGACAAAATTGTTGCTACGCTTTCAACACAAGGCTGTGCTTGTAAATGTGTTTCCTTGGTAGGAAATTCCTCATTCCTATGGCAGGGGAGAGTGTCTCCATCAAGAAACCACTGTTGAATTCCCCAAAAAGTGGTACTCATTGCATTCACCTCGAAAGGAGGGATGATGGGCTGAGTCAACCCCCAACCACGATTGGGAACTCTCATGTAGAGAAAGGTGTATGGTGGGAAGCATATACAGCAGCCGTACTCTGTGTACATCTGCTGTAGAAAGAGCCAGACGAATGTTAACTGAGTCTAACATGGGCACTGCTCAATTGCATCCATCCAATCATGGAAGACTACCTGATCACGTCAATGGCAACTACAGTGCTAACAAAAACAACCAAGGTTTGAAGTTAATACAATTATAATACAGTAGTGTGTTATATAATGAATTACATTTTACAGCCTTTTGTAAATCCACTGCTGGATGAAGAGGCTCCCCAAGCCGTGGCAATCATGAGGGTTGCTTGACCATAATTCACCACCGCTTTTGAGTGTTGGGTTGAAGGATGGGGGGGGGGCACGTCTGAATCAGATATCACTCGCCCCTGATGGTGAACTAAGGCCTGGAATTGAACTGAGAGATTTCGGTTCGCAATGCAGCATCGCACGTATCACTGTGTGCTGACCACTCTGCCCCGAGAAGAATATTTCACAACACATTTCACGACAGTGACACGTAGTGTCCGGGTCTTTTTCAGACTTTGTGTGGCGTTGCAGTGCATTACATAACGCTTTGGCTGTTATTGCATGGAGTGCCAGCGAATGCCAATAACAAACAAGACCGATTAAATAACAGGACCAAATAACCACGTGAATGAAATCATAATACACAAACAGCCAACGCCGAGCCATTGTTTCCAAAAAGAACAAATTGTTCAGCGTTTTCCACCACAGATTCGCTCCCGATTGTGATATGGATAATCCCACTGAGCGGCCGCGTTTGGTACAGAGGGCACAACCGCTCGCCCGCCCGCCCGCCCGCCCTTTTTGTGCGAGCCCAGAGACTGAGCGGCTCACTGGGATCAGAGCCGCTCAACAAGTGGCCGGGACGCGGAACGAGATCGCGTTTCATGCCGCGACGCCGAACACAACGAGCGGCGAGCAACGCCAACAGCAGCAGCGGCGGCGCCAGTGCGGGTGGCTGAGAGGGCGGCCTGGCCAAGTCGCCCCAATGGCCATGGAGACGCGGGTGACGAAAGAGAGATGGGGGGGGGGTCCGAGCGTCGCGCGCGAACGGAGGCAGCAGTCTCGTGCGGAGCGAGTGGGCGTGACTGATGACCGTAGAGGAGGCAGCGAGTGCCGTGCACAATAACGCCGCGCTGCATTCCTGCTACGCTAACCGAGCCATGCAGCAGCAGCACCACCATCATCCAGGTAACGTCGGTGAGACGTCAGCCAGAAGGCGGCGGCGGCAGCAGCAGCAGAGTGCGACCCGATTACGAAAAGTGGTGGCGCTCTGTGCTCTTGATTTCAATGAAAAATAATATTTGGAACAATGGGGTGGCGCGAATGATCTCAGTGTGGGTGGTGTTGTTTGCGGTGTGTATGCTAATGCGGTATATGCTTTGCTTTTAGATAACATTCGAGTTTTGTAAAAGCGTTATCGATTGAATTAAAATTAAACAGTTATTTTAAAACCAGTATTTCGTGTACTGATACTGTGTGCAGCGTTCGATTTACATGCACGTAAACAAAAACAGGCAAATGTTATTTTTCTTGTATGAATTACATCATTATCTAGCATTTTCCTGTAAGCTTGTGTTCGGTAAAAAATATTCCAATAAAAAGTGAGAGGATATAAAACAAAATTCTCACGATTTGCAGGCGAATCTTACGCGAGAGACGAACAGAAACCGACAACAGCAGCGGCACGCGCAGTGTCTGTAGGGGATGGACACGCGTCGCTCGTGCACGGCCCGCAGGTGAAGCAGAGATTCCAGCAGCAGCAGGGAGAGAGGCTGTCCCAGCCGTGCCACGGGATCACGCTCGAGAAGAAGAGACACATCATCTCGCTGCTGCCCGACACCGCCTGGGTAGCGTCGTCGGTCGTGGACAAACACAAGAGGCTCTCACAGAGACTGTGCCGGGAGAGAGAGCAGAGGTGGGAGTCACCAAGCGACGTTGCGCCCCACGCCTCTCCGCCTGACACTGGAGCGAGGACTCGGAGAGAAGACCCCGAGGTGAAGTCCGCGAAGAGCGGCACCTCGAGATGCGCGCCCGGCGAAACGCTTTCGGACAAAGAGAACGACGCGCTGCTCCCGGCCGCAGCGGACGGGCGACGCGGGAGGGCGTGGGAGGGGAGCGGCGCTGGCTCCGTTCCAACTGGCGACCAAATTAACGTCGGCAAACGCTTCAAAGTGCCCTTCAACGTCTTGACAAGTCAACAAGATGCTATTAATGGTCGCAGAGAAACGGTTTCCATGGTATGCTCGGGCAATGCATTCCCGTCGGCTCCGCACAGCTGCGGTGCGAGGGACTGCTTGCTCACCTCGCCGGCGAAGCTGGATCTCGCGGACGGCTCCCTGCACGAGCTGTCGAGCAGTCTGCCCATGCCCGAGCCCAGCGGAGGCAGCCCTCTGCTGTCCCGTCACCGCGTCCGATCGCGCTCCGTCAGCCTGCCTCTCAAGGCCGACAGCAAAGTTCAGGATCTGCCGGGCTTCGCCGGCCGCCAGAACAGCCTCAACATCCGCGAATTTACCGTGGAGGACGGGAGGGCCATTAGCCGCGCCGCATCGACATCGGGTCCCGCGCTGGACGAGGTGTACCGGGGGGAGCACGAGTTCCCGGGCGGGGCTGGCGGGAGCAAGGCGACGAGGAGGAGAGTGGAGGACGCGTGTCTCTGCCACTACGCGGCTCTTGACAAAGACGCGTTCGCCCATTCAAGAGGCAACGGTCCTGCGGCTGCCGAGGCTTCGTGCGGTCAAAAGGATGCCGTGACAGTGGGACGAAACCCATGGCTTCTACAGCGGGAGTATGTTCGTGGGCCAGTTAGATATTTGCAAGGAACATCACCGTTCGAAAACCATTTCCAGTCAAAAGTTCAAAGCACTCCGTTGAATGTTACGAGCCAGCTCAAGCCCAAAGCTTCCACCCAGAATTCTCACGCACTGAACAGGTCATATGAAGTGCAGACCCCTTCCCCGCTGTGGCAACAATGTTCCAAACACGCCACAGACGCGGTGGCCTTTGTTCCACACGGAGCGGCTGATCCTGCAGTGGAATCGACAGAGCAGCGGGGCTGTGTAAGAAACGGAACGTTCCAGCGTGTGCTATTCATGGCGACCCCAGCCTGTAGGAGGGAGGAGAGAGGCGCTGCCCCTGGTGAGTGCTCTCTAGGCGAGTTGGACCCAACTGACCCGTTCACTCTACCGGTGATGCACTGAATGTCGAAACCGATCCAGAGTTTGTGCTGAACCATTGCTGCTGAAATTGTGTACTCCCAGAAGACCCTGTGGCTGATGGAATACTTATCATTTGACGCATCTTTAATCTGTGACAGAGGCGTATAGTCTGCTTATTAATATTGTTACTTATATTTTCCACGACGCAATTGGTGATTTTGTGTGATGGAGTACAAAGTCTATTCACAAACGTTAAAGTGCTGACGTTGGCAGTGGTGCAACAGCACAAATCCGAGCCTCACCACGTTTGCCATGAACACCGGTCCAGAGGAATAAACAATGCAATAGAATAGCAGACAATTCGCCTTCTCGTATCCGTTCCTCTAAATAAACAATAAAGGGTTTATCCCGTTAGCCACACCGCCTTATTAGGAGTACGCATGTATGTTGAACTGATTCCGCGCCGTACATAGCCAACCCTGACAATCAGAGTGGTTCAGCACAAGTAAACTGTGAATATATACTTATGAGAAAAACTCCACACCTTTAAAGAACAGTGGCCTTAAAAGAAAAAAATATAATGGGCGACTTTTCTGGCAATGATCCTTCTTCGTGACACGTAAATGAAGATCGGCCATGGCTTAACACATTTCCTCGTATATATCTCTTAAAGCCACGGCGTTATTAACGAAAGTATAGTGTTATATCTAGCAAAGGGCTGTCATTATTTACCCTGTTAGCCATAGTGCTTATTTCACCATTATTACTTCACCACACTGGTCAGTGTGGATTTGGTCAAGGGAGCGCCCAGGAACGGTTGAGATATCCCTCGCCCCTGATGTTAGACATGATCGAGAATCACGCTATGGGTCATTCGAGCATAGCACAGTGTGCTCACCACTGCGCCACCGCTCCAACCCACGGTAACAGGCAAAACAAATGTGACGTAACAAGGCGCCTAAACGTTTTGGATGCCGAACCACTGCATCTATCATACGTGACGTGACGATCGCAAGGCTTGGAATTCGCGTGTGTTGACTGTCACGCACGCGTTGTTGTTGTTGCTGTTCAAATAGCTCGTCCCACATCGGCCAACAACAACAGCACGCGCGCTGCTATGCGAGTGAGCGGTGACGCTGCAGAGCCACGTAAGGGGTGAACCCTGTTGGTTTGGACTCATCCCATTTGTCACGAGTCTGTTGCCAAGATTGCATCACTTACAAACTCGTCGTGGGGTTTTCCGATCTCCTTAGCAGCGAGTGTTTATGCCGAGGAACAAATAGAGAAGGTGGCTTCAACAAGAAATGCGATGAGTCGCGTTAGTCTCGTGTCGTCACCTCTGTCAAACAACAGTCTGCGTGACACCGCGGCTTATAGCGCAGTCTGCAATGGTGGGAGAGTTCCGGTGGTCAGCTCAGGTCATCATCCCTCCGGGGTGATTAAAATTAGTACTTGTTGTGGGGGAGGCCACAGCGGTTGTTATATGTGTAATATAGTAATTACGGCGGGAGACCACTTGACGGGTAGCACACTTTTATTAACACTCACTTAGCCACAATGACACGTGTAGCCAACTACAGCCTACGCTACGCGTTCCACCCGGCTACACACACGCGGGATCTCCGGCCCCGTAGCTTCCAGGGGAACTCACAGACCCACCCCGGCTGGGGTATGGGTCCCGACCACTGGGTCCCACAGCCGGCCCTCACAAGGACGTCCGGCCCCGGGTCCCACGGTCTCGCCTCTGAACCACACAGGGTCCCGGCCCTTACAAGGACATCGGGGCTAGGGGTCTCAGGGCCCTATCACTTGTTCCTCCGTCTTCTGTCTTCACTGGTTACCAACTCCTCGAGTGCTGCTGCGCATCGCCCTAAATAGTCCTCCGCTCCAGGGGGGCGGGGCCTATGCGGACCGCGATGTGGACATCTGCCTGCGGACCGCGATGTAGCCACACCCGACACGCTCTCACACGATCCCCCCCCTTGTCAGCACGTACCGCCACTACACCACGCGATGTAGCCACACCCGACGCGCTCTCACACGATCCCCCCCTGCCAGCGCGTACAGCCACTACATCACCCCCCACCACGTAGCTCGCAGCCGTCTCGGCTGCTACACTCCCTCCCCGTGTGTGCCCCGTAACACCAACAATAACAACAACAGTACTACACTATAACACAACACAACACAAACACCGCGAATCCCGTAACAATCCGAACACGCCACCGTAACAACAAAAACATATATGTACAAACCGACGAGTGACAACAATAAACTATATACAAGAATGACCCGTGCAGCGTCCCTTCATTACCGCCCGCCCCTTAAACGGGACATTAGAACGGACAGAAGGGGGATGCTGAGACGAGTTGACACCGCGGGACCCCCTCTCTCCTCCATTCAGGAAAAGTGTCGTGTCTTAGCACGAGTCCGCCTGGCCGGTCCGTCGTACGGCACCGGACGCGGTTGACCGTCAGGTGGCTCCGGCAGTCCAGGAAGGCACGGGGCAGGTATCGGAGATCCGCGCGTGCCTTGGGGGTCCGGTTTCCGACGGTCAGCAGCCGTCAGGTCCGAGCTACCTGGGAGCGGGTCAGGTGGAGACACGTGAGGATCAGGCGGGGACATGTCCCTCCCCAAGTCGACGGCCCCATCACATGCTCGGTCGTCACGACATAAAGGGAGGCCATGTGGTACCGCGAAAGGTTTCAGACGGGAGGGGTGAACATACCAACGGCGTTTTCCCCATTTAATCTGAACGCACTGGGGTCGCGCAACACGCACGACTTCCACAGGTCCCCTCCATGGTTTCAGCAATTTCGGGGACGTAGCCAACGGTGCATGCGGGCAGTGCAGCCAGGCCCTATCGCCTGGTTTCCAATCGTGCGTATACACCTTTCGTGCACGCAATTTCTTGTTAGCGATCTGGCGAGACCTTGAATTTAACCTCGCAGCCTCCCGCGCTTCAGCCAGCTTAGCGATATTAAATTTAACGTGGTTGGCCAATTTAGAATTCGCACGCGGCTCGGAAATACCCAGTTGGGCATCCATGGGCGGATTGGCCTCTCGACCATACATGAGAAAAAATGGGGAAAAGCCCGTCGCCGCATGGGGGGCCATCCTATACGCTGCGAGGACCCCAGGTATCTGTAAGTCCCAGTCAACCTGATTGTCGCACACCTGTTGGCACAACATAGAAGTAATCGTTCTGTGGAGACGCTCAACCATTCCATCAGTCTGCGGGTGGTACGGGGAGGTACGCACCTTTTTCGTACCCAATAAGTCGCACACCTCGCGCAACAAAACGCTCGAGAAATTCTTTCCCTGGTCAGTCAGCAAGCGTTCGGGGGCACCCTTGTCCAAAACATAGCCCTGGACAAAGGCGTCCGCCACTGCCGCAGCGGACTGGTTGGCGAGCGGCCATGCCATGGGCCATCGGGTGAAGTATTCCACGCCAACCAGCAGGTACTTGTTACCCCTAGGTGTCACGGAAAAGGGCCCCAAGATGTCGAGCGCGACCAGTTCGTTCAAGCGAGACCTGGATGGACTGTATCGGCGGGTTAGCCGCCACAGGCGGCAGTTTCCTTTGAGCGCACCCCACACACCCCTTGAGGATGTTCGCCACATCGCTCCCCATACCCGGCCAATAATAGTCCCGTTGGAGTAGGGCGAGTGTTTTGTGAAATCCCAAATGCAGGAGTCGTTCGTGAGCAGCTAGAACAACCCTACCCCGCATAGCAGACGGCACAACGAGCGCATGACGCCGGGACATATTGTCCCATTTCATCAGGAGGCCCTGTTTGACCACCCAGGAGCCGACCCCAGTCTCCCCCCCCTCGGGGCCCTCTGCCTTGCGATGCAACGTGAGTAGGGAGCTGTCAGCCATCTGGAGACGACCCCACTCAACAAGAGGCAGCGCGAGTAACGAGTCCCCGCACGCGGGAGCGGCAGGGACGTCGACCCGTGGTGCGTCGGTGGTGGCGAGCATAACTCCCGTGGGGACGGCGACAGGGGGTTTACAATGCGCCGATCCCAGAAGACATGCGCATTCCGAGCGAGGCGACAACCGCGACAAGGCATCCGCATTCGAGTGGCGCAAACCCATACGGTAAATGGTCGTGAATTGGTAGTCCTGGAGGACCTCCAACCATCGGGATAATTGACCGGAGGGCTGGGCGACCCGCATTGCGTACTGAAGCGCCGTGTGGTCCGTACGAACAGTAAAATGATGGCCGTATAGATACGGCCTGAATTGCTGGATAAAAAAAACGATCGCCAGCAATTCACGACAGGTCACACAGTAGCGCTGTTCCGCTGGTGACAAAACCCTGCTACCGTAGGCGACCACCCGTTCGACACCCCCGACCACCTGCGAGAGCACTCCTCCGATACCTGTGTTACTGGCATCCGTGTCAAGCAGGAACGGTTGCGTGAAATTGGGGTAACACAAGGGAGGAGCCCTCACCAAGGCGTCCCGAAGGGAGCAGAACGTGGCCTCCTCCTCCGGCCCCCAGTGAAACCTTACCCCTTTCGCCGTCAAAGCATGTAGGGGCCTGGCTATGGTGGCAAAATGTTCGACAAAGCGGCAGTAGTAGGAGGCGAACCCTATGAAGCTGCGGACCTCCGTGACTGAGGTTGGCGTTGGCCAAGAGCTGACGCAGTGCGTCTTAGCAGGGTCCGTAGAGATCCCTGAACGGCCAACAATATGCCCCAAGTACCTCACCGATTCCCGAAGCAGGTGGCATTTCCCCGGTTTAAATTTCAACTTAGCGGAACACATCCTGAGGAACATCCCCCTTAATCGTTGGAGGTGCTCTTCAAAGGTCCGGCTGAAAACGATGATGTAATCGAGGTAAATCAAGCAGGTATCCCATTGGAGACCTGACAAAACCAATTCCATTAGCCTCTGGAACGTCGCAGGAGCGGAATGAAGCCCCATGGACAATCGATTAAACTGAAACAGGCCTCCCGGTGTCCGGAAAGCGGTCTTTGGTTTTGATTCCTCATCGAGGGGCAATTGCCAAAATCCCGAAAGCAGGTCAAGCGTCGAGAAAAAACGCGCACCGGCCAGAACATTCAGAGATTCATCCATTCTGGGAAGCGGGTACGCGTCAGCCACAGAGATTTTATTAAGGCGGCGGAAATCTACACAAAAACGCAAGGACCCGTCCTGTTTTTTAACAAGCACGATGGGAGCACCCCATGGACTGGAAGAGGGCGAAATGATGTCGGCTGTCAGCATGTCATTAACGGCCGACTGTACATGGTCCTTCTCGGCTGGGCTCAACCGGAAGGGGTTCTGCTGAATTGGGGCCGCATCACCCGTCGCTATGTGGTGGCGCAACAGGTCCGTGCAGCCAATATCGTATTTGTGTCTGCTAAACACATCGGAAAATTCAAGTAGCAGGCGCCTCAGCGCTCCCAACTGCACACTAGACAGGTTATCGGACCCTGCACACAACGAGTCCAACCATTGTTCGTCCTCCACCGACGGAGGATGCGGGTCCAAGGTAGAATCAACATGAGCAACGAGCTGCTCATCCACGGGCACCGGCGTCGCGTGAGCAAGCACGGTGCCCTGCGTAATAACGGCCGGTCGCGACCCCGCGTTCAGAACCATAACGAATGGATCCCTGTCCGCCCGCACCATGGTCTGAGCTACCGCCAAGTCGAGGCCCCCAACAGCTTTGTTTGACGGACCCAACAGAACCCCCTGTCCCGCCGCCTCCACCCCGAAGGGTTTCCGTAACCGAAGGGGTACCAGCATTTGCGATCCCGGGGGCACGTTCACCGTCTGAGTCGCCAACGCCTGGACCGTTGCACAAACCGTGCGTAGTTTGGTAGGACTTTCCAAAAATGCAACACGCCGACCCGATGGAAGCTCGATGCAGCCCTGATCGACGAGAATTTTAATGGGCATTTTAGCTAAAAAATCCGTACCCAATAAACATGGAACTGCCAGGGACGATGAGACCAAAACAGGACCCGCCAATTTAATATCTCCGATACAAATGGTCGCCCGAATCTGGCTGACAATCCCCAAGGAGCCCCCGTTCACCGTGTAACATGGTACATCCACCGGGAGTAGGGGTCGACATTGGACGGGGAGGATGTTATAAATAAGGTCCGAAATGATAGTGACCGACGCACCAGTGTCCACCAGTACCCGGACCTCAACCCCGTCAATAAATCCAGTAACCACGGATGACCCGGCCGATGCAGCCACTATTCTGTGGGCCAACTCGGACCATTTGACTGCCCCCAGGCCGTGTACGAACCCCCCTCGCCGAATCGAATCCCCGGCCCCCATGCGCGTTCCCTCCGCCGCGAAGTGGCGACCCGCGTGTGCTGTTTATGTGGACCGAGCATGTGTGGTGCCGCGACTTGCCGGGGGTAGCTGGGATGACTTGGGCCCTTGGTTGTCGTCTGGACGTGGTCCCGCGGCGCGCTGACGAGGAGCCCGGCACCCGGACGCGACGTGACCCCGAAGGCCGCAGTTGTAACACATGACGAGAGACGTCGCAGGTTTCGGTTGCTCCAGCTTGTGGGTCGATCGCAGGGGCGAACGACCTCCCGATCTCCAATCCCCCGGTTTCGCCACGGTGAAGGCCTCTTCCCGAGACGGAACACCCTGGGGCTCGGCGACTATCGAGGCAGGCGGTGCGACTCCAGCCGATGCACAGATGACCTTCCGCTTTCGTTTGAGGACCTCGTGTGCATGGATACTCGTAGCCACCCGCAGAGAACAAATGTCCACCTCGTCCGCCGTATTTATGGGGACCCCCAGGTCCTGGGCCAACGCCAGTAGCTGCTCCGTCACCATGGCGTCCTTCCCCTCCTCGTCCATGTGGGGAAATGCGGCATCTGCAAGGGCGAGCAGTGCCGTGCGGTAGGCGAGCGGAGTTTCAGTGTCCCCTTTCCGCCACTCGTAGAACTGGTGGCGACAGGCCGAGGGCGGGCCGTACACCCTGGCCATGAGGCCTAGCGCGGCCTGGAGCGTGGAGCGGGCCGATCTTGGGGCGGACCTGAAGGCCGCGAGCGCGTCGTCGTCCAGCGCACGTAAGGCCGTGGCGTCGGACCACCCCGACATTTCCTGATGTGCGAGAAATCTTCGCTGGAAGGCTCCCCAGTCGCCCCCCTCAGCCTTGAACGCCGTCAGCTCGGGAAGTCTTTGTTGAAATACTTGATCATCCTCCGACAGATGATTTTCCCGCGTATCGCCTTTGCTGAGAAGAATGGCGGCTCCCTCGGTGGGTGTTTCGTGGGGACTGTTAGCGCGTGCTGATGACGCGGGCCGTGAAGAGTAGAGGCCTCCGACCACGTGGTGCCCCCGATTCCCGCCAATCGACGGGTGATCAGCAAAATTGGCGCCAACTTCAAAATTTGAGGCGCGGAGCGCGTTCTGGCGGGAATCTTCGGCCCGCGCTCCCTCCTCCGGCCCCGTCGTCGTCCTCCCTCCTCCAGAAGCGGTGATAGAAGCGGCGGCAAGCAGCAACTCCGCCAGGCGGGAGTGCGCACCCTGGAACCCGGTGTCGGACCCCAGCAGAGCGTCGGGCATCCCCGCGAGGTGCTGTGGCATCGGCATCTCCTCCTCCTCCTCCGCTCCCGAAGCTTGCAGTCCCGGTACGTCGTGGTCATCTTCCCGATCTCACTCGTGGGTGCGGGTAGTCTTCCTAGTATCCATTCTTCGAAGACTGGTTCACTTCTGACGCCAGTTGTAATATAGTAATTACGGCGGGAGACCACTTGACGGGTAGCACACTTTTATTAACACTCACTTAGCCACAATGACACGTATAGCCAACTACAGCCTACGCTACGCGTTCCACCCGGCTACACACACGCGGGATCTCCGGCCCCGTAGCTTCCAGGGGAACTCACAGACCCACCCGGGTCCCACGGTCTCGCCTCTGAACCACACAGGGTCCCGGCCCTTACAAGGACATCGGGGCTAGGGGTCTCAGGGCCCTATCACTTGCTCCTCCGTCTTCTGTCTTCACTGGTTACCAACTCCTCGAGTGCTGCTGCGCATCGCCCTAAATAGTCCTCCGCTCCAGGGGGGCGGGGCCTATGCGGACCGCGATGTGGACATCTGCCTGCGGACCGCGATGTAGCCACACCCGACACGCTCTCACACGATCCCCCCCCTTGTCAGCACGTACCGCTACTACACCACGCGATGTAACCACACCCGACGCGCTCTCACACGATCCCCCCTGCCAGCGCGTACCGCCACTACATATGCAAGGCTATATATACACACACCGCAGTCAAGTCAGTCCTTGATATGTTTATGGCGTCAATCCACTGCTGGATAAAGGTTTTCTGATGCCTCCACCATAGGAAATCTAGAATCCACCATAGGAATTTAGAATTTCCGCCATTGTCCCAGGGGTCTAAACGGGAGAAGAGCATCCTTTAATTGAGTGGGGGGCATCTCTGATTGGCATTGTGAGAAGTGTCACATGTCGACTGGTTGCCAGATGTCACCTCTCCATGTGGCAATACCAACAGCTGCTTGAGCTCTCAACCCTTTAGTTAAAAACCAATCACATGACAACAAATGGGACATTAACTGATTATGACAACAGTGTTAACAGGGTTTGTTTGGTCAGATAAAATGACAATATGTATATATGTATATATACACACACACAAACATAGGCTAAATACGCATCTGGCTATATGCTGTGGAGTGTAGACTGTTGGTGTAAATGTTGTTCGTGGGCACATTTTAAGATCAGTATGGCACACAAGGCGCTAGTGGGGCCAACTGATGACCTTATTTCTCTAGTGCTGATGCCAGAATACCGCACCCTCTAATTCACCCATCCACAGTGATCCATGTCGTGAAATATGACCAAACAACTCCCACGACTAAACAGCACGTGGAGGCCTTCATCCAGCAGTAATTTGACAAAGGGTTATACTGTACAGTACATTATTTATATCAGCAGCAACCATGGTCAATCCACTGCTGGATAAAGGCCTCCGGCAAATCTTGCGATGTAATCATTCCAATTCATCTAGGACCTGCATACGAGCTGATTTCACCATCTCTTCGGTAGATGCCTTTTCACATGCATTCCTTTACTTGGCTACCACTCCGACATTACTCTTGACCATTATCCATCGTCCCTTCCAGCCGTAATGTGTGCTGACCAAGCCCACTCGCTGTCCTTAAGCGTTTGGATGATGTCTTTGGCCTGTGAATGTTGTCTAATCCATGTGTTCCTCTTTCTGTATCTCAATGTAATTCCACACCTGCATCTTTCCATATTTCTTTGCACATTTTTCAGTTTCCGTTCTATATATTGTTCGTTAATCACCATGATTTTAAAACAATTATGTAATTAACGTCTTTATTTTGAAAAAAAGAATAACTATATTCTGTTGATCATAAAATTTTTTATTATGTAGATTATATTATTTGTCTTGGACAGGAGATGACACGGTTACAAGGGATGGTGGCCGATGGGCAAGAGTAATCACAGAGTGATAGCCAAGGAATGGAAAGCGTCCGAGAAGACCTAACACTGAGGAGATGGAGCAATGAAATCAGTTTCGTGTGCAAGTACTGAGTGGATTATTGCATTGTAAAATCATGTGAGGTGGTGGTGGCTTGGGGAGGCCTTCATCCAACAGTGGATTGACCGTGGCTAATAATAACAACGATCATGATTTGTTTTTGATACGGTGCCTTACTATACGCGCAGACGTCTCAGGACAAATTACATTGCATCTCATCTCAAACACCATTAAAAGGGCATCCTCAATGGAAGCTATCTCTGTGATACGAGGTGACTCAGAACCTTGCTTGCAAACTGGGCATTAGGCTGCCAACAGGGGGCGATGATTGCTCTGCAGAATCCCAAATGAGTAACCTGCGGCAACCCTTGCGTTTTAACATTATTCCATTTCGTTGATAATATCAATAATAAAGACAAATTCCCAGACAGAATATGCGTGGACAAATAGACTGGCAAGTAGGCGAGTGGACACGAAAGCAAGCTGACCCACACCTACGCTGACAATGGCCCCTCTATGCTCGACACTCCAGTGTGTGTTTCTTTTTATATTATTTCACAAGAGGGCTGAGATGACGTTTCCAGGGGGTGCTGAAAAAGCAAAGGCCAAAGAATGTATCAACAAGGCGCACTAAAAATATACACTCACATGTTTATATATTCAGGATCAGGAGGGCTATATGTCAAGTCGCAGTGGTATACTGCGCCGCAGTTATACATTGATAATGTCTATCGAGCATTACATCATCAACATGAGCCATTATTAATCCTCTGCTGGATGAAGGCCTCCCCAAGCCACTGCTACCTTTCCTCATCTTGCAATGGAACAATCCACCCAGGACCTGCACATGTACCGATTTTATTGCTCCATGGCCTTCATATTCTTGGGTCTTTCGGTAAAGTCACGTAGATAGGTTCAAAGAAAATAACAAAAAATAACAAAAAACTACGACGTTTCGATCGCAACACAAGCGGTCGTCTTCCTTTTTTTCATGAAGACGACCGCTTGTGTTGCGATCGAAACTTCGTTGTTTTTTTGATAGTTTTATTATTTTCTTTGAACCTATCTACGTGACTTTACCGAAAGACTCAAAAACATGAATTCCTGCAATCACAAAAGCTTTAAGTCAAGATCTATGGCCTTTATTTTACAAAGTTCCAATGAATTCCCTCATCTTCACACACTTCCACATAAACCAACAAAGACTCTGCGCACATAATTACGTGTTGTCGTACGGGCCTGAATGGCTCATACACTCAGAGTGTGGGACAGCATCGCGTGTGTTGAAATTTATTTTTGCGCTGAATTTACGCAGTCGGTAATGCACCCTCGCTGCTCTTGCTCCCACACAGATGAGAGAGGCATTCACATCGTGGCATTTAAGGAGAAACAGCGGCAGCTGAGGGATTGGCATGCCCTGCATCACAATCCCGTTGCAGACAAGCCAGTGCAGGTACATGCGCATTGGGGTTCTCAACATCGCTTGTATTGCCATACCGCTAACTGCGATTGAAACAACTGTAAAAACCAGTTACTGCTTTGAGGCACGTATAGCCATGTCTTGCTATTAACAAACATTTCTACCCTTTTCACTGACAATCAAAAGGACCTGCCACAGTGATGTAATGACGAGCACACTGCCCTGACAAAATCCGGAGATCGCCGGTTCCATTAATTCGCCTGGCATGGCAGTAGAAACAACGGAGCAGGTTTCTCAAATCAGACCCCGCCTCTGTCCACCCAATAGTGTAAATGGGTCCAACTACAGTCGATCGGCAGATCGCGCGTGGTGCGACAAAGTGTGGATATGCCCAAATGTCTGGTCAGCCTGGAAGAGTAGACCAAATACATTCTCAAGCTCCCAATTATGGAGGCTCTTCCACCAACAGTGGCGTGTGCAAATAATCCATTGTAAGGCAGTAGCTTTAGGTTTTGACTGAGAAACAAGGGAAAATGTGGTTTGTATATTCATGAGCCACAATTCTTTGCACTCATTTCTAAGAATCCACGGGAAACGGTTACCGGTTTCTGACTTTTGGAAGCGGTAACCAATTCTGAAAATGGTTACCGGTTTACAGATTTTCATTTAAAACCCTAATGTAAATGTACAGGCCTTTCATCAATCCACTGCTGGACGAGGGCCCCACCATTTCGTGCAGATTATGTGGTCAGGGCATGTTATTGATAACGTGGGGCATAGAAAGATAGAATACTCCAGTTGGTCTGATGTACTGCCTAACATATATCACGTTTAGGTATATTTACTTTATTGGCTCAAGTTCGTTTTATGAAGCAAAAAAGCAAATACACCTCTGCAGTACTAAACTCTACTGACCTGGTATCGACAATCAAAGGGATTGCCCTGTCACCAGACGACCTGCTTGTCAGTTTTGATGTGGTTTCCTTGTTCACCAAGGTGCCTGTGCCTGACACCATCGCAATCATTGAAGACTTGGTTCATCAAGGACTAAATGCTGGGGTACCCCCCCTGGTGAGACACTGCTTAACCAATACATACTTCACCTGGAATGGAACCTTCTACAAGCAAATTGAGGGCACCCCAATGGGCTCCCCCCTATCTCCGGTTGTAGCCAACATCTTCATGGAGAAATTTGAGACGGACGCCATCCAGACTGCCACTCTACGCCCGACCTTATGGAAGAGGTACGTAGACGACACTTTTGTCATCTGGCCACATGGCCGGCCTGCTCTAGACCAATTTCTCGACCACATCAATTCCATACACCCAGCCATCAGATTCACCATGGAAGTCGAAAATGATGGCAAGCTACCCTTTTTGGATGTCCTAATCAAAAGGAGACCTGATGGTTCAATGAGCCACTCTGTCTACAGGAAAGCCATCCACACGGATGCTTATCTAAAACCGGATTCCCACCACCATCCATCCCAGAAGAATTCCCTCATCAAGACTCTATATCATAGAGCCCAATGCATCTCCGACCATGAACACATTTCCAGTGAACTCAAACACGTACGCCAAGCTCTTAAGGCTAATGGTTACTCCGACTACACAATCCGCAAAGCCATCACTCCAACCATCAAGAAGGATCCTGTTGAGGAGCCTTTCAAGACCATCACCTTACCCTACATTGCTGGGGTCACAAAAAAGATCTCCAAAATCCTGATTAAACACAAGATCCAGGTCCGATTCAACACAGTACATAAAATCCGTGATCTGGTACCGTCTGTAAAAGATGTGATTCCAGACATACAGTACCCTGGCGTCTACAAACTAAGTTGCCTCTGTGGTAGCAGTTACATTGGGGAAACCAAACGACACGTCTCAGACCGCATTCGTGAACATAAAGCTGATCTAAAACACGGTAGGACAAACACCTCAGCCGTGGCAGACCACTGTTACAACTCAGTGGGCTCACATGACATTGACTTCTCCAAGACGGAGGTTCTCTGCAAGCCATCTGGCTATCATGAGAGATTCGTTCATGAGGCGATCCACATATACAAACACAGAGACAATTTTAACCGAGAAGATGGATTCAGGCTTAGCAATCATTGGAAGGACGTAATAAACCATTTCGATACACATTAGGGTGAGTTGAATAATACATAGTGGTTTACAGCAATACAGTATATAATTTAATGTTGGGTTTATCTATGGCAGTATATAGTACTGTATATGCTAAGAGAATAAAGTTTAGATGGAAGTATATTATATACTTCTTACGACGTAGAATTGTAATTTATTATTTGTTGTTAGTAACTCAGCTTATTGTAGAGTATAGTAAGTATCAGTTTATATTTTAGTTTTTTATGTAGTTTTTTACTTTGGTTTTCTACATGGTTGTTTGGTAAATGCAGCTACATATCATTAACATTCCTTTCCTTTATTAACGCTGTTCCTTGCGCCCCCCCGTGGTGCTGTTGATCCTGCATAATGCATGGGCATAATGGGACTTTGAAACCCCTCCGCCCACCTCCTACGCATTGCCCATTGGTATGCTAAATTCCTCTTCATATGCACATTCTTTTGTTAAGGCGCTCCTCCTCGCTACACCTATATAAGCTCCTAGCTTGATAATGTCTCATTCTTCGCCTGAGGACGGCTGCTTGCGTTGTGGCCGAAACGTCGTGAGAATTGTTTTATTATGTTTTATTTTTATTATTTTATTACTTCCCTTCTACGTGACTTTACCGAAAGAACCAAGAAGATTACTGCGAATGCAAGGAATTACATCAGGGGTATCTTGAATATATACTCCACAGAAAACTCTACCCAGCCATCGGAATGAGAGGTGTGCCATGATTTGAAATGATGGAACCTTACCAACTGTTGCCTCAATGACTAGCATGCCCATCACTGCAGCACTCTGAATTGCGAAAGTGAAATGTCAGTTCAGAAGACAAACATTGCTCATGTGTGCATGAGCGGCACGGTGGAGTGTTTGGAATGTACTAATCAGCTGCTGCTCAGTGATGTTTCGCTCCACCATGGGAGTTGTTGTCTCGCTGTGCCAATGGCTCAGCACAGTCAACGTATTACAACACGAACACGTGTGTGGTCAGGTTGATAGATGATAAGTATTAGAGATACTCCAATCCAACCGGGGCATAGTCCAGCAAGCCCTAACTTTCCCTGGCTCTCACTCATTCTTTGATGATACCCAAACACCTGGAATTCCATCGATTAAAATCATCGCTTACTCTTCCATACAATTAAAATGTAATGCAAAGCTGTCTATTTTGCAGTTGTATTTGATATACATCATTGTCTATTTACATACCAGTGTAACAATCACACTAATACCGTGCTGTTTTCTTAACCTAAGTGTACTATGAACGGTTTGTCCAAGTAATTTATCCGAGTTAATTTTCGTAAAAGGAAATGTATTATATATTTGTGTATGTTTGTCCACCGTTTTAATATCTTCTGTCACGTAATTATTATTGCTCCGATTTCTATTTGTTTCACTGTTGTCTATAATTTTATTTGATTTCATTGCTTTTGTCATATTGGTGACCTAGGTTACTCTTGCAAACAACATTAAAATTAATAATTGCTGATACCAACTTGCAAATAAATGTGGAACTTGAGCAGTTCCCAGTGACATTTGAACAAAACATTTGGTATCACGAGAATGCTCGCACCATTGCAGAGTTGCACTCACATACTATCACAAACTAACATGCCTGTTATTCTTTCTTGTTACAGAAATATGATCAAAAAGATAGCAAGTTGCAAGAGCAATGGGCTTTTCAAAAACTAAGTGGGTTCGCAGGCAATGGTTCATTCTCCAAGCAGAAGAATGAAAACGGAAAACATTCATCACCGCACTGCGCACACCTGAGCGATCGCAGTAAGAACACTTATATCACATCACTCTCACATCACTCTCATCTTCTTGGTTCTTTCGGTAAAGTCACGTAGAAGGGAAGTAATAAAATAATAAAAATAAAACATAATAAAACAATTCTCACGACGTTTCGGCTACAACGCAAGCAGCCGGCTGCTTGCGTTGTTTTTATTATTTTATTACTTCCCTTCTACGTGACTTTACCGAAAGAACCAAGAAGATGAATCCCTGCAGTCACGAAAGCTTTAAATCGAAATCACTCTCATCGTTAACACAGCTCTGCTTTACAGCGCCTGTTTGGAACGAGTGAACATGGACCATTGACAATGCTGTTAAAATTGCAATGTAATTTGGAGAGCAGTGCTCTGGAACTTCAAGCTCCTTTGGATTGATTGAATGAATGCGTGAAATATTACTTAATAGTCAGGAGAGAGTATGGTGTGTGTGGTAAGACAAACTCTTTATATTTCTATATTTGGGTCTGAATATTGCAAAATAAATTGCAATAATGTACAGTAAATGTTTTGAGATAGGAGTTCATAATGGCCAACACACCTCACAATCTCGTCTTTTCTGCGAGCAACACAAATTGTATGGCATAAAAAATGCAGTTATCATTGTACGCAGCTGTCATGACTCAGTGACTGATGAGTCTTCTTATGATTCTGCACAAGAGCTAAAAAGCATTGGAACATAGTTGAGTCTACGTTTTAAAAATTATATAATGGAGTAAATTATTTATTTGGACCACAAAGACTATGGCCCTGAGGTCAAATTATTTCGATTAACTTAGTAAGCTGAATTTGAGATGAAGTTACTCATCGTGTTTTCACTGCATTGTTCAGTATCATGAAGCCAAAGTTGCTACTCTCTTCTAATGTTACATTTCTAGTAAACTAGAATCTAATTGCACTCTTTAAATGCCCATGTAAGTACTTGAGTACGAGGGACTTTTTCAGAAGCACTGTTTGGCTAACAAATTCATTTCCATTAAAAGTCAAAGGTGATTTCCTGCTCAAATGAGCAGCGAGGTGGTGCTCATCTCATGTTCACTGCCCTGAGTCAGTGGTGGCAATTCCTAATTCCTGTGGCAGGGGCGATTTTACCCACAGAACGACCACCGTTGACATCTCCAAAAAGTGATATTCATGTTATCGACAGCATAGGGATGATAATGGGCTGAGTGAACCCTTAACTAGCATTGAAACTTACAACCTTCCGATTGTGAGCCGCTCACTCGACCGCTGAGCCACCCGGCCAGTTACATCACTAACATTGCTACCACACCATGAATTGTAATAGGCAATGTTGCAGTGACCGGCATGGGGAGGCCTTAATTCATCAGTGGACTGCTAAAGGGCTCTGCATATGCCACATCGCTGCAGCTGATTACACATTGCTCATCTACAGAAGGAAACCTGTGAGATTTAGCAGAGGTGTATGTCCGCGTTTTTAACAGGTGACGGGGCTGTCCGGTCGTGTTCGGCTGCTTCCCAGACCACGGGTGTCCTCCTCACAAGGAGCAGCTCAGTGCTGGGCCTCTTGATGCGCAGCCACCGCAGAGGACCGAGGGCGACAGCGGCGGTGAGTCTGGGTTAGCATGAAGCCTTCTTTAACTCAGATCAATTACAGCTCTCCAAAGTAATTTCACCGCAGTGGGAACACTGCTGTCATATCTGGGGTGGAGCACCCAATTCCTACCTTACTGCACTTGGCAGAATTAAACGCAAAGCAGTCGGGTTGATTGATGATCCAGGGCTCACTGATATGCACTCCAGTCCCCTCCTCATCGGTGGTCAGTCACCTCCTTATCACCCTTCTGTCGCTACTACCATGGTAATTGTTTTGGTTAATGTAATTGTTGATTCCTCCACCCATGTTGAGCACTCCAGTTTCATCCACACTTTAAGTTTTGAATTAAATTTAAGTTACATTTGTTTAACCAGGTAAGAACTAAAATTACAAAATAAATCACGTAAATACAAGGAACCAGAGTTAACCAATTCAGAGCAAAATAACCAAATGGATTTGGCAGAATCTTTCAAAATTCACAGTCTCACATTCACAGCACACATCTATTTTAAGCTTTAGTGACTGCAGGAATCCATACTCTTTGGTTCTTTCGGTAAAGTCACGTAGGTAGAAAAATAATAGATCACGACGTTTTGATCGCAACACAAGCAATCGTCATCAGGTGGGACAACCACAGCAAGAAATAATATATATACAAACACAGACATAATTTAAACTGAGAAGATGGATTCAAATAGAGTAATCATTGGAAGGATGTTATTAACCAGGTAAAGTCTTAATTGCTTTTATAGCTTGCTTCCATTCCCGTATTCTCAGTTTCTGCAGCACGTTACCCCCCCCCCCCCAGGCCAGCTCATTGCCCAGCTCCGGCATTGTGTCTCACCAGCCGTGTCTCAACATGAGCCCCCCCCCTACTCCACACCCCCCCCTACTCCACACCCCCCCTACTCCACACCCCCCCTACTCCACACCCCCCCTACTCCACCCCCCCGCCCCCTGCATCTCTCCTCCCTGGCTCCTCCCCCCTATTACCTTATATAATCGCTTGGCACAAACAGCTCTCTTTGCCCACTACAGTAATTTTTGTTTCTTGCTGTGGTTGTCCCACCTGATGACGGAAGCTTGTGTTGTTTCCGAAACATCGTGATTTAATTTAGTTATTTCTATTTTTTTAAATTCTTATATATATATATTTCACCTACGTGACTTTACCGAAAGAACCAAAGAGTAATAAAAAAACTGCTGAAGTAGGCGAGAGATCTGCCGTGACACGAGGTTATATAGGCCTCGGCAGTAGGGGGGAGAGAGAAGGGGGGGGCGAGGCAGAAAGTGGACTCCACAGCAGCCCCGGGTCACTGGAGTAGAGATCGGAGAGAGATGCACAGAGAGAGAAAGACACACAGAGAGTCGGAAATAACAGCTGACATAGGCAGGTCGGATGGAAACATAACAGTCAGTTAAGACTTTACCTGGTTAATAACGTCGTTCCAATGATTGCTCAGTTTGTACCCATCCTCTCGGTTGAAGTTGTGTCTGTGTTTATATATCTGGATGGCTTCATGAACAAATTTCTGATCATAGCCGGTGGGTTTGCAGAGTACCTTAGTCTTGGAAAAGTCAATTTCGTGTGAGCCCACAGCGTTAAAACAATGATCAGCAACTGCAGAGGTATTGGTCCTACCGTGTTTCAGATCTGCCTTGTGTTCGCGAACGCGGTCAGCAGTTTTTCCTTGCAGTGGTTTTCCCACCTGATGATGACGATTGCTTGTGTTGCGATCGAAACGTCGTGATTTATTATTTTTTTATCTACGTGACTTTACCGAAAGAACCAAAGAGTAACCCTTTTATATTGTACCAAATAAACACGTGGCAGTTCACCAGCATTGGTTTAAGCAAGCCTGATCCTGGTACTGAATGTCCAAACCAGTTCACAGTTTGTTTGAATTAAACCAATGCCGCTTGAATTAAGCACTCCGAGAAGGCTGTGTGGCTGATGGATAAAAACACTTTTGAAAAAGTGTGGAGTGACAGATATGTAAAGGAGGCGTCTTGTCTGCTTATTTATTTTGCTCCAAGAAATGCTGCGTGTGGCTGTGTTCCAGGCCAACCTGCTCGACGTGCAGAAGAGATCAAACAGAGTCTCCGCTGTCGTCAAGGGGTTCCTGACGCGCAGGCTCCTGCGCACGGAGAAGGTGCAGCGCCTTGTGCGCGTAATCAAGGTGACTCCTCGCTGCTCTCAGTCTCTCACTCGACGGGTTCGTGAATCACACGAATTCGTCGCCATCTCCCGTCTGGCCATGGTATGGCAGCACAGCGCCGCAAGTGTGTCAATTTGCATCTATACGGTTTCCTCCCACATGGTATAAACATTTATCAACGGAGTTGGCCAAACGTCACAATGTAGGAGCATTGAGCTTGGGTAATTGCAGGTTCTAGCTGGCTTCCCGCTTGTATGTGGTTTCCCGCTTTGAGATGCATTTTGCGTGAATGATGCTAAATATTAATTATCAGAATGAATCAGTCATGACATCACATTCCATATTCACAGGCCAGCAAGGCAGTTCCAACAATGGTGCAAGTTTCTTAATTTTCCCCTGCCGCCTCTGTCTACCCAGCAGTATCGATGGATTCACCACAGTTAGCCAATCGGCAGGTCGCATGTGGTGGGGTAAATTGTGGGTATTCCCGCCCTTTTCAACACATCTGATGACCATGGAGGAGTAGACCAAAATATCCTGTAGGGTTCACTCGAGTGGAGGCCCTTCCGCTAGCAGTGGTGTAAGTGAGCTGTTGCAGGGCGGCACTTTTACCTACGGTGGGGGGGGGGGGGGTCAGTCTGTGCTTGGTACAACCACTGTTGACTTGCCCCACAAAATGTAACTTATTTTACTGACCCGGTAGGGAGGGATGATGGGGATTGAACTTGCAACCTTGCGATAGGGAGCCACTCACTCCACCGCTGAGCCACCTGGCCACGCTAGGGGCACTGTATATATTCCCTGCAAAAAGTGATTGTTGCATATCAATAAAGCTAATACAAACACAAATTACAGCTGTAGTAAGGCAACATGAAATGTAAAACCACATTATCTTTTTATATTGTTTTTTATTGCATTTCATTTCATACTGTTTCTGATAATGAAACACAGGAACGTGTGGTTGTCATTGTTATATCTTATTCTTTTGCACACAGGACACCAGACAGCTGGCACTGTCTATTCAGGGAGACTCGAGTACAAAGTGTCTGGGACCGAGTGACTCGGCATTCCGCACGAGACTCTTAAAACAGGTAAAGGCCACCACTACACTTGTGCTGCACTGGGTACGCGTGAGTCTCACGTGTTCATCAATTAGGGTCGCCACCTTTTCCACAGACAAAATCAAGATTTTCAACCTAGTTAGTGCAGCTGTTAATTGTGCGCAGATAAACAGAATGTTGATCAATGTCCTCTACCATTTTGATGTAACATTGTTTGTCAGCAACTTTTATGTTGAGTATTTAAATGCAAATAAATTCACCCAGCATAGAAGATTAGGCCAAGTTACAGATGTATATCCTCTGAAAGGGGTCTCCAGAGCTCCCATGAGTGAATATCCTACTGCCAGTGGTGCTGAGCAAATAATTGCAAGACTGCACCTTTACCTAACCCCGGTAGGGAATATTCATAAAATATAAAGGACAGCCATCGTCGTTTCGATAGGCAGCAAGTAGCAAAGGGATTTGAATTGTTAGAACAGGGACCAACATGTTACATGTTTCCATTTACACTTCAGAGAATGGTATCCTGTAGTTAATACAGCAAAGCAATATTGAACATTTTTATATTGCATATCCGAGTACATAGTGTTCTCAATAGATATTATACACATGTCATATTTTGAATATTCCAAGTGACGCTGTCATTTACAATGTGGCATTATACACTTTGCGTGCTGGTTGGTGGTTGTATTTACTATGTTAAACTTCTTTCGCACCGTACGTAGCCAGCAGTGCCAATCGGAGGTGCTGGGGTAGGACTGTTGCATACTGACGGTGCACAGTGAATAGTATAAAATTCTTCTATCACAAATACAAAGCACACTCAATGTCAGTAAAAACATCTGCTAACAATACAGGTGTAAAACAAGAACAGTTTTGTAAGGATATTTAATTTAAGTTGCTAATCTGAGTAAATATGGCGTCACTTTATGTACATTATATGTTTTGTTTTAGATTCAAGGAGCTTTGGATGAGATTCACAACATTTTCTTTGTGCTCTCACCGGGGCAAAGAATGGTCATTCTGAAAACAGACAAAGAAGTGCAGCAAGCAAAGGGATTACGGACAGCGGTAAATACAATGCAGCATGCATTAAGAAGCGAGAATCACAAATATAACACATTCCTGCTGCTGCTCTTACTATGTGTTGAGTTTTGCGATGTGTAACTGGTTTTTACACGTGCTTGTGATTTTGCTTTTAGGAAAAAGGGATGGTCACACATGGAACCAAGTCTGTGTCAAGCCGACCTCTGAAACTGAAGCTACACCATACGTAATGGGATTTCCCATTTCCCATTGTGCCATCGAGTTAATTAACCTTAAATAATCTTAGATCAATTTCATATTTTTCTTATCGTCAATTTTTAGGACACTTTTAACATGAAATACACATTAGCCTTGCTCTGCACGGATTCTTTCGGCACGTATTCTCAAATACTCGTTTTTTTTTTTTACGACCAAAAATTCGCAAAGCACGCGGTGCGGTCTGCATCCACATGGGTTGAGGAGTGGGGTTCGCACACCGTGCTGTCCCACACTCTGCACGCAATTCACACTCCTCTCCACGTGGATTCTGAGCAGCTGTGAACTGATTTGCCTGTGCACAGGGAGCCGTTGAGTTGGAAAAAACAACGCCACACGCTCCCGCACCTAACGATGGACCATGGAGGACTGCCTCACTTCTCCCTCCTTTATCTGGAAAAGTTTCAGTTCATGAAAAATTATGCCTGAACAAGATTTGTAGTGCAGTCTGCTCTCGTTACTGGTATACTTTTTGTGCTTTTTGACCATATTTAAGTGAGGAGAGATCAATGCAACAAAAGATTAGCCGAAACGCTTTCGAGATAATGGAGGAAATGAAGCAGCTCTCCGCAGTCCATTGTTGAGTACGGGAGCACGTGGCATTGTTCCCCTGTTATATAGCTACCTGTATTGGTGAGTACCAGAGGTGTGGACTCGAGTCATGTGACTTGGACTCGAGTCAGACTCGAGTCATGAATTTGATGACTTGCGACTCGACTTGGACTTGCATAACAATGACTTTGTCCCACCTATGAGGTGTGGACTCGAGTCATGTGACTTGGACTCGAGTCAGACTCGAGTCATGAATTTGATGACTTGCGACTCGACTTGGACTTGCATAACAATGACTTTGTCCCACCTCTGGTGAGTACACAACTCATGTATAGATTCATGTTATTTTACGTTGCATAATTATACAGTATTTCATTCCTTGTTTGAATGTTGTATGTGCATTAGTGAGTTACAAGTGAGAACGTGGAATCTTGGAGGAGTCTGGAACATAACACCTTGTCCACTACTCTGTAAAACTGGGTCCACTGCACTGCATTGCTCTGCACGGACTTTTGCTCAGAACGCATCCCTCGTGCAGAGCGCGGGTTACGTGTGTTAAAATGACACAAGCTTATAGTTACCATAGACACGTGCAGAAATAATGTTGCATCAAGGTCAATTGTCACCTATTTATCACTATTACTAACAACATGTATTGAAAAGGGCAACATGGTTTTTTAAAATTATTATTTGGGTCTTTTGGTAAAGTCATGTAGATAGAACCATAAAATAATACAAATTAAATAAAGTGAAAATAAAGTGAATAAAAATAATAAAATTATCACGACGTTTTGATCGCAACACAAGCAATCGTCATCACCTGATGACGATCACCTGATGACGATTGCAATCTGATGACGATCACCTGATGCCGATTGATTGTGTTGCGATCGAAACGTCGTGATCATTTTCTTATTTTTATTCACTTTATTTTCATTTTAATTATTTTATTGTTCTATCTACGTGACTTTACCGAAAGACCCAAAGAATATGATTTCCTGCAGTAACGAAATCTTTTAGTCAAGATGTTTTTTTTGTACTGTATTATTTTTTTGCGAACAATTTAGTAAGTTATATTTTGAAGCCAGCATAACATTACAAACTCTCATCATATAACTGCAGCTGGAATAAACAAAACGTTTCACGCTAAGTGTAGTCAGGAAGTGGTCAACTATAATCCAGCATTGTGGAGGCAGTGAGGGTTGGTGGATCACACGAAGGTTGTAAAACTCCCTTTCCGTGGGTGTCGAAAACCCATAACCCTGACTTGCCAGAAGGCAGGACTGAAAAATGTGGACCCCACCTATTCCGTCTGTATGGGATAGAGTGTTGCCCCCTTGCACGCGTACGTTTTCTCCGGGTGCTGCGGTTATATTCCACAGATGTAAACACTCATTGATTGGCTAAAAACACCTGAACAGGGCCACAAAGCTCGGGGAAATATCGGTGGTGCCGGCTCTCTGTGGCTCCTCGCGCCTCTGTGGGTCTGTTGTTCTCTGAGAGTGAGTACATACTGTGCGGCACGTTAGAACTTCAAATTATACACTATGTAACAGGATTTTATGTGAAGGAATGACACAAATGCACACGTTTTCTCATTTAAAATAGGTACATTTTAAAATATCAGTGTCCTGGTCACGAAAGTTTGTGGGGAATAATACCCATTTTCTGTAATTTTGAGGCAAAGGCAATTAGAAAATAACACTACCCAGGAACAAAATTGTTTTTTGTTACAGTGTTATCTTTATTATTATGACCCCTGCTGGCAAATCCGTTCATAACACTCCAGATGACGGCGATGTTCATGTCTGCTGCAATATTATTTGCACAGATCACATTAAAAAGAGGGTACAGGTGTGTATACACTTTGTAATTGTCTGTAAAAAATTTAAAATAACGCTTTTGAAACTGATTTATTTATTTTTCGATTTAAAGCTTTCGTGACTGCAGGAATTCATCTTCTTGGTTTTTTCGGTAAAGTCACGTAGAAGGGAAGTAATAAAATAATAAAAATAAAACATAATAAAACAATTCTGTTTTATTTTTATTATTTTATTACTTCCCTTCTACGTGACTTTACCGAAAAAACCAAGAAGATGATTTATTTATGCTAAGTATAATTACTTAGCAAATTGTATTATAGCTTTCTCTGTCGACTAGCACGTTATTTTAACATTTAACACAATTGTTGCAAGACTTTAAGCGACAAGAATGATGCTGATATCTTTAACGTGTATGTATTGTACATTAAGCAATTTACATTGTAGAGTGCATATCTTTGTAAGCATTGTTAGCTGACAAGTTTAGCCATTTTAAAAACGGAACTGCATTTATATTGTATGGATCTTACAAAGTAAATTCCTTTTTCAAATGTGTTTCTACGCTTTGCTTTTCGCATCATCTCGACTCAGCTCATCACCCTTTCGGGGTGTATAAAATTAGTACCACTTCGTGGGGAGGTCGACAACGGTTGTCCTATGCAAGGTTTTACACACAGTATATACTGTATACACCAGTCAAGTCTATCCTATATTTGTTTATTTATTTGTCCGTGACTTCTAGCTTCACTCAAATATACATCCCTTTGCCAAGCCACTGTTGGAATAAGGCTTCCTTGTGCATCCGCCACAGGGATGTCGCATTTCGGGCTCTTGGCTCAGGGCTGCAAAGTGAAGATGAGCACCGTGGAGTGGGAGACGTCTCTGGCTGACATCACGAGAGATCCTTGGGATCTCCACTGGGCGGCAGCTGTCAGTTTCTGTAACCAGAATCGATTCGCCCATTATTCAACATGCATCGATCCCATACGGTTTGAATGAATCGAAATGTTTATGGCCAGAGAATCGATGCTCTTATAACTTGCGATGTGATGCGTGGATCGAGAGCGGCAAATCGATTTGAGAATTATCGCAGAGGTCACGACCCCACGACTCTAGCGTCCTGTGTGCGTGCAGACAGATTGGTGTGTAAACGCGGCTTAATGATATGTACGCCGATTAGGACTAATTAACACGCTCGTCTTATTGTAGCTACACGTTGCACCATTTATACGTCCATATTTTTTGGTCGCGTTCAGAACGCTACGCTCCCCCGTCCCACCTGGCCTAGTTTCCTCTCCGGGAAAGAGGTGCGCTAACTCTGCGAGGCTACCTAGGCCGCAAGGGGTCTGGCTGGCGGAGGGGAGCGTCTGCTGACCCATAGGCACGAGGCACGAAGCCGCGAGTTGACTTGAGCAGGTGCAGCGATCACGGTGCGAGGCAGCGGTGCCCGTGTGGGGAGTGAAGTTGAGGTCCAGGATACAAGCGTCTGGGGATGGGGTAACTTGCTTAGGATGTCTCATTCGACGTCACGGATTTTGAATGACTGGAGTTTGAGGTTGGAGTGAGTTTTGGGCTCGGGGCTATCCGCTCGGCACGAGTTAGGTCTGCAATTTGAGTCGGTGGCAGTACCACTTCCTAGTCCCGGCATGAGCGTGTCACGCGTCGAGGTGCTGGGCCTTTATCGCCGCGTGTTCCGCCTGGCGCGGGGGTGGCGATCGCAAGGCGCCGCTGAGCCCTCGGCAGCGCTCGCCGAGGCCGAGTACATCCGCGCCGAGGCGCGGGCGCTCTTCCGCAAGAACAAGGACGTGGGTTCGCGCACTGCCTACGCGAATGTGTGCGCCACTGCATCGACGAGTTGAACATTAATCCCTCGTTTTGATTGACGATCCAGCATTGACCCGGTCAGATCGCGCCAGATACTCGATATCGCGTCCGCTCACCTGCGGACAGTTGCCTGCTCATCACTGCTCGTCTATCGTTACTACTCCCTCCGTGAACTTCACTCGTTGGTTACTACTCCCGTCTTGAGGACTCGAGTCTGGCCTACCAGACTGGCCGTTTCGTCTGATCTGCAGTGTGTTCAACCACCACACTGCAGGTCACAACAACCACTCATACGATACTGCAGCTGACACTTTCTGCTTCTTCCCTCGGACTGCTCAACTTTTCATTGCCTCCCAGCGGCTGTTTTCCACATAGAGGGCGCTTTAACACGTCGGCTTTCGCGACCAATATAGAGGGCACAGTTTATATTACAGGGTGTTGTTTCGTTTTAAACAGCTGGTGGAGCCAGAGAAAATCAAGTTCTGCATTGAGGAATGCAAAACAAGAATAGAACTCGGTAAGGAGTACATAAAATATTTGCAAAAGCCAAACAAAGATTTGAAAATTATCTTTAATGTTTTGTAATACTCTAGTTATCTTCAGTTTGAGAAACGCAAATTAGGTTATTTGTTTCACTTGGTTGTTAAATGCTCATGATATGATCATGTATGTATATGACAGCAGGAAGTGTTAACTTCTGTTGTCTCCCAACAGCACTTCATTACAAGATACCTTACCCAAGACCTGTAAGTTACTTTGGTATTTAGATGTCGATGTCTTATGTTTACAGTTTGTATGACCGGTTTTCAAGAGCATGTCAACATAAAGCTCGGCTGTAATACAAATTGGTATAATGATATGCTCATTGCAGTAATGCATTACTCGTAATTTATTTTGAGACCTATCTAACTTAATAATTTCTGTGTTAACTCTTGTTAGAATACGTTTGCAGACGAGTATTAACCAACGCTTATGTCATAACTTGACTCATTTGTATGGTCAATGGTAGCAACTACTTTAATAAACCCTACTTGTTTGCATGGTTGGTTAATCTGTAATGTTTTTATGCTGTTCCTAATAAATTGTGTATGTACATACAATAATAGGATAAAAAAGATGTAGTCTATAGAATAGAATAACGAGATTGCTTGGGTAGGCCTTAATCTAGCAGCAGATTTATCATAACTGATGATGATATTATGGAAAGTAACACCTGATAGTATTTTGTAATGTAGGCAATAAACTTAGTTACTTTTTTTCCTACAAATATAACTGCACAGCTGTCTATGCTGAATCTCTACAAAGCTCATACTTTCAGGTGTTAATTGTCCCCAGTCTCCCGTCTTCCTTCATTCCTACCTGGGTGTACCAATCCAGCTTTGTGCATCAGCAGTAGAGTGAGCAGCTCGGAATCAAAAGGTTGCGAGTTAAAATCCTATTTGGGGGGTTGACTCAGTCCATCATTTGTCTGGGTTCGATAAGATGGCTACCACTCTTTGGGAAAGTAAACAGCAGTTGTTTTATGGAAAGACCTGCTTCTGCCATTAGGAATGAGTACCGTAATTTCCACCACTGGCTCAGGGCTACTAACATGTTAGTACCACCTCAATGTTCATTTGTACAGGAAATTACTTTGCCTTTTTCTCTATACATGCACTTTAATTTACTCATGGCTTTCCATGCTGGCGAACTTGCAGATGAACCTCCCTCCCATGGGACTTGCTGGAAAGCAGGGGCGGCAACTGAAGACTCAGGAACGTCTCCGCAAACAGGCCAAGCCCATCTACCTGCAGTCACATGACGAGACGTGAACAATTGGTATAGCCCCCCCATGCACGGCCGTGTGGCATGTAAATACCACTCTGTAATTCTCATGCATTGTACATTAAAATATCTGATTTAATCAGTAATGCTTCAATAGTGTATTTTTGGGTAAGGCAATATAAGACCCTCTGCCATCCAACATAGCGAATTAAATGATCATGTCTCGTGTACAAGTGTTTAATGTGCCAATTATTTGTTTCATTCTACTGGTAGGTTGAACAAGTTCAATTTTAGTGATGAATTACAAATTTTCACTTGAAACGACGTCACGCATCCGCAGGACAAAATCAAGGAAGTCAGAATAAAACTTTAAACATTTATTTAAACAATGTTGGAATGTTCTTTAGACAATGTTGGAATTTGTATTATTTCTGAACTCGTCCATTTTTTACACGCATGTAACATGCCTTAATTTATTTACATTTAGTATGGTTGCAGTTATATTAAAATTACATTAACGCAATTGTAAAAGGACCTGGCAGCTTCGGGTAAAGCTTGAGTTATGGTTCATAGCATTGGAATGAATATTCCGTCCAGTATAACTGGTTGTATTCTTGTTTTAACTGCATAAACTAGAACATAATATATTCTTAGGTTTTTTTCGGTAAAGTCACGTAGGTAAAACATCAAAATTAATGAAAATAAAATAAAATAAAACAAAAATCACGACGTTTCGGAGGCAACACAAGTCTCCGTCATCAGGTGGGACCGTCACAGCCGAATTAGCTGCATCAAGTGCAGCTAATAATTAGCTGCATCAAGTGCACTTGATGCAGCTAATTCGGCTGTGACGGTCCCACCTGATGACGGAGACTTGTGTTGCCCGTCACAGCCGAATTAGCTGCATCAAGTGCAGCTAATAATTAGCTGCATCAAGTGCACTTGATGCAGCTAATTCGGCTGTGACGGTCCCACCTGATGACGGAGACTTGTGTTGCCTCCGAAACGTCGTGATTTTTGTTTTATTTTATTTTATTTTCATTAATTTTGATGTTTTACCTACGTGACTTTACCGAACAAACCTAAGAATATGATTCCTTGCAGTCACGAAAGCTTCAAATCTAGAATTAGAACATAATATATTACACCTCCTTGTACCTCATGAGTACATATGTAGTACCGTTGAGGACGCGTGCACACCGGAGTAGAGGCACACGTATTTATTTCACAACAGTCACTGGGGACATACAGTACTGGAGGGGGTATCGGCCCCCTCACCCGGATAGCTGGGAACACACGGCTAGCTACCCCTAGCCTGCCTCCTAATCCTCCAATTACTGGGCTAGGGGAGGCTGTCTGGCCCGACACTGGTCAGTCGGGCTACGGTACCCGGAGTCCCAGAGTCCTGGCACCACGCCGCTGGCTCGGTCCTGCGCGGCCCTGACAAGGGCGGCGTCCCAGGGGAGTCCAGGGCTCTAGCTAGGCAGTCTTCGGTCTTCAAGAGTTTACTTAAACATTCTGCCCCGAGCCCTCTGACACATCCCCCTTTATACTCCAACCCTGCTGAGGGGTGGGGCCCCGGGCTGCCTGGTGTGGACGTCGTTGAGAGCACCCCCCCCGTGCACTCACGTAGCCCCGCCCACTGTGTTTGTTTCCCATAAGCTGCCATGCATAACGGCTCTCTCTCTAACACCCCTACACTAGTTTCTCGTGTGATCCCATACATACAGCTCCTCCGTAACACCCCTACATCACCCCCCCCTGTACAGCTCGCAGCCGTCCCGGCTGCAACCTTGACAATAAAAGTTTATTCACCCCTCGATTCCCCAGCGTGTGCCTCATTTTTACAACAATAACGCAACGAGAAGAACAACAGGAAGGGAAAATAACCCGACGCACCCCACCCCCGAATAAATACGAAATCCGTACAACCAACGTATATACATTTTTTTCCAGGAAACCCCCCAGCACACACACAACACACAGCGAACACAACATTCGTACAATGCAATGTGCCAGGAACACACCACCGACGCCGCACACAGTGAGCATAACATGTGAACGTAGACAGGAAAAAAAAAATTTCAAAATTTTTTTTTCTTTTTTTTTCCCATTTTCACTCCGTGCATCACAAGAGTCTGCGCATTTTTGCGCGCGTCCTCGCCGCAGGCCCGTCACACGGGATAACCCCGGCCGGCAGGCCGTCGAGTGGCAAGTGTTCATCTCCGAGTGAGTGTTGTTGACGTCGCAAGACCCTCGGCATCCCCCGTGGGGGTCGGCGGGCGTGAGCCCGTCACTCCCGGTGCACCTGGGGGCGGGACAGCGGCAACACGTCAGGCGAGAGCAGCGGAGACGAACTCTTTGAGTCGGTCGCCCCCCCACATGTTCGGCCACGCGCGTGTGTAGTGGGACCTCGCACCGCAACGAAGGGTTTGAGCCTGGAGGGGTGTACAAACCACCGGCGCTTCCCCCATTTAATGCGTACGCACTGAGGTCTCAGGACCTCAACCACCTCGACGGGGCCCCGCCACGGCCGCACCAGTTTTGAGGAGGTCGCGAGTGGTACCTGGGGGACAGTGCAGCCATGCCCTGTCCCCCGGCTTCCACTGTAGCACATGCGCGCGACCCAGTCTGAGGCGCTCATTAGCCCTCTGCCGCATGTCAGAATTCTGCATGGCAGCATCCCGCGCCTCTGTCAATTTTTGCAGGTTAAATTTAACATGTTCGGCCAATTGAGTTTTTCCCTGTGGCGCTGGGATCTGCAGCTGGGCCCGAACAGGTGGGTCAGGTTCGCGGCCATACATGAGGAAGAAGGGGGAAAATCCCGTCGCAGCATGGGGGGCCAATCTGTATGCTGCCAGGACCCCCTGAATTTTCAAGTCCCAATCTGTGAGTCCGAAACCTGCTGTGACAACATCGACGTGATGGTACGATGCAACCGCTCGACCATCCCGTCGGTTTGTGGGTGATATGGAGAGGTACGAATCTTTTTCGTGCCCAGGATCTCACAGACCTGTTGGAGCAATTTGCCAGAAAATTTTTTACCCTGGTCGGTCAGCAGCCGCTCGGGAGCACCTTTGTCAAGGACATATCCCTGGACAAAGGCCTCCACGATGGCTGCTGCCGACTGGTTGGCCAGGGGCCAGGCCATAGGCCAGCGCGTGAAGTACTCCACCCCGGTTAACAAATATCTATTTCCTCTGGGGGTGGCGGGGAACGGTCCCAGAATATCCAGCGCGACAAGTTCGTTCACTCGGGAGACCCTGATAGACTGCAGGGGCGGGTTCGACTCCCTCGCTGGTGGTTTCCGCTGCGCACACCTAGGGCACGACCCTAACAGATCCCCGACATCTCTTGTCATGCCCGGCCAAAAAAAATCAAGTTGGAGCAAGGCCAGGGTCTTTTGGGTTCCCAGGTGGAGGAGGCGCTCGTGAGCGGCCCACACCACCCTACCCCGTAACCCCGAAGGGACCACCAGCCGGTGTCGATGAGATTTCCCGTCCCAATGCATTAACAACCCACCGAGCATTTCCCATGCGTCGGCATCACCCCTCCCCCACCCCCGGTCCCCGACGCGGCGGCGCAACGCAAGGAGGGAGGTATCTTCCATCTGCAAACGCCCCCATTCCGTGGCAGGCAACCCCAACAGGGAATCAGATCCCTGCTGTGCGATGGAATTCGTCATTGACGCTGCGTCGTCAGCAGCCGCCAAGACCGGAACAGGCATTTCACCAGGATGCCTGTGTAATGTAGTAACTCGGCGGGAGACGACTTCACGGGTAACACACTCTTTATTTTACCAAACTCGTTTATAGGTGACTAACACCTACTTTGTATCTCGGGTGACAAACACCCACTTAGTATCTCGGGTGACAAACACCCACTTAGTATCTCGGGTGACAAACACCCACTTAGTATCTCGGGTGACAAACACCCACTTAGCTACTCGGCGACTAACGCCACTGAGCTACTCGGGTGACCAACACCCACTTAGCTACTCGGCGACTAACGCCACTGAGCTACTCGGGTGACCAACACCCACTTAGCTACTCGGCGACTAACGCCACTGAGCTACTCGGGACACTCCCTGCCCGGGGTATCCGTCTTGACTGTGGGTCCCCAGCCCGACACACGTGGGCATCGGACCCCGGGTCCCACAGCCTCGCCTCCGAGCCACACAGGGCCCCGGTCCCCACAAGGACGGCGGGACTAGGGGTCTCGGGGCACTAGGTCTTCAGCTCCGTCTTCGGGTCTTCAACTGGGTAACTCTCCCCGAGTGCTCTCGCGCGTCCCCCTTTATACCCCACCTGCGGACGTCGCTGCGAGCACCCATCTTATTCGACCAATCACTCGGCGCTGGCTACGATCCTGTTTTCCCACATCTCATCGTGCCTCACCGCCCACGCCGCGCCGCCCCGTCATCTGTCACTCCCGGCGCGCGCGTCCACACCACGCCCACAACGCGTGCCCAACCCCGCACCCCGCGCCCCCCCGTGATCCATCACTGTCACAGTCGGCGCACGTCAACACCACCACTACATCACCCCCTACCACATAGCTCGCAGCCGACCCGGCTGCAATAAAAATATACAAACCGCCCTGTGTGCCCCGTAACACAACACAACAACAAGAACAACTACCATCCGCAACCATCAACCAATGCCACCGCGACAATAGAACAATATATACAAACCGGCGAGTGACAATAGCAATGTGTATGCAGAAAGAAAAATAAATGGAAAATTTTTTTTTTTCTTTTTCGACTCGTGCAGCGTCCCATTCTTTCCGAGCGTCCCTACAACGGGACATTACCCCGGCAGAGGGGAACACCGGGCGAGCTCGGTGTTGAAAAAAAAAAACGTCTTCATGAAAATTGTTGTGCCTTAGCCCGAGTCCGCCTTGCCGGTCCGTCGTACGGCACCAGACGCGGTTGAACGTCCGGTGGTGCCGGCGGTTCAGGAAGACATCGGCCAGGCATCGAGGACCCGTGCGTGCCGCGGGGTTCAGGCTCCCGACGGTCAGCAGCCGTCAAGGCCGAGGCACCGGGTTTTGTTGGGATGACTTGTGGGCCTGGTCGTCGTCCCGACGTGGTCCTGTGGCGCGCTGACGCGGGGCCCGGCACCCGGCTGCGACGTGACCCCGAAGGCCGCAGTTGTAGCAGACGACGGACGTCGTAGGTTTCGGTTGCTCCAGCTTGCGGGGTGAACGTGTGGGCGAACGACCTCCCGTTCTCCACTCCCCCGGACGCGATGCAGCGAAGGCCTGCTCCTGATCCGCAGCTGGCTGAGGTTCGGCGATCGTGGCGGCCAGTACCGCGTTCCCCGCCAAATTGCAGACGACCCCCGGCTTGCGTTTGAGGACCTCGTACGCGTGAATGCTCGTGGCGATCGCCAGGGAGCAGATATCCATCTCGTCCCCCACATTGATGGGGACCCCCAACTCGTGGGCCAACGCCAGCAGCTGCTCCATCACCATGGCGTCCTTCCCCTCCTTATCCATGCGGGGAAAAGCTGCGTCCGCCAAGGCGAGCAGTGCCGTGCGATAGGCGAGCGTCGTTTCTCCAGCCACCTTCCGCCGATCGTAGAACTGGTGGCGACACGTGGAGGGCGGTCCGAACACCTTCGCCATCAGGTGTAGTGCGGCCTGGAGCGTAGAGCGGGACGACCTTGCAGCAGATGTGAAGGCTGCAAGCGCGTCGTCGTCGAGCATCGCTGGCAACGCACGCAGGGCAGTGGTGTCGGACCACCCCGACATCTCCTGATGAGCGAGGAACCTTCGTTGGAAGGCTCCCCAGTCGCCCCCATCCGCCTTGAACGCCGACAGCGCGGGCAATCTTTGCTGGAGGACCCGATCGTCGTCGACGTCGGAGAGATTTTCCCGCGCTCCGCTGTAGTTGTGTAAAATGTCGGCTCGGTTGTCAGGCGCAAAATGGAGAGCTCCGGTGCGCGCTGATGATGTGGGCTGCGCTGAGCGGAGGTCTCCGGTCACGTGGTGTCCGTGTTTCCCGCCAATCGATGGCGGCCCCCCAAAAACGGCGGCAACTTCCAGACTTTTGGCGCGAAGCGCCTTTTGGCGGGATTCCTCCAACGTCGCTTCCTCCACCAACCCCGCAGCCGTTTTCCCGCTCGCCGGAACGGAGATGTCAGCCAAGACAGCGGCGGCGGCGAGTAGCAACTCCGCCAACCGGGAGTGCGCGTCTTGGAGGCTGGTGTCGGAGGCAAGCGGAGCGTCGGCCATCACCGCGAAGTGCTGCATCGGCGGCAACTCCTCGTCCTCTCCTCCCGAGGTTGGTGTCCCCGGTACGCCGTCGTCGTCCCGACCTCGCTCGTGGGTACGGGTAGTCTTCCTAGTGTCCATTCTTCTTGAAGACAGGTTCACTTCTGACGCCAGTTGTAATGTAGTAACTCGGCGGGAGACGACTTCACGGGTAACACACTCTTTATTTTACCAAACTCGTTCACAGGTGACTAACACCTACTTTGTATCTCGGGTGACAAACACCCACTTAGTATCTCGGGTGACAAACACCCACTTAGTATCTCGGGTGACAAACACCCACTTAGTATCTCGGGTGACAAACACCCACTTAGCTACTCGGCGACTAACGCCACTGAGCTACTCGGGTGACCAACACCCACTTAGCTACTCGGCGACTAACGCCACTGAGCTACTCGGGTGACCAACACCCACTTAGCTACTCGGCGACTAACGCCACTGAGCTACTCGGGACACTCCCTGCCCGGGGTATCCGTCTTGACTGTGGGTCCCCAGCCCGACACACGTGGGCGTCGGACCCCGGGTCTCACAGCCTCGCCTCCGAGCCACACAGGGCCCCGGTCCCCACAAGGACGGCGGGACTAGGGGTCTCGGGGCACTAGGTCTTCAGCTCCGTCTTCGGGTCTTCAACTGGGTAACTCTCCCCGAGTGCTCTCGCGCGTCCCCCTTTATACCCCACCTGCGGACGTCGCTGCGAGCACCCATCTTATTCGACCAATCACTCGGCGCTGGCTACGATCCTGTTTTCCCACATCTCATCGTGCCTCACCGCCCACGCCGCGCCGCCCCGTCATCTGTCACTCCCGGCGCGCGCGTCCACACCACGCCCACAACGCGTGCCCAACCCCGCACCCCGCGCCCCCCCGTGATCCATCACTGTCACAGTCGGCGCACGTCAACACCACCACTACATCTGCACCGACCCGACCCCAGGAGGCATGCGCATTCGGGGGTGGTTGGCATGCGCGACAGAGCGTCCGCGTTGGTGTGGCGAACGCCTTACGGTACATGGTCTCAAAATCAAAATCCTGGAGAACCTCCAGCCATCGAGACAATTGTCCCGATGGTTGTTGGACTCGCAGGGCGTACTGTAGCGCCGCATGGTCTGTACGGACGGTGAAACGCTGCCCGTACAGATATGGCCGGTACTGCTGGATGAAATAGACAATTGCCAGCAGTTCCCGACGGGTGACACAATATCGTTGCTCCGCTGGAGACAACACTCGACTACCGTACGCGACCACCCGTTCCACGCCCTCAACCACCTGGGAAAGCACGCCCCCAATACCTGTGTTGCTCGCGTCGGTATCGAGCACAAAGGGTTTTGAAAAATCGGGATAAACCAGGGGAGGGGCATTAACCAGAGCGTCCCGAAGGGAGCGGAACGCAGCCTCCTCCTCCTGTCCCCAATGGAAGCGGACCCCCTTTGACGTCAAAGCGTGCAGGGGCTTAGCAATGGTGGCAAAGTCCGCGACAAAGCGTCGGTAATATGACGCGAAACCAACGAAGCTCCTGACCTCTCCCAACGAGGTGGGAGTCGGCCAGGAGCTGACGACTGCGTTTTGGCGGGATCGGTAGCAATACCCGAGCGTCCAACGATGTGCCCCAAATAACGTACCGATTCGTGCAATAAATTACACTTTTGGGGTCTAAATTTCAAATTAGCAGCCCGCATTTTGAGGAAAACGGCCCGCAACCTCTGGAGATGCTCGTCAAATGTTCTGCTAAAGACGATAACGTCATCCAAATAGATTAAACACGAATCCCACTGCAATCCAGCCAAAACCAATTCCATCAATCGCTGGAAAGTCGCCGGCGCCGAGTGTAATCCCATCGGCAACCGGTTAAATTGGAAGAGACCATGTGGTGTACGGAATGCAGTTTTAGGCTTAGATTCATCGTCCAGAGGAAGCTGCCAGAATCCCAAAAGCAAATCCAATGTGGAGAAGAATCGCGCCCCCGCCAAGGCGTCCAGCGATTCGTCAATACGGGGAAGCGGGTATGCGTCAGCAACGGAAATTTTGTTGAGGCGGCGAAAATCGACGCAAAACCGCAACGATCCATCCTGTTTCTTAACCAGAACGATCGGCGCCCCCCACGGGCTGGTAGAGGGAGAAAAGATGTCGGCGGCTAACATGTCATCAACAGCCGATTTGACATGGTCCTTTTCGGCGGGACTCAGCCGGAAGGGGTTTTGGCGTATGGGCGCGCTGTCACCCGTATCAATATGGTGACGCAGCAAATGGGTACAGCCTAAATCGAATTTGTTCTGACTGAACACGTCGGCAAATTCGCGCAGGTGTGTCCTAAGTTTTTGACGCTCTACTTCCGACAGGTCCGTCGATCCCGCACAAAGCGCCTCAAGCCACCCTTCATCGGTGTCCGAATGTGGAAGCGGCAGAGTGGCAGTGCCAACGTGATTGGCGACAGGTTCCTCGCAGGGCACCGGCGTTGCGTGAGCAAGCACGGTCCCTTGAGGAATTACCACGGGCCTGCGACCCCACATTGAGGACCGCGATGAAAGGGTCCCCGTCCCCCCTTACGATGGTCTGGGCGGGAATTAAATGCGGCCCGCTAACCCCGGCCCTAGATGGCCCCAGCAGGACACCCTGGTCCCCAACACCCTTAGCGAAGGGCCTGCGAAGTTTTAGGGGCACCAACATTTGTGCCCCCGGCGGCACGCGAACCGTTTGAACGACAAACGCCGGTACCGTCGCGAACGCCGACCGAGCCGCAGTAGGGGAAGGCAAAAACTCCATCCGTCGTCCCGACGGGAGCTCAATGCAACCTTGATCAATCAAAATCCGAATTGGCATTTTGCCCAAGAAGTCCGTCCCCAGCAGGCACGGAACCGCCAGTGAGGAGGAAACAAAAATCGGGCCGGACAATTTAATAACACCGATCGAAATTTGTGCGCGAATCTGACCCATGATACCCAATGAGCCCCCGTTAGCAGCGTAGAATGGGACATTAACCGGTAGCAAAGGACGACTCTGGACAGGGAGAATGTTGTATATGAGTTCCGAAATGATAGTCGCCGACGCTCCTGTATCGACAAGGATACGCACTTCGACCCCGTCAATGTGCCCTACTACGGCCGACGACCCCGACGACGCAGCCACAACGCGATGGGCCAACACGGACCACTGCCTGGGTTCGATTTGGGTCCCCATAGTGGTGCGTGTTGGCCCGACGGTGCGCAATGTTGGCCCCCCGTTCGTTGCGGTGTGCTTGTGTGTAACGGGTGTGTGCTTTGGCCAAACATGTGGGGCGCCGCGACTCGCCGGGTCATGTTGATGGAGCTTGGAAGGAGGAGGAGGGCCGGCGTCCCGGCGAGGCGTCGTCCCCCGCTGTCGAGGAGAGCGGCACCCCGAGGCGACGTGGCCCCGGATGCCGCAGTTATAGCAGCGCGGGAGCGCAGGCGGTGATGACGGACGGTCGGAGCGGCCCGACCCATCCCGGCCCGCCCGTACTCCCACCCTCTGCTGCTGTCGGAAGTCGGCGGCGTAGACTTCCTCCGTCGGGGGGGTGACGGCAGCCACCGTACGCCCGGCCGCTGCCCTGCTGGCCTTCCGTCGCTGTGACAGGAGGTTAGCGTGGAGGAGCCGTGCCACCTGGAGGGAACCCATCTCCGTGTCTTCCTGTGCGACGATGGCGATGTCCATGTCGTCCGCCAGCAGAATAATTTTCTCAGTGACCATCGCGTCCACGCCTTGGTCATCCATACGAGGGAAGGCCGTCTTTGCCAACGCCAGAAGGCTCGTACGGTAGGCGAGGGGCGACTCCTTTGCTCCCCGCTGGCGATCGTAAAATCGCTGTCTGCATTCCGCCGAAGGTCCGTAGACCCCAGCCAGCAACTGCAGCGCCATCTGAAGAGTGGAGCGCTTGTCCCTCGGTGCCGACGTAAGAGCGGCGAGGGCGTCGCCGTCGAGGAGCGCCGGCAGCGCGCAGAGGGCTTCGGCGTCCGACCACCCCGCCATTTCTTGGTGCGCGAGGAAGCGCCGCTGGAACCCCCCCCAGTCGCCCTCCTCAGCTACAAACTCTTTCAGCGGGGGCAGCCTTTGGTGTAGCGCAGCGATCGCCGTGGAGGCCCGCGCTTTGCTGTCCCCGCAACTCGGCTGAGCATCGGCACGAACGACAGATGGAATCGCCTGTCGCGCTGATGGTGACGCTCCGTCCGTTGGTGGTGACGCGGCAGCCCCTGCGAGGCCGATGTCGGACCCCAAGTTGAGGCTGGCCACGCCCTCGGCAGCTGCTGCGGCGATGGCGGGAGATTCGAAGTTGAAGTCAGTAGAAATGGCGGGAAGGCGCAACGGTCGTCGGCCGTCCTCGCCCCGCGGCGGTCCAGTAGCCCCCAGCCGAGTGATGCTCTCGAGTGTGGCGGCAGCAGCATACAGCAGCTCCGCCAGCCTCGCGTGCGCCAGCCGAAGTCCGTCGGATGGCGACTCCCCTTCCTCCCGATGCCCCGGTAAGGATGCATTCGGCCCCGGCTGCTCGTTGCCCCCATCAGCCGTCTCTGGCACCGCACTTCCCGCGGTGTCCTTCGCCTCCTGCACCCCGGCCCGAGCTGTTCGGCGCGTGTCCATGTTCGTATTAGTTCACTTCTGTCACCAGATGTAGTACCGTTGAGGACGCGTGCACACCGGAGTAGAGGCACACGTATTTATTTCACAACAGTCACTGGGGACATACAGTACTGGAGGGGGTATCGGCCCCCTCACCCGGATAGCTGGGAACACACGGCTAGCTATCCCTAGCCTGCCTCCTAATCCTCCAATTACTGGGCTAGGGGAGGCTGTCTGGCCCGACACTGGTCAGTCGGGCTACGGTACCCGGAGTCCCAGAGTCCTGGCTCTGGTTCACGGGACCACGCCGCTGGCTCGGTCCTGCGCGGCCCTGACAAGGGCGGCGTCCCAGGGGAGTCCAGGGCTCTAGCTAGGCAGTCTTCGGTCTTCAAGAGTTTACTTAAACATTCTGCCCCGAGCCCTCTGACACATCCCCCTTTATACTCCACCCCCGCTGAGGGGTGGGGCCCCGGGCTGCCTGGTGCGGACGTCGTTGAGAGCACCTCCCCCGTGCACTCACGTAGCCCCGCCCACTGTGTTTGTTTCCCATAAGCTGCCATGCATAACGGCTCTCTCTCTAACACCCCTACACTAGTTTCCCGTGTGATCCCATACATACAGCTCCTCCGTAACACCCCTACACATACAAGACTGTTGTTTGAGGTTAACTGATTTAACTTAACCCATATTGTATTAAACGCTGTCAGCTGGTGCAAAATTTTCACTGCATTCATGTTATTCCTCTTTTTCATGAGGGATGACAGTAATGTCATGCATTTTAGCAATGGTGTATATTTTGTGGTATAGAATCGCACTAAATAAAGCAACTCCAAAAAAGTTGTTATCATTTTCGCACAATGCAGAAGGTCTAAGATGGATTTTGTGAAATGCCAGCATGAGAACTGGAAATGTTGCAGGTTATTGTATCTATTACTAGCATAAGTACCCGGCGTTGCCCGGGTGAAAAATATATTTCTTAATAACCTTACATATATACACAGATGGGCTGCCCCCCCCCCCCAGCCACGATCTCCTGGGCCGCTGTGCAGTAATATGTACGGCCTATAGTGTGGTGGGGTGTCGAGGCCTAGTACCGTGCAGAGCCTCCGGCCTCGCCTAAATTGTCCACCCGGCTGAGGCTGGGTACAGGGGCCGTTACCCCCCCCCCCCCCCCGCGCTACAATAATACTGTCTAATCGCTATAATTGTATTATCTACCGACCCTATAATAGTAATTGCACACATTGTGGTGGGGGGGGAGTGAAGAGGACGTGAAACTTTGATGAATTTACCTCAGAGTCGCGTGTTAATGCGTGCGCATATTTTTAACGGGAATTAAAAATGGCGTCCACCCCGCAGCGAATGCGTCGCTACCCGTTGCCAGGGGCAACCGCCGTCCAATGAAACTGCGTATGGTCCGGCGACACACAGACAAACAGACACACACACAGACAGACAGACGGACAGACTGACAGATTTGCGATTTTATATATATAGATACGATAATATATACCATGGTCTGTCCTGCTAACGTCCCTTCAATTATAAAGTTATTTAGTGTAACCAGGTGAGAATTCAAGAGACCAGGTTAGTATTATTTGCAAGATTAAACATTCTTGACTTAAAGCTTACGTGACTGCAGGAATTCATATTATTTGGGTCTTTCGGAAAGCCACGTAGATAGAAAAATAATAAAAATATCACATCGTTTCGATCGCAATACAAGCAATCGTCATCAGGTGAAAAAATATAGTGGGAGAGCTGCTGTAGCAGGATGTTATATAGGTGTAATAAACCTTTTTGAGACGGCTTCCGGAATCAGTCCTTTTTATTTTCAACTTCCACAGTTACACTTCACACACTCCCCGTTGCTGACAGACAACGGAGAGAGGGCAGACTTCCCGCCAAGTCCCCACCGCGCACGTGGCACCCAGAGCCCCCGTACGCGCGTGACTCCTGCTCTTCTCGTTCCCAAGTCTGCTCTCGAATGCTCTCTCTCTCTCTCTCTTAATCCCTTCGTCACGTGGTACCCCCCAGCCAATCCTTCATAGACCACGTTGACCATTCCCGATGGTTCCCTGTCAATCCCGGGACCACGCCTCTGATCCGGTTCCCCATTAGCTGAGGCCCCGATTGGCCAGGCCAATCACCCCTGCTAACATGCCGTGATCACGCCGAGGCCATGCTCCCTGGCTCATCCCTTATTGGCTACAAAGCGGGACCGGCAAGCCAATCCCCACGTGAACCCTCTATGGCTGTTATTACATCACCCCCCCCCCCCCCCCGGTGAAAAAAATCAGCCGTCTCGGCTGGGAAAAGGGTGATCAACCAATTCCGTAAAACATCTTATTAGGGCACCAAGGTGCATTTAACAATAAAGGGTGAAACGGCGTCCCCGCGCCGAACAACACTTAAAAACAGAGTCACCCATGAAAAACCCGACATACATTAGGGCGCCCCTGCAGCGCGGTAACGACAGGGAAGAAACAGCTAGACGATCAAACGTTAACGAAACGGGAGAGATTTCGATCGCGTACGCGACGCGGGACCCTCTCTGCTTCCAGCGCATGGTCGCTTTGCTTTCAGATCGACAGGAGGTGTTAGGTTTGAAGAAGAAGGTTGTTGGTTCTTGGTCATGTCCAGGGCAGGCCCCGTTGGAGGGGGGGCAGCGGGGGCTTCCTCCGCCCTCAGAACCTGTTCATCTGTAGGAGGCACAACACAGTCCCCCTTGGGATCAACGGGCGTGGCAATCGGCGTAATCGGCCTGGCAGAACCCGGCAGGTCAGCTAGTGGGGATGAAGGACCGACACGCGCATCAACATAGAGTTTAAGTCGCGAGGAATGAACATACCACTGACGTTTACCGTACTGAACGCAGATACTCTGTGAGTTCCGAACATCTACCAGCGTCACGGGTCCCCGCCACGGCCTGTGCAGTTTAGGGGATGTGCCCACCGGTACCTGGGGGCAGTGGAGCCACGTCAGGTCTCCCACTGACCAAGGCATGCGAGTACGCGATCGACGCACATACCGTTCGTTCCTTGCCTGAGCACGGGCCGTCGCACACCTGGCAGCCTCTCGCGCCTCCGTAACTCGTTCAAGCGAGTTCCACACGTGATCAGGCAAGGAGCGGGACGGTTGTTTACTCGGCTTACCCAGTTGCACATCGATGGGTGGAACATTCTCACGGCCATAAATAAAAAAAAAATGGTGAGTATCCCGTGAACGTGTGTGGAACCATGCGGTATGCCGCTAAGACGCCTGGTATGTACAAGTCCCAATCGGTTTGCTTTTCACTGACCGTGTGGCAAAGCATAGCCGAGAGGGTACGGTTGAATCGTTCCACCATACCATCTGTTTGTGGATGGTATGGGGAGGTGCGAATTTTCTTTGTACCCAGCGCGTCACAAACCTCCTTAAGCAATTTAGAGGAGAAGTTCTGCCCTTGATCTGTGAGCAGCCTCTCAGGTGCCCCCTTATCCATGACATACCCGTTCAAGAAAGCGTCGGTGATGGACGCAGCCGTTTGGTCGGGTAGAGGCCAGGCCATCGGCCATCGAGAAAAATATTCCACCCCGACCAGAAGGTATTTATTGCCCCTAGCCGATGGGGGAAACGGGCCCAGAATGTCCAGAGCAACCAATTCGTTGATGCGGGACACCTCAATGGAACGTAACGGCGGTACATAGTGGTTCCGAGGCGGTTTCCTCTTCGCACAATCATGGCATGAGCGGACAAAGTCATTGACGTCTGCCGTCATGCCGGCACAGAAAAAATCCTTTTGCATCGCAGCCAAAGTCTTTTGGACGCCGAGGTACATCAACTTATCAGCGTGCAGAGCACGAAGCAGGTCGTAGCGAAGCGAAGTAGGCACGACCAAGCGTGGTCGGTCAGACAACCCGTCGGTGCACATTAACAGTCCCGACTTGCCTCGGAACATCTGCCACTTCCATCCCGCCAATTGAGCTTTTTGTTTCCCTATCAATTTCCGTAGCGGAGACAGCGAGGCATCAGCCTCCTGCTCACGTAACCAGACCGCGTGCGGCAGCCGTAAGGTATCATTGGTGTCCACCGACACCTTCTGGTCGTCCTCATTCGCTATCGCCCCCACGTCGTCCTCATTTGCTATCGCCCCCATAACCGGGCAGGGCGAGGTGGGCGGTGCCGCGCAGCGGTGCGTGCCCGTCAGGCAAGTGCACGGAGGAACGAGTGGCAGCCTTGAGAGCGCGTCAGCGTTCGTGTGACGGGCCCCCTTACGATATGTAATATGGAAGGAAAATTCCTGTAACGATTCCAACCACCGAGCCAATTGGCCTGATGGCTGGTCCAATTTCAAGGAGTATTGCAAAGTCGCATGATCAGTGCGAACGAGGAATTTCCTTCCATACAGGTACGGCCGGTACAATCGAACAAAATGCACAATTGCCAAAAGTTCCCGCCTTGTCACGCAATATCGCGTTTCCGCAGGGGACAGAACCCTGCTGCCGTACGCCACCACTCGCTCAACCCCGTCCTTACGTTGCGACAAAACGGCCCCAATGCCGATATCACTAGCATCCGTATCAAGGATGAACGGCTGTGAGAAGTCTGGGTAATCTAGCGTAGGCGCCGTGGCGAGGTGGTCCCGAAGCGCTCTAAAATAACTTTCTTCCTCCGCTCCCCATTTAAACCTTTGATTTTTGCCCGTTAGAACGTGTAATGGTTTCGCCAACGTCGCAAAGTTCTTAACGAAGCGGCGATAATAGGAAGCGAATCCAATAAACCGCCGAACATCACCCACGGAAGTGGGTGTGGGCCACTCTCGAACACATTTGGTTTTCAGAGGGTCAGTGGACACGCCGTCCGAGCTGACAATATGACCCAAGTAACGGACGGAGTGTTGCAAAAGGTGACATTTTCTAGGTTTAAACTTGAGGTCAGCCGCCCGCATTCTTTGAAAAACCGTCTCTAGGCATTGGAGGTGTTCCTCGAACGTGCGGCTGAAAACAATGATATCGTCTAAATATATGAGGCACGTTTCCCACTGTAGTCCAGCCAACACCAATTCCATGAGCCGTTGAAACGTCGCCGGAGCCGCATTCAAGCCCATAGGCAACCGATTGAATTCAAAGAGACCTTGCGGCGTGCGGAATGCCGTTTTGGCTTTTGACTCGTCATCGAGGGGAAGCTGCCAAAAGCCCGAGGACAGATCAAGGGTGGAAAAGAATTTAGCACCCGATAAAGCATCCAATGAGTCATCCATCCTCGGTAAGGGGTACGCGTCCGCCACCAAAATTTTGTTCAACCGGCGGAAATCAACGCAAAATCTTGTACCACCATCTTTTTTCTTAACCAGAACGACGGGCGCGCCCCAAGGGCTGTTGAACGGCGAAATAATATCCGCCGCCAGCAATTTATCTACTGCTCCGCGCACGTGTTCCCTTTCAGCTGGGCTCATGCGATGAGGGTGCATACAGATGGGAGGTGTCGCACCGGTGTCAATATGGTGCGACAAAAGCGACGTGCGGCCGAGGTCCAAATCATTTCTACTGAAAACATCTGCGTACCGTAGCAACAGCGAACGCAGAGCATTCCTTTGTTCATTCGACAAAGAAGAATTTTCCCCGCATAAATCTGCGATCCAGCGTTCTTGCGAACGATCGTGTGGAGGCCCACCAGCGGGCATCCGGGCGCGCGGCATTTGGTCACAAGAGGCGAAATCGGTAGTGGCGTGAGCCAGTACCGATCCCTCCGGAACAACAACGCAGTCAGGTCCCCCATTCAACACCTGTATGAAAGGTGCCTGACCTGGTCGCACGATCGTTTGTGCCGCCGCCAAGGAAAAAGATTTAGCTACCGAATTCGATGGGGATAATAGCACGCCCTTCGCATCCCTTCCAATTTGAAGGGGTTTCCGATAATGCAGCGGAATGAGCATTTGCGCTCCCGACGGAACCTCCACTGTAGCAGCGACCACGGCAGTAATTGCGTTACCTGTAGGCGCACTGGCCAGCAGGGAAGGCAGGAACGACATCCTACGACCCCCCGGCATTTCCAAACAATCCTGGTCGACGCGTATTTTCAGCGGCATCCGGCGCAGGAAATCAGTACCAAGCAAGCATGGGACAGCTAGCGAGCGAGAGATCAACACAGGTCCTGCGGCGGTAATATTTCCGATAGCGATGCTCACATCTACCTGACCACAGATACCCATGCTACCTCCATTTGCGGCAACACACGCATCATTAACCCTGCGTATCCGCGACGTAGGGATGAACAAATGAAAAATAACATCTGAAATGATGGTAGCAGATGCGCCAGTGTCCACCAAAATACGGACGTCAACGCTGTCGATGGTACCCCGTACCGTCGACGAGCCCGACGCCACAGCCACAACCCTGCGAGCCAATTTCTTCCACTGTGTAGCAGAGCGTGTAAATGGTGCAGGAGAAGTAAAATTATCCTTAGGAGTGTAAGAATGAGTGCGAGTGGATGAATGATGTGACATGACCTGCCAGGTGTCCGATTTGTGCCGACTCGCCCGAGGTTGTTGCAGTTCCGCAGCAGGTGGAGGAGATGGAAGTCCCCTTGGCGGAAGAGGCGACAGCAGAGGTCGGCTACGGCAGTCACGGGCGAAATGGCCTCGTCTGCCGCACTTGAAACACGCGGCCGTCGTCGGCCGGCGGTCGGATGACCCGGCCCCCGCACGTGGACGGCCTGCGTAGTCACCACGCTGGTCACGCAGCCGCCATCCCGGAATCCCATGCAGAACAGCAGCAGCCAGCATGTCGTCGTCGCCAGAGTCGTCGGAGCAGTGGACAACCAGTCGTGGAGACCACCCCAAGGGCGGCCCGTCGATTTCGGGTTTCCCCGTCCACGCCGCCATCTGGTCCCAATGCTTGATATTAAACTTAGCGTCCAGGCAGCGCGCCACCCATCGCGATGTAAGCGGTTCGTGGCCGCACACTGGTAGAGAAATGTTGAGCTCCTGAGACAACTCCAGCATACGGGAAAGTATGAGAGGATCCAAATGATCGGCCGTCGCGTCGGGATAGGCAGCCATGGCCAGCGCCATCAACGCCCCCCGATAAGCCAAAGGCGACTCCTCCGATCCTCGGCGACGCGACATAAATTTTCTGGTGGCTGACATCGGCGGGTCGTAAAATTCCGCCATTTATGCGAACGCATCTCGCAGTGTCTTCTTCTTGGACGCCGGGATGAAGCGAAAGACCCCCAGAGAAACATCATCAAGCAGTGTAGGTAGTGCTCCCAGCGCCTCCTGCTCCGTCAAATTCACGGATCTAAAGGCTGACTCGAAGCGCCACGTAAAAGCACTCCAATCGCCCCCGGCGAGAAATTCTTTAATCTGTGGAAGGCGATGTCCGCGGTGGCAAGCGCGCGCCGCGGGCGTCTCCGACTGCTGTTCCCGCGTTCCACCCATCGCAGGCAAAATGGTGTCCGGCGGCCGCGTGCGGCAGGCGCGCCCAAAATGGCGGCCGACGGCTCCAGCGCAGCCGCCCCGCCCAAAATGTCGGCTTCTTCCCGCGTGGCAGGAGCAATGGCGGATTCCGATTCTTTTGTAGGACCCCTTCCCGCGGTGTCCAGCTGATCTGCAATCTGGCGACCCATGGCTGGTGAGGACGCCACCGCGGTCACCAGACTCAGCAGAATGGCACGTAACAACTCGATCTGCTCCGCCATCAGCCGCCATCCGTCTTTCGTTCCTGCGGTGGTCGCATCTTCTCCCAGTCGACGCTGAGAGGCGTCGAGGAGAGCAGTATCAGCAGGCGGCATAGGGGCTGTAGTCCCCAACAGCTCATCTTCGTATGTCTCGACCTCTTCCTCCGATGGAGGCTCTGGCAGGTTCTTTTTTCTGAGGTGCTTGGACATCTTGACGATCGTCCAAACGGTCGCAGAAGAACTTCTGACACAAATGTAATAAACCTTCTTGAGACGGCTTCCGGAATCAGTCCTTTTTATTTTCAACTTCCACAGTTACACTTCACACACTCCCCGTTGCTGACAGACAACGGAGAGAGGGCAGACTTCCCGCCAAGTCCCCACCGCGCACGTGGCACCCAGAGCCCCCGTACGCGCGTGACTCCTGCTCTTCTCGTTCCCAAGTCTGCTCTCGACTGCTCTCTCCCTCTCTCTCTTAATCCCTTCGTCACGTGGTACCCCCCAGCCAATCCTTCATAGACCACGTTGACCATTCCCGATGGTTCCCTGTCAATCCCGGGACCACGCCTCTGATCTGGCTCCCCATTAGCTGAGGCCCCGATTGGCCAGGCCAATCACCCCTGCTAACATGCCGTGATCACGCCGAGGCCATGCTCCCTGGCTCATCCCTTATTGGCTACAAAGCGGGACCGGCAAGCCAATCCCCACGTGAACCCTCTATGGCTGTTATTACATAGGTTTGAGATGGGTTTAGCCCAAGGGTAAGTGGGTGGGGCTAGAGATGGAATTTGCATGTAAATGTAAGATCGGAGAGCTGATATACCTCCACAACGACGCAGCTGTGGAGGTGGCCATTGTATTGTGAGAGATTATCATGTCAATGTAAGCGAACCACCACAACGGTGGCTGTGCTAGTGAGACATTTAGCGTGTATGTAACTCAGAGTCGGAAATAACTGCTAACATCGGCAGGTAGAATGGAAACATCACAGCCAGTTATGACTTCAACTGGTTTATAACGTCCTTCCAATGATTGCTCAGTTTGTACTTATCTTCTCGGTGGAAATTGTGTCTGTGTTTATATATCTGGATGGCTTCATGAACTAATCTTTGTTGATAGCCAGTGGGTTTGCAGAGTACGTTCGTCTTGGAAAAATATATTTCGTGTGTGCCCACAGCGTTAAAACAATGATCAGCCACGGCTGAGGTATTGGTCCTCCCGTGTTTCAGATCTGCCTTATGTTCACGAACATGGTCCAAGACATGTCGCTTAGTTTCCCCACTGTAACTACTGCTGCAGGCACAGCTTAGTTTGTAGACACCGGGGTATTGCATGTCAGGGATCACATCCTTCACAGATGGGATCAGATCACAAATGTTACGTACCATGTTGAATCGAACCTAGATCTTGTGTTTGCTCATGATTTTGGAAATCCTTTTGGTAACCCTTGCTATGTATGGCAAGGTGATGGTTTTGATTGGGTCCTCAGATGGTTCTTTCCCAACGGTTGGGGTGATGGCTTTACGGATTGTGTAGTCCGAATAACCATTCATCGTGAGGGCTTGGTGTACGTGCTCCAGTTCACTGGCTAGGTGGTGATGGTCGGAAATACAATGAGCTCTATGGTGTAGAGTTTTGATAAGGGAATTCTTCTGGGATGGATGGTGGTGGGAGTCAGGGTTTAGGTAGGCATCTGTATGGGTGGCTTTCCTGTAGACAGTGTCCCATTTGAGCCATCTGGTCTGTTTTCGATTAACACATCTAAGAATGGTAACTTACCATCCTTTTCCACCTCCATGGTGAATTTAATGGCTGGGTGTATGGAGTTTATGTGGTTGAAGAATTGGCCCATCGCTGGTAGGCCATGTGGCCAGATGACGAACCTGTCATCTACATTTCTCTTCCACAAGGAAGGACGTAGGGTGGATGCCTGGATGGCATCTGTCTCAAGTTTTTCCATGAAAACATTGGCTACAACTGGAGATAAGGGCGAACCCATTGGGGTTTGTAGAATGTTCCATTCCAGTTGAAGTAAGTGTTGGTGAGGCAGTGTATAACCAGGGCCAGTACATCAGCATTCAGTCCTTGTTGGACCAAATATTCAGTGATTGCAATGGTGTCAGGCACAGGAACTTTGGTAAACAAAGATATATCGAAACTGACAAGCAAATCACCTGGAGATAGTGAGATGTCCTTATATTCTTAGGTTTTTTCGGTAAAGTCACGTAGGTAAAACATCAAAATTAATGAAAATAAAATAAAACAAAAATCACGACGTTTCGGAGGCAACACAAGTCTCCGTCATCAGGTGGGACCGTCACAGCCGAATTAGCTGCATCAAGTGAGGAGCTAATTCGGCTGTGACGGTCCCACCTGATGACGGAGACTTGTGTTGCCTCCGAAACGTCGTGATTTTTGTTTTATTTTATTTTCATTAATTTTGATGTTTTACCTACGTGACTTTACCGAAAAAACCTAAGAATATGATTCCTTGCAGTCACGAAAGCTTCAAATCTAGAAGAGATGTCCTTAATTAGAGATACCAAGTGAGCTTAGTTAAGTACAGCTGAGCTGGTCTTACCAGTGAATGGTTGTAGGGTCTCAGACATAAATCGGGCCAGTTTGTAGGTGGGTGAGTCAGTGGTGGAGACGATAGGCCGGAGTGGCGTACCTTTATGGATTTTTGGTAAGCCATAAAATCTGGGTGATCGAGCAGCAGAGGGTTTTAAGGAAAGTTAAGTACAGCTGAGTTGGTCTTACCAGTGAATGGTTGTCGGGTCTCAGACAGAAATCTGGCCAGTTTGTAGGTGGGTGAGTCAGTGGTGGAGACGATAGGCCGGAGGGGCGTACCTTCATGGATTTTTGGTAAGCCATAAAATCTGGGTGATCGAGCAGCAGAGGGTTTTAAGGAAAGTCGCTTGGTTGGTTCGATTAAAGATGTCGAATCAGTGATGATGCTGTTGGTTTTCGTAACCAGGTGGTTGGTAGGATCTCTTGATTTTGGTATAGCTGCCATTAGGTAGGTCCTGAATTTTGTTATTGTATGTGGTTTTGTCCATGACAGTGGCATTGCCCTTATGTCTTCACTTTTTTGAAGAGATGCCGTGACACTCGGGTAATACTGATCGCCTTTACACTGACATCTGCTGCTGTCACTTATCCTAATGCTAAACAGATCTCGTTCAGGGCTGGCCTCGCCCTGATCACAGAGAGAAAAAGATTGCTCCGATTTGAACTAGACAATTTAGACAAGACTCTCTTGCAATCGCACTTAACATTGACAGAAACATGTCTACATATTATTGGGACCATGTAGATAACATGACAGCCTCTTCAGCCGCCTCAATGGCAGCTAGATGCAAAGATAACCTGAGTTCCAAGTTCAACCTCCTTTCCAAGAAGCCAGATCCACACGTAAAAAATTTAGACTGACAAGATTGTTATCAATCAGAGTAACAGCCCAATTTTCGCTTACATTGACATGTTAATCTCTCAATACAATGGCCACCTCCACAGCTGCGTCGTCATGAAGGTATATCAGCTCTCCGATCTTACATTTATATGCAAATTTCATCTCTTGCCCCGCCCACTTGCACTTGGGTTAAATCCATCTCAAACCTATATAACATCCTGCTTCAGCAGCTCTCCCGCTATATTTTTTTCACCTGAGGATTGCTTGTTTTGCGATAGAAATGTGATATTTTTTATTATTTTTATATGGCTTTACGGAATGACCCAACGAATATATTAAACATTATTTGGTGATGCTGCGTTGGAAGTGGTGCACAATCACAATGAACAAAAAATAACTCGTGCATTTCCTCTTTAGTATAATTTGAGTTATGGAAAGGGGTTTCCTGCATCGAATCGCGGCCATGAATCATAACACCCCCGATTATCATGCAGTAACGTTGGTGATGCAATGGCAGAGATCGGATAGAAACATTGACATGACAGTAATTGCAATGGATGGAACACAAGCTAAAAATTGCAAAGCAGCATGGGACAATATGCTGAGAATTATACCGAGAGAGAAGGACGCATGGGTTAGAGGACACACGCAAATTATTGATATTAATAATAGAGACGATGGCTCTGGTGGAGACTAATGCTGAATAGGCAGCCAAAAGAGGGGGACGAGTGAGCCCTGGAGGGCGCCGTGTGCAATTGCTCCATGGAGAGCGGCACGCGTCACCATAGATGGTCACGTTTAGGGGAGGTCTTTTAACAGTCAAGGGTGGAAAAAACTAGATTTTTTTTTGCTAATTTTATCGGGTTATTGGTTTTATTAAAAACCCCCGATTTTGTCGAAAGAAACCATGGTTTTAATCCGGCAAGTCAAGTTGTCAATCGGCGCCAGAGTCATCGGATTCGCTGTCCTCTTCGATCATCTCAACCGCGCCGTCGAAGAAGGCGAGAATGTTGCTCTTGATGAAGACGAGCTTCTCCACCGACTTCACGCTCGGGCTGTTCCTCAGCTTGCGGAGTGAATGAAGGCCATGGTGGAGAATTTCCTCTCGGATGCGGCACTGGACGTGGCAATGCTGAACAGCTTGACGGTGATCTTTTGCAGCTCAGGCCACTCACTGCCATCGGACAGCCAATACTCCATCGGCGTCTTGCGACCTTTGACCATCATCTTGTAGCGGAACGTGTTGTCTTCTCCTTGGTGGGGGCTAAAATTATAGGGATTAACAGGCAATAAAACCGAAAAAAACGGATTTTTGGCCATCAGAGATTATCTGTTTTTTTTTAATTAAAACCATGAAAAACCCGATGGAAAAAACCCCGATGCTGGCAACCTTGTTAGCAGTGGATACTGGCCAACGATTTTTAAATCCTTTATATTAAGTTCACTTGCTTGCTTTCTTAGGACCGTGCAAATCTTTCGGTCGTTTTTTAACCCACTTCCCGTTATCCAATCGGGCTGACATTTTCCACACAGACTCGTTGTGCGTGACAATTAATGTTCGTGAAAAAATGTTTACATTTTTTTACACTTTTTAAGACAAAAATATTATATTTAATTACCAATTGCTTAATGCTGCCATGCAATCATCTGACCCATAGGTGGCAGCCATCTCAAGCCAGAGGACGAGAGGACTCTAGCCGCCACGCATATAAAGGATTTATAGTGAAAAACTTTGTTTTTACGGGTTATACTTGTTTTAACATACATTGTGAATTTACATGCTTCTGCAAAAATTACCTAAATGCATTGCAAAACTTTATTTGCAGAAGATATATTAATGCAACATTAATTGTGTGCACCGTTCAAGTTCTGTTTTGTTTTTGCCAATTGCTTTTTTGTACCTTTTTTTCGTTTTGATGACCCCGGGTCACTTGCAAATGAGACGATCGTCGCGTCGTGTGTTCTCGTCGAGTTAAAATGAAATCAACTTGGCCCTGAATCCTGTTGGACACAGTCAGACAGCGCAGACGGCAGCGCCAATTACTTAATTCGAGACGTCGCTTACACGCGGTGCTGACGTCACTGTTGTTGCCAAGTCCCTATTACCGGAAGTTCGTCACGCGGCGCTGTCACTCTCGGTGGGGGGTGGGGGGTTGGTGGGGGCGATCCCCGCACGTCACGGCCTCGTTTGGCAGCGAAGTGGTGGTGGTGGGAGGGGCGCGGACGTCACGTGACGTCGGTTGGGAGTTTGCATCACGTGGTGTCGGTTTTACGTCACGTGGCTGCAGGGGAAGGGGGCAGCAGAAGGGTTTGGAGGAGAGGCGCGAGAAGAGCAGAGGAGAGGCGAGAGAAGAGCGGAGGAGGTGGAGGAGGAGGAGGAGACCCGAGAGTCGGCGGACCAGAGCTCCGAAGACGCACGCCGCCGGACGCCATGTCTACGGCACACGAACTCAAAGAGCAGGGCAATCGCCTGTTCGGCAACAGGAAATACGACGATGCCATCCAGTGCTACACCAAGGCCATTGTGAGTGACGCGGACGTGATGGTGGTGGTAGTGGTGTGATAGTTGTGGTTAGTAGCGGGGTGGGTGGTGGTGATGATGGTGGTTGCGGTGGTAGCGACGGTGGTGATGAGTGCTGGTGGTAGTGTTGATGATTGTGATGCAGTAATTGTGGTGCTGGGAGTGAGGATGCTGATAATTGTGGTTGTGGTAAAGATGATGGTTATAATAGTGATATTTGTGGTGAGGGTGGTGCACCAAGCCTGGCACAAGCGCCATGGTGACGTCACACGGCGTTTGTTGTTGGTTGTGCTGTCGCTGGTGCCCGCTCACCACTACCTGGCAGCAGTTGTTGATGCCCTCTCCCCTCTTGTCTGGTTCCTCCTCGCGAGGCGTTCTTCTCTCAACAGGGAGTGAGCAAATACTGTGCGCATTACAAGTTTAAATTATATAAAAATTACATTAACCCATGGTAGTTGTACTCATGATGGGAGTTGTACCAATGGTGATTATTAATTATACTTTAGTGTTGTGGGTGCTGGTGGCGATGGTGGTGGTAATTATGGTGGTGGTGATTTATTGGTGATGTAAATAATTTTAGTGATGCATTTGTGTGTTTTATAAGTGGTGAATGTGGTGGTGGTAATCGTCGTTATGGTTGTATTGTTTTGTTCGTGGTGGTGAGGTGATTTATTATATTCATCATTGTGATGTGGTTGATAGCGGTGGTTATGATGATCGTGGTGATAATGCTGATTGTCATATATCTGGTGGTGGTGAAAATGATTGTTATGGTGATTATAACGACGGTAGTGGTCGTGGTGATGGTTGTGGCATTTATGGTGTTCGAGGTGGTAAGTGATGAGGGCGACTGCGATGGTAATTATGATGGTGGTCGTGGTGGATGGGCGATCGTAGTTTTGATAATATTGATTGTATCATGATCATGCCGGCAGGGTCTCTGGTGGGGTATAACGGCGCTGGCGTCGCTCATGCTGTGCATAGGGGTGTGGGAGTGGACGTGCCTCGGGCCGTGGCGATAATCTAACGATCGCCTCGCCAGGGGCAGGGGCTGTTTTTATCGCTGCCAATCAACAGGAGACATGTGGAAGCTGATGCTGTTGCCCTCACTGTGTCTGCTGTGTACACAGTGCTATGCCAGTGGAGACGTCTGACATTGACAGCAGCATTTCGAGTGGGCACACCATCAATGTTAACTACACTCGGGTTCTATGTTTCGGCATTTACAGTGCGTCCATTGGAAGTTGCAAGTGCATTTTGCTAAACCAGGTGAGACCTGGGTACCATATACGACAAAATCAATAACGTAAAAACAAATTACAAACATAAAGCAAATTAAAATCATAGCAAAAGCATCCAACTTCAAATTAGGTCAAACAACTGCGTTTCAGAAAAATCGAAAACAGTGCACATCTATGAATCGCTAGATAAAATACGTTTCCTGCTATGAACGTTGGCTCGGACAAATTACTTTTAAAGTCTTCATATTTACATTAGGTTGCAGAAACATCTGAATGTATTTAGTGTGCTTATTACACTAATATATACACAGACAAGGACATGTGTCACAGACATTGATTTACCAGAAATATAGAGCACTGCTATCAGCTATGACGGCGAGGCTCTTCACTAACACTTGGGATCACACTCAAATGACCAGAAGGCTAACCACTGGTGGCTCGCACTGATTCTTTGAGTTGGACTACAACCATTCAGGGGTTTTACGAGCTCTAATGTTACTTTAGCAGATGTTATCATTTGCTTACCCAGTATTACAGTTGATATGCCCATATAATATTTTTTTAAAGCTGTTTACAGTTTCAGACTTGTAGTAATTTTACTACAGGTGCAAACAGTAGGGATGTTGGTGGTTCGAAGGCTCAGGTAAGCTCCACAGTTTCTGACAGGAGTTTGTAGCAATGTGCTGTGTCAGTGAGGGTGTCTAACGTTGACCAAAGCCTTTCACTTATGGATAAGACGACATGTTACAGGTTTCCTTGCAACTAGAATATGGTGTGTACTGTACTATTTCTACGGCAACATATAGAGTGGTTGCTCAACGTTATTACCGCTGCTAACCCTTACTTGGTAGCATTCGTGTTGTTTTTCTGCACTGAACTTGAATTGTGCTTCATTCACTTTCTTGTATCTGTACCAGATCTTGCTCATTCATTGGCTTAGGAAACAACTGCAGCTAGTTACAGTGCTGCAATTCAGTATAATGCAGATACACAGCTCCCCAGTGTTGAAAAAGTGTAAAACAAACATATATCTCTGGTTGTTTGGACAATGCAATAGTTTCTATATTATATTATAAAGTTTTGCATCAAACTAAAACTCGTGTCTCTTGAGTATGATTCTAGCCTATAAACATCTTGTAGTTCAAGTAACCCTGGTTCTGCTGATGAGACGCTGGATATTGAAACTGGTTCGGGGCTTTAAGTTTATTTTATTTGTTACACGGATTATCTTTCTTAGCCAATTAGCCGGCCTATTTTAAAAGGGATATGCATACTGCATGAGCACAGAAACAACCAAACAAAGACACAAGCTTCGATTTAAAGCTTTCGTGACTGCAGGGATTCATCTTCTTGGTTCTTCTCGGTAAAGTCACGTAGAAGGGAAATAATAAAATAATAAAAATAAAACAATAAAATCATTCTCACGACGTTTTGGCCACAACGCAAGCAGCCCTCCTCAGGTGAAGACCAGGTCTGTCGGGGAGACAGCGTCTTCACCTGAGGACGGCTGAATGCGTTGTGGCCGAAACGTCGTGAGAATTATTTTATTATGTTTTAATTTTATTATTTTATTATTTCCATTCTACGTGACTTTACGGAATGAACCAAGAAGAAGGGGAAAAGACACAAGCGTCATTATTACAGAGAACGAGTACAGGGCTAACACACGGTGTACTCAACGGTTGTAAATGAAACACGGCATCAAAAACAGTGCAAATGTTATATGCAAATGTTTTGTACAAGTGCATACAAGCTCTATAGTTTAGTCAAACAGTGACAATCAGAAGCAAGTCGAAAAAGACAGTGCAAACTTGTGGGAGGAAGAGGCGCCATAACAAGTTGGGTACCGGTGGAACTATGCTCTGTATCTTGGTTGGATTTGGGAAGTAAAGAGGGGGAGTGGAAGGAAGGGAACTAAGCTTATATATGAGGGCCAAGGGTATTCCAGAAACGTGGAGCAGCAACACAGAAAGACTTGACCAAGAAAAATTGGAATAAGGAGGCGCTTACGAGGCAATGGGAGGGAGTTAGAGGAACTAAGTGGTTCTTTAGGTAATTGGCGGATTTATTTTAAGAGGACCTTTAGGATGAAGACAGCCCAGTGATGGTCTCTCCGGATATCCAGGTGGACGGATTTGAGCTAATGTACATGTAATGTGTCCAACTGAGTCGCAGACGTTGTTCCTTTTAGAGGCAACACTTTTATTTCATAACAAAAGGGGTAACTGCCCTTTTACCAGACTACAGCGATTTACTGCTACGAAGGGTCGATCCCTCACTCGGGTCTTCCGACCACGTGGTTGCCTCGTAGGATGGAGAGCTTCAGCTTGAGATGTAGAGCCTCCCACTTGTACATGTTGAGCTTCCAGCCTGTAGAATGCAGTGACTCCAGTCCCTCTCACGGACTTGCCTTATATCCCTCTCCGGTCAGGGCCGCTCGGCCACGCCCTCGGCCCGGCCTACCTTCCTGAACATTCTTGTTCCCTCTCGATCCTTCTCAAGAGCTCTCTCCGGACATGGGATCACCCACTAGTCCCCCCCACCTGGTGCCTGCTGTGTGGACATTCCGGATCACGTGTGTACGGGGTCAACCCAGAGTGCCACGGCCCGGGGAAACCCTGTCCCTGGGCTGACACTCACCCCCTCCCCCTCGGGGGAGCCCCCACTACACACTGTGTGTGGTGCCCGCACTATCCCAGTACTCGCCATGCCCCGCTAGGGCTGGTATTACACAGCCATCCACACGGTGCTGTCCACGATGTAGGAACATCGAACGGCATGACCCTTCCAGGCCGGCACCATACAGTGACATCCCTGATGTTACTACATACAGGTTGCAATATAATTTCAGGTACGGGATTTTTGTTTAATGTTATTTTACTTACCGTTTTTTTGGCTAAAGTAAAAAAAGTGGTGTCTGAGACCTCAATGTAACATTTATATAAGTATATTTTTTAGAACTTTGTTGTTTTGAGGAATCGGAGGTGAATTAATGCAGATGTAGAGATGTAAATAGCGTCTCTACAGCGTATAAGCCGACTAAAACCACAACTGGTAAATAAGTGTGCACATACCTCTCGATGGGGCCGATGGAGACGTAGCGGGGAAACAGGCCCTACAGAGCAGAGTCCCGTCCCAGAGAGAGAGAGGGGACGTGCTGAAACGGAGTAGTGAAGGGGGCCCGGAAACGGGGGCCCAGAGGACATGTGACGCTAGCTCCGGTTCCGTCGTGAGAGACCGAGGAAAGGGTGTGGCTGGAGGCGGAGCAAGGCCACGCTCGAGAAAATAAGAGGGACGGAGGCGGAGCAATCGGGGTTATCTGGCGGGAAGAGCTTACCTTGCGGCGTTGCTTCGGGGGACTTGGAGCGTCGTTCGTCGGGACTCAGTTTGCATAGCCACCCCTTTGGGGGTCTCGAATAACCCCGAGTATTTGTAGCCCGCAGCCCTGTTCAGTTGTTAATAAATCGTGGTGCCTCCAGACTTTTGTGTGTGCCTCGTGAGATACACACACTACACATATATAGCAATCGGAACATGACTAATAGGTTGTGAATGGTGAACATAGAGGCCATTATTTGGGTAGTTTGTTCATTAAAATGTTATTTAACCTTTTCAGTGTTTAACACGTAGGCTTTTGCGACCAGTATCATCCATAATACAGGTTTTTTGGGTTAGATTGTGTAAATTTATGCATAATCTACATAATATAACCAACAAAACCCCCAAAAACATGTATTATGGATTTTTGGTGTTAATAGTTTAAAAATGGCTGCCCTGCAGCTACGGATTTAGCATTGAGTTCCAGGTATTTGTGAGCTAGGTCTTATAAGTGTTTTGAAAGCGATTACTTTAATTGGTGATTTTGTTCGGAGAAAATTATTTGTTCTATGCATTTATGAATTGTACACTATTATTTGCCTCCTTTTAATCATATAATTTGATATAACAATGTGTAATAACAGCTATAGAGGGTTCACGTGGGGATTGGCTTGCCGGTCCTGCTTGTAGCCAATAAGGGTTGAGATAGGGACCATGGCCCAGGCGTGATCACGGCATGTCATCAGGAGTGATTGGCCTAGCCATTCGGGGCCCCAGCTAATGGGGAGCCGGATGATGGGCGTGGTCCCGGGATTGACAGGGAACCATCGAGAATGGTCGAAGCTGTCCATGAACGATTGGCTGGGGGGACCACGTGACGAAGGGATTAAGAGAGAGTGAGAGAGAACGATCGAGAGCAGACTGGAGACTGACAAGAGCAGGGTCACGCGCGGACGGGGGCTCGGGGTGCCACGTGCGCGGTGGGGACTTAGTGCGAAGTCTGTCCTCTCTCCGTTGTCTGCCAGCAACGGAGAGTGAGTGAGTAAAGTGTTTTGTGGAGTGGAAATAAAAAGGACTGATTCCGAAGCCGTCTCAAGAAGGATTATTACACTGGTGTCAGAAGTAATTCTGCGACTGTTTGGACGATCGTCAAGATGGCTAAACACCCCAGAAAAAAGAACCTGCCTGTGCCTCTATCGGAGGAAGAGGTCGAGACGGATGAAGATGAGCTGTTGGGAGCTACAGCCCTTGTGCCGCCTGCTGATGACACTCGCCTCGACAACCTCTCAGCGTCGACCGGGGGAGGATGCGACCACCGCAGGACCAGGAGACGAATGGCGGCTGATGGCGGAGCAGATTGAGTCGTTGCGCGCCATTCTGCTAAGCCTGGTGACCGTGGTGGCGTCCTCACCAGCCGTGGGTCGCCAGATCGCCGATCAGCTGGACGCCGCGGGAAGGGGCCCTGCTATGGAATCGGGACCCGCCATTGCTCCTGCCACGCGGGAGGACGCCGTCGTCTTGGGTGGGGCGGCTGCGCCGGAGTCGTCGGCCGCCATTTTGGGCGCGCCTACCACCACGCGGCCGCCGGACGCCATTTTGCCTGCACCGAGTTGAGAGCGGGAACGGCAGTTGGAGACGCCCGCGGCACGCGCCTGCCACCGCGGACATCGCCTTCCACAAATAAAATAATTTATCGCCGGGGGCGATTGGAGTGCTTTTACGTGGCGCTTCGAGTCAGCTTTTAGATCTGTGAACTGGACGGAGGAAGAAGCGCTGGGAGCGCTACCTACGCTGCTCGATGATGTGTCTCTGGGAATCTTCCGCTCCATCCCGGCGTCCAAGAAGAAGACACTGCGGGATGCGTTCACAGAGATGGCGGAATTTTATTTCCCGCCGACATCGGCCACCAGAAAATTTATGTCGCGTCGCCGAGCACCGGAGGAATCGCCGTTGGCCTATCGGGGGGCGTTGATGGCGATGGCCATGGCCGCCTACCCCGACGCAACGGCTGAGCATTTGGATCCGCTCATCCTTTCCCGCATGCTGGAGTTGTCTCAGGAGCTCAACATCTCTCTACCAGTGTCCGGCCACGAACCGCTTTCATCGCGGTGGGTGGCGCGCTGCCTGGACGCTAAGTTTAATATCAAGCGTTGGGACCAGATGGCGGCATGGACGGGGAAACCCGAGATCGACGGGCCGCCTCTGGGGTGGTCTCCGCGACTGGTTGTCCACTGCTCCGACGACTCGGGCGACGACGACATGCTGGCTGCTGCTGTCCCGCATAGGATTCCTGGACGGCGGCTGCGCGACCAGCGGGCCGACTACACGGGCCGGCCGCGTGTGAGGGCCGGGTTGTCCGACCACCGGCTGACGTCGGCCGCGTGTTTCAAGTGCGGCAGACGGGGCCACTTCGCCCGTGACTGCCGCTGCCGACCTCTGCTGTCGGCTCTTCCGCCAAGGGGACCTCCATCTCCTCTACCTGCTGCGGAGCTGCAACAACCTCGAGCGAGTCGGCACAAATCGGACACCCGGCAGGTCGTGTCACATCACTCATCCACTCGCACTCATTCTTACACTCCTAACGCTAATTTTACTTCTCCTGCTCCATTGATACGTTCTGCTACACAGTGGAAGAAATTGGCTCGCAGGATTGTGGCTGCGGCGTCGGGCTCGTCGACGGTACGAGGTACCATCGACGGCGTCGACGTCCGTATCTTGGTGGACACTGGCGCATCGGCTACCATCATTTCTGATGTTATTTTTCATCTGTTGTCCATTCCTGCGTCGCGGATACGCAAGGTTAATGATGCGTGTGTTGCCGCCAATGGGGGGAGCATGGTTATCTGCGGACAGGTGGATGTGAGCATCGCTATCAGAAATATTACCGCCGCAGGACCTGTGTTAATTTCTCGCTCGCTAGCTGTTCCATGCTTGTTGGGTACGGATTTTCTGTGCCGGATGCCGCTGAGAATACGGGTCGACCAGGACTGTTTGGAAATGCCGGGGGGTCGTAGGATGGCGTTCCTGCCTTCCCTGCTGGCCAATGCGCCTACAGGTAACGCAGTTACTGCTGTCGTTGCGACTACGGTGGAGGTTCCGTCGGGAGCGCAAATGCTCATTCCGCTGCGTTACTGGAAACCCCTTCAAATTGGAAGGGATGCGAAGGGCGTGCTATTATCCCCATCGAATTCGGTATCGAAATCTTTTTCTTTGGCGGCGGCACAAACGATCGTGCGCCCAGGTCAGGCACCTTTCATACAGGTCTTGAATGGGGGACCTGACCGTGTTGTTGTTCCGGAGGGATCGGTGCTGGCTCACGCCACTACCGATTTCGCCTCTTGTGACAAACCGCCGCGCGCTCGGATGCCCGCGGATGGGCCTCCGCATGATCGTTCACAAGAACGCTGGATCGCAGATTTATGCGGAGAGAATTCTTCCTTGTCAAATGAACATAGGAACGCCTTGCGTTCGCTATTGCTGCGGTACGCTGATGTTTTCAGCAGAAATTAGTTGGACCTGGGCCGCACGTCGCTTTTGTCGCACCATATTGAAACCGGTGCGGCGCCTCCCGTCTGTATGCACCCACACCGTATGAGCCCGGCGGAAAGGGAACACGTGCGTGGGGCAGTAGATGAATTGCTGGCGGCGGATATTATTTAGCCGTCCAACAGCCCTTGGGGCGCGCCCGTCGTTCTGGTTAAGAAGAAAGATGGTGGTACGAGGTTTTGCGTTGATTTCCGCCGGTTGAACAAAATTTCGGTAGCGGACGCGTACCCCTTACCGGGGATGGATGACTCATTGGATGCTTTATCGGGTGCTAAATTCTTTTCCACCCTTGACCTGTCCTCGGGCTTTTGGCAGCTTCCCCTCGATGACGAGTCAAAAGCCAAAACGGCATTCCGCACGCCGCAAGGTCTCTTTGAATTTAATCGGTTACCGATGGGCCTGAACGCGGCTCCGGCCACGTTTCAGCGGCTCATGGAATTGGTGTTGGCGGGACTGCAGTGGGAAACGTGCCTCATATATCTAGACGATATAATTGTCTTTAGCCACACGTTCGAGGAACATCTCCAACGCCTTGAGACAGTTTTTCAAAGAATGCGTGCGGCTGACCTTAAGTTTAAACGGAGGAAATGCCACCTTCTGCAACACTCCGTCCGTTACCTGGGTCATATTGTCAGTTCGGACGGTGTATCCACTGACCCTCTGAAAACGAAGTGTGTACGTGAGTGGCCCACACCCACCTCGGTGGGTGATGTTCGGCGGTTTATTGGATTCGCTTCCTATTATCGCCGCTTCGTTAAGAACTTTGCGACGTTGGCAAAACCATTACACGTTCTAACTGGCAAACATCAAAGGTTTAAATGGGGTACGGAGGAAGAAAGTTCCTTTATGGCACTTCGGGAGCACCTTGCCACGGCGCCTACGTTAGATTACCCAGATTTTTCGCAGCCGTTCATCCTTGATACGGATGCTAGTGATATCGGCATTGGGGCCGTTTTGTCGCAACACAAGGACGGGGTTGAGAGGGTGGTGGCGTACGGCAGCAGGGTTCTATCCCCTGCGGAAACGCGATATTGCGTGACAAGGCGGGAACTTTTGGCAATTGTCCATTTTGCTCGATTGTACCGGCCGTACCTTTATGGACGGAAATTCCTGGTCCGCACTGATCATGCGGCTTTGCAATATTCCCTCAAATTGGGTCAGCCGTCAGGCCAATTGGCCCGGTGGTTGGAATCGTTACAGGAATTTTCCTTCGATATAACATACCGAAAGGGGGCCCGTCACGCAAACGCATTCATTAGGTATAGATTTTTTTTTATTAAGGGTGACTGTTTTAAATGTTGTTAGGCGCGGGGACGCCGGTTCACCCTCGAATTGTTAAACGCACCTTGGTGCCCTAATAAGATGTTGCGGAATTGGTTCTTCACCCTTTTCCCAGCCGAGACGGCTACATTTTTTTACCGGGGGGGGGGGGGGGGGTGATGTAATAACAGCTATAGAGGGTTCACGTGGGGATTGGCTTGCCAGTCCTGCTTGTAGCCAATAAGGGTTGAGATAGGGACCATGGCCCAGGCGTGATCACGGCATGTCATCAGGAGTGATTGGCCTAGCCATTCGGGGCCCCAGCTAATGGGGAGCCGGATGAGGGGCGTGGTCCCAGGATTGGCAGGGAACCATCGAGAATGGTCGAAGCTGTCCATGAACGATTGGCTGGGGGGACCACGTGACGAAGGGATTAAGAGAGAGTGAGAGAGAACGATCGAGAGCAGACTGGAGACTGACAAGAGCAGGGTCACGCGCGGACGGGGGCTCGGGGTGCCACGTGCGCGGTGGGGACTTAGTGCGAAGTCTGTCCTCTCTCCGTTGTCTGCCAGCAACGGAGAGTGAGTGAGTAAAGTGTATTGTGGAGTGGAAATAAAAAGGACTGATTCCGAAGCCGTCTCAAGAAGGATTATTACAAATGTATAAATGTATTACTATTATAAGTAAATACTGTACTATTTAATGTATGTGTAGTGACTGATAATGTCACTACTTTACACACGCACATGTGTGACGTCACTACGCGGGCGGAGCGTTACTACCCCGCGGGTCCACACACACGGACGGAACACACATGACGTCATCCCGGCTAGTGGCGGGAATGACGTTAGGTACGGACTCGGGAGGCCACAGGGGGTGGTGTGAGGCCGCGGCACTCTGGGTGAACCCGGCCGGACACGGGACCGAAACCCGGTGGGGGGCCGGGGGCCCCGGGGCCACCTTAGGGGGCACGTGGGAGCCGAGGGGTTTCGGAAAGGGCTCTCGAAGGAAGGCGTGGAGCCGGACACGCCGAGACCTATATAAGTGGCCTCATCTCTGTATTCGGGGCTGCCTGTATGAAGAATGAAGATGAAGCGTGAAGACGCCAAGAAGAGTCAAGCCTCAGGTCAGCGGACCCGCCAGTAGCCCACCTGGCTGGGTCACGCTAGGGTATCCGAGAGTCAGTGCAAGAGAGGACGTTGTGTGTTAGTTAGAGAAGACGGTGTGTGTTAGCGAGAGTAGGACGGCGGTTACCACCCTATGTAACACAGTGTTGGTGTTAATAAATAGTGTTGCCTCCCAATAAGTTGTGTTTGCCTATCTGAGCCCACTACATATGTATAATTATAAAGGTAAAACCGGAGATGGGTGAAGTTTGATTGTGCTACAATGTACACTCAAACTTTGCCCCTCGTGGATTTGACTGTTTATGCCAAATTTCTTGAGGTATATTTCGCCGATTGTGTCCCTATTGCTTGACCATTCGCGTTTGACCACAAGATTCCTGTGTGCATTGTAAAGAAGTACTGTCCTCTAACTGCACTGCTCGCAATGATCCTGCTGCATAAGTTAGTGGATCATGGTTTTGGTGATTGTGGCTATTTTCAAGAACACAACCCCCGTGTTGGGCAAATATTTGGTGTATTGATTTTTAAATTTGCCGTCAAACATTCGTTGATCATATCCTATTTCGACCACTGAAAAACACAAATGTGTTGATGCTCTAACAGTCACTTTAATGAGGGCTTGCGATCGCGGCCGCCCGTGCATCGGCCTGACGCACGCGCGGTAGCGCGCACGTGCGCTCGCGTTAGAACGAAGCGGCATTCATGAATCCTCATCGGTGCTCGTGTATGGCCGCGTGAAGCACGCGCTCCCGGGCCGCGCTCACAGCAGCGGCTGGCGGGGCCGTTTGTTAGGGGGCCGAGGGAGCCGACGGAGGGAGCTGGGGGAGCCGGGGGAGCCGGGGGGGGCCGACGGAGCTGGGGGGGGGGGGGCCGACGGAGCCGGGGGGGGGGGGGCGACGGAGCCGGGGGGGGGGGCGGACGGAGCTGAGGGGGGGGCCGTAATGAAAATAAAAAAAGATGGCCGCCTGTGGTGCGCGCTCCCGACGGAGCCGGGGGGGGGGGGGGGCCGACGGCGCGAGCAGAGGGAGCCAACACTGACTTTCTCACACATCATACACTGATTCACTCACGCATCATACACTGACTCACACATCATGCACTGACTCGCTCATCATGCGCTTACTCACTCACACATCATACATTCGCACAACCACTGACCCATTCACTCATCATACACAGGTTCACTCATCGTGCGCTGGCTCACTCACATTGCCGCTGACTCGCTCACACATCATACACTGACTCATTCATCATGCGCTGACTAACACATCGTGCGCTGACTCACACATACACATACACTCACTCACACATCATACACTGACTCACTCACACATACACTCACTCACACTACTACTGACTCACTCACACATCATACACTGACACACTCATCATACGCTGACTCGCACATACAGTCACTCACGCTGCCGCTGACTCACACATCATACACTGGGATTGTCATGCTGCCAGCTATGGCTGCAAGTCTGGTCATACGTGTTATGTATATCGTTTATTGTTAAATTTAAATCACAGTTCCTATTATTACTGTTGTTACATTACTCTTTGGTTCTTTCGGTAACGTTATGTAGGTATTAAATAAAATAAATCACAAATCAAGATTGTTGTTACATTATTTTATAGCTTATTTTCGTGATTAGAAAACATGGTTAATCTAAATTGTCTTATGGTTGTTGTTGTTGGCTTGCACCACATTGTGATTTTTGCACACAGCGTTTTAATACGTTTTTTTAAATATTTTCTGGTTTATTCCAGGATGTTTCTGTTGCGCGTCGTCGCTTTGGGATGTTCTCTGTTCATATTTTGTTTGTTGCGGTTCCACCCGACTCAAGAGCCGCATGGGTCACAGGGCTATACCTAATAAATGAAACTTGAAAACACTGCCTGGCTGTGTGCACCTCTCCCTTTGACAGACACGCAACTCGCTTGTGGCGGCGTACTACACGAACCGCGCGCTCTGCTTCGTCAAGCTTCAGCAGTGGGAGAAGGCGGTGTCCGATTGCAAGCATGCGCTGGAACTTGACAGCCAGTCGGTCAAGGGCCACTTCTTCATGGGCCAGAGCCAGCTGGAGCTGGAGAACTATGATGAGGCCATCGCCAACTTGCAGCTGGGTCAGCACATGCACCAACTTGCATTTTGCACACGTACACCAAGCTTGTACACACTTACACACCTTTCCCGGTAACTTATATGTCCAACATTAGCTTGCAACGACTTTCATTGATTGAAAAGAGCACATTTGTCTGGAAACAAACTTAGCCATGCTTGGTGCCACTCAATAGCCAGGCAAGAGGTGGGCCTTTAAGTGTCTCTTAAAAGGAGGTGTAGATTGAATGCTACGAATGTGCAGTGGTATGGCGTTCCAGACGGTGGGAGCTACTATGGAGAAACGACGCCTGGCAGTGACCATCGTCCTGGTCCTCAGTGTAGAGAGGAGGTTGTGAGTCGCGATGCTGCTGTTACTACTGCTGCGGGGATTGTTACCGTGAGCTCTGGTGCAGGGTGAGAGGAGTGAAGAGAGACACGGTGGACGACCGAGAGTAGAGGTACGGTGGTGGCACAGGCAGGCCATGTTGTAGCTCGACCCTGCGGGAGATGATAGGAAGCCATTGGAGGGAGCGGAGGAAAGGTGTCGAGTTGAGGATGACCGTTACGGAGGATGACATGGGTAGGATATTTTTGCAACTGTTGGAGTTTCTTCAGGTTACTTTATGAAGATCTAACAAGGATGGAGTTGCAATAGATATATTATCAAGCCACATATGGAATGAAGGCCTCCAAGCCATGATGTAACAATTCATTTAGCACCTGCACACAAGCAGATTCCATTAATCTGTCTTTGTGCTGAATATATTTTTAGTGCGTTCCCTCCTTTGGCTGTCACACATTATTAACTGTTAAAAAGTTAAGCAGGTTTGGGCAGGACACATAGTTGGAAGGTGTAATAGTGCTGATGGCATGGTCGCTAAAAGAGCGTGCATCTAAGAGGATTGCCATCAAGGAGATGGAGTGATGAGATAAGTTCATGTGCAGGAAATGAAATGGATTTTGGCGGTACAGGACTGGGATGAGGGATGGTGAAGGTGTGGGGAGGCCCTTCATCCAGCAGTGAAGAGACAAAGGTTGATGTTGATTTGTCACCGTTGTCCACTGTTAATTATTAACCCTCCACCGCCATGATTGAGTTTTTTTGGTCTATCGTGGCAGAACCTCGGTTGCTTTAACAATTTACACTTACCTACTTTATATACTGTACATATATCAAAATTTAATACATTAACTATTGAACCTTCTGGATAAGTGAATTCCAGTAACATATTTTTTAAAGAAAACAGTCCCTGGACCGGTTCCAACATTCTCATCAGCAGGATGTTGTCGCCTTGCTGATAAATTTCAACCGAGTAACTTTCTGTTACAAGTCACAACGTGACATTGTAGGGCCCAAATGAATTAAGCTTGAGCAAATGACCAAAAGAGACAGCACTTAATTACCATGGTTAGTGTATATATGTGACAATATTAGTTTGGAAATGTGTGCGTGTGTATTAACCGTAAATATATACGCTGTGTACCAGATGACACCAGTTGTTCGCCTTCTGGTATCATCTGGTCCAACACCAATGGGGACTAGGCTCTAAAGAAAGCCGTCTCGGGTGTGGACCAATCAACTTCAAGGACAGTGCATATTATTATCATTATCAGAGTTGCTTTTTTTTTTTGCTTTTTTGACTACTTGTGTTGTGGTTATTGCAAACATGATGCCTTGAATAAAGGTGTCAGTTTTGTACCAGTTTAAAAGGGTAAAAACCTACTGTGAGACTAATGTTCACTTGCAGGCTGGTGCTGAGTCACCTTGCGCCGCAGAGGAACACAGCTGCCTTTAGGGGGGTCCACTAAGCTATAACTGCGCTCTGGGATTCAGTGTTATGTTATGGGCGCAATATAAATACTGCACATCTCGTGAATAAGAGCTTCGTATCTTATCGGATTCTTACAGACTAAAAACATTCTGATTCTGATAAATGCAAGTATTATTCATTAGGTCTGTACATCTTCTAGGATTATTACATTGAGGTAACAATTGATACACAGATGATGAATGAAAATACCTGCAGTAATTCAACAGGATAAATGGTATACAGGGTGCTTTAAAAATGTTAACACTTATATGGGACTATCGTTTTTAATGGAAAAAGAACGGATAATACACTGTAACATGATAACATATGTATTTAATAGCTTCAAAAAGTCAGTCTCCACTTGTTCACCATCATTGTCAACACATGCCTGGAATCTTCTCCAGGTGGTTTCCAGAGCCCGGAGGCACATTTCTCGTGATATTGTTGCAAATTCCCAGAAGTGTTAACATTTTTTGGAAGCACCCCTGTATTGTGGTAGTTGGTAGCAGTCCTACAGATAACGTATGTTGTTGCAAAACCAGCACCCGATACAGACACACAGTCTGGCGACACTGTAGATTAGAGCTGCCGTCTTCCATCCAGGATCAGCACGTGTGAACTGCGGCCCTGCCGCTCTTGCCGATGTGTCTCCGTGTGTCCCTCAGCGTACAGCCTTGCCAAAGAGCAGAGGCTGAACTTTGGGGATGACATTGCCAGTGCGCTACGGATGGCCAAGAAGCGCAGGTGGAGCAGCTTGGAGGAGAAGAGGATCCAGCAGGAGATTGAGCTGCAGGCCTACCTCAACAGGCTCATCACGGAGCAGAAAGAACGGTAGGCAGGTGTCACCATTGCCTTCCTGTCGAACATATTTCTGTTGATAAAAATAGAGTAAAAGTGTAAAGTCACAGTGATTTCTTGTTCAAATGAGCATTGAGAAGATGCTCATCTCCTGAGCCATTGGTGGAAATTCTACATTCCTATAGTGGATGCGAGTCTATCCATAGGACTCCCACTGTTAAATTCTTCACAAAGTAGTACCCATTTAACAACCCTGGAGGGATGATGAGCTGAGTCAACCTCTCAAACAGCATTTATGTTCACTCTACCACTTGGCCACCAATCCTATGACCAAATCAACTGGAATGCACCAGATCTTGACAGAACTTAGACGCTAAGCAGGTTTGAGACTGGATAGTGCTAGGATGGGTGACTGTCATGAATAACAGATCTGTAGGGTTATTTGTTGGGCAGCAAACGGCAGTGCAAAAACATCAATCGGGTTTCTCTACTTTCTGTGTTCCCACATCTATGCTCCCCACCTCCAGCTCGCAATGACCAGTGTGGTGAAATATGGTAAAATAACTCCCACAACCCACAGAGCTTGAGGTGGCCCTCATCCAGCAATGGATTGATCAAAATAAGACTGCAGATGCATATCAGGTACTGCAGTGATCGCAGTGTAATTGGGATCATTTTTGTATATTACATTTGATCATAGTGAGACGTATCTGGTTTGTTTAGCTATATGTTATTTTCCCCCATATATATTTGTTTAACAGTGTACCTCTTATGCCATCAGAATACTTATCATAGGAGAATATATTTCAGTTTATGCTCTCTTTTAAGAACTGGACCGTGTATGCTGGCAGTGAATGAGACCACACAGAGGGTATTATTATGTTACGATGTGTTATCAGCACTGAAAATGATATAGTTGTAGAGGTCAGCGGTTTTGGTTTAATCTTGAATGCAATTTTAGTAATCTTGGGCACTGCATCACTGAATTGATTGTAGTTGAGTGTTTGTCTTACAATATCTTAATTGAATGTTCTAAGAGAATCAAATTTGTTCCACATTAGAATCTGCTGTGAGACATTTACGTCTTGAACTCTGTGAGTGCTGGCACCCAGCCACGTTATATTTTGGACATTTAGTGCACCTGTCCTATTGATAGACTAACCACTGTCATAGGAATCTTTAATTACCACTACTGGATCTGGGTTGTAATCAGCAGATGAGCACCACCAAATGCTCATTTAAGCACAAAATCAAGTTTGTGGTACTGTTGTATAAATTTATGTTATGTTGTGCCAATATTTAAGCACAGTACGAAACATGAGTGCAATGAATAGGGATCTAACAGTGTTGTATTAATATCGATTCTTCTAGCTTGTGATACATGCATCAGATTTCCTGTGTAAGAATCAATGAGTATGTGTTGTATGTAATGGGTTTGTGCGATCCCTGGGGTGGCTAGAGGCCACCACATTCGCTAAAATGAAAAAAAATACATAATGGAACCTTTTTGCCAGTATCAAAGTATGAAAAAAAAAATAGGTTTTACCCTTTCTAGCAATAAAAACACGTGTTAAGATGTTCAAATACTAAATAGAGACCTTTTGCAAGGAATCATGTTTGCATTAACCACACGTACTTGTGGTGAACATGCAAACAAACATGCTCTGACAATAGATGATGCAATGTCTTTGAAACTGATTGGCCTACACCAGAGACAGCCTTCTTTAGGGCCTAGTCTCACCAGTGTCAGATTACTTGCAAAGGATTTCAATTTTGTGTTTGAACATCTTAACACCTGTTTTTATTGCCAGAAAGGGTAAAACCTATTCTTATTTTTTCATAATATATACATACATAACCTTGAATTGAATCATGATCCTGAATCTAAGCATATCCGTCTAATCAATGCATGACAGTTAAGTTCCTTCCATTGAAATAGTAATGGAGCCACGGAAAGCCAGTGAGTGGAATTTTTGAAAAATAAATCTTCCCACAATGCATTGCGCCAGCAACACGAAAAAATGTTACTTTCATACGAATGAGTTAATCAGCAACACTTTCGGTTATAGAAGTTTTTCACTGCTATTGACAGACTGAGTGAATAAAAATACGGTTTTATACTCTGCCCCGCAGGGAAATAGAGGCATATAAAGAGAAGATAAAGAATGAAAAAGAGGAGCAATTGACATCTGACGATATTGAAAACATCGAAGGCAAGCATGTAAGTGGGATGTGAACTCTACATCCATTCACTGCGTGGACATTTGGTGCGCTATTTCATATTCTACTTGTATGTCTGACTTTTGCACTGTCATAGACAGTTTCTAGTGGATAGATAATTATTTTATGTTGTGAATATGTATTTGCATGTATTATATTATTATGACTGCTCTCATAACTTTGTGAACCATAGCACCGACTGAATTCAAAGTAGTTGTGATTATAAAGGTGTGCATGTGTAATGCGAGCGTAAATGTGGTTGTTGCTGGGCTCTGGTCCAATCGCACGGCCGGGGGTATTGGGGGGCGGAGCCTGGTCTGCGGGGCGTGTGAGAGGGGCCACCGTTCACCTCGGCTCCAATGGGAGGTGAGGTGAATGGGGGCGGAGCCAGCGGGGTAGTATGGGAAAGCCGGATCTGACGATCCGGAAGGGGAGGAGTCAGGGTCATGTGGGGGGAATGTATAGAAGGGGGAGCCCGGAAGAGATTGGGGCAGTCCGGGGAAGTTAAGAGGCTGAGCCATGTTGGGTGGTGAGGAAAGATCCGCGCCATCGGCCACGTGGCCGAAGGACCTCAGCACGCCGTCAGCCAGCGGTGTGCGGAGTGCGGGAATAGAGGAGCTAACGGAGGAGCGTGCGGGGCACAAGAGAGAGAGCGGGCGTAGCACACGAGAGAGAGAGCGGGTGTAGCACGCGAGAGAGAGAGCATGCGTGGCACGCGAGAAGGAGTGTGCGCGGGGCGCGCGCGAGACGACACTCGTCTGAGAGGAGGCCAGTGGGGGGTGCGGAGAAGAACCTAAATAAAAGACAAGCGGAGACCAGCAGTGCCTGACGGAGTCTTTTATTACACATGCATACTGCTCTTCAAGATAATTTTTTACCATTCCAATCACTTCAATGGACTTTACTGTGGTTTACAAATTCCTTGCATCAGCTTTTGCACTCATGTTGATTGGTTATAAAACTATCGACCATTTACATCCAATGCCTCCATCTGACATGTCAACTCTGTTCCCCAATTTGGTTTTTCTAATCAGTTTGGTGATAATGTGTTGGTTGTGACTGATGCGAACATATGGATTTTTTTTCACATTATTTTAATTAGTTTTCATGTAAGCTTGCAACTTTAAAAAGAGCACACAATAAAGACAACGACCAGCAATTTTGTTAAATGTGATTTTTTTTATCGCATTTGCTGAGCAAAGGTCCAACATATCAAGCATCCAACAACAAACACATGCATGTCAAGTCTCACAGGTTGCTCTTGCGACTCATGGTATCCACCTTCACCCCCCCATTATCTAGAAGTAGCCTTGCCATCATCTGCTTGACGATTGAATGTTTCTGTTCCTCAAATTCTCAGTTTCTTAGGGTTTTCCCAAGGTTTTTCTGTCAGGGTTTCACTGACTTGAACCCTTTGGGGTTGACGTGTGTTGAACATTTTTTTGTGTGAGATGGTTCTAAGTGTTATCGTTTTCTTAAAAGTTCAACTTTTGTAAAAATCTATTTGCGGTCGCGCATTAACTTCATTTGCATGCAGTGTGCCAAGTGAGCGCGAGTGTGCGGCTATATCTCCATCGTACCCAAGAATAATTTAACGATCACACAGGCGAGGGCACGTCTACTTTTGGAGAGTGGGGTTTTACCATATATAAAAGTTGCAACAGATACACGTTTACACATTTGTTGAATAGAGCAAGGTTATAAGAAATTGTGAAGTTGTTTCCGAGTTGGTACTTGTTTATCTTGACAATGCACATGACAGAGTTTGTTTCGAGATCTTAATCTGTTTTGTTTTCTGCCAGGACAAGTGGATGAAGGAGCTCAATGATCTGTTTGCGCAAGTGGATGAGAGACGGAAGGTATGCTGGTATTTTGGTATTAGCGAGGCCTGTCGTCTGTATAAAGACCTTAATCTGTATATCTCAAAAACCTCTAGGGTACTTCCCGACAAGGTAGAACTCTGAAATTTGGTACATAGGTAGCTTTTAGGACACAAATCCAAAAATTAACATTTTCAGACCCACAAATCTCTATTTTTAAATGCCCCATAAGCATGTTTGTGCGTGTCATTCAGAAACAGTTCAAATATAATATTGCAGTTTGTTGTTGTTTAATAGAGCGTGAAATGGCAAAATAAAATTAAAGCGAGAACCATTGATATAAATATTAATTCAATCTTTACTTATTCATTGTTTTTGAGATATTTCGGATTAAAGCGGGTTTGAATGAAAAAAGTACGCATTTTGTGATGTTCAAACTCGAATAATTCGAAAACGGTAAAACTTCGGAGTTTCCCCTCAGAGTATTAAGTAAATTATTTTTGTTCTTTAAATTGAGCGGTTTCTGTTGGGTACATCTTGAAATATAAAAAGTTGAATCAAGTTGTCAACAATTTATTTTTGTGAAAAAATATATGTTTTTAGTAGTTGTTAGTGTCTGGTCGTAGATAAAATAAAATAAAAATCATATCAGGTTCATTTGTATATTTATTGCCTGGCGAAGACAGGTTTTATGAACTAGTATACATATATAACACAAAGCTAGTATTGTTGTGGAGAATGAGTAACTAAAAGAATGAGCAAAAAAAATACGCCTTCACTTATCTATCCCTCCCTTTACTTGCATTCTCCACAACGACGCTGATTATTTTGTCTTATGTGTTACATATGTTTCTGTTGAACTAGGATCCATAACTAACATGGAGGGTCATTTCCAATAAACATTGGGCAATTTAGCAATGGTTTAAGCATGCCTGACTGTGGTGATGAGACACTATACGTTGAAACCTGTCGTACATTTTCTTGTGTTGAATCATTGCTGCTGCAATGCACTCCCAGAAGGGGATGTGTCCCTGATGGGATGGGTAAAAAAAACTTAATTTTTTTACGTGGAGGGACAGAATGTGGAGGTGTATTGTCTGCTTATTTATTTTCCTATTGTTTAGAGCCCACATGGCAGTGGAGGAGCTGGGAGATCCACTCAGCTTGCTGCGTTAACGGTTTTCCTTAGCCAACAATAATTTTTAGAGCGCTTGGAACATAGCAACTGCCAGAAACAATCTGGGTATGCATTTCATGATAGCAGCAAACATGAGTCGGGGATGCATACGCAGCTGTTGAACACGTGACCTAAGTGTTTGATGTACAGTGTATAGTGTCACAGTAATTTTTTTCTTGACATTTGCTTGATCACAACCGTATCGGAGAGATTTTTGAGAACCTCAGTGACTACTTGAGATATTCAGAATGCAGAATGCAGAGACATCCTGATCAAACTTTAATGTGAGTAATCAATCACCGGTGCATCCTTGCGTGCACATGCCTGCCCATGGTGCACAATTGTCTGCCGGAGCAAATGTTTGATGCAGTTGGGTGCAACAAAATCGAATGCAGATAATACAGAGCCTGCTCAGCCTCCAATTACAGTAATAAACTGCTGTATGTATTTCGGAGGGTGGCATAGTGGTGCAGTGGTAACACTTATGCATCACAGCAAGAAGGACCAAGGTGTGATTCCCTACTACTGTGTGGAGTCTGTATGATGTATGCATTTATTTTGAACTTTGGCACCGTACATAGCCAACTCTGCTAATCGGAATTGGCATTGAGGTGATGCTCATCTCACGTTTGCAGCTCTCAGCCTGTAGCAGAAACTCCACATTTATATGTTGGGGCTGAGTCTATCCATAGGACAACCACTGTTGAATTTCCCACCGTGGTACTCCTTTAATGACCCCATAGGGCTGATAAGCTAGCTGAATCAAACCCCAACGAGGATTTGAACTTGCAATTGCGAGCCGCTCGCTTGAGCTCTGATACCTGGTTGGTTTTTCAAGGATTTTTTTGATGATGGAATATCTATTTTGGTCAATATTTAGCTGTCTTTCCATCTTGCATCTCCCGATAAGTGTGTTATAAAATTAATGCTTATTTTTGCTGATGTGCACATAGTTGAGAGTTTTTATTTCAGTGTGATTAAATTCATATTGCTTGGTTGTTCATTGCAGACTCTCACCCAACGCCAGTTGTCATGCATTAGAATACGCCGTCATTGCAGACTTCCACGATTGGCATTGCCAGATTCAAACACAGGGTAGTCTCACACGCAGCCAGCTTGTAATGAAGGAAATCTATAAATAATACAAACTTCAGGGAACGACATTACTCACCACATCCACAGTGAGAAATTTGCTACAGAGCTTTATATGTCGCTCAATAGATGTTATGAACAGATGTTGACATGCTCTAATTGAATTACTCCCCTTCCTGCGACATTTAATTTGTTGGAAATTAATCTCTTTACCAAAGTTTAGCTCACGCAAAGTTATCTTGTAACTATTCGATCGTTATGACATGAGCTGAGAACTCACTTAATATTTGTGCAATGTGCACAATGCATGCAATTATGTTCCCTTGCAAGGTCTAAGATTTATTTAAAAGTCGCTAAGCTCTGGTGTTTCGTTTAGTAATTTTAAAACGTGTCCATCATTCTTTTGAGAGGACATTAAGACATTTATCTCGCTGTGCAAGACTTTCACACATTATAAACCAAACCTCTTAGAGCTCCAACGGAGATATGGATGTTTACCCATACACGAGTTTGGGTACATATTTCCTTTTTTTATTAAACCAATTGAAAATAACTTTTAATATTTTTTCAGACTTTGACCATTTACTACTGTTAGGAGACAGTGCTGGCTTCGTTTCCAGTAAGGTGTCTTACAATTAATGTTCCAATGTTCCAGATCAGAACCATACACAAGTGTGTGTCACAAGAAGCAGGCTCACATGAGAGCCAGGCCACTGAGGGTGTGTGTGCGTGTGTGTTTCAGAAGCGCGATGTGCCGGACTATCTGTGTGGAAAGATAAGCTTTGAGCTGATGAGGGAGCCTTGCATCACGCCCAGCGGCATCACATATGACCGCAGTAACATCGAAGAGCATCTACAGGTACTGCTGCTGTTCTTGCTAATAAAGGATATCATTTAAAAAATGTTTTGTATGTGTATTGTATAACTGCATCTCTCCGCTTAGATCGAGGTATTTTGAGTGAGAGCTGCTTTGTTCGTTGTCAAAAGTTTATTTCACCAGGTAAAAACTTCAGTCCACATGGACTCTTTTACAAGGTTGACCTGGTCAAGGTGGTGAGTTAACAAGTTATTTGTTGCTGTATCATAAAGAGGTGGACAAGAAATAAGAGGCAGATGAGATCAAATTGGAGTGATTTTGAAAAGGTGAGCATGATGATGAAAAGTGAGACAAGTGTGCCAAAAGAATACATTTTTCATACTCTGTTTTTTTCTGTAAAGTCACATACCGAAAAAACCAAAGAGTATGAATCCTTGCAGTCACGAAAGCTTCAAATCTAGAAAGAAAGTTTCAATCGGTGCATAGTACCTGTTGTGATGCATGGTTCAGAAGCAAGGTCATTCATGAAAAATATAAAACAAACATTTGAAAGTGCACAAGAAGCATGAAGAGATGCATACCTGGAATTACTTTGAGAGACGGAAAGAGAAACACGTGCATTAGAGCATACGCATGTTAATGACATTATTCACACTGTTAAGAAAGGTAATTGGGTTGTTTTGTATTCAGGTAAAAAATCTATGTAGAATACAAAAATAAATAATGGAATATGTTACACTAACATTTTTTGTAAGTAATTGACATTATTCAGACCTTTGAAACGTGTTAAGCAAAGAAAAGATATTTGCAAATATTGAATATACATCTTTATTATGCCATTCATACCTTGCGTAAATCAATACCCACTTATAAAAATAAATTAATAAGAAAATACCTTTATAACTCTTATATTGAATGTGTAAAATAAAATGTTCTACTTTTATAGCATCACATGGACTTGATTATTTGCTTGAGTCTATTCATGGGAAATACATATTCATAAATTGCATGTATTGAGACTATTAAAATGTAAATATTTCCATTTCATATAAATATTATGGATGCATAGTTATGAGTTTAAACAAGACACAAACATATTTCTCGTAACTCTTGTTTACGATTCTTTCCCTTTTGAAAATTGCTTGTCTCAAGAAAATACGAAAAACAGTTCAGTGTCCAATGTATGAACTCGAATGTAGAGGGCTGGACCGTGTACTATTTTGCTCCTTTGTTGCCTAGCTTGCACAAATACACTAGAGTATGAGAGTAACCTGCAATAAGATGACAGATAATATTTTGGTCATCAGAATTTACCACCACAATGCACATAATCTTTGGTAATGTATGCGGTACTGGAGATTATGTTGACTAAAATGTTCCGTGCGCCCCTCTCCCCCCCCCCCCCCCCCTCATGTCTTGCGTGCAGCGGGTTGGCCACTTTGACCCCATCACACGGAGTCCCTTGACTCAGGACCAGCTCATCCCAAATTTGGCTATGAAGGAGGTGATCGACGCGTTCATCACTGAGAATGGCTGGGTGGAGGATTACTGAGAATTCTAACTGGAACACGCCACTGTGAGGCGCACGGAGCACTCACATCCCCTACGGATCGTAGATTCCGTCACTCGGCTGCTTCAGTACGGATGTTTGGCCCGAGCGTGCGCTGAGCTTCTTTGGCGGGGTGGGGGATGGGTGACTACTTGCTGGGGTTGAAGACCAGTTCACGTTCACGTTGCGTGTTACAATGGGTTTGATTTTTGTTGTTTTCATGTAAGTGCGATTAATCCAGTATGGGTGGTTATACTCCTTTCCACCGATAAGGCGTAATATTCAGAACGCGTAGATATAAATAAAATTGCCATTGTATACAATGTGAGCTTGAGAAAGCTACTGTAACCATCCACGTACCTTTCTGAGTTGGAGAGTTGTGCAGGAAAATCGATATGTTGGCTGTAAAAAAAATTACTTTACATATACAAAAACATTATTGGACATGCATATATTTGTAAATACAAGCAAGACAACCAAATCTGGGATTTGGTAAACTTTTCTTTTTAAATGGACATCGTTTATGTTGTTTAAGTGTAACGTATTAAATATCTCCGGCTTGAGTCAGCTTCCAGTTAGAATTACAAACGAGGTTACATCTCGGCAGGTAGCAGTGCTGTTGTAACGTTCTCTAAAGGCCACTTGGCTTTCTGTTATGTATTATTAAAGACCGCTCAACAGCATGACATCAAGCAAGTGCACCTTTATTTTTCAAAGCAGTTGATAGCACGAGAAGAGTATGTTCTGGTGCAGTGTAGGGAGCTTTGGCAGAACTCAGACCAAACCAATTTGAAACTGCCTAAAGCACGCACGTTTAGCCATACATTGAGTTTAATTTAAAAGACGTCCATTTAAGCCAAACACTGCTGAATATATATCACTTTGCAGTGTATTGGAGTAATTCCTACTTGATCACAAACACTGTAATGTGATTAGCCGTACACTTCCTGCTCAAAGACCAGTTTATGATTGATACCTGGCACGAATTACAGAGCAACAACTTCCCTTGCTGCACAAAAAAATAGAATTTGCCAAACTTTAAGGGCTGCCAGGACAGTAGCATGGTGTGAGCATAAGTTTCGAACCAAGGACCGTTTAACATCTCACTTGCTGGTGTGTGTATAATGCAGACGCGTGCACTTGTCGTTACATGCACTTTCACGATGTTCATGTAATGTTCTCAGTACTTGTCAGGTGTTGCACAGAGTCCAGTCCTGTCGTCTTGAGATATGAAAGGTGAGCTCTGCCGTTGTCTCGCTCATCGCAGCTGGAACTTTGTTTAGCGCTGTTTCAACGCTTGCTTCGTTGTGCGACGTTTCTTTTTTATGGTTCCCTGTCAGAATATGTACAGAGACCGCATCCTTGGACTTCAGTGAACATATCACACTGTCTGTAGTGGTGAGAATATATTGTATACTTTCTTTTGACAAATAAAGATTTATGAAAAACAAGTGTACTTAGATGTTTTGCCCATATAAAATGTGTTGAGATATACTTGTGTTTTATGCTAATCCTCAAGGATAGTATTAGGTGTGCTATAAAAAAAGAATGCAAAATATGAACTACAAAAACTGTTCATAATGTCGCGTGGCAAAGCACTTCAGTTTCAATCCCAGTCAGGAGTTAATCCAACACAATTCCTCTCGGGTCAATACATCTAGCACTATGTGGTAAGCCAACAGTGGTCATGGATTCTAGATTTGAAGCTTTCGTGACTGCAGGGATTCATACTCTTTGGTTTTTTCGGTAAAGTCACGTAGGTTAAAAAAGAAAAAGAAATTAAATCACGACGTTTCGGAGGCAACAAATTCCCTTGCTGCAGACGAAAGCTTGTGTTGCCTCCGAAACGTGATTTAATTTATTTGTTTTTTAACCTACGTGACTTTACCGAAAAAACCAGAGTATAGTGGCCGTGGTCATTTAAATGGAATTTCCACAACTGGATTGGGGGCAAAAGGGGCACTCAATCGAAAATATGTACAGGAGTGAAAAAAAAATTCCTCCACCCATGACCTATTCACTGCTAGATGAAGGCCTCCCCAAGCCATTGCCATCTCAAGTCCTGCGATGCCCTCGAGCACAAGATGATCCCATCACAGTGCATGGCCCTCATTTAGCTGCCAGTTTCATATCACTTTTTTTTATTCCAAAATCATATTTTAGTGATACGGTGCTCATTCTTTGGGAACCTTTTCCTGAGAAAATGCTACGACTGACCTCGCTTTCGCACGTTTGTGATTTAGAAATGCACCGCTTGAGTGGGATCACCGTCCCCTGCTGCTGCTGCTCCTACTGCCACCCTACCCTGGTGGTACCCATCGGGCTATTGCAGGGCAGTGATGTCTCAAGGCCTATTTTTATACAGAATCGGAATAATTTCTCATGGAGGAATCTGATGAGCTCCTGTTGGCTTTTTTATAAAGTGGTCCTCATAAGACGTTTACGATGACGACTGTCCTTGTTTGTTCACCGTATATATTCTCGTTAGTGGAGTAGATTTCTCCTTCACAACGCAAGTGCTGTATCCAGTGGGTAGGGCCAATGGGCGCTTTGCCGCGGAAACCCAAGAACCGTAAGGCGCGAGGGGCATTGTGGGTGGAGACTAAGTGTGTCTCTGTGGCTCTCGTGGCGTGCGAGCGCGGGAAATGGCCAAACATCATCCCGATCTGATCTTTTGCCGCAAACAAGCCGGCGTGGGTAAGAGAAGAGCGACCCACCTCTCTCGTCCGTGTTGTCGAGTTTTCTCCCGAGGGTTCCCCTCGCGAGGCGTCGCCGCACGCGGGTCGACACTAGGCGAGACGCAGGCTCCCACGCGAGGGCAGGCCTCTTCTCAGTGTCTTCGCGGTTAACTTGCGCTTAATGTTACTCTTGCTGCTGCTGTTTTTGATTGTTGTGTAGTTTTTGTCTTCGATTGTTTAACCGCAAGAGGTAAATAAGCTTGTCACCGGATCGCGTGTTTGCGGGTGTAAGAGCAGCGCTTGGGACTCCAGTGCAGATCCGAAGCAAGTGGTCTGAGTGATTCACAATCCAGATGTAATTACATGAACGTCACTCTTTAATAACTCGCAACGATGTTCAAAGTTAAGTTGATTTAGACGTGGTTTGAGCTAATAAATTATGTCAATGCAATGTGGCAATCAAGGTAAAGTTGAAATCGGATGCTTTAAAAATGCCAAGGAACAAACTTCGTAGACTAAAGTTAATCTAGAAACCTTTAGATAAAACGGCATGTTGAGTACCTCTGGGATTTCAACAGATCCTATGGATGGACTCGTCAGAGAAATGATGAATTTGTATCACTGGCTTAGGGCGCTAAACAGAAGATGCCACAGCCTCAATGCTCATTTATCAAGACTTCACTTTGACTTAATCTTTATTGTAAACCCTAATTGTAGGGTTACATGCACACACCTTTAATCTGGCAGAGCTGAACGGATTCTACAACCCATTCTGGACATCTGCGAAAAATAGCTTTATAGATAATCGGATTCCTTCAGTCTAAATAAAGATTCTGATTTTGTTTGTCATTACTCAGCACCCAGACACCATTGCAGTTCCATTACGAAGTTCTGTGCCCATGCGTGTTAGTGAGATGGTTGCTTATCGCACACGATTAAATATAATAAACGAGGGATGGCTCACTGAGTCTTAGGTTTATTTCACGTGGGTCTATCATTGGGAGGTTTGGCAATTCACTTGTGGGAAGGTACAGGAGGGACCTTGAGAGAAAACCCAGGCTGATGGGGTGGAAAAACTATTCTCTGCATTCAGAATTGCAAAACCCATTTGGGGCCATCCATTTAGTATGTACGCAAAAATCTGTCAACTTGACCCCCCCCTTCCTCCCTGTACGCACGCGCACTTTTTACACCCCCCCCCCCCCAACTGCCTACGTACGCTTGACGTACCCCCCGAATCCTATAGAACGGCCGATATTTAATACACGCAGAAACGATCAACGATTAATATTAACGTAGTAGTAGGTTTTTACCCTATTAAACTGGTACAAAACTGACACCTTTATTCAAGGCATCATGTTTGCAATAACCACAACACAACTAGTAAAAAAAGCAAACAAAAAGAGGCAACTCTGATAATGATAATAATATGCACTGCCCTTGAAGTTGATTGGTCCACACCTGAGACGGCTTTCTTTAGAGCCTAGTCCCCATTGGTGTTGGACCAGATGACACCAGAAGGCGTACAAACATGATGCCTTGAATAAAGGTGTCAGTTTTGTACCAGTTTAAAAGGGTAAAAACCTACTACTATATTTTGCCACTGGTAAAAGAGATCTCAGTGTAATATAAACGTGTTTGAGCAAACAGTCCACCGCCGGACTAACTAATTTGAAGGCCAATGTAGACAAATTATTAGCGAGGCTTCACTCCCCCCCCCCCCCGCGTTTCGCGTTTCCTATGCGTATGTACATTGTCAGTAGACCTCCATACGCAAGCGTACACATTTGGGTTAACCGCCCCCCTCCATGCGTACGTACTAAATGGATGGCCCCTTTCCTGTATTCTGCCGTCTCCTGAAAACCACGGCCCAGTTTGCGATTTGAGACTATAATTGTGTTCTGCAGTAGCATATCAAATTTAGTTTTGCTGTTTGGTTAATTCTGTTAATGACCTGGATCAGTACATTGTATTATCTTTTGGAGAATTGTTGACTTATTTACCTCGTTTTGTCAGGAAGACGTACTGAGTTAAGTGGGTTAGGCATAACGCTAATTTACTATATTGTAGTGTAATAGCTTCATGAGGGTGCACAGAGCTGTTTTAGTTATCACGGTGACATTCAGAAATTTGAGCATAATCGCTGTCAGCACACATTACTGGCAGAAATTTCACAAAAAATGCATTCGTGTTGGTAAACATGGCACTTGGAATAATGTCTCCAATTATCTTAGGGCATCTGCATGTTATTAAATTACAATGTTACTACCATTGGCAGTGTATACCACGTCCATATTCATTTTTCTATCTACGTGACTTTACTGAAAGACCCAAAGAGTATATAAATACCGCTCCTTACCCTTCTTGTTTTGCAGCCATTGGCAGACTCTGTGAGAAATGTAAGTACAATTTAAATTTTACTCCATATTCATATCAGTGCTGTATTTGTCATCAATGCTATTTGCCTGCATAAACAAAAATGTCCTTCGTATTCTTTGTCCGTAACGCAGCCATAACAATAAAAACAATTGTTGGTGTGCTAATTTATAGCTGTTAAATGGTTATATTCTGTGTTTGTATTATAGGCAGTGTATACCACGTCCATATTCATTAGGGTTCCAGCCTGCTCCGGAATCTTAACCATTCATCACCTCACTTATTCCAATGTGACTGTCCTGTCTTCTTTTGACTTCTCCTAACCATGTGAGTTAACTCTGTTAGTTTGTCTGAGATGCACACCATTAACTCCTAACCCTAACATGCCCTAGTCATTTTAGTCAACTTTCTTTCATCTTGGCTGAGATGGGTATCGCCGTTCATGCGTTCTTCTTTGTTCCTTAATTTATGATTTGATGCGAACCAGTCTGTTAACCCCTGAGATTCGTCTCGCCGTCCTCATCCTCTCACTGCATTGTGCTGATGTCCCCTTGTGCGCAGGCGATGGAAAGTGTGTGATCTGCGACTCGTACGTGCGGCCCTGCACGCTCGTGCGCATCTGTGACGAGTGCAATTATGGCTCGTACCAAGGCCGCTGTGTGATCTGCGGGGGCCCCGGAGTCTCGGACGCGTACTACTGCAAGGAGTGCACCATCCAGGAGAAGGATGTGAGTGTGACCCTACTGCACCTTGGGTTGGGATATCGCTCATAGAATTGGCTGTAAAGCAATAGTTTGATGCACTTACTGATTCTCTCATACTTCATCACTGGGGGTCAGTCATCTTGTCACACTTCTATCGCTGATACCGCAGTGTCGTTAATTTGACTCATTGATTACTTCAGCCATGTTGAGGACTTGGTCTACCAGACTGTGACTCTCTTATCTCATCTAAATTGTGTTGAACCATCACGCTGAAATCCAAAGCACTACCCATTCTGCTTCTCCCCTCGCACTGCTCAACTTTGGAATTCCCTGCCATAGTTTATTTTCCCAAGCTCCTTATAACCTTGCTGTAATCAACGTGTGAACTCATTTACACTGAGATCTCTTTTACCAGTGGCAAAATATAGAAGTAGGTTTTTTTACCCTTTTAAACTGGTACAAAACTGACACCTTTATTCAAGGCATCATGTTTGCAATAACCACAACACAAGTAGTCAAACAAGCAAACAAAAAGAAGCAACTCTGATAATGATAATAATATGCAGTGCATATTATTAAGAAGCAACTCTGATAATGCTAATAATATGCAGTGCATATTATTATCATTATCAGAGTTGTTTCTTTTTGTTTGCTTTTTTTACTACTTGTGTTGTGGTTATTGCAAACATGATGCCTTGAATAAAGGTGTCAGTTTTGTACCAGTTTAAAAGGGTAAAAACCTACAACGTGTGAACTCTTAACTTTTACAACTTTGGACAGTTGGTTGCTGGCTGCTTAACGTTCTGGGCCTTTGAGACTATCCTCTAGCAACTGGTTTTAGAATGTTTCTCACCTGGAATGTGCCTGATCTCATTATCTCCAAAGCTACGCAGAGGTGAGCTTGGATGGGCGAGCACTATGCATACATTTACAGGTGTTATGGGCTGCTTCATATGTTGGCAGTGGAAGGCAATGCAGAAAAATCCATTGTTGACATGTACCATGCTCCCATTTCTATACTCCCTGCCTTCAGTCTACACTGAACAGCATAGTGAAATATGGTCAAATAACCCCTACAACTGGCACGTCATAGGGAGACTCATCTTTATGATGTGGTGTTGATAGCTGTGATACGATTATTAGTGTCATGTTGAGTTTAATGTTATGTGTTAATCATAACTGTTATTTTGTGACCTGTGTATTTCTTTAAAAATGTTCTGCTTTACTTATGTCCATATTGTAAAGTTCATTGTTAATTTCATTGTTTATGTATTTTTCTTTCTGTTTTCAGAGAGATGGTTGTCCCAAGATTGTGAACCTTGGAAGCTCTAAAACAGATTTGTTTTATGAACGCAAAAAATATGGATTCAAGAAACGATAACCTTTCCCAGCATCATGACACACCACTCACATTTAAGTTTTTTTCTAATGTGTTTTTAAATATGATGGAATGCCTATTTTCTTGCGATTGTCTGACGAAAATTTTGTGGATAATTTCTTTAAAAATAAGAACATTATTACCATTGGCTTGCACTGTGTGATATGATGGTCACATTGTATATTCGTGTGGAATCCTGTTTGCAGCCATGATGATCTTAGCATACCATGTGGGAAATGTGATACATTGTGCCCTGCGTGGTCCAGGACTTTACTGCGTTTGGAAGTTGTTTTTATTCACTTTGTCCCAGAAGATGCGAAGGGCAGGGAAGCCGTATCATCAAGTCATACCTGCATGTTCTCGGATGTTATCAGTTAATTCCCTGGCCTCTCTGGGGGTTAAAAGAAATACGCAGGAATTGTACTTTAATGTTTAACTCGTAAATAAAGTTGATGGCTTCACGCTCAAGATTCTGAACTGGATATATTAAAAATCTCTTAAACATTGTTTTATTCTTACAGAAATTGAAATTAAACTTTAAACTTCATAAAATAAGCTCCAGATGTTTGCGAATGGATTGTGTTATTGGTCAATCTTATTTCATGTGTTCATTCTGTGGTGTTGAGTACCAGCAAAATTCAAGCGATATTTTCACCTGGCAGTTGATTTGTGTATTGAGCTTGGCAGCTGTACAAAGCAAGGTAATTTGTTATGAGATGTCAATTGAGCAGCCCATTATATATTTATACAAATGTAGATGCATTTTAAAGTCATGAAGTGGAGATTACAGTTGTATCATCCAAGGTTGCCTATGGCAGTTGTGCTAAAAATATACTGCTCATCAGTCTCCACTTAATTAAATCTCACTTTCCCCACTCGTAATGAGAGATCACGGAAAGGAGAACAAACTATAGATAGGGTGTAATTGTGCATTGGCGAGCTGTTGTGGTGTCATGATTAGCGTGCTGAACTTTCAATCCGGAGGTCGCTAGTTCTATTCCATCTCCCAGCTCGGCAATAGAAGCAACGGGGCAAATTTCTCCTCCTCCAACCTCTCCACCCAGAAGTATAGATTGATATCTCGCATTGTATCAATCGGATAGTCGCATGTGGTGGCGTGAAATGGGTACGACCAACTCTTCCAACACGTGTGGTCAACGTGAAAAGGTAGACCAGATACCCGTTGGGGTTTACTCGAGTGAAGGTCATTCTGGCAGTAGTGGTGAGCGGCCAGTCGGTGCTACAGCAATTAATGTGATCAAGCTTGTGAAATGTCGATATTTTGTATTGTTTATGTTGTGTAGGGGCTTCACGTTACCCTTTTCAACCACTCGAGGCCAAATATTCGCAGTACTCTACAAAGTATGGATAAATTTCGATTTAAAGCTTTCGTGACTGCAGGGATTCATCTTGGTTCTTTCGGTAAAGTCACGTAGAAGGGAAGTAATTAAATAATAAAAATAAAACATAATAAAATAATTCTCACGACGTTTTGGCCACAACGCAAGAAGCCGTCCTCAGGTGAAGAACAGGTCTGTCGAGAAGACAGAGTCTGAATGACAACCCCAGGCTTGGAACGTCTTTTTAAGCTGGGTTGGAGGGGGGGAAGAGCGCCTTGACAAAATAATTTGCATTTCAAGAGGAATTTAGCATATATAAGCTGGGTTGGAGGTGGAAGAAGAGCGCCTTGACAAAATAATTTGCATATCAAGAGGAATTTAGCATATTTATTGCAAATGCGTAGGAGGTGGGCTGGGGGGTTTCAAAGTCATTATGCCCATGCATTATGCAGGATTAGCAGCATCAAAGGGAGGGGGTAGGGGGTAGCATTAACAAAGGGAGGGAATGTTAATAGTATGTAGAAGCAGGAGACCCGCAGCGGAGCAAATAATGCATTCCCTGTGGAGAACACAAGATACACAGTCAATGCCAGTGAGTGGACTGCGGTCTGAAAGTCACCGTAAACGTGAACAACAATCAGTTAAGATCCGAAATGGTTTATTACGTCCCTCCAATGATTGCTGAGCCAGAATCCATCTTCTCGGTTGAAATTGTCTCTGTGTTTGTATATGTGGATCGCCTCATGAACGAATCTCTCATGGTAGCCAGATGGCTTGCAGAGAACCTCCGTCTTGGAGAAGTCAATGTCATGTGAGCCCACTGAATTGTAGCAGTGATCTGCCACGGCTGAGGTGTTTGTCCTACCGTGTTTCAGGTTTGCTTTATGTTCACGGATGCGGTCCGAGACATGTCGTTTGGTTTCTCCAATGTAACTGCTACCACAGAGGCAACTTAGTTTGTAGACGCCAGGGTACTGTATGTCTTCCACCTCCAACCCAGCTTATATATATGCTAAATTCCTCTTGATATGCAAATTATTTTGTCAAGGTGCTCTTCCCCCCCTCCAACCCAGCTTAAGAAGACGTTCCAAGCCTGGGGTTGTCATTCAGACTCTGTCTTCTCGACAGACCTGTTCTTCACCTGAGGACGGCTTCTTGCGTTGTGGCCGAAACGTCGTGAGAATTATTTTATTATGTTTTATTTTTTATTATTTTATTACTTCCCTTCTACGTGACTTTACCGAAAGAACCAAGACGAAGAAAGTATGGATAATCGCTTATTTAATTGTGATCCTGAATTACACCCTTTATATACAGTACAGCACAAGCTGTTCTTGGTTTGTCCAGTAGATGTCCTAGGATAGCTTTGACTTGGATATATTTGCAACATTTCCTCCCTATTGCATGTGCAACAGAATAGAGATTATCTAACTGCACGTGAAGGCTTCATTTCAAATAAGTGCAGCTTTGGAAATCAGTTGGCAACCAAATCTTTAAAATCCATTTTGTGTACAGTTTAGTGTGTAATGTTTTAACTGTTAATTAAAGCATCATTAGACTTAAACTCATCCTAGGTTTGACACCTTTTTCGCTGGAGACCAAACCCAGACATACAGCATTTTCTTCAAAATGCAATTTATTGTAATAAAGTTAATCACAATTCTGGACCAGCAGATCTCGTTACAAATTACAACCTGTTCCCCAAATACAGATGGCAATCACCAGACTCGTTAACCTCAACCTTATGTCACGGGCCCTCTTTTCACCAAACGTTATTGACCAGCGTGGTCAGATATGGTCAAACAAACCTACACGTTTTGGGGAGGCCTTTATCCATCAAAGTTTAAAAAAGGCTGTGAAATTGTAATTTAATGAAGAATTTGTGAATGGGTACGACTGCCGATATTAGTAAAGTATAGGAATTAAACTTTACTAGACGGCAGTGTTCTCGCTTTTTTACTTATGAAGCAGATTTAGTGCAAGTGAGCACAATTGTAAGCTTGTAAACGCGTATTATTGTGAGTTTGGTAAGGTGCTGTTTGTGCTCTTACCTCAATTAGCATTGGCTGTCATTGAGCGGGTGAATAATACAACCGTGTAATGTAGTGCAGTAAGCATGGGATTTGATTGTGAATTATTAAAAACAATGTAATTCCTGTATTTTTCAGAGGTCATAAAATCTGCACCTGTGCTTAATTTGTGATGCCAAGCTGCATGCAACCGGAGTGAATTTACATTGTTGGCCGATGATAACAGAAGCAGAACCACTGTGATGTCTGCAACAAGAACCACCCTCGCCGCAGTGTTTAGATTCTAGTGGTGCCCTTATCTAGTACTGTAATTACTTTTTCAAGACGATCTTGCTTTGATTTCAGTTTTGTTCATTCAAACATTCAAAAGTTATATCCATAGAACAACTGTTGGCTTCCCCATAAAGTTGTACTCATCGACTCTGGAGGGATGATGGGCCGGTTATAATTGTAAGCATTGTTTTACGTGTGGGAGGAAACCGGAGTACCCGGAGAAAACCCCACTCTTAAGTTCCACGTAGACGGGTTCACGAGCCCACTTGCTCTACTCCCGTTTGGCCACGAAGCAGCCCAGCGGAGTTGAGAATTCACAAATCGATGTGATTCACTACTGACCCTTGCTACCAAAGCGCTGGGTGAGAAGCATGAGCCACCAATCCTGGCTCTGAAATTGCAGACTCCTTTTTTTCCTTCAACGCAAAGGTAGTGGCTAGGGAATATGATGGTATAATTTACACTGAGTTGAGAATAATTAAGCATTGAGCGATGAAGCATGTGGAAACGTGACGATTGAGTTTCGGGAAAGTGCTAAATTAAACTGTGCAAAATTACGTTGCATGCATTAACAAGCGCGTTTATGCACATGCATTGGTACTAAAATGTATACATAAAAACTGCAACATGTTTCCTTTTGTTCATCCGTCTCAGTAAAGTTCAAAAAGAAGTAAGAAAACTATGCCTCCACCCCATATCTGTCCCTCCACGTAATTATTATTTTTACACATACGTTCAACACAAGTAAACTGAGCAGCAATTAGGTTCGCTTGAACCAATGCTGGTGAATTGCCAGATGCTCACAGGCATGGGCCCTCTGTTAGATATGGGTCCCAGTTAATTTCAGTCATTCTCAGGATCGCACCACTTGAACAGTAACAAGCCACGGGCAGAGCCATATTAAGCTAGTGCGTGGCTGTAGCATATGTTATAAAGGGGTCCTAAATATAAAAAAAAATTAAAACAACATTTTACTTGCATATTAAATTAATTGAAAAAATGCATTTGCTATACAGCCAGATAATACGACAAATCGCTAACCTTAAACCCCCAGTCGTTCGTAAAAGTTTAAGGCAGTATAGTAGAATAGTAATCGAGCAAGTGCAGAACCACTGACCGGAATTAATAGCTTTAAAACATTTAGCTCGGGTCCCTTGAAAGTGCGGGGCCCGTAGCTACTACATATGTAGCTACGTTTGCTACTGGGATAATCCGGGACTGACCACGGGCACGCACGGGTCCGCTGTGCGTGTACAGGGTTTGCAGCGTGACTGCACGTTTTGGCTCCAATGTGAATTTTTCTCTGGCGGAATGCTTTACGACTGATGTAAGCCGTCGTGACTTCACTGCGTTAGCGGCGATGGTCAACGCGGCCCAAGCGTCGCGCCCGCTGCCAAGCTCCACGGGCCACGCAGCCAGCGAACCATCAGGGATGCCAGCCCCCCACTGTCTTCTACAGCAGTGCAGCGTGCTGCCGACTGCTCGGCATTTGACATTTATGTTTGCTTAAAGGAAGACGACATACATTTACAGCCTCAAAAGAGTAAGCTGCTCTTGTAGATACATACTTAGGCTGTGTATCCCGGGATGGTTACGAGGCAGGTTTGAAGCTACGATAACAAATATAAATATACTGAAGTTACGTTCAAGGACGTCATCGTAGCAAGGTGGTGATGTCACGCATCTGCATGTCACGTCTACAACGGTGTCGCTAGACCACGCTGATAACTGCACGCCTGAGCGTGACTCACAATCACTTGCAGTAGTAGTTGGTCTTAAACGCATTTAAAAAAAAAATGTCGGCTCGGAGAATGATAACGTTTATTTTGAGTGCATTGTCCCAAGGGGATGAAGAGGTCTCTTAAAGGGATCTCGAGAAGTCTCTCTGTGTGATATCACCTTCCGCGGCGTGATTTCTGATTGGATGCTTTGTTTCGTGACAATGGGTTGATATAAAATGTTGTAATGAAATTACGAGCTGAAGATGAAAATACCGTTAAAGACCGCGTGGCTAAGACACTTCATGTTATCGTATTTACCTGTGTCGCAATCTTGGACTACTTATGAATAATATCAACGTATGAACAATGTCAACATCACTTATTGCTGCAGTTGTCAACATCTGTGGGGGCGATACATCCTGTCAAGGGGGTGGGGGGGGGGCGTGCAGAAAATTTCGAATTTACGCGTGGAGCGTTGGCGCCACGTCACGGCGACAAAATACACGAATACACAACATGACACAACTGCTATCACGACTGATAAACGACGGTACACAAATGCCTTACGAATAAACAACATGAAACGAATGCCTTGCACCAGTGGGTCGAGGCGAGGACACGTGATCTCTATTTAGAGGGGCCTTTGTAGCCTGGGGGGCAGGGCGCGGAGTGCGGTGGATCTCGATGTGGGGGGGGGGGGGGCACCCACTTGTTGAATGAGAGGTTGAATGAATTGCTGTTTTGCGTGCTTATCTGCAGTGTGTTAAGGATTTATGCATGCGTAAAACATTCGCAATTTGTATGTTTCGGTTTCCACTTTGTGTTTTCTTTTGGATTTTGGTTGCAAAAAAATCAAACTTTTTAGCAAAAAATCCTAAACAACCGGGTCTTGTATGAGTACCGCGACTGTTTAAAATAAACTACAAACGACTGTGTAAACAAACAATACTGAAGGAAATACTGTATACAATTATCTCTTTTTAGCTAACTCTATGTAAATGCTGGCCTGGAACATTTGAGCACAGCAGTGGACTTGAAACGCATTGCATTTTCAAATGTGTGAAGAGCTGTGGTGCCCCTCCCTGGTACAGCGATTCTAAAGCAAATCGTTACCCAAGAATTATCTTCAGAACCTTGGCGGTCGCAGATTACTCACGATGATGTATTTTTATGCACATTACCTATGCATATCTGAGCAGAATGGTTTCCTCCCACAGGCCAAATATTATCGTGCAGGACCCTCCTGAAGGAGATGAAAGGCATTATTGTTCTTGTCACTAGTTTCACGCGAACTTCAGAAGGATTTTGCCGGCAATCTGTCACATGTTTTTGAAAAAACATGTTCTTTCGTAGCATGGAATTTACCAGCCCAAGTGTAATTATTCACATACGTGGGATTTATTGTTGTTGTGAATTTTTGAATATACATGTGTATATCATCAGGTCGGATTGTATCTTTTTCTGTTTATAAACCACGTGGATTCCTTAGTCCTGCAAATATTTAACCCACACTCAGGGTTCTTGCCCATAACATCTGGCAGGTCACCAGCATTGGCTCTAGCAAGCCTGAATCTGCTGATGAAACAATGAAAGTCAAAACTGATCCAGAGTTTGTTTCCATTGAAACATTTCTGATAAATGTGTTCACTGGCAGAAGACCGTGCGCTGATGGGATGTGTCTACATTTTTATTTATTTTGTGCGTAGAGGGACAGAAAGGATGAATGTTGTCTTTCTATTTGTCTGGTCACGTCTATCATCCACAACAACCCTAATGATTATGTCAGGTCACTGCAGTGGCCGGTTTGACCTCGCCTTCCCATCCCTCCGCGTCTTTCCCGACCCAAACGCGTGAAGCGCCCCTTGAGACGCCTCTCAATGGCTGCAATAACAAGGAGGATTGTCACCTGGGACCCGGGTGGGAATTCATGGGTATAACACGTGGTGGTTGCTCCTTTGATCAGAGGCTATGGGACTGTCAGCGCAGGGAAACCAACCTGTGAACATGTTTCTGCATAAAGGCAACCAGCTATCAAAATAAGGCCCTCTTCTATAAATAGTGACTTGTAATTTTTTGCCCCAGAGACTCTGGAAGAGTATTTCATCTCGACCACACGTTTGCAGACGTAAGAAGTGAGTCATGTTAAAAGGCAACAAAACACGCACACACGCTTCATTAAGGGTGATTTAGAGACACGATTGTAATGGGTTCGTTTATGGGAGGAGTGGTGGCATAGTGGTTTGCGCATAGTGTGCTGTGAACCCGGTAACCTGAGTTTGATTCCCAACCATGGCTAACATCAGGGGCGAGTAGTATCTGAACCTGTCCTGCCCCTCATCCCTTAAATAACCCCTAACACCGACATAGCATGGGGAAGTCTTCGTCCCGCAGTGGATGGCAAAGGGCTGTAAACGTATTTTATTTTGCTCCGTATATAAATACACGTAGAGTATGATGTATGATGCTGATATACATTGCATCGCAGGTTAAGTAATCTGATGGCCCAGTGTGCAAAAGAGAAACAGTGCAGCCTTGATGCCATTCGAGTGTTCCGTGTTATTTTAAGAAGAAACTCTTGCGGACAGTAATGTACAGCGACACTTGGACGCCTGCACTAAAATGTAATAACCCATTATTAACTCTAATTTGTGTAAAGGGGCTTTTAAAAAAACTGTTCACGTTTCAGATGTCATCGCGTGCGTTCAATTGAACACGGATTCACGTTTGCCCGCGAGAGGCGTTCACGAAATTTGAGAGTGGGACATTAACCGTGCCAATTAGAGCGAATTCGTTTTTAAAATCACCCCGCAATATCAAAAGACTCGTATTAGCACTTGTTTAGTTTATCTTATATTACAACCAAACCACACTAATGTGTCTGATATAAAAAGCTCAGCAGGTTTGGGTTTTGGTGAGTACTTGGGTGGGTGACCACCAGGGCTTGCCAGCTATTCTCGATGTGGGGGCCTGCGGACTGGTCAGGAGATGTATGTTGAATTTTGTTTGTTGAATTTTGCATGTTGAATTGTGTTTCTTGAATTTTGTATGTTGAATTTTGTTTGTTGAACTTGTTTTCGCACCTTACGGAGCCAACGGTGCTAATCGGAGGTGCGGAGATGGCAGTGTTGAGATATTTTCAAGTTTTCTGTTTTTTAACAACACGAAACCAAACCCTCATTAATAATGGATTTGGCCAAACAACCCAATGTAGCAGGACCCTCTTTAAAAAAATATATATCCATCCAGCAACTGTACACGAACTGATTTCATCGCTACATCTCTTCGGTGCACACACTCGCGGAAATGTTCGGTTCCTTGGCTGCTGCTCCGCTATTTCTCTCAACAAGCGGCCATCGTCCCTTCAAGCCGTGTCCTGCCCGAAACCCACTCACTTTTATTCACAGTTTGGATATCATTAATCTGGGCGTGTTTTGTTTTAAATCCATGTGTTCATCTTTCTGTATCTCAATATAATTCCAAGCTTGCATCTCTCCACGCTTATTTGCGCACTTTTCAGTTTCTGTTCTACATATTGTGTTAATGATCGTGCTTCTGAACGTGCGTCACAGCTTTGTACTCACTGTGAATACAAACTCGACCATGAAAGTAGCGTACCAGTGTGCCTAAAGAAGAAAATAAAATAAAAACATGAAGAGAATATAAACGTGGTTAGTTGGCCTGTTTATCTAACATCAATCGCCGTTGTTTATCCACTACTGGATGAAGGCCTCTTCTCATGATCCGGTGCTGATACCATCCATCACCCTCCTGGGCACAAACCGATCTCATCGCTGCATCTCCACAGCGAGGGTACTAACCCATCGATGCATTTGCTCGGTCGACTGTACCCAGGTGAAGTCATCAATAGCAACACAGATATATGTGTAATACATTATTTGCATCCAATAATCTGCACGGGGAAAAGTGTGGGCCTCTCGTCACAGATGGAGGAACAGAGATAATTCATGCATTATTTACACTTTCATCCTGAGTTGGAAAGCGTCAAAAACAGGCCGCATATTTTCACAATTAGGCAACGACAAAAACATCAGTCTTGTTTATGAGAACTCTGTCGCAGCGAGGAAATATGCAGTGTTACACAAATACTTTGTTATGCTTTTACCGAATTTCTAATTGTGCTCATTCCATTCCGTTGGGCTTGGGTCTCAGGCCAGGTGCGCCGTGGGGGCAGTGGTGGGCGCGCTATTTGGCCCCGGACGTAACGCGTTTACCGGAATGGGCTGTGAAATGCGGCCTCACGCTACATTGCACTCTGCACGATGATTTTATTGAAATTCCCATCAATGCGTATTTGGATGTTTTTTGTACTCGACAACAAAACCGCTATGAGAAGCGTCCCTGTACCGCATCGATTAATCAATTAGTATTGATTCTTAAGCTCACCATACCTACATAAAATCACCTCTGTAAGATATAGCATTGATAAAATCGGTGTTCTTACCGTTACCGGATACTGCATGAAAGTAAGGACAAAACCGGTCACCGTTTTAGCCGTTATTATTTAACAACCCGAATACGGATCAGTGTTTATTTGTGATACTTGTAACGGGTTTCCCATTCACTACGGTGTCAAGAGACAGCACTGAACTCGGTATTGAATCCCAACCATAAATCATTGGATCGGGAGCCAGTGGGGGAGAGTGTTTCCAGTCACAGATGACGTCCTTACACGTGCTCTCTCATCCACACGCTCCTCTCTCGGTGTAATTCCAAGCATGCGCCTCTTCACGGTCACACAACGTCTTTATTATTTCTTAGCTTTTATTTTCAGTGAATGTAAAATCCTCGCAGTGAGGGCATTGAAAGACCTCAATAGATTTGTTTTCATATGTTGGGTGGCGAAGGGTATAGTCAAAAAATGTAATTAAACCTACAAGATCTGATCTACAATAAACTAATTCTGAATAGTATCGGTCATGAAATCATACGTATAAAAAAGCATAGTTGTTGCCAATCCTACTGCTTAATGTTGGCAAGTTTGTCAACATCATGATGACCATTTCTCACCAGCACCACCAAGAAGTGAGCTGGCATTTAATCGACAACAAAACCCCACAGACACACACACTTAGTTGTCAAGGTCTGAATTATCTCGCCGGCCGATGATTACCTCGCCCCGCATGCATCAACATGCGCGGTGTTTGTGTCGGATGTCAGTTCCGCACGCTCACTTTTCAGGCTGCTCGCAGCGGCCTCCTAATGGATTTCAGATGCGGAATCTCTGAGCCCCACGACTCGGGTCATTTGGCCTCAAAACTCGGCCAACGTTACGAAATCCCGCGAGTGCGCGGTCGACGTTAAAAACCACAGTCCTCGCGCAGCTGTCCTCGACCCGCCAAATGACACGGATGTGTTCGTCGCACCCCTGATCTTCATCAACATTAAACCATTCTCTATGCACTGCTGTATTGAAATCAGCCCGTGTGCAGGTGCTATGACGACTTCTGGATCGCGTGACTGTGAGAAATAGGATAGGTAATGGCTGATGATTGGGACACATTTGAGTATGTACATTAATATGGAGGCTCAGATTTGGCACGTTTTGGAACCCGGCCTGTGGTGAGGCTTCGTTTCACCTTCTGTGGACGGCGGCTCCTCTACCGGGAGCCCGGAACCCAGCACTCAGGGATTGCTTTGCTCCATTCGAGTGCCTTTGAAATGTCTCGCTTAGCCGCGAGTTTCCTGGACAATGGCATTACATTTCGATTTAAAGCTTTCGTGACTGCAGGGATTCATCTTCTTGGTTCTTTCGGTAAAGTCACGTAGAAGGGAAGTAATAAAATAATAAAAATAAAACATAATACAATAATTCTCACGACGTTTCGGCCACAACGCAAGCAGCCGTCCTCAGGTGAAAACCAGGTCTGTCGAGGCGACAGCGTCTGAATGAAACAGCAGACGAGCTTGGAGCATAAGCTGGGCTGGAAGGGGGGGGGAAGGGGCGCCTTGACAAAAGAATTTGCATATCAAGAGGAATTTTGCATATTTATGGGAAGTGCAGGAATGTGATTAGTACTACATATGCCCGTGCATTATGCAGGACTAGCAGCATCAAAGGGAGGGGATATGGGAAATGCAGGAATGTGAATAGTACTAATTATGCCCGTGCATTATGCAGGATTAGCAGCATCAAAGGGAGGGGTAGCATTAATAAAGGGAAGGAGTGTTAATAGTATGTAGCTGCAGTAACTAAAACCAACACGTAAACAACTAAAGTATAAACTACATAGTATCATCAGTATACTAACTATACTCTACAATAAGCTACTAACAGTAAGTCATACATTACAATTCTACGTCGTAAAAATTATATAATATGCTTCCATCTAAACTTGATTCTCTTACATCACACGAGTCTACACCGTACTATATACCGACATAGACAAACCCAACATTAAATTATATACTGTATTGCTATAAACCTTATACATTGTAATATAACACGTATTGTTCTACCCACCCTAATGTATATCACACTGCTACATATTCACTATACAATTACGATACTATATATTACTTTGTACATTGTATTAAGTATATAAATGTTATACTATTTGTTATTTTACACTGTACCATTGTAATGTATGACTTACTGTTAGTAACTCAGCTTATTGTAGAGTATAGTTAGTATACTGATGATACTATGTATTTTATACTTTAGTTGTTTACGTGTTGGTTTTAGTTACTGCAGCTACATACTATTAACACTCCTTCCCTTTATTAACGCTACCCCTCCCTTTGATGCTGCTAATCCTGCATAATGCACGGGCATAATTAGTACTATTCACATTCCTGCATTTCCCATATCCCCTCCCTTTGATGCTGCTAGTCCTGCATAATGCACGGGCATATGTAGTACTGATCACATTCCTGCATTTCCCATAAATATGTAAAATTCCTCTTGATATGCAAATTATTTTGTCAAGGCGCCCCTTCCCCCCCCTTCCAGCCCAGCTTATATATATGCTCCAAGCTCGTGTGCTGTTTCATTCAGACGCTGTCGCCTCGACAGACCTGGTTTTCACCTGAGGACGGCTGCTTGCGTTGTGGCCGAAACGTCGTGAGAGTTATTGTATTATGTTTTAGTTTTATTATTATTTTACTTCCCTTCTACGTGACTTTACCGAAAGAACCAAGAAGATGAATCCCTGCAGTCACGAAAGCTTTAAATCGAAATGTAATATATACGTTTGTTAGGTTTTATATACAATCTATTGTTACTTATTTTTTCGTTTTCATCAAATCATTGTAAAGCGTCTTTGCGTAGCAGAGGCATTTGGATGCTGCCTGCACGGTGGAATCGCATTGTGTCGAATCGTATTCTGTCGCATTGTATTGTGTCTAACCGCTCCTGCTGCAGCCTGGGATGTGATCCCACCGACCCCCCACTCCCCCCACGGACCCCCCCACCCTTCCTCCACACGTGGGGGTCGCCACGCACCAGAAGAGTGGCGGCCACGCTCTCTGCGTCACCCAGCGGAACAGACCCGAGAGGGCGTCACGCGTCCACTGGGAAACAAAAGTCACTCACATTTGTTTGAAACAAACCAAATTACGTGTGAATTAACCTATCATTCTACGAGTATAAACGTACATTTATCTAAGCTGAAATGTACGTAAAACATTAATTAGTTACTTGTGATAATATCACACTAATGATACATCGCTAAAATGGTAAATGACATCGAATACAATGTATAATCATATAACACACCGTCCTATCTATCTCTCCACTTAAAACATTAAAAAATAAAAAAATTTTACACATACAATCAGCCACAGGGTCTTCTGGTCGTTCATAATTGCAACAGCATTGGTTTAGCACAATCTGGACGACTTTAGACATTCGGTGGCCCGTCAGCAACAAGACGAACTGGCTGAAACCAGTGTGCTGGTGAACTGCCAGATGTTTATAGGCATATACCCCCTCTATTAGGTATCGTCATGTGACCGATGAGATGTTCAAAATTGCCTTGTTTTTACGCAGAGAGACAAATATGGGAATGAGGACAGACAAATATGGGAATGAGCCGTAACGATTGCTTATTTGTTTTCTGTGGCATTGGTACTCCATCCATCATGACGCTGATGCGTCTCTGATCATTCGCCAGCCCACGTGATCGTTCCCTTGTGGGGATGTTGCTGCGTTTAGTTGAGCGATGTGATTGTGACGTTCCGCTGGGTGCGATCTCATCGCCGCTTCTCCACTACTAGCCCGTTCGCCCGCGTGCTGGCCACGAGCTCAGTGCCCGTGCCCCAACACCTCCACCGTCTGCTCACAGCTCCGGAGAGGGCGGAGCGCTTGGCCCGGAGCCATCGGCTGCTGGCTTGATTACATAATTGTTCGCAGGTTTACCGCGCGTATCACGCACACACGCGGTGTTCGGGGCTATTTCTGACCAAGTGCCCGCATTAACGCGTCCCAGGGAAATGTGCCGTGTTCCAATCCCAGCAATTCAGCCTCCCTGTTTGTGTTAGCTTCCGTCTGTGTTGGGATATAAACTGCGACTTACATTTATATGAACAAAATATATCAACCCTCCGGTGTTTAAAAAAAAGTATTTTCCGTCGATCGCTGGATGAATGCCTTGCCATGCTGTATCAGTCGTTTTATTCCATACTTCACAACGCAGGTCAATGGGGTGCCCAAGGCAGGACTAGTTCAGCTATAGTTCGCCTTTTATGTTAGTCACATCACGAAAATCGAACTTAGGGTCCCCAGGTTGATGGTGAAGTGCGCCAGCAAGTTCCCTTTTAAAATCCTTTATATTAAGTTCACTTGCTTGCTTGCGCGTTTACGACCGTGCAAATCTTTCGGTCGTTTTAACCCACTTCCCGTGATCCAATCGAGCTGACATTTTGCACACAGACTCGTTGTGCGTGACAATTTATTTTCGTGAAAATGTTTTCCAAAATGTTCAACATTTTCGGAATTTTTTTTATATTTAATTACCAATTGCTTAATGGTGGCAGGCAATCATCTGACCCATAGGTGGTAGCCATCTCAAGCCAGAGGATGAGAGGACTCTAGCCGCCACGCATATAAAGGATTTATACTGGTAGGAACGAAGTGGACCAGACCACCAATAGATTATATCGTCCGACCGTTTGTCCATCCGTCCGTCCGCGTCCGTTTGTCCGTCCGTCCGTCCGCGTCCGTTTGTCCGTCCGTCCGTCCGCGTCCGTTTGTCCGTCCGTCCGTCCGACAAGATGGCCGCCCGCTCCCCCTGCGCGCGTGTGTGTGTGTGTGCGTGTGTGTTTGCGTGCGTGCGTGTGTGTGCGTGTGTATGCGCGTGTGTGTGCGTGTCTGTGTGTGCGTGTGTGCGTGTGTGTGTGTATATGTGTGACTGTGTGCGTGTGTGTGCGTGCGTGTGTGCGTGTCCGGCCCACTCGTGCGGCGTGATGAATGGGCGCTATTGGGCTTCGGATCGTTATTCACGGCGAACTGGAAGCGTAGCAACACAACTTCATTACGTGTGCGTGTGCGTGCGTGCATGTATGTGTGTGTGCGTGCGGTGTGTGTGCGTGTGTGTGTGCGTGTGTACGTTTATGCGCGTGTGTGCGCGTGTGCGTGTGTGTGCGGTCGATATCCCTGTACCGGTATTAGTATTATTCCTACCAGCCCACCCCGCAGGGTCCTGTTAGTGAAACACTTTGTTTTTACGGGTTAATTTTTTAAAATGTGTTTTACTAATCTGCCTGTAACCGCAACGGCCATAGCAGTACGTAACATTGCATGTACAAAGTGCCGTGGAAACATTATTCGTAAAATATTGCGACACGTATTCTGTGTGGCTGTGTTGTGCCCTTAGATGCCAACGAGGCTCGTGAAATCACGGGGCAGGGGAGCCCAGGGACAGCTGCAGGGCGACCGTATAGTGGGCCGACAAATCGCTTTCCTGTTTGGAGTGGGTTGATTCCAGCTGCCAGTAACGAGTCGTATTGCCGCAATCGCCCCCTCCCATCCCGCGGGATCATCTTCAGCACTCGCCTGTCCGGTTCCCTTCCGGATGCTTGCATGGCTTCTGCTGCCTTGCCCCGAAATTCCCAGCATCCGTGCAGTTCTTTTGGGCTGGTGGTGTGAGTCAGGCTGGGAGCATTTGTCCATGCAGTGCTGCACATCTTTGCGTGTGTTGTTAAATCCAATTAGCTGCTGCTTAGGTTCGCTGTTTATTGACATCACCCTCACTGTCCACCTTGAGTCAGACACGATGCAGCTTTTGGCGTAATTACTGGATACCCTCTGTATGATTTTAACTCAATTCACTGCTACTACGGCCGGAGTATTATTCAACACCTTGTACTGAAGAAACGCGTGTCGGAGACGAAAGCGGCTCTTGGCGTTTGACCTTTCTTCTCGATTGAGCCATTTCCTGTGTTCGCCGATTTGTTGCGAATTGTGCCTTTAATTTCGCGCACAGGCACGGGGAGAGCAGCGCAAAGGCGAAGAAGTCGGCCCGTCAACACGACCAGCAACGGAACCCCCCCCCCCCCACCCCCGTGCCGTGGAATCAGCAGCAGCAGCATCGCGGGTTGATTGTGGGGGCGACTGTTCTCAAAACTGCAAATTAAGTTGGAATTTTAATTGGCACCACACGGTCGCTCTCGGGGATTTTTGTCCCGAATTTTGTCCCTGAAAATCCCGCGTGGCGGTCAGGGCGGCTACACGAGGTTTGCGTTTACAGAGCCCCGTGTCTCAGTCAGGGCCTCACAGTGGTAGCTGCTGCTGCTGCTACAATAACAGCGGCAGGGGAGGCGCGCTCCGCACAGCGCGGCTACGACCCTGGCCGGATCTCTCTCCACCGAGGTCAGCAGTTCACAATTTGACTTGAAGGCGGCCGAGCCCCGTTCACGGTGTCGCCAGGGCCGACAAGCGTGCCTGAGGGGAGTGGGGGTGTCTTTTTTTTGCTCCCCAAACATTGAAAATTGGAAACATCGTCCGTGTCCAGGTGTGCGCTCTTCTTGGTGCTGCCCTTCTCTCCCTTAAACGGAAGAAGAAGAGGGTATCCTGGGACCGACAAATAGTCCATCCGTCCCTCCCGTCAGCCAGCCAATCTTTTTTTTTTTGAATTCCTGATTAATCAACCTCCCAGTCAAAATAATTGTTTTCCTGGTTGTCGAAAATATAAGTAACAAAGCAAATCATCTCAGGCAAAAGTTGAATTCAAGTGTTCTGAAGTTTGTGTATGCCATCACCCAATCGCACCACCACAGCTCAGGGCGTTATATCAATGGCCAGGTCTTGTGACATTCCAGTTGTAACAGCGACCGTTATGTGTACTGTGTGCGTGCGTGTGTGACAAATGGGACTTAAATGTGAAATTGAACAGCTGTATCAATGTTATTCTACTCTAATATAAACGAGACGGCCCTGCTTCTTGAACGTACGCGCACACACGAACACGCTTGCGAAGAGAGGGGCACGCGTGACCATCGCAAACAACAACGCACGCATCGCGAGACAGGTCGCTGGGTTTATAAGCGCCACGCTCGCTCGTCGCGCGGTGCGCACGACGCGCTGGTCAGGGAAGGCACCGATCCCTCGCTGCGCTCGGAGTTAGGATTATTTTGGCAACGGCAGAACTGGCCGCCCCGCGCCAATTAAACCATCGCACGATGAACAAAGGGGTATGGATGTTGTGCTTCGCGCTCACTCCAAACAAATCCAGGGCGAAGTTCCCGACATTAGAAAGCCCGGGCGCGATTGTGGACACAACACTGGACGAATACAAAGAGCCCCCGTATGGCCTTAACAGACAGGAATAGAGGTGGATGGCAAGCATCACGCCCGGCCGGCTTTGTCTCCGTAGTGGCGATGTTTATACATTGCATCAGGGGCTCAATTAAGGCTGAGTAGACCTAGGGGAATCCAGGACTGGTTCAGATACTTGTCACTGGGGTTGGCCCTGAGCGGGAATCGAACTTGGATCACAAGGTTTGTAGTGCAGTGCCATAATCGCTACACGACCGCTGCCCCACGCAAATACACGGACACACTGCCCGGAGAGTTCGTATTGTCAGGGTAGACGTGAGGGCAGCCCTCTTTGTATGGAGAGCACAACACTGTCTCCAGAATGGGAGACATTGTGCCGACAACTTCAACATCGAGAGGAGGGGGCGGTAGCCCCAGGGGTGAGACTTCACCTCTCTCCTGTGGGGGTGATGGCCCCTTTCTTGCCTCGGCCCCCTCTCTCCCCCCAGGGCACACGCGTACACTTTTAAATAGTTTGGTGTCGAACTACGACCCATGTCTAACAGAGAGGGTCCTTGCCTATAAACATCTGGCAGTGCGCCAAGATTGGTTTAAGCGAGCTTGACTGCTATGAGACGCTGGATGTCGAAATCGGTCCAGAGTTTTGCTTGCATTGAACCAATGCTGCTGAAATGTTTACTCGCAGAAGGCCATGTGGCCAATTTGATGTGCAAAATAACCCTTTAGTTTTTTATGTGGAGGGGCACACGTGGGAAGGAGTCGTGTTTATGTTCGCTCGTCGAGGCTCGCTTGTTGTGTAGGGGTTTCCGGGCTTGTTGCTGGTGGCAGGTATCGTGCGCGTGTGTCCATGCGTGCGATGAGGACGGTAGGCGGTATGCGTCGGTGGGATGGAGGCTGCGTACTCCTCGTCCTGGGGCATTTGTCAGTCCGACACCACGACGCGAGGCTGAAATCACTGCATGCTTCTGTGCCAGGCAAGAATGCAGAAGCTGGAAGGAAGCACAAAGCCGGAGGTTTCTTTTGCTCGGTGATTTAGGGTCCAAAAATAAATGTAAACTGCGCCCACCCCACTATGTAAAGACTGTAACCGTGGATATTTTGCAAAGTGCGGCTGTACTTCCAGTTCAGTGACCCACAACCCAGCGCCCCCACAGCGACCCAGCCAACTTTAACTCGGCATTTGTTTTGAAAGACTCGTCAGATGCTCGCTTTGTGGCACGGGCAGCAGACACTGTAGCCCGTGCATTCAGAGTTAGTGAGAAGTATCTGGCTGTGATGGGAGCAACTGGACAAGGGTTCGTGTTTGATCACGTCCCTGCCCCTGGCTGAATGACGGAGTCACCCCCGAGCGGGTTGCAGTGGTTTGACAATTTGTAATAATGAATGGGATGGTGATACGATTGATACTTTTGTCTGATTGGAGGTGGCTAAGATGTGGAATCCAGTGTGACAAGGAGATTGTTCTACGGTTGTGATGGTGACTCGTTCTTCGTGGCGATGCTGAATGGGACGACGATGCTGCTGCTGCTGCTGTTGGTAACGGTGGGAGGGGACGTTTATGAAGCCACATGTGTAAGATTTGTCGTAAAAAAATGCCACAATAATAATAACATTTTATGACTCTCAAATGGGTTTCACATGGTCATGCTATTAATTGTAATAAAATATTCACCCTTAACATTATCTGCAAGTGTATTGAGTCGCATGTATATATTGTACATAGCCTATCTTAAACAAGCAGTTGCTGTGACTTGCTATCGCAACCTGTACGTTTGTTGACATAAATAAAGTATATTTTAATAATTTAACAGGAAATCATTTCATAAAATGCACATGTTTAACGGTGTGAACTCTGTTGCAATTCAAATATGTTTTTGGGAAATATTAATTTCGCAGAAACATGCAGATCCCCCACCCCACATAACTAACGCCGCACAAAGGCGCACTCTGACGATGTTCCACAGCTACGCACTGCGGCTTCGTTCTTGTCACGGTACCCGAGCGCGCATGCTGCTCTCTCTCTCTGCTGCAAGCCTAACCGAGCTCTTCGCTGCGTCAAACGTCCAAGACAAGCAGGGGACATCGATGATGATAATTATTCATCGCAGTCGCATCTCAATGCGTTGTACAAGAATCGGGAAGTGTATTAGCTGGAACAAAACGCGGTGGGATGTGTGATATAGGCTGTGATTGAAATCGATTTTAGACGGGAGGCAGACAGTCATAGGTAGAGACTAAGCGGGTCAGGAACCTGGCCTTGCACAGGGGCAGGTTTGTCAGCAGCACGGACAGTGAGTCATCAGCACGAGGATGATGGGCTGAGTTGAACCGTGATTTAAATTCGCAACTCTCTGATTGCGAGTCGGACACTAACGCAGCAGCGCAAGTCAACCCATAACAAGTCACTCGTGTATACACACTGAGGGTTGACCCGGGTTTGACATGGACTGTCAAGGAATCGGCATCTGTGTGTGGGTGGCAGGAATTGATTTGTAACGCGGTCTGGCACTCGTATTGTGTTTAACTTTATTCCCGTGAATCCTGCAGTTTTGACCATCGCATCGTGGACCCAGACTGACTAATATTGCTTGGGTTTGGTCCACGGTGAAAAGGGTGACAATCCCAACATCGACCCAGATTTCCTTTTCGTATCAACGAGACATCCATTCTCCCATCGAGTCCCTTGCGCTCGTGTTTTTCCCCCGCTCGCACACGTGGGCTGTGGACCGAGTGGGAGCGCGAGAGAGGGCGGTTGGGGGGGGGGTTGCACTGAGCCACGGTCTCGCAATGTGCGCCGCACGTGTGGGCGTCAAACGCGCCTCGTTTCTTGGCGCGGCACGCGAAGTGAAGCAGTGGACAAGGGTGGGGGGGGGGCTCTACAAACGCGCTTGGTTCTCGTGACATTTGTTGCAATTGCCCGGGCTTGGATATTGTTCGAGCGGCGCGGATTGTTGTTGTGTATCGCGCCGAGGCCGCTATGCGCGTGTTGTTAAAGAGCATGTCGGTCACCGGAGAGCAATCTCACTCGATCGCAACGTCTTCAAAATAGGCATTTACCTTAAAACCATCATTTAAGCTCAAGTTTAAAGTTTATTTCGTTTAACCAGCTGATAACTCGAGAGGGCAGGGATGATTGACCGGTATCAACCAAGTTGCAATGGCCATAACATTAGGTATCGTACAATACGGGGTGACGTAAGACCATAGCTGTCAGCCCATACGGTTTACCCGTGTTCCTGTACAGGGAGATTTCGTTTTCAGGTCCATATGGCGTTCAGCCGTTTCAATGCGGGCTAAACAAAGTCTATTTGTTTGTGTTTCTCTCTTGTGATGGGACTTTGTAGGATGAGCGGGGTGACCAATAAGGTCTGAATTGGTCTGTAATAAGGTAGGGCACTGATAAGGGGTTGACAGATATTGTCGACACATGTGATTTAAAAACCATATATACAGACGATTTAAAATAATAATAATAAAAAGAATAATAATAATATTGACAAGCGTGTTTTAGTACACGCATTAACATTAATCTATTAATTAAATCGATGCATTGACGCAGATTTCGCGTACCCAGTGTCGCTACGACGTGAAGCCGTCTGCGAAGCTGCGGGCGCGCGGCGCCTGCACGGATCCTGGCCGCGTGCGTGTCGCGCGACAAAGTCATCTTCTATCGACAGGAATAGAAAAAACCCACTCCCATGGGATGTGTTTTTCCCTGCTCCAACGCCCGCGATATGCGGGCAGGGTGAGCATCTCAGAGAGTGGGAAGAGAACAAGGCAGGCGAGTCGGGTAGATGTGAGGCAGGATGGGGGAGGGCCGATTGCCGAGACTGGAATTGCGATGGGTTTCACCAAGTCGGGGAACTACGGAGAAGAGGAGACCTAAGGCGACATGGTGGGATATTGTCAGGGCAGATCTCGGAGGGCGCTTCATGTTGAATGTGTAGCAGCTGTGGGATCTGGCGGAGGGGAGTATCGTTGGCGAGGTGTGGTGGTGCCCTAATGGTATCTCGATCTTGAAAGTAAAACATAACATGGCTTACAGAAGTATTGTTGCCTCCAGCGCCAGGGAGTTCAGTCACAATTTTTTTTACAGCTAACCGCCCTGGAACTGTATTATTCGTTCAAAGTTGGGTCCATGAACCTTTCAGCATGATTATTGTGTTCCTGGCGGATGTTCTCTGGCTGCTATGGCCAAAACAAAGCGCTCTTTAAAGACGAACTTGCCAAACATCCTATGACAGGACACTCTTGAAAACAAGTCTTGATACTTTTTTTGCAGCGAGTCTTTCCTGCGTAAATTAATGGCATTGTTAGTTGAATACGAATTACATTATAATTATTATGATTATCATCAGGGTTTTGACACGCAACGATTGACGATTCGAATCTGGCAGACCGGTTTAATACTGCGCGTGTATTTAAATGTCTACATATAGCTTTGGTGATCTGTGCCTAACGCCTGCCACTCGGTACGCTGCCTGTAAGGTTGGGTAGGTTACGTGGATCCAAGTGACGTAAAAAATTACCCAGCAGAATTTCTGCGAATGCTAACACCATCTTGAATGCCACCTCATAAATTGGTTTTGAAAAAAGGAACCATTGTTATGCTGGTCCGAAATCGTATCCCCCAAACAAGGGCCATGCAGTGGCACGCGTCTGGTGATTAGTGAAATGCACGGTAATTTCATTGTGGCTGAAATAATTTCAGAATACAATCGTGGAGATATTGTCTACATTCCGAGAATTGATCTGGCACCGACTGATGTGAATTTACAATTTATTTTGAAGCGAAGACAGTTTCCAATCATTCCTTCATCTGCGATGACTGTCAATAAGCCAAAAAGGCAAACTTTTGAGCCTGCTGGACTTGATCTCAATTAAACAGTTTTTTTCTTCCATAAACAACGTTATGTTGCTTTTCCAAAATGCAAAAATCGAACATACATCAAAATGCTGATTCAACAAAATTCGTCTCAAGGAAAACTTTTGGGAGATGATCGTCAATGTACACCAAATGTGATAAATAGAGAAATGTTTTTTTAATAAATTCAATACAATCTTAATATTTTAGTCTTTCATACGACGGCAAATTACACTAGTTTACCATATAAGCGTTGTGTGCCTGACAGTGTACGTTAAAGATTCTGTGACATCGTTCGAATAAGAGTGAGGTCACTGTGTGCCGACGTCGTGGTCCAAACTTTGCGAAAGTGAAAAGCAGTCGCAGATCACTTAAATGGGAAACACACAAAGCAGCAATCATTGCCCCAACGCCGAACACTCAGCAGGACCCTCCAGAAAAAAAGATCCATGCGACTCAGTGAGGCTTTCCTGGATATACAAGAGTAACAGTTGCACTAAATTATGTATTATTACTTAAAAGTAACACTGAAACTGAAAAGTTAGTTGGAAAGTGTGGTACCCTTGTGTTTGTAGATAGTTTCCAATGACCCCGCGGGTCATGTAATGGAACATTGCCGTGCGTTTGCAGCAATCGTGAGCTGCCAGGCACGGCTCCGCTCGAGAAAACGCAACACATCTTCACAACGGTGCCGGGCCACTCTGATATCACGTCCAGAAGCCGCTGTGTGCGATGATCGTCATAGTAAAATAGGTGGAGATTACATATATATTTGTTGTTGAATCATCGGGCCAAACGTACGTGCGGATGTGCCACGAGCGGCCCCTCGGGGCTCCATCGCAAGGCAAAGGAACTCTGAACAGATTCCCATCACCGCATGACAGCAACAGAGTCGTCGTGCGTCTTCCCAGGTCTGCGCTGCGTGAAAACCCCAAAACAAGCTCCAGAGAGCACCCTCTCCGTGTTATTGGAAATGACGAATAACCCCCCCCCCTCCTAACCCACCACCACTACCCCTCCCCTTACCCCTCCCCACGCCTCGTCTTAAATAACAACGATGGAAATACGCGAGTCTTTTGCGCAATAAAATGCACGCACCAGAAGAGTACCGGCATGAAATGCGGGCGTGGGGTTAACCGCGACTCCCACAGACCGGATCCACGTTGAGTTGTCGTGCACGCGGCCCAAGACGGGTGTTGGTGCGCAAGTGTACTGCTCGCAATGGGGTTTGTTTAACGCAGTTGTTGAGCACAGGACCCAAAGGCCCAACACGGCAAGGGGACAGCAACGAACAGCACTACCAAAGTTGTCATAGATGAGAGTGTTACGCGTTTCGTGAATTGAGCGAGGTTATTATTGTACGAGCAGTGCGAGGGAAGAAGCAGAAAGCCCCGAGTGTTGTGATCTGCAGGGTGGAGAGTGAATGAGATAGTGAATGGGCGAGTGAATGAGGTGAGTGAGTGGGTTAGTGCGTAAGTGCATGAGTGGGTTAGTGTGTGTGTGTTGTCGCAGTTATAGCGCTGCATTACGAACTCGACGGCCCTAGTTCGAATCCTGCTCACGGCCAACATCAGTGACGATTATGTGAACCGGTCCTGGGCCTCCCTTCGGTTGAATCAGCCTCAAATGAGTGCCTTTGTCTCCCAGCCAGGGTTAATTTGGTGGTTGCCACTTGAGGAGCATGGTACTGGCAATTGGAATTTGGAGTCTTTACTGTGGGACCAGGACTGACAATAGTATCAAGAAGGGCCTTGTAATTCAGAAAGAACGCAGTCCTGTTCTTCCATGCTGTAAACAATGTGTTGAATACCCACATTTTACCCCACGGCAAGTGATGTGTGAATGACCTGCGAGTAGATAGAGAGACACAGCGACGAACACGTGAATGAGAGAACACGCGCATGTTAGACACACGACCGTTATGGCGAAGGGAAGTGAGTGGGCACGGGCAGGACGCGTCACGGCCAGAAGGGACGATGACCAGTGGTCCAGACGAGCAACGGAGTGGGAGCCAATGGTGAGAACACGCACACGAGAGCACATCTACCGCGGAAATGGAGCAATGGAATTGGCTCGTGTGCAGGTGCTAGGTGGATTGTTACATCGCAGGATCAAGAGAGCAGGCGATAACTTGGAGGAGGGGGGTGGTTCATCTAGCAGTGGATTGATCATAGCCGATGATGGGGAGGATGAACTAGGGATCAAACCCATACACCCACAGGTGTTCAGTCCCGTTGGCTGTTCTTTGCACAGAAAGTCGAGGCTATGCTCAGCAAAAGGCGAAGGCCACGATGCTATGTTTATGACCTCTGTAAATTGGAGCCATTTCCACAATTCCCACTCATTTGTAAATTATTTAAAGATGCTTCCAGCACGTGGACGGGCGTCATAAAATCATAACTCGTCGTGTGTTTTTTACGCCACTAAACGCGCACCACATGTAATGTGTCCGATTTTAAAACGTTGCGGTTTTTAAGGCTTTTTCTTTTTTCTCGAACGCGTTTAACTCACCCGGAGCCACGTGGGACCGCAGGAGGTGAGCCCGCAGCAACGCAAATCTTCGCTGTCGAGCTGCCAGCAGAGCGCCAGGAGCAGCCCCTATCGCCCATAACCGCAGCGGCTGCGCTCGCGTTACTGAGAACAGATCCCGGTGTACAGAATGAGATGAGGCCTCGATCCCATTCCCCACCGCACTCATCACACCCTGGCGCCCGGGCCTCAGTGCAGCTACACTGCCTCTGCACGCTGCATGGCTGTACCACTGCAGTATATTTTTGCAAATATAAGTCCGCAATCAGTGCATATATCGTCTTGTAAACAAATACATATTACCCGAATGTATTTTCCAGAGCAACATCCTAATTTGAAATTCCATAATTGGAATGACCAACAGCAATAATGCGCACTCACAGGGAGGCACTGTGTAAAGGCTGGTGCCGCACAGGGACAGCTGCCATCAGCGGGTCCCCTAGCATAAGCAAAACAACTCAAAACAACTCGAGCCTGGCAATGGCATGGTTGAGATGAGATGCAAGGCGCTTTGAGGGGTTTAAGTGCCATATTGATACAAGTCTGTGTCTGTAATTATAATTCGACATTCTCTAGCCAGTGAGGTGTGAAGTCCACTCTGTTTTAGTAGCTCCCCTCTCGGATGAACCACTGTTTTTACTTATTAGGCCGCAAAATGTAAACAATACTGGAGCGTGCATCCAAGGGTCGTGATCATCATCATCAGTGCCATTCTAACACTCACCCATTGAGAGCGCGTGAGCCATGCCGCGTAACAGCCACCTCAATTTACATTTCATTTAAAAAAAGGTTATTGAAAAAACAAAGGAATACTGGAGGCGTGCTTTACCGGCATTGCATCACATCTATGGCACGTTGCGATAAAAAAAAGAAACTTACAAAATTTGGAGTCTTACATGTTGTCTATTTAATTTGATGTTGTACACAAATCCCTCTTGTTGTAACAGCTCACTCGCTGGTTCAGCAGTTCCACTGCTGGATTATTTTTTCCGCCTGAGGACGACCGCTTTGTGTTGCGATCGAAACGTCGTGATATATATATATTTTTTCACCTGCGTGACTTTAACGAAAGAACCAAAGAGCACCATTCTCATCTTTTGATACTGGCAACGGAGGTCTCATGATGTAATTTGAGGTCTTCACACATTTAACGAGCTCATTGGCCTCGAAAACAAAGTTTCAGGTTTATTATTTTTTAACCAGGTGAGGACTGGCACTACCAGGGTAGGAGTCTCATTTGCAAGGATGACCTGGATCACCATGGCGACCGGGCCACCATAACAACAAAGCAATAGCATGAAAACTAAGTGCAATAATGTGGCAAATATATGAGAGCAAAACCAACTACATTACAGAAGAGATCCAATCGCAATGGTGGCTGTTTTTCTAAGATGCATTCTTTGAGTTTTCTACCACCAATTCATGAGGACTTGCTATTTATAATCACATGCGTGGTCAACGTGGAAGAGTAGACCAAATACCCATCATCGTCAAATTATTATTTCATTTTAAACGCCGCAGTCACCCATACGCTTCATGTCGTACATGATACCAGTAAATCGCAACATTTTCTTTTTACCAATTAAGAACAATCCATTCCTTTTTTTGTTTACAAATCTCACGACGTTTTAGCGAATATAAAAACAATGTAATTGTATTCATGGTGATTTCCGTGACCACGTCTATCCCTTGCACTCGAGTGTGACATTGTTCCGAGGCACTTCCTCTTCTCACACGAATCTATCATCCCAGAAAATTAGCTCAAAACCCCGCACCTTGTGAGGCCGATCGGATCAATGTTAATATTCCTTGGCCGGAAGAGTTATTGAAAAAAGAAAGTTGATGATGGATGACGATGATTGACGACTAATGATTGATGGGCGTGCGTGCTTACGGCGAATATATGGCCGGCGGAATGTAATTGTTTTTGAAACTTAGTATCCATCTTGTGTCAGTGAGGGTCAAGGCCTCAGTTTGTCCCGGTATCTCTGGAGGATATTTAGGCCGTGCGTTGCGATACGTTGCGGTACGGACCGGAAATATATATATATTTCTTATAATCAATCATCATAGTTTTACATAGCTGTCAACGTGAGCGAGACGACGCTCCCACAACCTCCTCCGTGGAGGGCGCCGTCCGCGGGCGCGGACAATAACGTAGTATACATGCAACGTCGGGCCAACGTTGGTTGGCATGCAGTTGGAACCGTTGAACCAACGTTGATCCAACGCTCCACGTGTTATGAGGAAGCCAGATATGTTCCATCTGCCGGGACTGTTGTGCGACGTGCTTCAGTAGCTGACTAATCCTCAAGGATCATTTTCGCGCCTGTACTCCTTGCTCGATGCCTCGATGTGAACCCGCCGCGTTTTCAAAAACGAATGTTGAATTACGTGGAATATTAATCACGTCGCGAATTACCGCTACAAACTGCGAATGATAAGCGCGACGTCGCATCAGCGATGAGGTGCCACGTCGGGAGCGCGCGACGTGGCACCGCGTGCCCGGCAGTGCCGGATTATCCTCGTAGTAGCACAAGTAACTACATATTCTACGGGCCCCGCACTTTCAAGGGCCCCGCGCTAAATGCTTTCAAGCTATCAATTCCGGTTCATTGATTCTGCACTTGCTCTATTACTATAGTACTATACCGCCTTTAACTTTTACGAACGACTGGGTGTTTAAGGTTAGCGATTTATCGTATTATCTGGCTGTATATCAAATTAAAAAATACAATTACTTTACTGTGAAAGTAAAAAATGTGTATGTTTTAATATTTACGTGTTAGGGCCCCGCACGAGCTTAATCCGTCACTGGTGCCCGGGCACTGCTGCCTCGCACGGTGCTCCATCCGCGCGGCTCGCGCCGTGTTGAGGCTGCAGCCCGCGTCGTGCCTGCGCCGTGTTGCTTTGCCTCACAGCCGCAATCAGGAACTAATCGGGACGGGTTCCGATCATTCCAGGCGAGTGCTGTTGCTGCTGCTGCTGCTGCTCGCCCCCTAGATGACACTTTCTCTCTCGCCTCGTTTCTCCCAGATCAGTTCCAACGGAGCTGCCACGGTCGTGTAATGGTGTACCACACTATACTTGCAATTCAGGGGTTTTTGGATTTATTCCACCTCAGTGTGCTGTGAAGAAGGGCCATTGCCAAACACGTTGCCTGTTATACATGTGTGTGTGCGTGTGTATTTTACTTTTAGGATAGCGTTATTGACGAACGTGTTGAACGTTTCTCCTTGGCATTTGTACGCCAGTACTAACGCAGCACCACCAGATAAACGAATTCGCTGAAACAATGGGACACTTTCTCAAATCCCCTCCCCCACCGCCTCCGTCCATCCTGCAGTTGAGATGGGTCCCTCGGCAGGTCGCGTGTGGTGGGGCAAGGTGTGGCTACGCCAACCTCTTTGGACAGGTTTGGTTAACGTGGAAGAGCAGACCAAATACACTTTAGAGCTCGCTCGGGCGGATGCCCTTCTGTCAGCAGTGGCGTGAACAAGCAGTTGCAGGGCTTCGCCTTTACCTTCATTATGTTCCAATCGCTCCATCGCGGGCTTGCCAGCACCGCCGCTGGAAGCGTAGGCTGCCGATATTAAAACCCTTTCACCGCATTCCACTTTTGCACGCTATTCATGCCACTTTATGTAATTTTTAAGAATAAAACATTCCCCAATTTTTTCTCTTAAATTTGGTATGCGGTGAATGGGCTTAAAAATCGGTAGCGTGCCGCTCACAGCGGCCGGGTCGGCGGCTGCAATCAATGTGGATGTCAACCCGCACTGCCCAAGCATGCATCTCTCTATGCTTCATGACACAATTTTTTTTATATGTTTCCGTAAACTGTTCATGTTACTAATTCATATGTCATAGCAGATGGTACACAATAAAGCACTGATGGGTATAGCTTATGCAATTCATGCAAACACAGGCCAAGTCCGCTGCCTTCATTCACCCACCCACCCACCCATTGAATCACCCACCCATCCACCCAACCACCCAAACGCCCACCCACTCAGCCACACCACTACCCACTCACCCAACTGCCCAAGCACTCACTAACCCACCCACTCCACCACTCACCCACGCAACCGCCAAACCACCCACCCAACCACCCAGCCACTCACCCACCCACTCTCCCCCCTCCCAGCGGAGCCCTCCCTGGCTGCAGGTGCAGGGCAGCGCATGAACGGCTCCTTTGTGCCCCCCCCCCCACCTGTGCGCCGGGGTCGGAATGCGCGTCGGACATGCCTGACATTTACACGTGCGCAGACGAGCGAGCAAGCGAGCGCGCGCGCTCGACACTGGTCAGCGTGCAGCACTGGAGAGGGAGAGGGGGGGACGGCGGAGCGCGTGGCGCGCGGTGCGGGGATGTCCGCCTCGTGGCTGGACGAGCCGCACTCGGCCGCGTTTGGTGACCGCACAAGCGGCGGGCGAGTCGGCTCCGGCGCTCTCGCCCCGTGCCGTAGCGAACCGCCACGCGAGGGGTCCCCGAGGTACGGTCTCGGCTGTGGAGGATGGGGGGGGGGGGCTCGTTGCTGGACCACACAGAGATCAATTCAAGTTTATTTGTTTAACCGTGCAGGTGAGAACTCCAGAGACAAGTGGAGGATCTCATTGGCAAGAGTGACCCGAATCATCAGGAGAGAGATTAGCATAAAAAGCAACACGAGTTCAGAAAATTGGAATTAGAGCAAAAACAAACAATAATCGGTATCAAAATCGGTTTAAATAAATGGAATCTTACAATTCGAGTCAAAATCCGGCCGGGTAGCTCCCTGGTAGAGCGAGCGGCTCGCAAACAGAAGATGACCAGTTCAAATCCTGGCTGTGATTGATTCAGCCCATCATCCCTCGAGGATTGATAAAATGTACACCACTTTGTTGGGAAGTAAACGGTAATTATCCTATGGATAGACTCGCCCCTACTGTGCGAATGGGAAGTTTCCACCACTGAATCGGGTTGTGAACGGAAGATGAGCACCGCCTCAATGTTAATTTGAGCATAAAAAGTAATTGACTCTTGACGGAGAACGCGATACAGCGACCAGACCTGGGGTAAACGATAATTGCAATTAGCGCAGCATTGTTAGCCGAAATTACAATTACATTGTGATTGCAATTCATTGTGAATGACACAATTACGTTTGTAATTGACCCCAGGTCTAGCAGTGATTGGATTTTGAGTCAAATATCTGGAAGGCTGCTGCCGTCTTCTCGCTATGTATTACCCCAAACCGGCACAGAACCAGGTGGCTCAGTGGCAGAGCGAGCGGCTTGCAATTGGAGGCTTTATTTAATTTTAGCTACAAAAATATTTCTCCTAGAAACCCCCTGGAGATGGAACATTCAGGTTGCAAGGGTGTCCAGAGTTCAAACCCTCAACAGGGGTTGACTCATTCCACTGGGGAGAATAAAACGGATACCATTTTGTGGGCAAGATAACAGTGACTAAATTATCTACCCTCACTATAAGAATGAGAAATCTCTACAATTGGCTCAGGGCCCTACATTGCAGATGGGCACCATCTCAACGCGCACGCGAGCAGGAGATCACGGTGCCTGTTTCGCCTGACAGACACAGCGAAGCGTTGGGAAGTCCGCAGCAGAGTATTGCCTTTGCCAGAGTTGGGTGCTGTGGCGAGGCAATAATAAACCACAGTCGGCACCAGACGTCGGTGGGCGAGGGCAGACGTGGGCAATCGGAGAGGTGGAGCAGCACCATCGACCCCACGCAGCGACCGCCTTGCTCCCGACGATGAGCGGTCGCTTGCGCCTCTGGGTGCCGTGAGCCGTGATTGGTGGTGTCGAGCATCGGTGCGAAGTCCGCGTTGGGTCTGCCGGTGATGGATCCGCGTGGATGGAAGACCGATCGTACTTCATGTCCGAGTCCCTGACCTTTTGCTGCTAAATGATGCGACGCGGCGCGCGGATCGATCGGTGGCTCTGAAACGAACGGCATTCATCAGCGCATCGATCACCATCGATGATAATGATGAAATAAAATGGTGCATTGTATACAATCGCTCAAGCTGCCACACATGCAACAACAAAATAATAGTGTGTAAATATTGTGTGTGTAATTCTTCATTATTTACCCCAAGAACACCCACGAGGGCCTTGCTCTTTTTGAAAACACAATTGCTGAGCACGGGTACAACGACTCACAATTTCAAGCAGCCAGCAGCAAACAACACTAACACATTTATCATGGATATGACTTAATACGTTTCTTTCATTGAGCAAGGTTTTTGTAAGAGCTTCGGGAAAAGAGACGATGGGAGGGGATTGCGTAGCACTGTAGAGCAGTGAGGGAAGAAGCAGAAGGAGAAGTGACGCGACCTGCAGTGCGGTGAGTGAGTGGGTGGTTGGGTGAGAGAGTTGGTGAGTAGGTGAGTGAGTAGGTGGGTGAGTGAGTGTGTTGTTGTGAGCTGCAGTGCGGTGGTTGAACAAAGTGTAGATGAGATGACACAGTACGTGTCCGGAAGACCGAGTCCTCAAACATGGGTGGAGGAATCAACGAGTGGAACACACGGGAACACTATCCAATGTATTAACGCTATTAGGGTGATAAAGAAGCGACTGATTGCTGGTGAGCGAACGTCCATAACTTAGGATGATTGTCATATTAAGAAATAATCCTTTAGAGCGCGTTCTGTCGATATGTTAATCGGAATTTTACTCTCTTCTTGAATCTGTCAAGACACCAACACCCCGTGCTCGTGCCACCAGCCGCAGATGCCTGACCACCACCTCCGCAAACTCCCCACGCGCTCGTCTCAAAGATTAACGCCGCTCAAGCGCGTGGCCCGAGCACGGCAGAGCGCGTGACCCTAGGGGCGGAGTGCGGGGACTGGAGAGGCGCTCGCAGCATCCTCTCCAGCGGCACCACCCCGCGCCCATCCAAAATAAACAGGCGGAGGAGGATGAGGAGGATGAGGAGGATAAGGAGGGGGATGAGGAGGATGAGGAGGATGAGGAGGATGAGTAGGATGAGTAGGAGGAGGATGAGGAGGATGAGTAGGAGGAGGATGAGGAGGATGAGGAGGATGAGGAGGATGAGGAGGATGAGGATGAGTAGGAGGAAGACGAGGAGGATGAGTAGGAGGAGGATGAGGAGGATGAGGAGGATGAGTAAGAGTAGGATGAGGATGAGGAGGATGATGAGGATGAGGAGGATGAGTAGGATGAGGATGAGGAGGATGAGTAGGATGAGGATGAGGAGGATGATGAGGAGGATGAGGAGGATGAGGATGAGGAGGATGATGAGGATGAGGAGGATGAGTAGGAGGAGGAGGATGAGGATGAGGAGGATGAGGAGAATAAGGAGGATGAGGAGGATGAGGAAGATGAGAAGGATGAGGAGGATGAGTAGGAGGAGGATGAGGAGGATGAGGATGAGGAGGAGGAGGCGGAGGAGGAGGTGTTTACGCGCCACGCGCATCACCCGGGTTACATTCCGCACGCGCACGTTTATAGCGTCGGGGTGGACCGGCGCTGCGTGAAGCCATCCGCAGTTAGGGCACTCGGTAACCTTGCTGCTGTACTGCCAAGACGCTGTCTTTTCGTGACACCCGAAGGGCGAGTGTGGGAGCAATGACACCGCTGAGGCCGTCTTCTTGACCCCCAGTCTGGTGCTCATGGTTTCATCAGCTGTGGTGGGGGTTGTGATGATCGCAGTTGCGTGTGTCTATGTGGAAACAAACGACCTGTCGTTCTAACTGTGGCTGTTGTGAATTTTGATGTATTTGAGCGCAGCCGATATACCTGCATTTTAATACCCATCAGATTTTATTTTTTTAAATTCTGCTTTATTTTTGTTTGCAATGGCTTTGACACATTGTGTGAATTGTGCTGTTTCTGAATGAATATATCGATTGGTACCGATTTATTTATTTGATGTTTAGGGGTTCGAATGTTTATGGTATTGATAAAATAAGATTTGTGTGAAATTCATGTCTGTAATACCATAGGTGTATACGTGCATTTTGAGGTAAGATGTATCATAGTTAGAGATACGGACGGTGAACGCGGGGTCGAAATGGTCTGCATCATGGCCGAGTTGGTGTCCACCGTGGAGATGGAGTGATAGAATCAGCTCGCATGCTGCAGGTACCGGATGGATTGTTGCATCGTAAGACGATGAGAGACGACAAAGACTTGGGAAGATCTTCATCGAGCAGTGGGATGACCATGGCTGATCATGATGATGATTGTACATTGGATGAAGACTATTTTACCATACTCTTTGGTTCTTTCGGTAAAGTCACGTAGGTAGAAAAATAAAATAAAAGAAAAAATAATATATCACGACGTTTCGATCGCAACACAAGCGTTCGTCCTCAGGCGGAAAAAATAATCCAGCAGTGGAACTTCTGAACCAGCTATGATGAGCAAGCAAGCATGGTCTGAGCTGGAAAGGAATTCAGTCCACGGATGCAAGCACGTCAATTGTGTTAATGGAGGAGATTAGGGAGAGAGAGATTACGGAGAGAGATTAGCATCAATGAGCTTCCGTCACCGCATAAGAGTATCATCCCCGCATATGTGCACAACAGCAGTGTTAATGAGAGATTCTTACCATGAGAGTGCAATCCAAAGGACATGTGACCATGACAGTGCAATTCAAAGGACATGTGAGAGATCTGAGAGAGAGGCACAGAGAGAGAGACACAGAGAGTCAGAAATAACAGCTGGCATAGGCAGGTAGGATGGAAACTTTACCTGGTTAATAATGTCCTTCCAATTATTGCTCAGTTCGTACCCATCTTTTCGGTTGAAGTTGTGTGTGTTTATATATTTGGATGGCTTCATGAACAAATCTCTGAAGGTAGCCGGTGGGTTTGCAGAGTACCTTCGTCTTGGAAAAATCAATTTCGTGTGAGCCCACAGCGTTAAAACAAGGATCAGCAACGGCAAAGGTATTGGTCCTGCCATGTTTCAGATCTGCCTTGTGTTCACGAACACGGTCCGAGACATGTCGTTTCGTTTCCTCAGTGTAACTGTTGCCACAACCACAACTCCGTTTGTAGACACCAGGGTATTGCATGTCAGGAATCACATCCTTTGCAGATGGGATCAAATCACGGATTTTTTGTACTGTTGTAATAAACCTTCTTGAGACGGCTTCCGGAATCAGTCCTTTTTATTTTCAACTTCCACAGTTACACCTCACACACTCCCCGTTGCTGACAGACAACGGAAAGCGGGCAGACTTTCCGCCAAGTCCCCACCGCGCACGTGGCACTCAGAGCCCCCGTACCTACGCGCGTGACTCTTGATTTTCTCGTTCCCAAGTCTGCTCCCGACTTCTCTCTCCCTCTCTCTCTTAATCCCTTCGTCACGTGGTACCCCCCAGCCAATCCTCCGTAGACAGCGTTGACCGTTCCCGATGGTTCCCTGTCAATCCCGGGACCACGCCTCTGATCCGGCTTCCCATTAGCTGAGGCCCCGATTGGCCAGGCCAATCACCCCTGCTAACATGCCGTGATCACGCCGAGGCCATGCTCCCTGGCTCACCCCTTATTGGCTACAAAGCGGGACCGGCAAGCCAATCCCCACGTGAACCCTCTATGGCTGTTATTACACTGTGTTGAAACGAACCTGGATCTTGTGTTTGTTTAAGATTTTGGAAATCTTTTTGGTAACCCCTGCTATGTATGGTAAAGTGATGGTTTTTGTTGGATCATCAGAAGGTTGTCTCCCCATGGCCGGGGAGACAGCTTTGCGGATTGTACGGTCGGAGTATCCGTTCACCCTGAGGGCTTGGTGTACATGCTCTAACTCACTGGCTATGTGGTGCTGGTCGGAGATGCAACGGGCCGGGCCGGGTCCTATGGTGTAGTGTTTAGATGAGGGAATTCTTCTGGGCTGGATGGTGGTGGGAGTCAGGCTTTAGATAGGCATCCGTGTGGGTGGCTTTTCTGTAGACAGAGTGTCCCAATGAGCCATCATTGGGACACTCTGAGCCATCAGGTCTCTACGTGACTTTACCGAAAGAACCAAAGAGTATGGATTCCTGCAGTCACGAAAGCTTCAAATTACTATTTTACCACTTACATAGAAACAGTTAGCTCCAATTAACACCCCACACCTGCATCGCTAATTGGACTGCACCTGCCCACCGATGGAATGCGCACCAAACCGATGGTTGGCATGGTCCTCGTTCAGAACGTAATGTCTACCCAAATAAACAGGTTCAATGACTATTGAATAGTTTAATATTGCAGGGCTAGACAGGATCATTGTATGTGTGTGTTGATTCCCTTGCATAGGGGAATCGAGGCCTAGCTTGCATTGTGCCCTGACCTCGACTGGATCCACTCAGCTGTTGGTGGTCGCTGGCGCTGCGGTGGAGTCTGAAGGTTCCCGCTAGCCCGAGTTGGTGCGTGGCGGGAGTTAGACACAGGCCTCCTGGAGTGGCATCACGAGTCTCGCTCGGAGGAGCGTGGTTGAGGGGAGCCTCGGGTACTACGGCAGTGATGTCCATAATAAGGTTGTGAGAAGGAGGAGGAGAGGCGCATTGTTCTCGCCGTGCAGATTGGCAGAGTTAGGAATCTGCATGCAAAAAGAAGGGTATTTGAGCCAGGAGCACTGTCTACGTTATTGTGCAGATCAAGGCGCTGGACTCCGACGAAGTAGATCAAAAAGAAGTGGTTATCATTGAAGTCCAAGGTGTTTGAGATGGACGCTAGGAACTGTGTGGCAGGACAGGAGAAGGTAGAAGGGAACTTGGCAGGTGAGTGCTGTATATCGGGCGGGGTGGGGCAGGAGGGCCGATTTCCACGACCGGCAATTAAGTAACCTCCACCAGTCGGGAGACCAAAAGGCAGAGGAGACCGAAGAGCCGATGGTGGGATACCGTTCGGGCAGATCGTGGAGGTCGCTACGTGCTTCTTGTGCAGTAGCTGCGGGATCTGGCGGAGGCGAGACAGCTAGGGGCGGTGGTGGTAGTGGCAGCGAGATCGCGATCTTAGTCACATTGGAACCTGCATGCCCTTATGGTTGTACTCTTTCAAAATCTGCAGCTACATTTTGAAATGATTTCAAAACATGACCTTTCAAATTTCCATGATGTTGAAATACCTTACCGCTTTTAAAAATAAAAAATTTCAATAACTTACATCAGAAAATGTACCATTGCCTAAACGGTTGTGTGTTCAGATGTTGCAACGGCCACACTGAATGTTTATGGTGCAATGGCCTCCAGCTGGCGATGCTTGTGTAGAAATGGCTGCATTGCTGAAGTGGCGGTGACTTGCATCAATATCTTGGCATTTCGCTATTTGTGTTTGTTTTGGAAAACAGGAATGATTAAATTAGAGCATTAATGAGTTCCGTGTGGAAAGTTGTAAATCTGAAAAGGGCCCAACGTCAAGTATAAGTGCTGACCTTTAAACGAGGGCATCCGGTGTCCAGCTGAATTATGTCAGCAACTTGCGATGTATTTAAGTGTGTGTGTTTTCATATAATATATATGTTCATGTGTTTGACTGAGTGTGACATTCGTTGCATAAATGCATTGTATATAGGTTACAGAAGAATAATTATTTTCGTCGACATGTGTCATTGCGTGCTTGTTATGCACAAGTCGACAAATGCCGTCGGCACTCTTGCAAACGATACGTTCATTTATTTCTCAGTCCGCTTGCCCTGGCGAGGGTCGCAGCGGCAGCATATTGAGTATGGTGGTCCAGATCTCCCTTTCCCTGGGAAATTCCCAGGCGTTCCCAGGCCAGCCGAGCGACATAGTCCTGCCAGCGTGTCCTGGGCCGGCCCCAGGGTTTTTACCCAGTGGGACGTGCCCGGTAGAATTACAGGAGTCTATAGGGGGGCGTCCTTACCAGGTGCCCGAACCACCTCAACTGGCTCCTCTAGATCTGGATGAGCAGCGGCTCGACTCTGAGGCTCTCTCGGACTTCCGAGCTCCTCACCTCAGCTCAGTAACCCTGCAGAGAAACCTCATTTCGGCACCTTGTACCCACGATCTCATCCTTTCGGTCATTACCCAAAGCTCATGACCATAGGTGAGGGTGGAAATGTAGATCGATCTGTAAACCGAAAGTTTTGTTCCATAATTCAGCTCCTGCTTCATCACCATAGAATGGAACAGTGCTTGCTACACTGCAGATGCCGCAACGATTTGACGGTCGATCTCCCACTCCCACTTACCATCACTAGCGACAGTGACCCCGAGGTACTTAAACTCCTCCACTTAGGGCAGCTGTTTCCCCCTCACCTGGCGAGAACAACCCACCATCTCCAAGGAGTGAACCATGACCTCAGATTAGGAGGTGCTGATCCTCATCCCAGCTGCTTCAAACCATTTAAGTGGACGCTGGAAATCACAAAATAACAAGGCAAAGAGGACAACGTCATCTGAAAAAGCAGCGACGCTACCTCCATGCCCCTGTCCTGGATGCTCTCCAGACCTCCGCTGCCCTTTCATAATCTGTCTATGAAAATCACAAACAGGAGTGGAAACAAGACATATTCTTGGCGGAGTCCAACACCCACAGTGAACGACTTTGATTTAACACTAAGAATACGACACAGCTATCACTCCACCAGCTATTTCCAGGGCTGCCCCCTGAGAGGAGGGCATGTCCACCGTTTGAGGAGCTCTTCAAAGTGGTCCTTCCACCTCTCGACTATCTCCTTATTTGAGGTCAATGTCACGCCGCCACCCTCACTGAGAACATCCGGGGCCACGACCCGTCGACCCCTCCTGAGGCTTCGGATGGTGATCCCTCTCCATGGCCTCTCCAAACTCTTACCACACCCCGGGCTTTTGCTTCAGTGACTGCTGCAGTTGCCGCCCTCTTGGCAAGCCGGTATCCTCTCAAACGAGTCAGGATTCTTTTTTTCCGAGCATAGCTCAGAAAGCCTCCTTCTTCGTCTTAGCAGCTTCTCTCACCAATGGTGTCCAACGGATCCTAGGGTTGCCGCCATGACAGCCAGCAACTGCCTTCAGGCCACAGCTTTTCACAGCTGCATCCACAATCGAGGTCCTGAATATTGTTCACTCGGACTCAATGTCCACGACCTCTTCAGGAGTGCAGGAAGTTTAATTATTTCTGCACTGCGTCTTCCGCCAGACGTTCCCAGAAAACCACGTCTATCTGGTCGGTGTCCCAAGCGTCGGATCCAACTTACCACCAGGTGGTGATCAGTTCACAGCTCTGCCCCTCTCTTCACCCGAGTGTCCAGAGCATACGGCTTTAGGTCCGATGGTACAACTATAAAGTCAATCATTGAACTTCGGCCCAAGGTGCTATGGTACCAAGTACACTCATGCACATCCTTGTGTTCGAATATGGTGTGTTATAGTTTCACATGTATGCTTTGGCGACCAACATCATCCATAATGCAGGGTTTTTGGGTTAGATCGCGTAAATATATAAATGTATTGTGAAACCCGCCACCACCCGACACAGCCAATTAGTAAGGTATGTCACGTAAACAGAACATGCCAATTTGTTACTCGTACAGCACACCAGTGTGTTGGAGAACAAAGCCACAATATTTACAATCTGAATGCATACCTATACAGGTCACCATACATCAGTTGGGATTCCGTGTATGCAGACAACAACATATACTGCTATGTTATTGCACGCAAACGACAGGAGGTACAAGAACAATGTACATGTATAATGTGCGTCAATTACCATGTGAATGACCCAACCGGCAATGGTTACCCATTGTAATTTATATGCATTAATTTACCCCCCGCCCCCCTTTGCACAAATAGGGCTCTCAAGTGACGTCATCACATCCATCCCTCTATTTAAGGAACTAAACATGAGGATTTCTCCACAAATCTGGCTGTTTCCCGATGAAGCTAGTTGTAATTACTGGCGAAACGTCGTACTCAGATTGTAAATGTTGTTGAGTAGGTGAGGTGCGGAGTAGGTGAGATGCGGAGTAGATGAGAGTGGGTAGTAGGAGGAGGCGGTGTGTGTGGTGACAGTGAGACGCAGTCATAGGAATGCCTACAACTGGTGCGGGAGTCGGATTAATAAAGTGTAAGCAGGTGACTTGTTACTCCGTGTCGGTGTGAGTAATTTCGAGATACTCTACTAGTAACGAATTGGCACGTTCTGTTTCCGTGACAAACCTTACTAATTGGGTGTCGAGTGGTTGCGGGTTGAACGACACATTTATACATTTACACGATCTAACCCCAAAAAACCTGTATTATGGATGGTGTGTGTTATTGACATTCTGTGACTAGCAAAGAATTCCAATAACATCTCACCATTCGGGTTCATATCAGGGGGGTCATTCCTACCAATCACGCCTCTCCATGTATCTCTATCGTTTCCCCACGTGAGCATTGAAGTCGCCCAGTAAGACTATGGAGTCGGATGGTGGCACTCTGTCGAGCACCGCACCCACCGTCTTTAAGAAGGATGAATACTCTCAATTGCTGTTTTGTGCATAAACAAAGACAACAGTCAGATACGTTCTTTTTTGAGGCGACCCTCTCATCCACTGGGACAAATTCCAACTGAACAGCATCTAGCCGGGGGCTTGTGAGTATCCTCACACCCGCCTGGGGCCTCGCACCAGGGCTTACTCCAGAAAAGGAGAGAGACCACCTCCGATCGACAAGTTTGTTTCCAGTGCCAATGCTGTGTGTGGAGGTGAGATCGTCTACATCTAGTCGGCACCGTTCCACCTCCTCCACCAGCTCTGGCTCCTCTCCCCCCCCCCCAAGTGAAGTGACATTCCACATCCCAATAGCTGTCGCCAAGGTCCAGTCCATCTGAGACCATCCCTCACCCTGCCATACTGGCATCGCACCCGCCCCTGCCCTTCGTCCTGTGGATGGTGGGGCCCACAGGACGGCGCCACGTCGCTGTTTCGGGCTGGGCCCCACCGATAACCCCGGCCACCAGGCGCTTGCCGGGGAACACCACCCACAGGCCTGGCTCCAGGGGTGTCCCGGTATCCCTTGTCCCGGCAAGGTTCTCTGACTTTTCTAACCATTCATGAGGGGCTTTTTTGGGACCTTTAATTTGTCTGGACCCCCCCCCGCCCCCAGACCTGTCCGCCACGGGAGACCCTAACAGGAGTATTGTACTCCTGATGGCCATTGGAACTCACAAACCCCACCACCACGATAATGTTAAGCAAACGATACGTTCAATCTCAATAGTTTTTTGCGGGTGAAATAATTAATGAGTACAAAACATCCATCTTTATCCATACAATGCCCTCAGTTTATCCTTCAAAAGCCAGGCCCTATTGAGACATTGAATACACAGCTCTAAGAGGCCTCCATCTGGTATGGGCTCGACACAGGGTCTGTACAATGCCAGTTCGCAACAAGCGGCACGGCTGTCGAGAAGCGGCCACTTCTGTTGCTCAGTTGCTCGGCTTGTTTGGGCGCCCTGTGCGCACCTCTCCGTGCCCGCGAATGGCGCTCATTGCGGCTGTTTAATGGGGGAGCTCTGTCTGTGTGTGGTTACCGCTGGCTCGCTAAGCGATTGAACGCGGCGTGGGCGTTTGGCGTTTGTGGTCGGCATGTAGCCGCTGCCGGCTGATTTATTGGTGGTGGTGCGGCCCCGGGTGTTGGGTTATGCCCAAGCTACCGCTGCCTTTTTTTTGCGCTGTCAGTTTTGTTTGTTAATGGCTTTTACGTGTCTATAACCGAACCTGGCCCAACACTCCATTAATTACGCGCAAAGTGATCTGACACAGTTTTATTTTTTATTCCAGCAGTGCAGGTGCGACCGGTGCAGATAAATATGAGGTGACTTTTTGTTTTAAGTTCCATTTCCATCAAGTGCACGTTGTGAGAAATACGGCACCCCCTTTCACATCGCACGGTTCTGTGCGCGTCCAGATGGAAACGCTTTGCGTCAATTAAAAATCACGCCCGCAGAAATAACTCAAGTCATTTGTTTGATAAGGGTGGGATCTAAAACGTGTGCTGTGCGTTCATTGGTGAACGTTCAGAGCTAAATCGCCTCGTGTTTTTGGCGGACACGCGAACTGCGACGGTGCCAGTGTGTAGACACCTCAAGGCGCTCGCTCAGCGGCACGGCGCTCGGCGGATTGCGGTGCTCGCTGCGAGACATCTCAGAGGCGCACAGCGCTCCGCCTGGAGCGCGTTCTGCCTGGCTTCTGCTTTGTGCCCTCCGCGGTTCGCAGTCCTTTCGTGCTCGTTAATGCTGCCGGCAAACGTAGTTGCCTCATGTTAAGAGTCGAACGAACTGTGTGAACTCGTATTACAACGTTGACAGCAGTGCTGTTTGTTGCTGGCTGCTTTACGTGCTGGGCCTTTGGGCCTGTTCTCAGCGACTGCGTTAATTGTCCCAGGAGGGAGCGGTGGTACGGTGGTTAGCGCACTGCACTACACTCAGTGTCTTGATTGGCTGCCGTGGCTGACGTCAGTGGCGAGTGATATCCGAAACGGTCCTCGAAGCCCCCTAGTGCCAACTCCCCCTGTGGTCAGCATGGTGAGGTATGTTCAACCCCCCCACACCCCCCTCCATGACTGATCGACGCAACATCGGGAGGCCTTCATACAGCAGGGGATTGACAAAGGTTCTGAAATGATTAACGCCATTGTTAAGTTGTCTCAATGACACACGCTTCCTTTGCCATCTTGTGTAGCTCGTTACTTTCGCTTCCTGCTCGTCTTGCAGCACGAACTAATCATTCGCCTCATTACGGAGAATATAAGTAACATAATACATAAGCAGACATTCGCTTCCTTCACATAACCGTCCCGCCATGTAAAACAATTAAAGTGCGTTTCTTATGCATTCCATCAGCCACACGGGCTATTAGGAGTGCATCATTTCAGCAGCATTGGATCAAGACAAGAAAACTCTGGATCGGTTTTGACACTCGGTGTCTCATCAGCAGAGTCTGGCTTGCTTTCATCAATGCCGATTAATTGCCAGATGTTATAGGCAAGGATCTTCTCAGTTATATATGGGTCCTGGTTCGAAACAACACTACTCTGTCGCTCGACCATCGATTGTGCTTTGCTCTTGATCAGGCTGCGCTGGGATGATAGCGTTTACATTTTCACGCTCCGGCCATATATTTTGCCAGGATTTAAGGTCACGATTGGCAAAATCTATTCCAGATATCATTACCCAGATACGTTATTGTGCAATCAATTGCAACAATTGATTCCAGAAGCCAAGGAAGCAAGACTTGATTGTTGGAATCAATTCTACACGTGATTAAGTGAAATCGCATCCACGGCCATTGTACAACGAACCTAAACCATAACAGGGACCATCAGCCCGCATTGTTTTCTTAATGTTACGAATGACCTTGACAAACGTGTTGAGATGAATGACGATTACCGTCGAGGCCGCTGTCGTGGAGGCCCTTCCACCAGCAGTGACTGAGCAAGCAAGTGCAGGGTCTCAAGAGGTTCCGAGTCTCCAAACTCTTGCTTGAGCAAGGTCCTGCTACATTGAGATGTTTTGCCAATGCCATGAATGAGAATTGGGCTTGTGTGGGAGGAAACCGAACAACCCAGATACAACCTTCGCATATGAAGGGGTGACACTCAGCACTGTCATCTCCTGTCCACCTTGCAGTCACACACCTACAACACCTAGCAAGCTCTGGTGGTCACCAATACAAGTGTTGACCAGGCTCAAGCATGCTTAGTTTCCAAGATCTGAGGAGTCGATGGTGGTAGTTAAGTGATCGAGTTGAGTTGCCATGTAGGGTCAAGATGAGTTATTTTGACCTCAGTGGCATTTTGGCAATCTTTATTTTTTTTAATGTTTTGCATCATCATCATCATCAGCCGTGGTCAATCCACTGCTGGAAGGAGGTCTCCCTGAACTATCACCACCTCTCACGATCATGCGATGCCAAAAATGTTGATCGCACAATTTCAGTTTGTTTGATTTAAAAGGTAAAAAAAAAAATCGAAATCAGCTCTGCTCCTGTGACACGGCTCACATCCGCGGTTTCTGCTCACGCTGGGGCCGTTAAGCTTCAGTGATCAATCAGCGTCGGTGAGGGTCAACCACTGCAACTTCGAAAGTCACCACAAATATGGCGCCGTGGTCACGAGTTTCCCTGCGGTCGCCCTCTTAGTTCGTGGCAACTCCGAAACGTATCTGCGTTGGAATGAGTAAGGCCGGGCGCGACGTGGCTCGAAAATCGATGAAAACGCAACCGTAACGCATTTCATGCCGCTGTGGCAAATGTGCGTGCTTTGTCAAGTCTGTAATCTCTCCCAGGCCGCGTGTTAATCTCCCGGGCTCTGCGCGCCTGCTGTTCCTCATCACGCGACGGACGCGCTACTGGGATCCGTTGCGGACTTCGTGCCGCTCGGCTCTTTGACCGTGGACGTCGAGGATCATCGTCGCGATGTCTCCGACGGGCTGCGTGTGGATTCCCCATTCACGATTATTAATTGCGACCGTGGGAATCGTGGTTACTGTAACGATTACTATTCAGGCCGCCATTAATCAATTGCTATTTAATATGATCCAGGCGGTTTTTTCAAGCTCGCTCCATTGTAAAAAAATGATGCATGGATTTGTGCTGAAACATCTTATCTGTAAAAAATAAATTCTGGATTCCGTTATACGACGAGGTCATGGTTGACTTTACGCTCTACGCAGGTAAAGTTTGGTGACAATGCCTGGCGACTACGCGGCAGAGCGATAGAAAGGTTGGGAATTTAAACAAATCTGGACGCAGGTTGACTCAGCCCATTATCCTTTGGGGGTCGATAATAGTACCACTTGTGGGGAAGTCAACAGTGGTTGAACTATGGATAAACTCGTCCCCATTAATGAATGTGAAATTTTTACACCACTGGTTCTGCTAGGTTATAAACAGGAGATGAGCAATGTCTGGATGTTCGTGTGAGCAGGAAATCACTTGAATTGGAATGCTTGGTGAAAGGATGAGACTCACACCACTGGTCATTTGCAGCGTGTCTCTCGTCTATGCCATTCCATGCACCCGCATACACACCCCGTGTGTGCATTCCCTACTATACCGTCACGTTAAGAGAAGAGACTTGTAACAAAGTATCTGGCAGGTCGTCTAAAAGACTAAAATATGTTTTCTTTACGCATGTATTAACGTGTGCAATGGCCAGCAGCTGTGTCTATGCCTGCCTCTATGTGAAATGTATTGCAATTCTAGCAAACTTATTTGGCTAAGTGAAAATATCGTTCTTAATTTTAGGAAAGGTACAAACATGTTCACGATGCAGATATTTTCCAACTTTTCAGGCACACATACGAGGGTGGCACAGCAGTCAGCGCACTCTGCTATGAACCTTGTGACGCGAGTTTGATTCCCGGCCACGGCTAACATCAGTGGCGAGTGATCTCACGCCCGGGTCGCTCGCCCCCCCCCCCCCTCTTCACCAACCCCCCAGTGACCAACGTGCTGAACTATTGTCGTAAAAAAACAACAACCCACGAATGACACAGTGTGTGGAGTCCTTCATCCAGCAGTGGATTGCAAATGGCTGGAATATGATTTTGTATAGTTTATTTACGCCCTATACTTATATATGTTTAACGCAGTTGCTAAGTACAGGTCCAAATGCCAAAACATGCAGGTGCCAGGAATAAACAGCACTGTCCAAGTTACAATTGGCCGATAAAGCCCTGGCCGCTACGAAGTGAGAACACACTGCAGGCATCAATGGAATTTTCCCGACTTCCTAAAACATCCCGCGACCGCCTGAACTCACGCACGTTGTGCTTCCCACGGTGCGAGAATACAAAGAGCCCCTCCTCCCCAACACCACGTTGCCCATCCGCGAGGACTTTGGCCGCTCGCCAACGCCTGGGCTAGGGTCACGCCGACCATCGTGGGCAGCAGCTGGGGGGGCCCGCTGTAATGGAACATCATTCGGGAGGAGCGGTGGTGGCGCCGGTGGGTGTCTGTTGGCGCGGCTTTGGGGGGACGGTCGGAACTGCGGCTGTGGTGAACTTTAGGCAATGTAACAGACCGTGAACAGCTGACCCTTGCATTTGCGGTACGACGGGGGATCTCGTTCAGTGTCGGGTGATGTCCTTGGCTGGATGTCTAAGCTACGTCTACCCTTGTGAGCGTTGTTTTTTTCTTTCCTCTTCTCCATAGCGTGAGTGAGTTGTTGTGACCTGCAGTGTGGTGGTTGAACGCTGTGTGGATGAGAGACGAAACAGTCCGTCTGGTCGGGCGACTCTTCGACATGGGTGCAGGTTGGATGGATTGCCGCTAATGTGGCTAAGAAAGGCAGGGGGAATGTTAGCAACGAACACTCTCATTTTAAGGGTGTTAACCTAAGAGATAATAAACCTTCATCTAAAAATTCCATTTAAATTTCAAATAATGTACTAAAACTCATTTTCACTTGTTTTAATTCGGCCATGGAATAATCAGCCAAATGTGTGTCGTGACACCCTCCACCATCGGACATAACCAAACAAAACAGTGTCACGTGCGTACGAGTGTTCAACGTGCCAATAATAATAATTGTTGCAGTTCACTCACCATTACGTTTAAGAACAATTCCCGCGGCATAAGTTTGTTGAAGACATTATGTGGCCTCACCCAACAATCAATTTGTCCTGCTGGTAATTGTCATCATTATTATTATTACGCTTGTTCACCCAGGAAAGCCTCGCAGAGTCTCAAGATACTTTGCAGGAGGGTCCTGCTAAATTTTTACAGTAGGGGGTGAGCGTTTAATGCCAATTTTAGTTATTTGCAGGTCTTTGTTTTAGAATTGAGATGATTGGCCAAGACCAGTTACATTGTGTGTGTGTGTGTGTGTTTTATTAGTTTCCCCGCACAGTTCAGCTGATGATCCCAGGTCGCGTGGCCATTCAAGGTTTCCGCACAAAGCGAGAGCTTTCATTTACGGAGCGCGCCTCGGGGCGTTATCTGCATGACCCCCCATGACCTGGGTGTGCGAGCAGCCATAAACGGGGCGCGCGCGTTGAAGACACCTGCACGATAGCTCCATAAAAAGTTTCGCTTGGCCAAACGCAAAGTCACGGTGCCCCCCCCCCTGCCCCCCATCTTTGTGTGCGCGGCACAGTCGTCGCCCCCGGGGTCATTACGAGGCCGCGTCTTCAAGTCCTCAAAAACGGCAAGGCCGCTCTCTGCAAGGTACGCGTCCGTGAGTTGAACATATGAGAGCAACAACAACAACAAACAACAAAAGGAGACGTGGAATGCAGTGGAGCGCAAATATAAAAACGTGCCTCGTTAATGATTAACACCGCTGCCGCCCTGCAGCGGGCGTACAGACAGTTGGATGATGTGTTTGGCAATGGCTCTTATTCTTAATCATCTCTGAAAAAGACAGACCCCGAATGTTGTTGTGTTTTTCGTGCAATCGATAATCGGTGTAAAATAAATGAGAAATTACTTTCTAAAATCACATTAACAGTGAAAACACATGGAGCGTGTTTACATATATAAATATAATGTCGTGCCAATCGCTGTAAAGGTCGGGACTGCCCCCCCTGCAGAATGTCTAGATGTGCCTCTGCTCTTTGAGGAAGGGCCGTGTGGTTTGAAAAATGGAAATTGCCTTAAACGTCAAGCATCTGTTTCTGTTATGAAGCAGGATTATTAACAAATGTGGTTGGTTTGAGGTGTTTTGCTTATGCCGTATTCTATCTGACACGAGTGCTATCCGCAACGAGGGAACTGCCGTGGTTGTGATGGTTATCAGCACGCGGAACTTGCGAACAGAACTGTCCTTGTCTCCCGGCGCGGCAGCTGAGACGACAGAGGAAGTTTCTCGTGCCCCCCACCCAGCGCCTCTGTCCAGCCAGCAGTCTAACTGGGTTCCCCCGCGTCTCTGTTCATCCATCAACATGAATGGGTTCACCACAGTCAGCCGATCGACAGGTCGGGCGTGTTGTTGTATGGGTGACTCCCACCTCTTCCAAGACGTCTGGTCAACACGGAAGAGTGACCCACAGCACCCATCTCGAGTTTCGCTCCTTTGCTGAGGCCCTTCCGCCAGCGGTGACGTTGAGCGAGTAATCGCAGGGCCGCGCCTTTGCCTTGCAGCCAGGAGCACCTTTCGCACGATTCCGCTGTCGAAGCGCGTGGCCCTGCGTCACGATCATCCGTGGTGGGCTCACGAGAAGAGGGTTCGCGCGCTCCACGACTCGCGCGGCGGCTGTGGCCCCCGGCGCGGCCACGGGAGGGCGCGCTTCACGGGCGGTCCGAGGAGCCGGCGGCAGCGGCGCTCATCCCGCTGGGTCGGGCAGAAAGAGTCCCTCGGGGCTGGGTCCCAGTGTCCGGATAATCCTAGCAGCAAAAGTAGCTACACATGTAGCTATGGGCTCCGCATTTTCAAGGGCCCCGCGCTAAATGCTTTCAAGCTATCAATTCCGATTCAGTGATTCTGCACTTGCTCTATTACCATAGTACTATACTGCCTTTAACTTTTATGAACGACTAGGTGTTTAAGATTAGCGATTTATCGTATTATATGGCTGTATAGCAGATGAAAAAATAAAATTACTTGACTGTGCAAGTAAAAAATTTGTGTTATAATATTTACGTGTGTTTTTTATTTAAATTTATGGCCCCTTTGTAACAAATGATACAGGCCCTGCACTAGCTTAATCCGGCACTGCTGCCATGTCATGTGCAATCCCGCAGCACCTCGCCAACAACACCTGGTACGCACTGCGCCGTCATCCATTCAGTTTGTAACCAGGACCGGCCATGCTTAGCTTACCCGATACCCTGCGACAAGGTAGACGCGTTCACGTTGATTCGGTCGCCGGCAGCGAGACGCGCGTCCCGTCGTCTCGTGTCGAACGCGTGCTGCGTTGTACCCTGACACCGGAATCATTTCCCCTAATCCACGCAGATGAATGCGTAGGAATCGTGAAGCGCTCTTCCTCAATCTAGGAGAACACGCCACTGTGTCTAGCCGTGCTATCCAGGGTTCACAACTCGATCTGCAAGTGGTAATACAAGCATCCTTAGCGCTCCTCCTCTCTGTATATAGCCGTAAGGTGATCAGTGGCTCGCCTTGGAGAATATAAGTAACAAATGAAATATCAGACAATCCACCTTGTAATTTTCACCGCTGGTTCGGGGCTGTTAAACGGGATGGCGATTTAAGCAGACGTAACTTGGAGTTTGACTAACACCATTTACAATGACGGGGTTTTTAGTGCCACCGTTGGTGACCAGAATGAGGCCACCAACTTCCCATGATCGCGAGCGACTGCCCGGATTTGCACCCCGTGATGCCGGCTCCGTGCTCTAATCTCTAGGCCACCCCATGCACCAATTTGTTTAATTTCGCTAAATTTTGTTTTTAGACAATTCCCATCCTACAGCGAAGGCGAATCTCTCCACAGGACAACCACCGTTCAATTTCCACAAAGTGGTACTCACTGTATCGACCCCAGAGGGAGTAATGATGGGCAGAGTCAACCCCCTCAACCAGAATTTGAACTCGCAACCTTCCGATTGCGAGTCGCCACCTCCTGCAGCAGCAGCAGCAGCAGCAGCTCAGAGCAGCCATCGTGTTGAGAATGTGCGCAAGAATGGTGGTGTCATCTCGACGTGCAAAGTATGCTGGCCCTCCTGCTGCTATGCTGCGCCCGTGAATACACCTTGTGTGCGCGAGTATCGTCAGTGATTGAACGTGTTTACATTTGCTTGTGTAGGGCCGTGGCTGCGTTCCCGGCAAGCCCATCTGACAGCAGTGGATTGATCAATGCTGCTGATGATGTTGTTGAAATGTGATTCCCGCCTGTAAGTTAGCACAACGGTAATGTTTAACACAGCATGTGTTCCACATGTGCGTGCTCATATAGGTGTAATGCAAGTAACACACACACACACGTGTATGTATATATGTGGGGAGCAATATTGCAATGGTTAGTGCACTGTGCTACGAACCCAGCGACCCAAGTTCGATTCACGCTCACGACCAATAACCGGAGCGAATACTTGAACTGGCTCTGAGGCCTCCCCTGGGTTGACTTATCCATAAATGCGTACCTGGTGCGGTGTGTAAATATCACTACTGGGAAGACAAAGGCACCCGATAATGGTGCTGGCAACCCACCCCCTCGTGTGCCGTGCCGACCTTCATTCATAGGCGCTCGCTCACAGCACTTGTAGATTTGAAATATAAATCACACACAGCTTGACACTGTAAGAAAAACTACCGACGGCTCGCGAACGTGTCAGCTCGCATCCAAGTCAAATTACTCTCCTGCGTGACTCTGCTCGTGGCCTTTTGGAAACACCACGCACTCGCGCGTACAAAGCGAAGCGAGCGCGCCACATCGACCATCGTCGCACGGCCAGCTAAAGGTGAAATGCCTCGTTCGGTACCAGTGTCCGGCCACTTGGTCCAACGCTGGAGCAAGCGGCTCGCGACCAGAAGGTCGCGATATAACATTCTGGTTAGGGGCTCGACACAGCCCATCTCGTTTCCTGATTCGATAAAAATGAGCACCACTTGTTTGGGAAGCCAACAGTGCTTCTGCTATGGAAATATTCGCTCTCGTCATAGGAATGTGGAAATTCCACCACTGCATCAGGGCTGCAAGCGGAAGACGAGTACCAATGCCTAAATACCCATTTGAGCAGTAGCCCGCGTCAATTGCTGACTGTTGTACGGCGCGTGTGTGGAGCGGTGGAGGAGTGGTTAGCGACATGGCGTACACGGCAAGAGGCCGTAATTTGCGCAAAGGACTGCACGCGGTTAACGATCGAGTGACTCACACGGTGTGGTGTGACTCGACGTGACTGCAACTCGCATTCGCGAGACAGCAGCAGGAGCTGCCGCAGTGGGGTGATGGTCAGCACACTAGACTCGTGATCCAGTGGTCGCTGGTTAGATTGTTATCTCACGGCGAGGCATCATTGAGACGAAAGAGAATATTCTATGGTTCTTTCGGTAAAGTCACGTAGATAGGAAAAAAATAATAATAAAATTATTATTTCTATCTAGGTGACTTTACCGAAAGAACCAGAGAATATTAATTCCTGTAGTCATTAAAGTTTTAAGTCACGATAGAGAATGTTTCCCATACCCCCCCCGCCGCCTCTGTCCGCCCAGCAGTGTAACTACCTCACCACATCCAGGCTGGGATGGGCAAGCCGAGTGCGGTGGGGTGAAGTGTGGGTACGCGCCCACTTCATCCGGTACGTCTGGCCAGCCTCCAACAACCCTCTGGTGGAAGACCCTTCGTGATCAGTGGCGTGAGCGATCAGTTGCAGGACTGCGCCTTTGTACTTTTTCTTGCAGTCGAAACTTTGGTGGACCAGAGCGCTGCACAAAATCGCACCTCGTTACCCGTCGCCTGCTGGAGACATATTCAAGGAGCCAAATTCCTTCAGAGGGGGCCTTCTCTGCAAACATTTGGCAGTTAACCAGCATTGATTCATGCGAGCTTGGCTCTGCTGAAGATACAATGAGTGTCGAAACTGGCCCAGAGTTTGTTCGAGCTGAAGCAACGCTGCTGAAATCGTGTATTCCTAGAAGTCCGCGTGGCTGATGGGATGTGTAACATATACTTTATATATGTTTACGTGGAAGGACAGCTATGGGATGGAGGGGAATTGTCCGCTCATTTAATTTGTTACTTATATTCTCCGGAGCTACTCCAATTATAATGTTGCCTTCTCAGTAACGATGGGCATAGAAGCTCTTCCGCGAATCTCATCGCCCCGAACCCTCAACCGCATTCGCTGCACAGACCATAGCAGTAGCAGATACGGATACTTGACGATGATGTACACGTGGAAAAAAACAAAACTTTCCGGCAGTGTGCGGCGACCGTGGTCACTCCGAACGGAACGATGGGACGTGTAACGTGGACTCGGTTCCCGATTCACAAAAACGAACGACGGCCGTGATACACTCCGTTACTTCTGACGAAGTGATCTGTTCCAGCCTGCACAAAGTAAAAGTGCAGCTGTTGCTCTACATCAACATCGGCCATACGAAGAAGAATACAGAGATCGACAGACTTGCACAGATACCCATAGACTCACACATGGCGTTATATATGAAGGGGGCATCATCGCAGCGATACACTCGGCTACTACCGCAACCTAATGAATGTAAAGATACAGTTGTTGCTCTACATCAGCAGAAGTCAGACGAAGAGGAAGAGCGTCGCGTAGGAAGTGGATGTCCTTCTCAAGCCCCGGGTACAGCTGGCTCCGAGAGAGAGCGAGCGAGGCACTGGCCAGGATGATGACTATGGATACTCACCGTGCGGGTACTCGCCCGGGCACCGTGCACGCGCGCTGCGTCTCCATCTGAGTCGCGCTCACGCGAGGAATTCCGCACGCGCAGAAAAACGAAGGCGCTCATGCGGCGCATTCCACACTGTGAGTGTGCACACGTGTGTTGTTGGTGTGTTCCTGTGCACGTGTGTGTTCTGTCGGTGTATACATGCGTTCAGATGGGTCGGGCGGGGTGCCGGCCACACATCCTCTTGTGCACCGTACCGGAATTCAGAGATGCTCGCGAACAGCACTTGTACCAAAAGTCTGTTAAGGATTTACGGGGGATCTTTGTCTTTATGTTTGTTGCGCGTTAATAGAAGCGTGTTTACATGTTGCTACCCATGCGCATGTAATGGCGTGTGCGCGTGTTCGTCTCCGTGTACCCGTAAGCGTCTGTGTATGGTGAGGAGCGACCCGCGTTCGATTCACGCTCACGACAAATAACAGTGACAACGAATATTTGAACCAGTCTTGGGCCTCTCCTAAGTCGATTACACCTTAAATGAGTATCTGGTGCGGTGTGTAAACATCAGTATTGGGGAGACAAAGACGGCTGGGAGTGGTGTTGGCCACCCAGCCCCTCGTGTACCGTGCCGGGCTAACAACACTTGAGTCAACAGCCTGTTTAAGGCTATACGGGGGATATTTGCCTTGTGTGTGTGTGCGTGCATGTGGGATGGCCGGGCGTGTTCCTCTGCGTTCATGTGTGTGTGTATGCTTGTGTGTGTTCCTGCGTGTGTATGCGCGTGTGTGTGGGCTGGCCGCGTATTCCTCTTCTGTGAGCTGGAGCGAGGCCAGGCATACACACGCGTCTTACGTAATGCACGCGCCGTATATTAGCGGCGGTGAGCGCCCGTGGCATATCAGTGCATTGCGCTCCTCCACCAAGCGAGAGGGCTTCCTCCTCCAGAGCTGAGCGTACCTCTCTCTCCGAGCTCGCTCTACTCTCACCGTCCCCCCCTATTTGCCTCTTCGCGCCTCTCTCTCTGTCTCAAGAGCAATTGGAGCGCGGAGCGTTAAGGAGCGCGCGTTCACATGTAGCCCGACCGCCGCCTGGAGCGCGGCGCGGTGCGCATGGCGTGAGCTGCCCCGGCTTGGAAGGAGCTACGCGGCGCGGCGGCTGAGCCCTGTGGTGAGTTTCTCTCTCTCTCTGCCGAGGGCTCGTTCTTTATTTTCTCGTTCATTTCTCATTCATTCAATCATTCGCTCGTGCCTGGCCGTGCCGGCGTTTCTCTATGGAAGCCCCTTTGCGCCTCTGCCCATGGTTCAGCGGAGATTGTGATCGGGTATTGCGCTCGGCGCATACCTAGTACGCACTGCGGGACATTCTATATATGTGTAAAGATTTCAATTCACGTATAAAGTAACGTCATTCATGATATTAGTCTTAAGAAAAATTACCAATCCATTGCTGGATGATGTGGATTCCAACATCGTGTCGGTCATTAGACCATACTTCGCCATGCTGGTCAGTGCGTGTTGGCGACGGGGATGATGGGGGTGGGGGGTCGCTGAGTTCATAGCGCAGCATGCTCACCGCTGCGCCACCGCTCTCAAATGTGTACAAATACTGGCTTTTAATTCGTTAATGCGACGTATTTCATAAAATGCCTCTTGACATGTTGGTATGTCGTGTGCGCTGTAACGTAGAGGTGCTGCGTGTGGATTAAAGAGCCAAAGGCCATTTAATTAATAATGATTTCACGTCTCCAGTGGTTTCCCCTGCCATCTCGGTTGGAATCGGAGAGGTGGCGGAGAAACGCCACGGTTCGATCCGTGTTCACGGTCGCCGCGTGAGTGCGTGGGTAAAGGCTCACACAGCATATCTGCGGGGAGAGGTAGCCCCGTGGTTTGCACGCTGCGCTATAAACCGGTCGTTTCAGTTCGTTACCCGACCACGGCTAACATCAGTGGCGAATGCTACCTCAACCCCCCTTTTGACGGCAAGCGTGGTGAAGTATAGTCAAACATCTCTCGTGTCCTTCATACAACTGTGGATTCACAAAGGGGTCGTAATTTTTATTATTATTATCATGACCCATCACGCCAACACTACCGTTGAAAGTTAAGTTTGGAAAAGTGTGAGTGATATTTAACACAAACATGTGAGCTAAACACGCGCTTAAATTTAACACGTAGCCTTTCGTGACCAATATCATCCATAATAGAGATTGTTTGGGTTAGATTGGCGTGTTCTATTTACGTGACAAGCCTAATAATTGCCTGTGTCGGATGGTGACGGGTTTTAACGACACATTTATATATTTACGCGATCTAACCCCCAAAAAACCTCTATTATGGACGCGGTTAAATATTAGAATAAATAAGTTGATAACACGCCGCCTCCTCCCTCTCAAACCCTGTCACTCCACGCAGAAAGACGACGCCTGTCAAGCGCATCTCGTCAGCCACGCGCACTTCGGGGAGGGCATCTTATTAGCAGCATTCGTTGAGTACGCGGCAAACATTCAGCGCCCCGTCAGCAGTCAGGCTTCTTTACACCGATATCGGTGAATTGCCGGAAGCGTCGCAGACATGGGTACTAGTTTGACGCAATGATGAAGAACGCAGAACACAAATAAATTAATTCTCCACGACGAGGCTAACTTGTGCGTGCTCATGTCCGACTCCGAGCGCGCCCACACCGCGCGTCTCACGGCGACGCCGGCGACACGCGGCCTCCATCGCCGGGGCACGCGGGCTCGGCGCACGGCTCTGGACGCCGCCTCTCGTGCCGTGAGCAAAAACAAAACAAACCCCGAACTCTAAAAAACAAAACCAACACGAGCACAAGAAGTGTTTTCAAAATTGTGCAAACTGTAGCGCTAATGAGAAACACGCGCCTCGATTATTCGGAAACCCTGCCCTGTTTCCGACGTCGCCGCTCTGCCCAGTGCACACTCGCCTCGTGTAGAGGACGCAGCTGGGCGGGCGGGGGGGGGCGATGGTTGTGAGATTCTCTGCAGCGGCCCTCGTTGCGGGCTCGTGTTGGGCGGGCTGCACAGGGCGGAGCCACACACCGAGTTTCCCGTTTTTCAAATGCATCTCGAACCCTTTGTCAATTCCACGAAAGGGCGGCTATTGCTCACGGGGGGTTGTTTGACCATACTTCACCCACGGCGATCAGTGCGGGGTTGGTGGAGAGGTGCGGGTGGCAGGGGGTGGTTCATAACCGGTTCAAATTCCACTCGCCGCTGATGTTCGCCGTAGTCAACTTCAGGTTGGGGCGCTGAATTATGAGCGGGGTGCGCTAACCCACTGCGCCACCGCTCTCAACATGCTTCATTAAACACGACGAGGGAAAAAAAACACCCCACGCAGCAGCAACAGTAGGAGGGGCAGCAGCAGGAGCGAGATTGTTTTCTGTTTCTCTCGCCGGGGAGGTCGGCGAAGTCGGAAGAGGCGCAGGTGCGGGTTCAGGTGCGGGTTCTGGTGCGGGCTCGGGGCCGCGAGGCGCCTCTGTCGGAGCGGAGCGAGTCCGAGGCGGGGGGCCCCGCACGCAGGCCCCCCCCCCCCGCTGCTGCTGCCGCTGCCGCAGGCGGCGCGCGGGCCCCGCCTCGCACGGGAATCGAACGGCGGCGGTGGCCGCGGAAGCTGCAGTCTCCCAGCACCCGGGGGGGGGGTGGGGGGGGGGTCCCGTTTCCTTTCTTCTACTTTCACATTCATGGGAGCAGCGGTCGTGTTTTGACTTGGGCCCTCGCCGCTTGAGAGAACGAGCGAGAGCAGCAGGCAGGGTGGGAGAGAGCGTGCCGGGAGGGAGAGCAGCGGGCGAGTGAAACGCAGGTGGGGCACCGCGTGTAATTGACACGGCGCTCACTCAGCGTGGCGCTCACTCCGCGCGCGCGCGCGTGTGTGTCAGCGTGCGTGTGTCTATGCGTATGCGTACACGGCATTCCTTCATGCACTTATACACACTGTGGGGACTTGTTGCTGTTAGCGAGCACCTATGAAGGCCGGCACGCCACGCGAGGGGCTGCGTGGCCAGGACCTTTGTCTCGCCCAATGCTGATGTTTACACACCAAACCAGGTACTCATTTGAGGCTGAGTCAACCCATGGGAGGCCCAGAACGGGCTCAGATAATCGTCACTTGGCGTTGACCATGAGCAGAAATCGAACTCGGGACGCTGGGTTTCGAAGCGTGGCGCTTTAACCGCTACGCCACCGCTCTCCGCTAAGCACACACAAAAGACAAAGATCCCCCTATAGTTATACCGGGTCGCCGGGTTCGTAGCGCAGCGTAGCGCTAACCGCTACGCCACCGCTCCCCACACCTGTGCCTCTCCCACACGCACACGTATGTCTGTGTGTCTCGCACGCACCTTACCGTTCGTTTATGCTCATAGCTCGGTGCCTGTCTGGTGAACGTGCTGCATTGCGTGAACCCCGCGGATAGGGGACGCATCCGCAGATGAGCCGCGCGCATTCAACTCGCGTGAACCCGCGCCAGCTTCACGTTCGCGCGCGCGACATCGGCTCGGGACGAGCGTTCTGAGGACGCGACTCGCCACCGCCCTCGCCTCCCCCCTCCTCGGCACCCTTTGCGCCGTCCTCCTCGTGGCTTCTCCGTGTCCGCCGCCACTCTCCCTTCACGGGCCACGACGCAAACGCACGCGTCTGTCCATCGGTCACGCGAAATAATTGTGATTTTTTTTAAGGAAAACGCATGGAGTTGTCCAGCGGCTGATGAACGTTGAAGCGCGTTAAGTCATTGTAACTGTGTACCGGTGTTCACCCGCGTGCGTTTCACTCAGAGCGACTACCACGGCAGCGTTTGCACGTGCGCGCGGCGCGTGAAGACGCAGCACTCGAACCGCGACATTCGACACAATGCACTTGCACCTGCCGTTCCTGCTGCGTTGTCAGCAGCGCACAAAACATCAAGAACAACAGCCAGCACGGTCATCAATTGCATAAACGTGTCAGGAAATGGACCGAAACGTCGCTTTCATAGCACATGCATGTGACCAATAAGACCCGTTGCCCGAAACGTCGCTGCCTCAATAGCACGCAGATGCCGTGACGAAGGTGTAGTGACTCGAAACGTCGCCTATTAATGACACAACCTTGACCCAGATTGAATCGTAGAGCCAGCACCCCCGCCTCTGCCCGTCTCCCTCTCGAGTGAGCTCTGAGCCGGCGGCTCTGAGTCGGCCACCGGTCACGGGCCACGTCGACTTCGCAGCGCGTCCCGGACGAGGTCACGCGGAGCCGCGCAAACGCCGCACGCGGCGCGCCGTGGACCTCTCGCTGCGTTGTGCCCCGAGGCACGGGGGAAGCCGTGCGCTTGACACCGTGCGAGCCGCGGGGTGTGAGCGGCCAAACCCTCGCTTGTGCGCACGTGCGCGTCCGTGTGTGTGTGTGGGGGGAGCGGTCGTGTAGCGGTTAGCGCGCTGCGCTACGAACCCGGCGACCAGAGTTCCATTCCCGCTCACGGCCAACACCAGTGACTAGTATCTGAACCGGTCCTGGGCCTCCCCTAGGTCGACTCAGCCTCAAATGAGTACCTGGTGTGGTGTCAAAACATCGCCACTGGGGAAAAAGGCGGCCGGGCGTGGTGCTGGTCACCTACTCCTTCGTGTACCGTCCCGGCCTTAATAGGTGCTCGCTAACAGCACTTGCCCCTACAGTCTGTTAAGGCTACACGGCGGATCTTTGTCTTTTGCGACACTACGATTATGATGGCATTATGATAATGATGTTTCTGTGATGATAGTAAGTTCTGTAATCATGATCTAATCGTCATTATGACTGCCTATCACTAACTCTATCAGTGTCTTCATTCACAGCTCTGTGACACAGCCGTCTCCTGCCCCCGTGAGCTCTCTAACACCCTACCGTCAACGCCCCTCCGCTTCAGTAAACAACGCACATCAATCTTCTTCGAAATAATCACACAAGTACGCCCCCTTTCCATATCTGTCCCTTTACACAAAAAGTATTTTCTCTACACATCCCACCAGGCACACGGCCTCTCGTGGAATGCACAAAGTACGCACCATTTGTTGAACGCAAGCACATCTCTGGGCGTGTTTCGACACTCAGTGTCTCGTCAGTAGAGTCAGACTTGCTTGAACCAATGCCGATTGGCTGTCAGACGTTATAGGCAAGGATCCTCTCTGTTAGATGCGTGGCCTAGCACGCAACAGGACAAACGAATCACGAGCGACGCTGTGGAGAATACGAGACTGTGAGCTTCCGGTGCATGCTGTTTGCCCAGGCGAGAACTCAACAGAGAGAGAGGGAGAGAGCAGGAAGTCTCTTGCGCGAGAGCGACTCGTGTCACCACAGCGCGAGGCGAGAGGGAGGAGGAGGGGGGGTGAAAGGAGCAGCGGGATAGAGACTTATCCCACCACTGCCCCCCCCCCTCGCCAGGTAAAGAACACGCCCATCGCTCAAGCGGAGGGCTCACCACGGGCACTCTGCTATGGGGGGGGGGGGTGCTTCTAGACTGCTGTGAGCAACACCGCGCGGCGATTCAGAGTTGCTGTCGACACGACCTTCTCGTGGAACAATCGCTGCTGTCCGCGTTGAGAAGTTGGGATGATCTTGTGGGTGCATTTGGCGCTTTCTGCACCCTCGCCACGTTTCATGCGAATAACTCCACCTCGCGGCAGTGGTGATTCGATGTGTCTTCAGCAGTGTTATGGGCTACTGACTTGAAGTCGCATATGCAGAATATAATTCATTTCGAGGCAAAACTCCGTCTCTCCGCGTATAAGGAAAAACAAAAATGCATAGAAGGCGAATGATTTGCCAATGCCTCTGTTATATTCCCCACAACGACGCCAGTGATTATTTTGTTGTTGTATATTTTATAGTTTTGCGTTGAACTAGGCCCCACGTCTAACAGAGGGCCCCTGCCTCGAGAACGCGAGCTCGGCAGCGACCTCTCAACATGCCCACGCCTCGCGAGTCCCAGGGTGAGCTGCGAGGGAGAGTTGAGAGGCGTGGGCTTTGTTCGCGGGAACCACGAAGAGTGATAATAAAGAGTGATAACAATGAGTGATAACAATGAGGCCGCTCGTCACCGTTGAGCGAGTGGCTGCAAACAATGGGCGAGGGCTCTGGCGAGGGAGGCGCCTTCAATCTCGGCTCAGGGTCTCCACAGGAAGGCGCAGATTCGTGGAGGAGGCGAGTGTCCCGCTCCCTCATCGTGTTACTTAGATTCGCCACGAACCACGCGACTGATTCGTTTGCGTCCAGTTTAACAATTTTTGATCTCAACCTCGCCTCCCTCTGGCCTATCCGTCCCCACCCTTCCCCTCATCGACCCACGGCGAGGAGACGTGAACGCCTACTCAGCACATTCGCGTGTAAACGAGACAATGCGCAGCCCCTGCGCGCGTCTGTTGTTTGACAAACATCGCGGGATGGGCCCCGGGTAGGAGCTGCGTGACCTCCGTGCGACACATGATGTTGGTGAAACTGCCTTGGTATTGGTGCACAAGCGCGAGAAGCAAACACACTCAACGCGCGTGTTATGAAGAGGGGCTATCGCCCGAAACGTCGGCTGATATATTCATTGTAAGGCCACAGTGTTATTGACGAATGTGTTGAGTGATTTGTTTTTCCTCCGTCTAAGTAACGATTAATTCACCAACTCGCCTCTCGGTCACTTCACACGGACGCTCTGTACACTCTGCGCGCGTGCGTTTCGCCTCGGACTCATCTCGGAAGCTAAGCAGCTTTGGGCCTGCATAGTGCTCGGATGGGCGACCACCACATACAGCACAGTAGTAGGTGTGTGTAGAAGGCTGCTGCATGGGATACCCGACAGGCAACAACAGAAGGCAGTGCAACACAACCCACCGTGATACTGTTCGTCTACACTCGCTGTCTTCCCCGACCCGCACTAACCACCGTGGTGAAGTATGGTCAAAATAACCCCGAAGACCCGCGCGGCGCCGGAAGTTTCCTCATCCAGCAGTGGACTGGGCCCCGCTGCGCGTGTCACAGCGCTTGACACAGTTAGCGTGGGTGGCCCCGCCGGGCTAGCGGGTCGCGCCGCACGCACACAGACCACGGCAGCAGCAGAAAGGGCAAGAAGCTGCCGAGGAGAGCGCACGGTGCCGACGACGAGTCCCGGTCAAATCGAGAGAGTCGCCCTCGTTGAAACAAACGCGGGTGGGACAGATCGCAGGGTCGGCGTGCTGAACATTGCACTTCCGTATCGCTCATGAAAGGAATCTTACTTGGCAGGGTATTTTGACTTAAAACTTTGGTGACTGCAGAAATTGATATTTTTGTGCGTTTTTTGCTTTTATTATTTTACATTTCTAATTCATATTTTGAATGAATTATTTATTTACTTTATTTTTAATTTTATTTTTATTTCTTTTCTACGTGACTTTATGGAAAGAACCAAGAATATGGCAGGGTATTATTTATTTGTTCATGCGTTGCCCTTCGGGCGAGCCGTGCTTGCCACACGCCATGCGTCACGCGTGATTTGACGCCTTATTTGATCTCTCGCCCGAGCTCTGCATGGCTGTGGGGGTTTCGGGAATTGTGAGTTCGGTCTGCCAAACGCATACATATTAAAATACCCTGGAGAGACACGACGAGTGGTCACGAATCGATTCGTTCGGTTTCGCTTGCACCACTGCCATCAGGATTGCACGAGCAATGCAATGTGCGCTCAGTTAACTACACACGCAGTGAAGAATAGACGTTTCGACGCGCCGTTGGTATGCACGTGAGTATTGTAGTAGCGAGTCGTTTGGCTCGTTGGCTATTGGCGCTTTCGTTCCCATAGCGCGGGGGGATCACCACGGGGCTTCTGTGTTTCGCAGCAGGGTCCACATCTCCGCGTGTGATCCCAAGCGAGTAATTTGCGAGAACGTTTTTTTATTCAGAATTTAGAAAATTTCGACCGTTACGCCAGCACACAATGACCTACTGTATTACGTCATCTCGAATGACGTCTAGAAATCGTTAACGTCCACTGGGAAGCAGACGAGCGTCGCATTTTACGGTTAATACACCCACAATAATAACAACCAGGGCGGCCTGTCGGATTTGAACCGCGAACCTCCGCAACAAACGGCCACGTCACCACCTCATGGACGTACAGTGAGCGTCGCGGCGCGGGAAGGCATTCATCCAGCAGTGGCATGGTAAGGGACCGTTGTTATCTGAGCGTTGCCCTCCTCTGTAACTCCACGATGCTCGAGCAGGGGGATGGGGCGAGAGAGAGAGAGAGAGGGGGGAGGGAATCACGGAAACTTCGAGGTCCGGGCTCGGCGGATTTCGCGGGGGGAATGAACGAGGCACATTCCACGTTACTCGAGCGAGGACGACGAGCGGGTGAAGCGGAGCCCCGAATCGGCGAATCCCTGTCGAGCGTTGCTCTCGCGGGAAAACGAACGGCGCTCACCGGGACGTGTCGCACGCACGCAGACTCATTTTTGCTCGGCCTCTGTGAGGACAGCGGCTTCTTTGCGCTCGACAATCGGAATGCGCACATTTATACGCGAGTACACAACTCAACACATTCTGGTTCATAACATCTCGTTTCCGACAACGGCGCTACTTCGTAGCGCCTTCGTAACACACAAAGAAGGACCATTTTCCGAGACGTCACCTATGACACGTGTTCTTCCTTCTCGGCGACTGCTATTGACGACGAGTGTTTTGTCCGTTGCGTGCTGCTGCAGCGCTGCAAATGCAGCATCAACCAAACAATATAATTATACCCCAGTGTGTGTGTGTGTTTAATTAGTGCTATAATCGTATGTTGGAATGTTTTAAATTGCCTTTCTTGCCTCTGTGTGTGTTATTCTGCCTATGTTTTGCGATTGTCGAATCTTGGTTAATGTTTGTAATGTATGCTTTGTGGTGTAGATATATACACACACGCGCACTATCATATTATCAGATTTTTCCATTGCTCAGGACAGATTATGCACATTTAAACAATTGTTTTTTTCTAGTTGATTAGCACAGACCAAATCGTCAAGCGGCCAGCAACAAGCAGCACGATGACAGTCGCAGTCTTGAAGAGTTCACGCGTTTCTTGAACACAGAGTGAGGATATTATTGTAAGAGCTCGTGAGGAAAGATGACGGGAGGAGGGAATTCCAAAGTGGAGCACTGCGGGATCTGTAGTGAGTGTGCTGAGCGAGTGAACGTGTTGTTGTGGTGGTTATCTGTGTGGATGAGATGAAACAGAGAGATAATCCACACACATATATACGTGTTACTTATCTATAGTTATATATAAGAACATCAATCAGCTCGTAGAGGGCAGAACAAGGTTTTTTAATGTGATCGCGCCCTACTTGGTCGCAGTTTAAACTCGGGTCTCCTTTGGAAACAATAATTGTGCTCTCACATGGTTATATATATATATTTAAAAAATGACGTGTGTGTATGGGTGGGCTTCCCCTAGGTCGACTGAGCCTTAAATTAGTGTCGTGTGCAAACATCAGCGCTTTGGTTGGACAAAGGCGGCCGGGCGGTGTTCTGTCCCCCCCCCCCGCGCCGTTCAAGTCTCTGCAGGCTCCGCGGGGGGATCTTCGTCTTTGTTGCGTGCGTTCGAGCAACGCGCAGAGTCGTCACGGGCACTCGCACTCGGCCCCGAGTGGCGGCAGCAGAGCACGGCGACGAGGAGCGACCGACAGCGCTCCTCTTGCGATATTGCGGTGACCAGTTGTGCGCAAGCACACGTCACGAGACAAGAAACAAATACTCCGCACGCGTTACAAGGGGAACGTATCGTAGAGGCGACGCTTCGTGCAACGCCCCTGCCGCGTAGCCCGTGGACAGAGAGAGGCCAGAGGGGTTGGTAATGGTGACGTTCTCAGGCAATCTCCTAAAATACGCAACGCGTGCCTTTGAAATGAGGCAGCCGTGATATGCAGGAGGGGGTGGGGTGTGGATCAGGTTAAGTGGCTCGCGCCGCGTCCCGCGATGCGCGCAGGGCGATAGCGATCTCAGTGTGCGGCGGGCGGGCGAGAGAGGGAGGACCGGCGGCGCAGTGGTTAGCGCAGAGCCATACGAACCCGGCGACCCGCGTTCGATTGCCGCTCACGGTCAACACTCAGGGAAGAATATCTGAACTGGCGCTGGGCCTGCCCGAGGTCAACTAAGCCCTAAACAAATATTCGATGTGGTGTGGAAACATGGGGCGTTGAAAAGTCAAAGACTTCCAGCCATGGTTTTGACTTCTTCGTGCACTATAATGGTCTTAATAGGTGCTCGCGAACAGCGCTCTCTCTTCAACTTGCGTGGTCTGCACGGGGGATCTTTGCGTGAGACACACGCAAATATCAAAAGAAATCGTCAGCGTCTTTAAGACCCCGTTACAATTTGCTGAGAAGTACAGTACATGTGCCGGTGTGGAGAGCAGGCCTATGTGTTGTTACTAAAACTACGGAGTGTCCGGATAATGTTTACAGTGTATAGTTTGTATCTGTTCGGCGATAACTTGGCCACGAACAATCACGTAGGCCACTTCTCGTTCAGTTGACGTTGCCATGCGGCGATCATGACACCCGCGGCTACTGTTGTTGCTGTGCTGATCAAGGGGGGGGGGCACTTTGCGTGAGTCATTGAGGATGTGTGAGTGCGGAGCGGTGGCGAAGTGGTTAGCGCACCGCTCTACGAACCCGGTGACTCCAGTTCGATTCCCGCTCGCGACCAACAACTGTCGCATATATTTGAACCAATTCTGAGCCTACCCTAGGTCGACTCAGCCTCAAATTCGTACCTGACGCGATGTGTAGAAAGTGTCAGCTTTGGGGAGACAAAGGAGGCCTGGCGTGGTGCTGGCCACCCATTCCCTCGCGTGCCGTTCCGGCCTTCATAGGTTCTGCTCGCTAACAGCACTTGCCCCTACAGTCTGCGAAGTCTACAGGGGAGATCTTTGTCGTTGTGGAGTGTGTGGGAGGGCGTGTGTGTGTGTGAGTGCGCGTGTTTATTCTGCGTATATCTGACTGCACTTTCCGGAAAGCTATTGCCCCCTTCGGGTCACATATGCCTTCCTCATGTTGAAATAACAACAACGACGACGACGACAGAGAACCCGCCAACGCAACGCACACGGCGCGTGCACCCGCAGCGCCCGCGCGTGATTCACGACAGCGGCGGGCGCAGGGAGGAGGGACGTGGCGCGCTCCTGTCCCCCCAAGGCGGGTTGATCCCCGATTTACTATCAACGTGAATCGTGTGCGTCGGTGTCTGCGTGTGGGGAGTGGTAGTGTAGCGGCAAGCGCTCTGCGCTACGGACCTGGCGACCCGCGTTGACGATTATCTGAACCGGTCCCCTAGGTCGACTCAGCCTCAATTGAGTACCCGGTGCGGTGTGCAAACATCGCCACTGGGGATGCAAAGGCGGTCGGGCGTGGTGCTGGCCACCCACCCCCTAGTGTACCGTTCCGGCCTTCATAGGTTCTGCTCGCTAACAGCACTTGCCCCTACAGTCTGTTAAGGCTACACGGGGGATCTTTATCTTTTTTAAGGGAGGAGGGAGAGCGTGGCGATTAGTGCTCTGCACTACGAAACCGGCGTTCCAAGTTTGATTCCCGCTCGCGGCCAAAAAACAGTGGCAAATACTGGTGCGATGTATAACCATCAGCCCCGATCGAGACAAAGGCGACCGGGCGTGGTGCTGGTAATGCCACTCCCCCGTGCACCATGCCGGCCTTATTAGGAGGTCGCAGACAGCACTTGCCCCCAGCAGGCTACGTAGCTATACGCCTACAGGTTCTTTGTATTTGTGTACACATACACGCTCGCAGCACTGGCGTCTTCTGCCATTCACTTGCCCTCTCTTTGATCCTCGGGCATATAGAAGATCCCCAAACCAGGCCATTGCAGATGAAACGTTGGACTTTGTTCCTCCACCGGTGGTGTGCTGCTCGCAATCACAAATAACTACGACACACACTCACGCACACATTCATACAACGACAAAGGTTCCCGTCTGGATAAAACTGGCTTGTTGGTGCAAGTGCTGTCAGCGAGCGCCTTTTGAAGTCCCGCACGACGCTCACACAGATACATACACACTCACACTTCACACACATTACATACTCCCACACACTACAAAGACAAAGATCCCCCATGTAGCCTTAACAGACTGTTGGGGCAAGTGCTATTAGCGAGCACCTATGAAGGCCGGCACGGCATACAAGAGGTTGGGTGACCAGTACCACACCCGGCCACCTTTGTTTCCCGAATGGCGATGGTTACACACCGCACCAGGTACTCATTTGAGGCTGAATCGACCGAGGGGAGGCCCAGGATCGGTTCAGATAATCGTCACTGATGTTGGCCGTGAGCGGGAATCGATCCCGGGCCGCCAGGTTCGTAACGGAGTGCGCTAACTGTAACACTGCCGCTCCCAACTCACACTGCACATACATCGCAAGCGAACATATTTTGCTTATACGATCACTCAACGTCGAACAGGGGTGACAACAACAGAGAACAATGAGGACCCCCCCCCCCCGCATGACGTGCATGTCAAGGTGACATCACCATTGCTGCACGTGCTGCGTGCGGCTGATCGTGTCCGCCGCACGTGCACGCGGCGTGGGCGCCAGGCCGCTCCGGCACGTGCGGAGCTCCCGGCCCTGTCGACCAGGGCCGCATTGAGATGTTGTAGACCCCTGGGCAACAGGTACTGTGAGGCCCCCCAGTAGCATTTTCAAAAGGAAAACAGGGTTAAAGAAAAATTAAATTGTAATTTTACAAGGCTAACAACAAATAAAATTCAGCATTCACAAATTAAATTCCCGCCGCTGGCTCAGGAATGTCAACTTGAGATGATTACCGCCTCAAATGCCCATTTCAGTGGAACATGACGTTCGCGTGACCACGGAGAAGTGAGGGATCGCGGCGGAGTGGTTTGAGCGTTGCGCTCTGACTCCGGCGCCATGAGCTCGATTCCCGGTAATGATCGCTGAGATCATCGGCGAGTGACATCTAAACCGCTCTCGTCCCCTCCGCCTCTCCCCCTTTCACCAACGCGCTCTGACCAGCGTGGTGAAGTATATTTTAAAAACCCCGACGACGCCACACGGTGTGGGGGTGGTGGGGGGCGGGGGGTTTCGCCGGGGGAGACGTTTCAAATGGCTGTGGCAAAAAAAGATCCAGCTCGTAGCATCGGTGGTTGTGTTTTGTAATGGATAACGCGCAACGCATGCCCGGCGTGAACGACTGCACCATAAACAGTGGCGCTGGGCGCAGTTCGCTCGTCCACACGTGAGAGCCACGCGCAGCCGATCCACGGCGTGAACTTTACCCCGAATCCTCCCATCGAGCCGAGCGAGCCCCCCGTGCTGTTACCGCCCGCTCGCGGGTCCTCCCCGCGTCGCGGTGGAGCAGGCCACGCAGCCAATAAGGTCGACTACCGCTGTTATCGAGGGTGTCTGCACCAGGTATGGCCTTGCCATTGGCGTGTCCCGTGTTGATGTACAGGAGCTACCGCAGTGGTGCAGTAGTTTGGAGCGTAATCATCGGGGTGCCAGTTCGACCCCATCTCCCCGACAATATGGCCTCTTACCGTACCTGTTCCTCTGCGCAAACACTACAATACAATCATATATTTACTACACGTTCCATAGGGCCACACGGCCTCGTGAGAGTGCTATTTTGTTAATCAGCATCGGTTTAACAAACGCAAACCGTGGACCGGTATTGACGTTTAGCGTCTCATCGGCAGAGTCAAGGTCGCTGAAACCAATGGTGGTCAACTGCCAGATGTTTGTAGGCAAGAACGCTCTCTGTTGGATGTGGATCCTAGATCGACGCAACACCGCCAGCACAAGCACGCGCTCTGCTGGAAGACGCGAACTACAGCTGCGAGAACGTCAAGAAAGCTCCAGTAAAGCAAAACGTAAGGACGAAGCACAGCACACACAGTGAGGCTCCTGCTACCGAGTGCGCGGCTCGCGCCGCCGTTCGCTTCCCATGCGCCGATGGCGATCGTTCGCTGGGAATCGCGCGGCGCGCGAGAGTTCTTCGTTCGATTTAGCGCGGCGCAGAGCAATCGCGCGCGACCGCTCAATGCAACCGCGCGGCTCCCCCCCCCCCCCGTGAAAGCTTCTCAGCTGCGCCGCGCACCTCCGATGCATTCGTCAGCACCGCGTCCCTCGTGCCGTGCACAGGTTTGCGTAACGGGGCACGTACAGGAGCGGTGGCGCAGTGGTTAGCGCACCGCGCTTGGGGTGGGCCCATGACGCGTTCACATTTCACTCGCCGCTGATGTTGGTCGTGGCCGATAATTAAATTTAATCGCGAATGCACGACCAGCGGTAGAAGGCTCGATTTTCGGTCACGGCAAACATCGGTATCGAATGATACCCGAGCCGGTCATGGGCCAGTTTCTGTCTTTACCAACACGCATTTGATCGGCGCGGTGAAGTATGATCAAACAACTATCATTGCCGAGGGGCATCAATCTGGCAGAGGATTGGCAAGTGGCTGCACAATATCAGTGCATGTTTAAACAGTGAATGCAAAGGTGTCATACTTTGGCTGGGGATGTTTTCTCAATATGGTTATCATCAGTCGCGGTGGTGGGGGTGATACGCGTCTCGCATTTCACGACATCTGAAATGCTTTACCATGAGTAAGTGTGCAAATGTGCGCGCCATTCTATAATCTACCTGTTACACGAACAGCGCGCTCCGTCCATCGTGAGTGTCTGTGGGGAGGGGGAGGGGGTCATTGTCGAAGAAATCAGCGGAAGTTCGCGCCTTGTCGCCAGGAGAGTAAATTGACCCGACCCGGCGAGTCAATGAACTCTTCCGCAATTCCATTCACGAATCGGTACTTGTCGCCTCGTTTTCAGTCTATCGTCTCATTTGTATTGTTTCCCGGGTTTCTTTTATGCTGTCCCGTTCGTACAATTGCGTTAGCTCCATTTGACACATTCACTGCTGCGTGGTGAGATTCAATTCGCACGAATGACGCGGTGTGTTAACGCAACGCGTCACGTGACGCCCGTTGACACTCGAGCGGGCAGTCTGCAAGACCACGCGGCGGCGTTGCGGCGAGCCCGGAGTGAAATCCCAATCAGACCCCGGGGGGAGCGGGAGCCAAGGGGGGGGGGGGTGCGTATGTGTGTGGGGGGTAACTAGAACGAGCTGCGTGCTACCCCCACACTTCCTCCCTACTTTTCGCACTGCATCCACGCCAACTGCGATCGTGGAGTGCAAGGCTAAATAAATGTATATCCTGTATATATCTGTTTTCCGATCGGCCAAACAATGCCATGAGCATACATGTGCTCATTATTTAACTTGATCCACAACTCACTGATTCACTTCAGGCACTCGCTCGCCGGCGTGCAGTCAACTCGTCATCACTCTTCTATCGCTACTACCATGGTTACTGTTCCCGTGAACTTCACTAAATTATTCCTCTTGCCATGTGAAGGACTCGGATCTCATCCACGCTGTGTTCAACTACCACACTGCAACTCACAACGCCTCTTGTTCTGCTTCTTTCCTCGCACTGTTCCTCTTATACTAGCCTCGGTTAATTTAAGAAAACTGCTTCACTCTTTTCGATTACAATTTTGGCCGTGCCGTTTGTTTCCGGCCGCTGGGCGTGTTGGACCTTTGGGCCGGCGCTCAGCAATTGTGTTCAAATGATTTATGTTGTCTCGCGAACCTGTGTAATGTACCTGGATAGCTCCGCCAGCGGCATCCGATTCTCGGCGGTGCCAACCCGAAGCGCGTTTTCGGGATCCGCGTTTGGCCCGCGAGCCGCCAGTCGAGAGGGCGCGCCGTGGGTGTGAGCCCAATGGCCGGAAAACTCCCGAGGTGCGGCCAAACGAGCGGCGGAGTTCCTGCGTGGCGACCTTTTGTTTGATTGCACACACCGGGTGTTATTACACCGACTTGCCAATGCCGGCGGTGCCACCACCCAATGTACACAACACGCATCGGTAAAACACCATCGGCCATGACGTAAACTCGATCATTTCTCCGCAGCAAATGCGCACGTTTCCCGAGAAGCTCCGCTGGATATCGCACATACTTGGCCCGCGCGCATCTTTCCAGCACCGCCTGTCGGCGCAACTGTGGATATCAATTGAGGCGAGCGCCGTGATTTGTGAGCTCACGCCGAGGGGAGATCCGCTCGATGTGTAGGAGGGGGCGGGCGGGGGGGGTCGACTCTTCTCCATTGCTGTCCAACTGTGTGGAACACCCTGGCCCCCATTGGTCGTCCGCACTGCTCACGAGGACCCATCTTGAGCAGGGAGAGGGGCCGTGCCTACGAAGGTGCGGCAGTTCACGAGCAGTTGGTTTGAGTTGCCCGACTCTGTCGATGAGACACGAACGAAAACCCATTCAGAGAGTTGTTTGTCCATAATAGAGGGTTTTTTCGGGTTAGATCGTGTAAGTAAATATATAAATGTGTCGTTAAACCCGCCACCACCCGACACAGCCAACTAGTAAGGGTTGTCACATAAACAGAACGTGGCAATTCGTCACTAGTACAGCACACCGGTGTGGTGGAGAGCCAAGCCACAACATTTGCAATCTGAGTACGACGTTTCGCCAGTAATTACAACTTGCTTCATCAGGCGGGTTTAACGACACATTTATATATTTACGCGATCTAACCCCAAAAAGCCTCTATTATAGATGATATTGGTGGCGAAAGCCTACGTTTTAAATTGAAATGTATTTGTGTTGAAGCAATGCTGTTCCCAGTTAAGTGTGGCTGCTGCTGGGATGTGGATGCGTTTATGCTGAGTGACAGATACAGCAGCGAGGTGTTTTGTCCGCTGATTCATTTTGCCGCTCACGTCCATGGTATTGCCTTTCGTTTTGTCATTTTGGTGACTCGTGTAAGTTACCCTCCTGGTCTCTCGACGTCTCACCTGGTGGACTGTGTCACCGCCCTCTGCTGACCACCACGTGAGTATTCAAGCGCTGTGCAGGTGCCATCCTGCTTAGCTTCCGAAATCAGAGAGAGAGCGGCGCATTTCGGGCGATGTGGACATAAGCGGGCCGTTTTGTATAAAGCTCAACTTCTAATCTCACCTCATTAACATTTAATTTACTTATTTTAATTCAATCCACCGGGCACCGCGTCCGCAGAATTATGCTTGGACCTTGGAACTCGTATACCAATCTACAACTGCGATGGTGCAACGGGAGTCGCACACGGGAGCCGAGCCGAGCCGAGCTCAGTCAATCCTCCTCCTGCACCACCCCGCCCGTGTTGCGCCTTGGCTAACCCGGCCGAGCCTCATGAGCGAGTGTGAGAGAGAATGCGAGAGTCTCATTGTAAACTCCACGCGCAGTTTATTTACACGCAAGCCGCTTTATTAAAACAATATCTCCGGGTTCGCGAACACGCGGGGTCAGCGTGAGACTCGTAGAGGTTTGTATTTTTAACGGCTTGTCGTGCGCGCGCGCACGTACACACACAAGGCAAACACCTCGTGTAGTACCTTACAGACTGGTGGCAATCAGGGTCGGATTAAGGCACGGGGGCTTTAGGGGCTGGATCCCAGGGGCCTCCGCCAGCTGGAGGGCCTCCAGAGATTTTGTGAAACGTTATTTCACTTGTAAATGCTGAATTTTATTTGTTGTTAGCCTTGTAAAATACATTTAATTTTTCTTTAACCCTGTTTTCCTTTTAAAAATATTACTGGGGGCCTCACAGTACCTGTAGCCCAGGGGCCTACAAAAAAAATCTTCATCCGGCCCTGGTCGCAATAAGTGCGGTTTGCGATCACCTATTAAGGTTGGGCCGACGCACGAGAGTGTGGTGTATCCAGCGTCATACCCGGCCCGCCTTTGCCACCCCCCTCCCACTGTTGATTGTTTATATACCGCATTAACAACTCATTTAAGGCTGAGCCGATCTTAGGGGAGACCCTGGACCGATTTCAGATATTCTCCACTGATGTTAACCGTGATCGGTAGTAATCGAACGCGCGTGGCCCGTAGTGGAGCGCCACTGCAACACCTCTCTCCGAGAGCGGCAATGCACGCAGACACCGATTACACCAAATACACACCGTGGGGGCGGGACCCGTAGTCGTGTGTTCACGATTCACCGGGTGGCGTTTAAACGTCTCGCGATGTGCGCACCTTGATCGGCCTCACTGCCGCGTGCTTGCGTGCGTGCGCGTGTGTGTATTCCGCGTGTGTGTGTGTATTCCGCGTGTGTGTGTGTGTATTCCGCGTGTGTGTGTGTGTATTCCGCGTGTGTGTGTGTGTATTCCGCGTGTGTGTGTGTGTATTCCGCGTGTGTGTGTGTATTCCGTCCACTCGCCGCTGACAAGGAACGCCACTCGAACGGTACTACATTAACCGCCGCCGGACAATGCAGACTGCCACCTGCAGAGTGACGGACTGTCGAGCCGCAGCCAGATTCACGCGGCGTATGAGGAGTCACGCGGGTGTTATAGGCGCGACTAAGCCGTGACCTTTTGGCTACTATGCAGACAAACACGCATTAGCGGTATGGTCCGTTAATACTCTTCGGTAGGCGATAGGATCACCGTTTAAATTCGCAGCCCCACCGCTGCTTGTAAGTCGACTGCTGAATGAAGGCATCCCCAGTCACAGTTGGGTGTCGATTGGCCGCACCACCACGCTTCATCAGACTCATCAGTATGGGTTGGTGAAGGGGATGGACCAGGGAGATTGCTCCAGATATCACTCGCCACTGATGTATAAGCCATGGTCGGGAATTGAACTCAGGTCGCAGCGCGCTAACCCACTGTGCCACTGAACCACGCATGCCTTGCGCTAATAGCCACGACAAATATACGTATGTCATACACGTGGCATGGAAATCACATCTCTCCGTATAGTGATTTCCAGTGTCTTGTAACATTGAACGCCTTGTCCATGACACCTTCAATAGCACTGTTTGTTGTGGGCCCTTGGGGTTTTGGGTCCGTGCCGTAACGGTGTTTAAAACGACGACGAAGATGATGGTGACGACGACGATATTGCACGGCTGTTCACCAAACCGCGGGGCCCCTGGCGGCGCTCTCCAACGCTGGGCGGCCACTTCTTAACGGGGAGTGGGGCAGGGCGCTAGGGGCAGGGCGCTAGGGGCAGCGACACTCAAATAAATAAATTAATGAGGGCTGGGGGCCGTGCGTCGAGGCGGGTGGTGAAACCGGGCTCTAATTAAACTGTGCGTGAAGCTTCCCCTCATTTACACCCCCAACCCCTCCTCCTCCTCCCCCTCTCTCGCTGTGCCGATAAAGCAGCTGCGTGGGAGGAAGCGCGACCCATCAGCCGTCACGCTCACCTCCCAGCAGTAGCTGGAGATGCAGCAGTAGCCGCTGCAGGTAGCGAAGCGCAGTACGCTCCCCTGCAGGTGCAGCAGCAGCGGCACTGCGCTCCTCAGCCACGGTAGACGCACGGCGCGATTTCGCAACGGCTTTGAAGGCTCGTAGGATTGCCGTCGTCTCGTACGCGTGCGTTTTATCTTCACGAGTGCCCATCACAATATCTCGGTACCCGTGTGTGCTGGATATATGTATACACACGTATTGTGGTATATGTGTGTGCTGATGTATACTTATATACACGCATCGTGGCGTGTATGTTCACGTGCGCGCGATAATTGTCGCGCTCTGTTCGCGTTACGATGCGATATTTTTCACGTAGAACTTTTATAAATTGTTTCCAATCGTCTGACTGAACGTCTCTACGCTCGGACGTGAGTTTCGGCTTTTTTCGGAGAGGAGGACTCAGACGGCAAAGCAGAATTCTCGCCTTTTTCGTTCAATCACTCCTACCTCCATGTCAATATCACCGCGCGAATCAGAACAAGTATATCACGTGATCGTGATATTGATTTCATATCAAGATATTTCTTACGCTCGACTCGACTCGCCGGTCGCATTGGGGCCGCAGCGCTCAGAGCCGCACACAGACGTACTGCCGGAGCAGCACACAGACGCACTGCCCGAGTCGCACACAGACGTACTGCCGGAGCAGCACACAGACGTACTGCCGGAGCAGCACACAGACGCACTGCCCGAGTCGCACACAGACGCACTGCCGGAGCAGCACACAGACGCACTGCCCGAGTCGCACACAGACGCACTGGCGGCGCTCACGGCGGGCGACGCTGACCCTTCAACAAAACCCCTCTGTTGTGCCGTTCACTCCGGCGCAGATCTTCCGGCGACCGCTCTCAAGCACCCCGCTCGCCTCCAGGGCCTGCGTTCGGATCCAAGAGGAGTGGACGCGTCCCGGAGCTCTCGTCCCGCGGCGTCCACGCGATGGAGTGCGGCGGCAGTGGCGTCGCGGGGCTGCTGCTCGCTCTGTGCGCGCTCTGCGGGTGGTGCGTGGCCGGCGGCGCGGCCGCGTCGCGCTACGGCCTCAGCATGTTCGCCGCGCAGCAGCAGGGCCTGCCCCCGGACCCGTGCAGCGACGAGGCCGGCAACCCTCGCCGCTGCATCCCGGACTTCGTGAACGCCGCGTTCGGCAGGGAGGTGCGCGCCTCGAGTTCGTGCGGGAAGCCCCCGGCGCGGTTCTGCTCGGGTGGCCTCCTCGAGGAGCGCGGCGGTGGTGTGGCCGCCGTGCGCTCGTGCCACGTGTGCGACGCTTCGGACCCGAAGCGCGCTCACCCTCCCGCCTACCTCACCGACCTCAACAACCCGCACAACCTCACGTGCTGGCAGTCCGACAGCAACGTGCAGCCCCCGCTCAACGTCACACTCAGCCTTGCGCTCGGCAAGAAGTTCGAGGTGACCTACGTGAGCCTGCAGTTCTGCTCGGTGCGCCCAGAGTCCATGGCCATCTTCAAGTCGGCCGACCACGGCAAAACGTGGGTGCCCTTCCAGTTCTACTCGACGCAGTGCCGCAAGATGTACGCGCGGCCCAACAGGGCGACCGTCACCAAACAGAACGAGCAGGAGGCGCTCTGCACGGACGCGCATCTCGAGGCGCGCTCGCAGGGAGCCGCGGCCGCATCCTCTTCATCGTCGTCGGCTGCAGGAGACGGGCTGGTGGCGTTCAGCACCCTGGACGGTCGCCCCTCGGCGCACGACTTCGACAGCAGCCCCGTGCTGCAGGACTGGGTCACGGCCACGGACATCCGCGTGGTGTTCAGCCGCCTCCACGCGCCCGCGCCGCCGCACGACGACGGCGCCCAGCACCCGGGGGGGCCCGCGGAGTCTCCCCTCCAGGAGGGCCCGGGGGCTCCGCCGCACCTGTCGCAGGGGGCCCGCGACTCGCACTTCTACGCCGTGGCCGACCTACAGGTGGGCGGCCGCTGCAAGTGCAACGGCCACGCGGCGCGCTGCGTGCGCGGCGAACGTGACGGCGCCATGGCGTGCGACTGCAAGCACAGCACGGCGGGACCCGACTGCGACCAGTGCAAGCCCTTCCACCACGACCGGCCCTGGCAGAGAGCCACCGCCCGCGACGCCAACGAGTGCGTGGGTACGTGCGGCGTGCGGCGCGGGGGGGGGGGGCTCCAACGATACTCACGATACGAGTGGTGGTGATTGGGGTGTGAGTGGTGGTGATTGGGGGTGTGAGTGGAGCTGATTGGGGTGAGAGTGGTGGTGATTGGGGGTGTGAGTGGAGCTGATTGTGGTGAGAGTGGTGGTGATTGGGGGTGTGAGTGGAGCTGATTAGCGGTGAGAGTGATGCTCATTGGGGGTGTGAGTGGTGGTGATTGGGGTGTGAGTGGTGGTGATTGGGGGTGTGAGTGGAGCTGATTTGGGTGAGAGTGGTGGTGATTGGGGGTGTGAGTGGAGCTGATTAGCGGTGAGAGTGATGCTCATTGGGGGTGAGAGTGGTGGTGATTGGGGTGTGAGTGGTGGTGATTGTGGGTGTGAGTGGAGCTGATTTGGGTGAGAGTGGTGGTGATTGGGGTGTGAGTGGTGGTGATTGGGGGTGTGAGTGGAGCTGATTTGGGTGAGAGTGGTGGTGATTGGGGGTGAGAGTGGTGGTGATTGGGGGTGAGAGTGGTGGTGATTGAGGGTGAGAGTGGTGGTGATTGGGGGTGAGAGTGGTGGTGATTGGGGGTGAGAGTGGTGGTGATTGGGGGTGTGAGTGGTGGTGATTGGGGTGTGAGTGGTGGTGATTGGGGGTGTGAGTGGAGCTGATTTGGGTGAGAGTAGTGGTGATTGGGGGTGTGATTGGAGCTGCTTAGGGGTGAGAGTGGTGGTGATTGGGGGTGAGAGTGGTGGTGATTGGGGGTGAGAGTGGTGGCGATTGGGGGGAGAGTGGTGGTGATTGGGGGTGAGAGTGGTGGTGATTGGGGGTGTGAGTGGAGCTGATTTTGGTGAGAGTAGTGGTGATTGGGGGTGTGAGTGGAGCTGATTAGGGGTGAGAGTGGTGGTGATTGGGGTGTAAGTGGTGGTGATTGGGGGTGAGAGTGGTGGTGATTGGGGTGTGAGTAGTGGTGATTGGGGTTGTGAGTGGTTCTGATTGAAGGTGTTCGTATTCGCTTTTTGGGTGTCTCACTTGTTCTCTTATTGAGGGGCATAATGATTATATTATGGGGTTACAGTGATTATATTGTGGGATTACAGTGATTATATTAAGGAATTACAGTGATTACATTGTGGGATTACTGTGATTATGTTATGGGATTACAGTGATTATATTGTGGGATTACAGTGATTATATTGTGGGATTACAGTGATTATATTGTGGGATTACAGTGATTATATTGTGGGATTACAGTGATTATGTTATGGGATTACAGTGATTATATTATGGGGTTTCAGTGATTATATTATGGGATTAGAGTGATTATATTGTGGGATTACAGTGATTATATTGTAGGATTACAGTGATTATATTGTGGGATTACAGTGATTATATTATGGGGTTACAGTGATTATATTGTACAGGGTTCTGTTCCATTATCGGGGGGGGGGGTACAGCTGTTATCTTATTAGGGGGCACAGTTATTTCATTATTGGGGGTGCAGTAATGATCTTATTATGGGAGTGCAGTCGTTTTCTGATTAGGGGGTGCTTTTGTGGGCACGGTTTTTCATAATTCGGGGTAGCACAGTTCCCTTATTGGGGGGCCACAGTTATGATGACGTTTCTCATTGAGGCGAAGTTATTCTCTGGTGTACGTGGCGCTAGAAGTCGCCTCCTTGTTTGCGGATAGAACGCGCGGGGCCCTTCCTATGCATTGCTCTGATTGAAAACTTTCCTGCTCGCGCACATTTTGCAGCACATTCCCCACGAATTGTTATCGGGGCAACGGACGCGAGGGCACATTCTGAATGCGCGACTCTCAAGAGCTGCGCGTGACCTGTGTGCGCATTCGCGCGAGTGTGTCGTTATATTTAGGAGTTTTTTTTTAAACCATTAGCAGAATGCCCATGTCGAGTGCTGCCCAGTGCTCCATGCACGCGCGTGGACGGCACAGACAGCGGCTTGTCAGCTGCCAGTCTCGGGTGTATTTATACTCGGCCGAGCATTCGCACATGTATCGACATCTCGGCGTAAAACGCTATGCTCACGTGCAGCCTATGCCCTACTATATATAGTATTCTGCACGACGTATAGCTTTACGCCTCTCGCAATGGTTACACTGATATCCGGTCTCCTTTCCTGTTCAGCGGAAATAGTTAGCGTTTCATTTTCTTCAATCCGAATGTGCTTACCGTTATTTTCTTCATGTGTTTGCCGGTTATGTCCTTGAAACGTAAGGCACCATTGCAGAGGTTGTCAAACAGCGATAGGTCTCTTCCGTGGATGGACAATCACGAGATTAGCCGCGCTTCCTTCCCCATGATCAAAGCAGTCGAATTCATGACCGTAGTACAATATGCATACGCACTCTCTCCGTCACATTATCCATCTCTCCACATGCCAGTATTTCTTACACATCCCATCAGGCACATGGCCTTTTGGCAGCGCGTAATTTAAATCAGCATTGGTTCAACAGGAGCACAAACAAAGACGACACGGTGCGGAGTTGCTTCTGTTGAATCAATGCAGCTGAAATATATTTCAAGTGTGGAGATAGAAAAAGAAAGGAGGCATATTGTCTGAGTATTTTTTTGTAACCGATGAATACGTGGAGAACAGCTAATATTATTTGTTTATTGCAATTTATTAAGGATATTTTAACCGACAGGTTTTATATTGTGATTTAACGAATTTAATTGTTTAACATAACAGATATATGTTTTACTTAAAGCTTTCGTGACTGCATAAATTCATTCTCTTGGATCTTGTTTTCACCTGAGGACGATTGCTTGTGTTGCGATCGAAACGTCGTGATTTGTAAAATTATTTTTCTATCTACGTGACTTTACCGAAAGACCCAAAGAGTAGATATATTCTTGTTTTCGTGTTTTTTTATGATCAGCGAGCCACAATTTCACTCACTATGCAACGTAATAATGTAAGCTGTTAGGTAACTTGTGTTGGCCTCGTTGGTCGCGGGCCGACGCTAGCGGGCGCGTGGGATAAACCTTGGGATAGTCTGGCGCTGTCCTCACGGCTGCTGTCCCACACTCGTGCTAACAGCGCTTGCACCGAAAGTCTGCTGAGGCTATACGGGGCGACCTTTGCCTCTGCGTGAATGAGCGAGCGAGGTGGAGTGAGTAGCGGTTGTAGTCCTTCCACGTTTCACTCGCTGTTTCACTTTGCACGTGCCGTCTTACGCTACTTTTACTTTAATTATGACTTCACCTCCCTGGTCTCCATCTATACTATGGCGAAGGGTCATTGTCGTAAACGTCGCCTTTCATACACAGCGTTTCTTTTTTAGGCCACAGTGTTCTTGACGAATGTGTTTGTGCATTTGTTGTTGGTTGTTGAATGTGTCTGTATATTTGTTGTTGTTGAATGTGTTTGTGCACCACTGCCGATGCTGCAGTCGCAGGAGCAGCGCAGCAGATCATTATCCGCTCACCTTGTCCGGGCTAATTTTTGTTCACTCGGACATCATCGGGCGGCGGAGCTCCGACTTCGTTCAGATTTGTCACCAGATGGCCGAGTTGGTGCAACGAGCGCTCGATTGCCGTTTAGGAATGGGGGCTCTGCGTGAGATGTCCGTGCGCAGGGGCCGTCGCGAGCCGGAGGTTATTTATTGTTGTAGCCTTGCCTCCAGATGTGGCTCGAGGTTTTCCCCTGAGAGACCGTTCTCAACCTCAGTCGTTGCGCGTCTCCCGTGCCTCTGGAGTTCATGCCGACCGATCTTTCCGAGGCCTGTGTTGACCAGGAATCTGGTCGTGAGACTGTTTTGGAAGTGTACGTTTCACTTTTTCTAACCCAAAGTTCGCCAATTTGTTTGTCAAAAAAACCTCTCCTTCATGTTGATGATTAAAATAACACAACCATTAAGAGATGCAAGAGAAGTTTACAAACAATATGCAGTCTATAAAAAAAACCTTAAACTTTGAATTGCCAGCTTCCATCTGCATTACTTTGTTAGGCGTGGAATGTCATGGGATTTGTAGATGTTTGGAAATCAGAGCCAATCAGAACTTCAGAAAATGAGTTTGTTTTCGTTGTAAAATTTCATCTGTGAATTACATCATTCATCCAAACTGTTAAGAAGTGCGCTTGGGCAAGGACACGTCACAGGTAGAAGGGACGATGGTCAAGAGTAATAACGGAGTCGCATCCAAGGAATGTCCATGAGAGGACGTCTCCCTGGGAGATGGAGCAATGAGATCGGTTCGCGTTGTATAACTTATTTATGAGAGGCGCTGGCGGATTGGGGAGCCATTAAATCGGGCAGTGGATTGATCATGATTGACGATGATGCTGATTGAGCTGTTTGAGTTAAAGATATCGCAGCATCCCTAGAAGGAACGCCTCATCACGATGGTTAGCAAGGACATCTGCCGTTGGAGTAAACGTCTGTACAGTCGATAACGCGAACGTCAGTCTCTGCTGCTCCTATCTCCCGGCACGCTGCGTCACGATCCCGTGTGCTTCACAGGATATCGGTGAAACTGTTAATCCAGTTGCACATTCATTCAGGTACCTTGTGGTGCGAGTCGGGAAGAGATCTGGACCGCGATGCCAATGACGTGAGATGGTACTTTACGAAGTGAGCTGAGGTCGTGCAGTGGTTAGCACACTGGACTTGCAATCCGGAGGTCGCTGGTTCGATTATTTTAACAATGACATTTGCCACATTAAGGGATTTATATTCATTCAACAGAAGCACATGGGATTCCGCCGCTCAGACGACGATTCTCGCACGCGGAATTTGTTTGCAATACGCATCGCGCCATTCTAAGGGCGGCTCAACCAGTGGGAAAGTTCTAATCCAGTGCGGGTTGCACCCGACTCCGATTGAAACGGCAGACACTCCGGCATAACTTAACCCCTTCGTTAATCACACACGCGGCTTTACAGCCATTCTGCTTGCTTATTTGCGGGAGTGGTGGCGCAGTGGTGAGCGCGTCTATACAGTATGTATAGACTGTTTTATAGCAGAGGCTATGTTTTTGGCAATGGCTCTTCTTCATAGAATATTAAACATCGTGGTCTAACAGAATGTTTTTTTTGTACCCTCAGAATGTAAGCAAATACCAACATGAAAGAAACCCGCTCATTAATTTATCTTCAAGATAAAAAAAACAATTTACCATTACAAAAAACATCTTAAGAAATGTGTATTTTTGCCGTGTTTCAACTCCTTAACAAGTAAGGGAACAATTACATCCTAAAATATATCGTCGAGACAAGATCTCTCTCTCTCTGTTCACGTGTCGACAGCTGGAGCCTGCTTGTTAAACTCGTAGCAGTGTTGTTTTGATCCGGCCCATCTCGCACTGTGCTTATCAGTGTGGGACACACTGCAGCCCGTTGGCAACGTGCATAGATTAATTGTACAGTTTCCATCAAATCATTTATGAAAATGGTTTAGAAGAGTGGTGTGTCTTGGCAGGGCCAGATAGTTTAACCTTGGCAGAGAGTGTGGGCAAGGGCCTACCGACCATGCCTCCCTCATCCCCTGCCTGCCTGTCTGTCTTTGTCTTTATCTCACGAGCTCCGTCAATTAAAAAACACCCGTTTGCCCTTGTACCTGCAGGTGCCTTATGTCAAAGGGGGTGTTTATCTCCTGTTTACAGCCCTGAGCCAGTGGTGGCAATTTCACGTTCATATGGTGGGGGTGAGTCTATACGTAGGGCAACCACTACTGACGTCCTCACAAAGGGGCACTCATTTGATCGACCCCACTAGGGATGATAGGCTGAGGCAATCGACCAACCAGGATATGAACTCGCAACCTTCCGACTGCGGCGACCCACTCACGCGACCGCTGAGCCAACTGGCTGGCAAAACTTGAATTGTAGAAATTTCCAAACACTGAACGATCTCGCTGCAGAAGATGGGGCTCACATCAAGACGACAGCCAATGCCGCCCTTCATGGAGACAATAACTCCTCGTCCTACGGGGTGATATCTCTGCCATAGGAATGTGGAATTTTCACCACCCGCTCCGGGCTGCAAACAGGGGATAGACACGGCCTCATTGCTCTTTTGAGCAGGAAATTACTTTCACTTTTGAGTCTCAAGCCAGGTGGATGCACGAATGTAAAAATGTACGTTTGGATGTTATCGTTAAAAGCAGAGACTGCCGTTCCTTCTGCTCTCCGGTTCCTCGCCTCCACTCACCCGATCTCTCGTAGAGGAGTGGCTTAAATGGGCCGAAGAATTTGGCAAGGGATTTTAAAACCCACAACGACTTAACGTCAAAAGAACGCAGCGAGCAAATCTTTCCCTTTGGCGCTGAGCGGTGCCGTTCGTCCGTCGCACGTTACAAATTGCGGTATCATTTTCTCTTCTTCTTAACGGCCCCGTAACCCTTGTTGTGAGCTTATTGGGTCCGAATTCCTCGGCCCGTACCTTCGGGGGAGGGGGCGCTACGCTCTTTTTCCGACTTGAGGCACAAAGCCCCGCTTTGCTCGCAGCTGCCCTCTGCGTGCCCCGGTGCGAAAGCCCAAAACAAAAGGGAGGTGGCCAGAGCAAATAAACAGGAGCCGCGCCGTCGCGCGGGCCGCGCGGGTTGCGCCGGTTGCGGAGGCTGCGGTGGGAGAGGCGCCCGCTCCTCGCGACGCTCCGGTTTCATCGGCCCCCGCAGGTGCGAGAGATTTTCTACGCTCGGTCGCGGGCTGGAGTGAGGGGGTGGGGTGGGAGGGGGGAGGGCGCCGCGAGTCGGAGGCAGGACCGGCCGGGGCTCGTGTTGTCACGGTGGGAGCGGAGCGTAAAAAATCCCGGGTCAACGGATCGACTCGCGGGTTCAGGAGACCAAAAGGCAATATAATTCGGACGGCTTCAGCTTCCAATTGATGACAGAGTGCGGCGCCCTCTTATTGCGAGAGACACCCTCGCCCCGGAGGTCAACTACCCCGCACCTCTTCTCTCTCGCGGTCGTGCTGGGTGCAGCCGCAAGGTGGTAAAGGTGCTGCCCTGCAATTACCTGACCTCCACCAGAGCGAACTCGAGACGCTATTTGGTCTACTCTTCCACGTTGATCAGCCGTGTTGGAAGAGCTGGGCGTACCAACACGTTTCCCACCAAACGATCGGCCCACTGCAGGGAACCCATTGACACCGCGGGGTGGACAGATGAGGCGCTGGGCGGAGGGTTTCAGCTACTTGCCCCCCCCCCCCCCCATTGTTGCAACCGCCGTGCCAGGAGATGGAATGGAACCGGAGCGTTCTGCATCGCGAGTCCAGCAAGCTGCTGACCGTTGCACCACTGTGGCAGCTGCCCTGTTGTAGATCCATAACCAGAAGGCGATTTTTCTACTCAACTCTGTGGATAGGTGACCCTGAGTTTGTTGCAAACGTTGTTCAGGTTAAGGCTTCTCATAAAATTACCAATAAGCGATATGCGATTGCATAATCGTGCCCAATACCCTGGTCTATTGCGCAGCGTGAAGCAATCACTCACGATGGCTCTAAAAATTAAATCTTCACTTGTTTGCCTTTCCAAGGTACAGTGAATGGAAAGCTTCTCTTCTTTCTTTCTATTCCTCACCAGGACGTCGATGTCGAGTCCGAGCGTGGCCGATGCAGAGCTTGCCCCCTGAGCACGGCAGTTACCGCACTCCGGCAACTCGTCGCCGCAGACCGGAACAACCATTGCATTCAGCAAATTCTGATCGATGTTTATACATAAACTTCACGCTGAAATTGAAAGACAAGAACACAGGGAAAGTTAATGCAATGTAACACATATATTCGGGGCCCATTGATCCAAAATATATCTTTTTTACTGTAAATAATTAATAAATGAGAAATAACTCGTGGGTATCTTGTGGGTGTACTTAAGAAAATAAGAGGCAGCTCATTCTCTTCTCTCAGTCCTCCTGAAATTGGCACTAAAACAAAAACATAAATTTTTTATGGCATAATATATATTGTGACAAATTTTTTTAAATCAGATTTAAAGAACATTCTAACATTAATAGCCCAAATGTAACGGTTGTTTTTTGACATGTTTGGCCAACTGCGTTATTAACAAGTGTTCATACATGTGGGAGGAAAACGCAGTACCGGGAGAAATACTACACATTCCAGGGGGAGGTGGGCTAACACTCAATCCCCGTACAGATGGAAACGGATGGAAATTAACTCACTTGCTGCGCTGCCACATATTGGCAAACCAGGAGATGTTCACGCGTAGGGAGTCAGCTTTATGACTTTCCGTGTGATCCACCAACACCTCGCTGCCCCCACGGTGCTGGGCCACAGGCCACGTACATCGCAGCTGCAGGGGCCCGGCTCCATGGCTTCGTGAGAAATGACGCTCGCGAGCAGCACGAAGCGCTCCTCATTTGGCCACTTAACGACGTTCGTAGACACGAGCGGACGCGCCGTGGGCGATTGGGTTTCGAGTTTGTACCGCCGCGGTGCGCTTCTCAGTCGCGCTCTTGCGATGTTCCGGGAAAATTGAAACGTTTACATCGGCAAACCACACGCGGTGTTAATTGATGAAATCAAATAAATTAAATCAAATTAACACACGAAAGTATTTTTAAAAAATTTTAACAATGCCAAGCCACTGAAATAAAATGAAAGTAGTGTATAGTTGAACATACCCTCGTGTGTCCTGTTATTCTAGAAACACACGTGTTATAGTCCGTTTCATTATTATGGCTTTCTTGTAATGATGATCATCATCAGCGTAGCCAATTCACCGCTTGCTGTATGCTGCCTGCCACCTTAACTATACGTCCAACACCTGCACATGAACCGATCCAATTGCTCCGTCTCCACGGGAGGCGTGCTTCCGGACGCCTTCCGTTCCTTGGCTGCCACTCCGCTGTTATTCTTGACAATCGTCCATCGTCCCTTCTAGCCGTGACTCCTCCTGCCTAAGCCCCACTCGCTTCTCCTAACGGGTTGGATGATGTCGTGTGTTCTCTAGAGCGAATGCCCTTTAATTAATTACCCAAGAGAGTATCCCTGAGTCCAAGACTTTTGGCGTGGGTGTTTGGCTTCGTGTGGGAGGAAACGCGAGCACCCGGAGAAAACTCGCGCACACGTGGGGACAACACTTACAACTATGCCGAGGTGGATTCGTTCCACATACACTATGGATACACTGTGGAGCGAATCCATCGATCTTCTTCTGTACAAGAACTCACTGCTGCACCGTCGCTTCATGGCCAGCTCACAACCCCGCACCTATTGCACCTGGATATCACTCGTGGTCACCAGTCCAAGTAGTAACCAGCCTCAACTTTGCTTAGCGTCTAAGATAGGCCATGGAAGGGCATATTCGGGGTGATTTAGTCAGTCTGGTTATTAAAACAAATCTATTTAAATTTTGGTCTGTTAATGCAATTTATATATATAAGCACAGTATTGCCACCCCCACACAGCTATCGCCCCTCAATGCTTGGAAGTTTGTGTGAATTATGATGGATCGTGACTGCTCTTACCGTGGCTCGGTGCCACGCGCTATGATTTGTCCCACATGCCCTGTCAAGTTGCTTAAAATGTACGTTGAGAGCGCAGTCGAACGCAGCGACGACCTTTTAAGTGAGCTGATTTTAAGTGATTTAAAAAAAGTATTTTCCCCGATGAAGAGAAATGAGTAAAGCGTGGACTTTTATTTTTTAATGAAATCGTGTCCATCAGGGCGTTCCCGCAGCTGCACTGCCTCCCGTGCCAGCGCGTTGTAACGGGGAGGGAGGAGCTAGACCACCCGCGTGCGTGTGGACACGTGTAATTAATTAGCTTCATAGTCATCACACGTGAAGCACACCGGGCGTGGTAATTCAGTGTCGCGTACCGAAGGCTTGGTGGATTTTGCACTTTCCATAACGCGCGCAAGACGAGCGGTTGTGGCCTACCGCTTTGGACATGTTTCATCTCATCCTCGTGGCTTTAAAGTTTTGCATCGGGGCACATTACGTGCGATGGTACATGGGTCGGACTCAAGGACACTGACAAAGTCGATGGAACAAATGCTAAAGAGTACACAAAGCAGCGTGGAGAGATGCCTGCTGGGAGGTCCAGGGCGATGGGAGAACAAACCCAACCTAGAAAAATCACTCGCTGAGCAAGAGCGGCTGCTGGGCTGGGCAAGTCGCGTCACCCAGGAGGGACCATGGCAGGGTTGCCAACGGAGGGAACGCCCCAAGCAGCAGGCATCCTCTGCGGAGATGGAGCGATGGGATGGACTGTTGAGATAAACTCGTTGTGTAAGAGCAGAGACGGATTCATGCGCCGCGAGACAATATTCTCTGTGGCTGAGATATGTTTGCGTAATTAACTTTTTATTAACATACGGTGGAATTTCACAGACGACCAGCCCGATTCAGAGTGCGACACGTGAGGGCATTGGGGTCGGCGCTCACGAGCCTGCCCAGGCGGGCCGCCCATTCATCCACCCCCCGCATTCTGTCTCCCTTGCTGTCTCCAATGACCAGGGACCGTCCCCCCTCGCACTCTCCACGGCTTTTGTGTTTCTCTCGGCATTGATGTGGCCGGTCCCAGTCGCTCTCCCTCGCCGACTCGGTAGCTCGGTGACGCGCTCACACACCGCGCAATGATGGACATCGTGAAAGGCTCGGAATGCGACCCTTAATTAATTGGAGACAAAGGGTTGTATGCAGGCCTGTGTGCTTGCGTGTGTGTGTCTGTGTGTGCGTGTTTTGTGTGGGCAAAGTGTAAGCGGTGTGGCTGCAGCTGAAGGCCCTCGGGCTGGCGAGACCGCGGGTCGTTAGTGTCGCGCCATCGCGCTTATGTTGATGAACACGCATCTCGCGTGGCAGTGCGCAGCAGGTGCCCAGGAGGTGTCATCGCCCCTCCGTTAGCACGCAGGGACTTCTCGTTGCAGCGCTCTGCGTGTTCTTTAGGTCTTTCGGTCAAGTCACGTCGATATGTTCAAAGAAAATAACAAAAGAATAACAAATGTTATTTCCTTTGAATCTATCTACGTCACTTTACCGAAAAACCCAACGGACATGAATTGCTGCAGTCACGAAAGCTTCAAGTCTAGATTTAGCGCTCTTCGTCTTTGAGGAAAAACATCGCCGCACACGTTTCCTAAACTTCCCAAACGTGCACGGCGGTGATGTAGCGCCCCTCGGGAGCCGATTGCGACGTTCCGTGCGCGCACCCTCCACGAGGCTCTTTGGCGGGGCGTGTGGCTCGCAATCCGGAGCGTGCGAGTTAAAAACCTGGTTGGGACGGCATTAACTCGCAACAGCATCCCCCTCCCTCCCCCTGGGGTCGGTAAAATAGGTACTGCACCTTCTTGCATGCCATAGGAATGTGGAATTTCCAACACTGCCTCCAGGGGTTGCAAGCTGGAGACGAGAGCGCCACGTCAATGCTCACGTGACGTCTGGCATGAAACTGGTTTCATGTAAGCTGTGCGTTACGGGGCACGATAACGATGGGGATTGCTTTAGAGCCCAGACCTGTCAGCGTGACGTTAAGGCGCTCGGCAACAAGTAAATCCACGTAATCTGATTTGCTCCGAGGAGGTAACGCACAGCGCGAGCCTTCACGGCCGCGTCGCTGCCGCCTTTCCCCGGCTTAGCACTGCCACTGTCCGCACTGCTCGCCTTTGCCAGGTGCATCCAAGCACTACTCGCATGGTTTTGATGAAACATTAAACCCATGCGACGTTCCCTGTTAGATCGAAAGAGGTTTCGTGAGGTGTCAAAAGTCAGAGTGATTTCCTGTTCAAAATCTGATTTTGCAGCCCCTGATGCAATGATGGAAATTCCACGTTCCTATGGTGGGGGTGAGTCTCCCCATAGGGCAACCACTGTTGACTCCCCCATAATGGGTGGCTGATTGTATTGATCACGGCAGGATAATGAGCTTGTGATGAATGAGGGTTTGAGCAGATATATCTGAGTTTCCAAATGGGGGGCACATTTAAACAGCATTTGTCCCTAGAAGCCTACCACTGGGCCTCGGTTGAATTCAAACTGCTGGACTCTCGAGGCTCCTTTCCTAGCTCGAGTCTCCTTCCTAATCAGGGAGGGCCCTGGGAAGCCCGGCCTCGGGACAATGGAGGTGATAATCCCGCGCGGGGCGGTCTCACACCGGGGGGGTGGGGCTCGCTCGACTCAGGGCGCGTGGAGGCAGGGGGTGCTCATTGCATCAGCAGACACTGAGGGATGAACAATGCCCATTCCACAGTCCGCTCTTGGACTGTACCTATAACACCCATACATGCATTTTTATACTTGTGCAGCCAACTGTGCTTCCTACTCGAAAGCCAAAGTGATGTCCTGCGGTTCAATGAGCACTGAGATGGCGCTCGACTACTGTTTACAGTCGACAGCCAGTGCTGGAAAATCCAGATTCCTATGGCAGGGGTGAGTCAATACCGAGAAAAACCGCTGTCAACTTCTGTTCCTATTCCTGTTTAATTCTCGTTAGGCCCCAAGGTATTAATTACAATCTCTAATTCTTATTAACTCTGTCTCTCTGGCCTCTCAATTTATGAAGGGCCATTGCCCGAAACGTCGTCTATTATATATTTTGTCTTTTAAGGCCTCAGTATTTCTTGACGAATGTGTTGAGTTTATCCTCTTCCTTGCAGACGTTCCTATTCCTATGCTACGACAGAGGGGAAGCGGCAGTGAGCACGTGCCGCAGCTTGAATAGCTTGCGTAGCAGCACCTGCAACATTTACATCTCGACCAGTGTATGTTATGTTGAACTTCTTTCGCACCGTACGTAGCCAACCGTGCTAATCAGTGTTTGGAGCCCGGTCGAAGATTCGCACTGAGAGCCTCAGAACGTCGTGACGGTCCCTGTGCCCTTGCCTGGAAAGTGGGGTTGATGTGTGGCTGGTGAGCCACATTTGCCAGGTAGCCCACTGAGCTATGTAGCTCTTTTTCAGAAGCGACTTGGTCACGAATGATAGCTCAAGTGGGCGTATCATCACGTGGGAATTTATAGCAGCCAAATTACTCTCAACGCACGTTTCTAAATGTGGAGAGTAAACGCCAGAGGACCCCGAGAAAAATCCACGCGACCATTTGGAGAACACGCAAACTCCAACTATACAGCAGGCGTCAGGGTGGGGCACGAACCTACGACCTCCTTGTACAGCAGGCGAGGTAGTTAACATCTCGCCACCGTGGCGCCCGAGATCGCTGTTCCCTCCAACAGCTGCGCTGCGTTTTGTGGGCGAACGCGTTAAGCGGAGGCGCCTCTTCTGCCAGGAGCTAACCGCGACCAAGAGGCGGCCCCATCCGGCCGCTCGTAAACGGCACTGGCACCGTCACTGCTCGGCTATGGCTGTGGCCGAGAGCATTGAGGCGTTGCTAACGTTTTGAGACACGGCTGCGGGTTCACAGGAACGCGTTTTTGATACATCTGTTTTTTATCACAGGCTTTTATCATATCTTATTTTCCGCACTGACTCAGCTCATCATTGTTCCGGGCAGGCGGTAAAATGAATACCACTTTGTGTGTTCACCATAGGAATGTGTATAACTGTGCATGGCATCATCTTCTTGGTTCTTTCGGTAAAGTCACGCAGAATGGAAATAATAAAATAATAAAAATAAAACATAATACAATCATTCTCACGACGTTTCGGCCACAACGCAAGCAGCCGTCATCAGGTGGAGAACAGGTCTGTCGAGGAGACAGACTCTGTCTCCTCGACAGACCAAGAACCAAGAAGATGAATCCCTGCAGTCACGAAAGCTTTAAATCGAAATTTGTGCATGGCATCGTTAAGTGCACCTGGCTATTAAAACAATATAATCACGGGATTTAGCTGGCTAGCGGGCCGCAATGAGATTATCCAACAAAAACCCACAATCGTCGTCAAATGTGCTCACTTTCACCATCAATAGCCTGGAGTTTTAGGCAGTGGCCCTTATCTTGAGCGGACGGAGAGATTGACCGGTAGTTTGAGATGGAACTTTACTCTGTAGGGACCCTAAGGAAACGGGGAAACTCTGCCCTTCTAGAATACACAGATGAACAACAAATCAAGCAAAGCAGTAATGATGTATGAAACAATTAATAATAGCCAATAAAGCGACAAAGATATCGACAATGAATCAGTCGTCGTTAAACGTAGCAGAGAGCCTACCTCAAGCGAGACGGCAAATATAGCGGCACTCAAGAGGAGCGACTCACGCCTCTGCTTGGATACAAAGGGCAAATACCACGCTGAGAAAATACAAGCCGCTCATAGATTTGAAAAGTGCGCAAATGAAACAAACCCTGTGTCTATATTTTAATGAAGTGCACTGCTATTGAATACGCGTGGTTGTATTCGAGGTTGAGGTGGTTGTTTCCGTAATTCTGTTTCACTCGGCACAAATATCTTTTTTACAGAGTTGCTAAGCACAGATGAGTGGTAACACGTTTCTTAAATTGAGCAAGGTTATAAGAGCTTAGAAAAGAGGTGATGGGAAGCATTTCTTTCATAACGGGGCGGTGCAGGGAAGAAGCAGAAAGAAACGTGAGGTGAGCTGCAGTGCGGTGAGTGAGTGAGTGGGTTAGTGGGTGGGTGTGTTGTTGTGAGCTACAGTGCAGTGGTTGAACACACTGTGGATGAGAGATGAAACAACCAGTGTCTGGTAGTCCCGAGTCCTCCTCCACATGGATGGAGGAATCAACGAGTGAAGTTCACGGGAACGGTAACCATGGCAATAGCGATATAAGAGTGATACGGAGGCGACTGGCCACCAGTGAGCGACTGACTGGAGTTAAATCAGCGAGTGCTGGACCATCAATAACCCTGACAGCTCGACGTTGAGTTCTATCGATGTGTGCGAGCGAGAGAGATAGGCAGTGCGGCGGTGCTGAGCGGGCGGTGTGGTCCGCGCGTAGTTAATGAGTTGATTCACCTTTTGCGAGCCATTCACCCAGGGACTGCTCCATGCCTTATCACCCGGAGAGCTATCATCCTGCCCGCCTCACTCGCTGCATCGTTGACTGCAAACAGGCGACAGTGCAAACATCCCCCAGCATTTGTTCTCCGCTCCGTGTGTCCTGGTATGGGTATGGGGGATGGGAGGAGATAACGCCTCGAATCGCCAAGGCTCCTGTGAAGCGAGGCGCACACACAGGATCGCACGCGCGTGTGCGTGGAGCGGTGGCGCAGTGGTTAGCACGTAGCGCTGCGAACACGGCGACCCGAGTCCGATCGCCGCTCACGGCAAACACCCGACGAATATTTGAACCGGTGTTGAGCCTCCTCTCGGTCGACTCGGCATTAAACGAGTAGCTGGTGCTGTGTGTCGACTTGAGAATTCAAGAAAAAAAGACGACCAGACGTGGTGCTGGCCATCCATCCCCTCGTGTGCTGTTCCAGCCTTAATAGGTGCTCGCAAACAACAATTTCCCCAACAGTTTGTTGGGGTCATGCGGGGGAAGTGGTGCTTCGGGTTGCCGTAGCTAAAGCCGATGCTCCATGCATCTATTGAACTGCTGGTGCGGCTCAGCTCGCTTGGGACAGTGGATTATCTGCTGATCCTGCTAAAAGTCAAATGAGCAATTTCCTGCTCAAACGAGCATTAAGTATGCTCATCTTTCGTTTACAGCCCTGAGCAATTTCACATTCCTATCGTGGAGGTGAATATGTCCACAGGATGACCGCTGTTGATCTTTACTCTTTGGTTCTTTCGGTAATGTCACGTAGGTATAAATAAAACAAAATAAATCACGACGTTTCGAATGCAACACAAGCCGTCTTCAGATGAAAATCGCGATAGTCGCGGTGTCTGCTGCGAGCAGCAGCTACTTGTTTTCTGGACTTTAGGAGGAATAATGGGCTGAGTGAACTCCAAAATAGGATTTGAAATCGCAACCTTCAGATTGCAAACCACTCGCTCTACAAATCAGTGGTGAGGCTCTTCCTCCGTTTCTTTGAGTGTCACTCTCTGGTGCTATTTAATCTCCCGAGAGAATGTTTGTTTACGTGTCGCGCGTTGGCGTGGTGCATCTTGTCAGAACTGCATGCGGCACGGGGCCACTAAGTGAGTTTACGTGACGGATGCAATTACAGCAGAGCGGGTTCCGACAAACAGGGCAGCTTCCCCGAGCGAGCGCGCGAGCACACACCACGAGCTATTACATATTCGTCCGGCAGATGTTTTTTTGAGAAAGTTGAAATGAGGACTGGGGATTTGTGACAACCTCGACGGAGGCCGAAGAGGAACGAGTTTCGCTGGTTTCACGTTGTTGTTGTGTTGTTGTTGTTATGGTAGCCAGGTACCCAGGACAAATGTTGAAGTGACTCCGCGTTCGAAAACTAATCGATAGCACGTGCACGCGCGCGCACACATGTGCGCACACACGCACCCCGTAACCATGACCGTGGGACAAAACGTCAAAGCAGCGGAATGCCCTCTCATGAATGAATACGTGACGCGTTCACTTAAATTCGCCATGCCCTGTGGACAGTGGATTAATGAAAACGATCTATGGGTTCCTGATAAATTATAACGAGTGTTTGTCCACGCTGACCCAGCCAGGTGGCTCAGCGGCAGAGCACGTGGGAGAACGGGCGATTGTAAAATCTCGTTGGGGGTTGACTAAGCCCATCATTCCTCTGGGATACATAAAATAGTACCATTTTGTGGGGAAGCTAACATCAGTTGTCCTGTTGATAGACTCGCACCTGCCATACAAATGTGGGATTTTCACCGCTGGCTCTGTCTGTCGGGCTGTACACAGAGCTGGAGTTGAGACACATGCTTCAATGCTTATGTGGGCAAGAAATCGCCGTTGATCACGAGCGTAAGAATATACTTTAATGGATGGTAATCCACGGCTTGTCTCAAGCTGAGGACAGACCGTGGGACGTCGGTGTCTGAGATTCGCCGCGGACTCCCTTACCGCGTCCCATGGAGAGTCACCGCAAGCCGCGTGTGGTGGCGAGGCCGACGCGTCGTGGCGGCCATCGATCAACCCCCTTCTGGGTGCAGCGATAGGGACGCTCGCAACTCCATGTTCACGGTGTGACGCCATCAAGGCATATTTATAACGTACTGATATGAGGATGTCTTTTTTTTGATCTGTTGAATAACACAAATTTGTATAAGTAAATCAGTAAACTTAAAAAAGGAACTCAAATTAATTATCACGTACAAACATAATGATATTTTCCTACGATAGGATTACTAACTACTCGCAGGGATCAGAACAAGCGTGGAGCATTTAAAGCGTCCCAAGTGGTCAGCAAATTGTGAAGGGTTGCCACCTGTCCAGCCCATGACAGTCCTGGAGTTGGGATCTGTCTCCGGGTGACAGGAATGTATTCGTACCCAGACCTCGTACTGGTTTTAGTGTTCCACTTTATTAGTGCAATCGGTGCAATTTTGATAATAGACCTAAGCTGAATAAGAAGCGTGTCTGGGATTGCTCCAAAGTGGAAAAGAGAACCCCTAAAACACAGAGAGGAATGCTCAAAACCGCGCCTTGGTCATAACAGCCACAGCAGCAGCAGCAGCAGCCTTGTTACCGAAACGTGTGTTTGTAATGGTGTTTCTCAGCGCGTAACTGCGTAATCCTCTCCGGATATTGACCCCAACGAGGGAAGGGTCCTCGGGAACCGGGAAACTTGAATGGGGGCTTTGAGAAGTCTAATTTATTAAACAAGCACATGTACGAGTTTGGCAAAGCGCACGAATGAGCACTGGGCAGAGGTAGCTGCAGGGCATGGGGGTGGCTGGGCCATGTGGCTGGGAGGGAGGCTGGGGGTGGTTCTGGGGAGAGGGTGGCCGTGGTCAAGGCGAGCCGCGAGCCGGGATCGCTTTAGCACGGGCTGCTGGTGTCGTCTCCCGGCCGGTCGCGCGGGGGGGGGGGGGAGCTGCGGGGAATCTGAGCGTGGGTGACAGCCGCCGAGGCGCGTGCGATGTTGTTTCCGTGCACAGGCGGGGGCCATGAAACGTGGAAAACGACTCTGAGGTGTTTGGGGGGGGGGGGGGTATCGAACGGACAGCGTAGCCCGATTCGACGCTGTCCGTCTGCGTCGCTCTCCCTCCCGTCCCGTTCTTCGCGCAACCCCGCCGTTGTCGAGACGTTTGCCTACGTTCGCCGTAATAAAGGTCGCGACCTGGACTGTAATAAAGATCACGGCCTTCAATGAACGCGTCGCTTGGAGAGAGGGCCGACGAGGCGCCGTGTTTGATTTGTTCAAAGGAAGGCGAGCGCGACTCCAGAGCCGAGTTCCTCCTCCGTCACTTTCACGTCAAACCAAACAGCAGCGGCAACAGCAGCAGCTGGTCACACACGGTGGGCGAGGTGCAGAGCGGGGCGCTCGTAACGCGCGCCCCGCTCTGTAATTGTCGCGTCATCGCCCGCTGTTGTTTGTCTTCGATAGCTCGTGATGCCTCTTACGGGGTGAAGCGGCGGTGCGGTGGGTGGGCGCGCTACTCTGTGCGCGGAGCTCGACTCCTGGCCACGACGAATATCAGTGGCGAAGAGGGATATCTGAACGCGTGGTCACATGACCACTTCACCAGCCCGCACTCACTAGCACGGTTACATATGGTCAGACAACCCACATGACCGACATGGCATGGGGTAGCCTCCTTCAACCAGCGGTGGATTGATGTACCTCTCGCAACAGGAATAGGCACATCAGTCAGCAAGTCACACGTTTTTGTGTTCTATTGAGTTCGTGGTTTCTTGCTCAAATCAGCACTGAGGTAGTGCTCATCTGCTGTTTACAGTCCGGAGACAGTAGTAGACATTCCACATTTATATGCCAATGGCGAGTCTCTTCATAGGGCAAACACTGTTGATCTTTACTGTTGATCTTCCCCACAAAGTGGTACCTATTTGATCGACGCCGGAGGGATGATGGGCCTATTGCAAGCTTGAGGCTCCACGGCTGGCCCACCTGTCGGGGCGACGCGGGGTCGTGATATCACAGAGAACTCAGGCGCGCGTGTGTAGTGTCGTTGTACGTGGACACAGAGAGAGCGAGAGAGATCTAAAACACACGCACGCGCTGCGTCGAAATTTCTCTTCCATTCCGCGGCCTCTGACGCGTGGCTTCTGCGGGGCTTTGCCGCTCCTCCTGCGCGGCGGTGGAGTTTGGAGGCTAAACGCTGGGGTCGGCTCTCCGGGCGCCACCCGCGGGCGCTGGGGTCGTAACGGCCTCAACGAGTCTGCCCCCCCCGCCTCCCAGTGCTCAAATGTTTACCTTTGCCGCAACCAGCTGGTCAAACACGCTCTCACGGCAGATTCCATCGCCGGCTTATTTCACTCTGAGCCTGCGCAATGTTTAATTTAACGACTTTGCCGCCCTTCCCTCGGAGTTTCAAGGCGGCGTTCTCCGGTCGTCTTTTGTTGACTTTCATTTTTATAATTTGCTGTTGACTCAAAGTCACGCAGACACCGTCCGATGCAGGTGGCAAAGGTTCGGCTGAACGCATCGCACACACACACAGGCGTAGTGTTTATGTTTTCAAATGAGATGTTGTGTATTGTGTGTACGGTATAGTAAAATGATTACAACATAATTCAACATAGTCAACCATCATTGATGAGGTTTCTCAAACCCTGCCGTCTCTGCTCCCCCAGGAGTACTGTACACATGGGTTCACTCCAGTTTATCGGTCGGCAGGCCGCGTGTGGTGGGGTAAAGTGCGGGTCCGCCCACCTCTTCCAACACGTGTGGCCAACGTGTTGGAGGAGTCGATCAAATGCCCTCCTCTAGAGCTCGCTCGAGTGGAGGCCCTTCCACCTGCATTGGCGCGGGAAAGCAGTCGCAGGGCAGCACCTGCACCCTGCGTTACTTCACGACGTGAGAGCAAAATCCCCCTTCCGATGATGGGCGACGAGGAGCGCGCGCCGCGTGGGTCTCGTCTCGCTCGACGCGGCACCTCCGCGGAGGAGCAGGTGGGCACGGACAGGAAGTTGGTGTCGCATAAATCAACCGCAAGTCAATCGCCCGTGAAAGAATGCGCGGACCCGCAGCCAGCCCCCCACCCCACCCCCCACCCGCAAGCCGCACGGCTCACGCGACGCGCGGCGCATCAACTCGCGTCGTCGTTTATAACAGCCGCCAGATTTGCTCAACAATCCTCATAATTTGGCCGCAAATCAGTTGTCCCGAGGCCGTTTCTGGCCCGTTCTGGCCCGTAATAAGGGCTGTGAGAGTTGATCTTGCGTTTGTGTGCGGGTTTTGTCGTTGCTGTAGCATTCCCAACATCGTGATCGGACAATAGCGATGTCGGTTACGCCGACGTGTTGGGGCGATCTTTGATTACCTCCGTAAGCCACACTCGTTCTTGGGATTCTGGAAAATAAATCGTCGAATCTCGCAAATCCGCGGGTGTCCTGCAAGAATGCATTTTGGTTTTAAATAAGATGTGACATCCGGAGATTTACACGTTTGAACCGATCCCATGTTTTTTAAATGCGAGAGGAGCCCCCGTGTCGCACGTCTCGTCTCCCGTGCGGCGAGGCGCCGTGATCTGCAGTGGGATGCGCAAATTATCCGCGGCAGGTGTGTCCGGCAGAGGAAATTGGAGTGTGATTGCACGCGATGGCGGTGGGATGGACGGGCGATCTGAATACAATGATTCCCCAATCACCTCCTTGGGTGCATCTGCCGTGGATAATGCTCGGAGCTTGTGCCGGCTCACGGCGTGGTGCCCCGCGAGAGGAGAGCAGAGCCGCGTAGCCAAGCGTAGCACGCACGGATGCCGTCTGCTGTGAAACCGCTGCCAGTCATCGTTAGCCAACAAAATGTAGAAAGATGGAGTTGCTCGATGTCGGCCACCTTGACTGGGAATCGAACTCCGTCTCTCGGAATTTTTCAAGCGATTTTACTCAATTCTTCGCGAAAGTTTCTGCGATTATAATCGCAGAAATTATCAGACCGCGTCACTGAACACGATCACTCGGTTATCTCCTCAAATGCGTTTGGCAAGAGTTTGAAAAAGGAGTCAAAGGCATTTCCTGCTCTGTGAGCATTGGGGGCTGCTCTCCTATTTACAGCCCTGAGCCAGTGGTGGAAATTCCACATCCCTATGGCACAAGTGAATTTCTCCATTGAACAACCGCTATAGTGACTTCTCCATAAAGTGGTACTCATGTTATCTACCCATGGGGAGGTATGCTGATGGACTGAGTTAACTCCCAAACAGGATTTACGAGCCGCTCACTCTACCACTCAGCCGCCGTATGTGGCTAATGTAACCGTTACCAACTGTATAATCACGGTCCAGGAAGCTCGCTTGTAAACCATGAGTCTTTTTAGCCTTGTCATCGCCTACTGGCTGGAGTGCAACATGTAGGTTACCCTAATGCACGTGTTTGCTGGTAGCGTGTTCACTGCAGCAAGACGAGTCGAGCCAAAAGTATGATCTTCTCACCTTAGCAACAACCAACGTTTGCTAAACAAAGCGGCGGTGTTAAAATCCAAACGTAGCACGAAAAAACATTTATTTGAAAAAAAATTGGCTGCCATTTGAGTCCCGAAAAAAATGAATAAATAAAAAAAACTCTTTAGAAAATAAATATTTTCTTAACACTTTAAAAATAAGCACGCATATGTTTACGTAGTGATTATACTATTAACATGCTTAACAGTTACAGGCTGTGGTCTGTGTTTTTATGAAATCAAAGTTACATCAATAACACGTGGGCATTCGAACGATGACCGCATAACTTTCCAAATATCAAGTCTGAAACCTGGCCTCATGGCTTGCTCTGCACCATCACTTTACGTGTTTGTCTTTGTGTGTGTTTGTCTCTCGAGTCTTCCTAACTCTGCTTCCATCCACTCGCTCCTCATGGTAACGATCCCACCCTTTGTATAACGTCACGGTGAATTCTAGCGCCTCAAGTGGATGAAACCCGCGATACGAAAGGAAATACGTAGCACGCGATACCTTGCACACATCGTTCATTACGAGATGAAAATCAACCGACGAATCGGTGGATTGTCACAACCCCACGAACTGCAATGCTGAGTGATGCTTTTCAGTTACACATCCTGTAATTACCATGAAATCATAAAACCACATCTGCTGATAGTATCAAGTGCACAGCCTCAGTTGAACTCAAGAACCTCACTGCCACAGCTTCGTACAAAAGAGTTATCCCTGTCATTAGCGCGAGTCCAAATATTTCAAATGTAATTCTTCTTATTTATTTCATATATTTTTTGGCGACTGAAAAAAAAAACACTTCGAGCATGCCCCAATTTTTTTTTCCCGTGGATGTTTGTCATCCCGGTTGCAAGCGACCAAGTCCCCATGTTGAAATGACGACAATTCCATTCAAAGGGGACATCCCCAATCAGCCGACCCAATCGGCGCTTGAGGCCTTCGAACGCCACCCCCATGCGTGCGTGGTGGGTTGGGAGGCCTCGAGAATGGAAGCCGCCGCTGCTGCCACCGCTGGGGTAACCCCTCGTCCCCGCACCTCTTTTCCCTCTGCCCCGAAACCTCCGTCCCCTCCTCCACCTGCAGCGCGAGTGGCACAGCTGATGCCCGGCTCGTGGGGGATTGAAACTCGTGGGTCGTTACTTGAGCCGGGCCCTGTAATTGTCGCTCGTTAGCGGCGTGAACTTAAAGAGCGCTGTGGGGATTGCCCCCGTGAGTGGGAATAGCTGCGAACGCGACTCGTCACGTGAGCTGGCCCCAGGAGCAGTGAGTGTGAGACTGTGTCTTGTATGGCACTCCCCTGGCCATGGTTAAGAATATCGATCTAGAGTCGCTCAAAAAATATAAATAGGGCATTTTCATTTTATTATGTTTTATTTTTATTATTTTATTACTTCCCTTCTACGTGACTTTACCGAAAGAACCAAGAAGATGAATCCCTGCAGTCACGAAAGCTTTAAATCGAAAAATAAATAGGGCAGTTTGGATTTATGAAAGTATTGCGATTGCAAAGTTTAAGCTTGTCCTAATTAAGTATTTACAAAGTTGCTGAGCACAGGCCTAAAGGCCAAAACATTAAGCGGTCTGCAACAAACAGCACTATAGAAGTTGTAACATATAACAGTTGTAATAGATAAAAGTGGTAACATTGCTGGAATTGAGCCAGGTTATGATTGTAAGAGCTTAGGTGAAGAAACGATGGAATGAATTCCAGAGTGGAGCGATGAGAGGGAAGAAGCAGAATGAGAAGTGAGGTGACCTGCAGTGGAGTGAGTGGCATGATAGTGGATTATCACGGTTCCTTACGTACGGTGCGAAAGAAGTTCAACATACATACACACATCTACGAGTGAAGTTATTTGGCATGCACGATTAACGTTAATCCAGTTTTGCCCTGACCTGACTTGAAATGCAAACTCATTGCAATATGGCTTCTAATGAGCTTGGATAAAATGTGTATTTTATATAATGCAATTTATATTAAAAAAACACATAAGAGGGATTAATAATGTAGCAGGACACACTGTGCTTTACTCGTAAGCAATTAGTACAGATCTCACCCGCATGGAAAACGGATTGACATGTTTAAACAAAATAAAACCAAAATGGTTTTCAGTGGCTTGTCACTATTCCACACACAAGGCAATTGACGCGAGCGCGCGTGTTTTGCTGAGCGCGCTTGAAGTGAGCTCTGTCATCGCTCGGCTAATTCGCCATGATTGTGGCCATCGGCCAGAACCGGTCCCTCATGGCCAACCACGCTTTGATTTCCCCTCCGCGGCCCGACCCCCGACCGCGCGCCCGGAGCGCGGCGCAGGCTCCTATTCCGGACCGGTTCGCTCAGCTGCCTCGTTATTATTTGTCTCGCAAAGCGGTCTGGCCCAGCACCATGAGCAGGGGAGGCTTCCTGCAATATGTTTACGATGAATTCGTGACGTCGCCGTGATGTTTGCTTCCCACAATCAGGCAAACAAGTTCGTTTTAGGCAGGCGTTTCGTGTTGGCCGTAGGGAAACCTGGCAGCCGTCGTTGAGCAATGTCTGAATGAAGGGGCTCGAGTGCTTAGCATGGGGACCTTCCTCGGACCTTTCCTGGCTACTTGTCAATTGTGTTCATGGTACAAAAAACACCAGCGGAAGCCCTTCGAGGCCACACGAAGCTCACAGTCACTACGGTACGACGTGGGTTCACATCCACGTCTCGAATAACTTACAACTCGGTGAGCTTGGGCAGGTTGCTAGGAGGGATGGGCGCCGATGGTCGAGTCTAGTGGTGGAGTGGCAGTCAAAGGATGGGAAGACGCCCGAGAGGGGTGACCGCCGCAGAGATGGAGCAATGAAATGAGTTCCTGTGTGGGAGCCAGATGAATTGTTGCATTGCAAGACGAGGGACGGTGGACGGCTTGTGGAGGCCTTCATCCAGCAGTGGACAGATCAAGGTTGATGACGATAACGTTTAAAGCAAGTGCATTTCAAAATGTTTAACGAAGCATTTGGCTGGTAGTGGCCACTGCCTGGTCAAAGGAACCTAAATCGATGGACTTGATCGATTCATGCGATCAATATACACTCACTGATCGTGTCCTCAGACTGGGATATTCGGCAGAAGGCGACCGTAGCTCTCTCTGCTTGTGCCATGGCTTCGACACAAACCCCTCTCCTGGGCACCATTTCAAAAGAGCTGTGTTTTAATCGGCCCCACATATGTAAACACACATTAGATGGTTTGTGTTTACTCTCTGTGGAATTCCAGTTATAAATAGCAAGTCTACCGCAAAAACATTATTTATAGTCACAATCCTAACAAAAAGTAAACAGAGTAAGCATTTGGCCACCGTTTGAGATGTATATTGCAGATAAAATGCATAATCGTCCAATTTAATTTCAATTGCTCCGATAGCCTCTGCATTGGTAGGCGTTGCAGCCAGTTTCCATCATCATGATCAGCCATGATCAATCCACTGCTGGATGAATGCCATTAACCTGCGTGTGTTCTCCAATACATGTGTTTCTCTTCTTGTATTGCAATGTCATTCCACTCCTGCATCTCTCCATGCTGCTTTGCTCACATTTTAGCTTATGTTCTATATATTTTTTTGTTCACTACCACATATCTAAACCAGGATTCATAGCAGGTAATACACACATTTGCATTTGCTAAGACATTGTGTCGGAAATTATGTCTTGATCCCATTCTCTACCACATCCGTAAAAAAAACCTTCCCAATGAACAGACGAAAGTCTGTAGAGAACAGCTGTCACGGTTCACCCCACTGGGGATCCAATTAGCTTCCTCGATTCCACTCAATACGCGTGCTCAATTTTTTGTGTCTAAAGTGCCACTTGCAGTGTGCCTCTTAAATGTTCTGTATTCTCTGATCTGCCTTGTTTCGTTCACCAGCCTCACGGTGCAATATAATATATTTAAATATAATTTGCATGAACAATACATTATTTATGGTAATAAAAACGGTGTTAAGATGTTCCTAACACCAAATAGATTACTATTACAAGGCATCAAGTCTACATTTACCACGCATATTTGTAGCAAAACATTCAAACAAACGTGCTCTACGCATTTTTTGTCGATTTAAAGTTTTCGTGACTGCAGGGATTCATATTCTTGGTTCTTTCGGTAAAGTCACGTAGGTTCTCACACCTGATGATGATTGCTTGTATTACAATCGAAACGTCGTGAGAATATTAGTGTTTTATTTTTATTATTTTATTCTTTCCCTTCTACGTGACTTTACCGAAAGAACCAAGAGTATAATACATGCATTGTCTTTGAAACTGATTGGCCTACAACAGAGACAGCCTTCTCCGTGGTCGTGTCTCACCAGTGGCAGAGCCGAGAACGCCAAAAGCCATCACAAGAATGTAATGAATAGCTCGGGTTGATTCTAGATTTGAAGCTTTCGTGACTACAAGGATTCATACTCTTAGTTATTTCGGTAAAGTCACGTAGGTAAAAAATTAAATCAAAATTAATAAAAATAAAAAACAAAAACAATAAAATCACGACGTTTCGGAGGCAACACAAGCTTCCGTCTTCAGGTGAAACTGTCACAGCAGTTTAATCTATCAGACGTGTTTGTCACTGATGCTGGCAAAGCGGTGCAATGCATGATTCACTGTTGACTCTTCGATGCGCAATGTAGTGCGAGCCTCATAAGTGTAAGAACAGGTTGGAGTCCGTGTTCTGACAGGGCCCAGTGTGCGCTGGGCGTGACGAGTGTGCGCCTGGTGAGGCAGAGATCCTTGAGCCAGGGTCACACGTGACATTTAAAAAAAGAATTCGCCCCCCCCGCCCCCCGAATGCATTCCAGTGGCGGTCTTTGCATCATCTCATGGGATGGAGAACCCATTCGGAAATCCCACAGAATGGCCGTGGAAGGGGTTTCTGGCAGGAATTCTGCTGTTGCTTTTGTGTCCATCACAATGGAGGGGGGCGCACACTCCCACACACTCTGCTCTGAGGCTGTTTGTTGAATGACACCATATTTGTAATTCTCAGTACTGGAATTTAGTCAAATTAAGTAAAACATACGATTAACAAAATATGTCTCTTTCACATGTCCGGAAGGTGAAAGATAGCATTATTTCCTACACAAGCCATCAGCCACACGGCCTTCGAGGAGTACATCACTTCGGCAGCATTGATTGAAGACAAGTGAACTATTGACTGGTTTCGACACACAGTTTCTCATCAGCAGGTTTTCTTGAATCGACGAACGGCCGATCTTATAGGCAAGGACATTCCCTTCATGATAAATATATGACAGGAAACGTTTCACAGCACATAGACCAGAATATTTAATTACATTTAACGAATGCAAACAGAGCGTAAGTGATATATATATACGGAGCACACGCCACTGTGTTCTTAAATGATTAACTAATCTGTATGCTTAATTATGGCTGCATGCGTAATTAGGGCTGCCTGCATAATAAATGTCATTCCATTGCCATGCTGGTTCTTCCTTGAACTCGTTGCTTTTAACATAATACGGCAACTATGACGTTTAATTCGGGCTGACGTTATCGAGTTACGGAATTGTATGCCACAGGCTAATTGTGCATATATTTATGAACAGAGTATTCAGTCATTATTCCATGAGAATTGTCTCGGCGAGTCGTGATATTAATGGTGTATGTGTGTGAGAGGTGGTATGTTTGAAATGGTAAACTTACGAACCCTTTCGATACAAATAGGGAGTCTAAGAATGCGGCATAATATGTGAACTGAGCAGACAAAAACCCCTCGGCGTGTTTGTCCACACCCACTCACACTCGTGCTCGTGAGTGGATCATGAAACGGCAAGGCCGTTTTGATGCCCAGCCCCAAATAACACGTGTTGGCTGTTTGACCATACCTCACCATGCTCGCGTGTATGGGGGTCGGTGACGGGGGCAGCCATTGTAGCTACCAAGGATACCCCCCCCCTCGTCCCCCCTTATGTTAGCTATGGACAGGAATCAAACTCGGGGGACAGATTTTAATTACTATACTCTTTGGTTCTTTCGTTAAAGTCACGTAGATAGAAAATTAATAGATCACGACGTTTCGATCGCAACACAAGCAACCGTCATCAGGTGAAACAAACACAGCAGGAGAACTGCTACGTCATGATCTATTAATTTCCTACCTACGTGACTTTACCGAAAGAATCAAAGTGTATGGATTCCTGCAGTCACGAAAGCTTCAACTCTTTTAATTACTGTTGAGCTTTTTTGTCAACCAACTGTTGGATGAAGGCCTGCCCAGGCTGCGTCGAACAATGGGGGATGGTTGTGACCATACTTTACCACATTGCTCAGTGCGGTTTGGTGCAGTGGGGGGGGGGGGCTCGAGAGCGGTGCGCGGATCGCTCACCAGCCATGCTCGCCGTGGCCAGGAGTCGAGGGCGGGTGTCTGGGTTTCTCGTGCAGTGGCAGATCTTCTCAATGGAGTTCGTCAGTCAACAAGCGGTCGCGCTCTCTCAATCATTATTTACAAAGTACGGTGGGAACCAATATACATGCAGTGTATACACATTCATTCAATGGTCGTATCGTTAAATATGTATACGTATTACAAGTGGTTGAAATGTAACTTTTCACAACACAATACAAAACGTGTTGTGTTGTGAGAAGTGCCGTCATAGAGTGCCAGCGTTTACCAACTCGATTCCCATGGCAGTGCATCATCACCCTGATCGTGAGTGGGCCGTGCGCAACTAAACACAGCAGCGCAGCGTTGTTTCAGGTCGGGCCCGGCACGGTTATTCCATTGGCTGTGAAATATCTTGGCAGAGCTGAGAGCCTTATGAGATCAAAGAAAAGCAGTGTCCTTGCTGTAGGCGTAGAGAAGTAATACATAGCAAATTGCATTCATTTATTCATAGCCATCTTCCAAAATAAATAGAGCTGCTTTGAAGTCGCGTTTGTATGCAGCGTACGTGCTATCAATAATTTTAAAAACACATCCACAGTGAGTAGGACTACGGCGATTGGTTTCAACGTTTGCCAGGCCTGACAGGTTCTACATTTTACATAGAAGCTGCAGCTCACTTCAAAATTATACAAACGTAGTGTTGACTAAATATACAAACATAATCTTTGTCATACATCTCTATGCACACTTCGTCTTTGGTTCCGTTCTCTTTGTCAACAAAACATTGATAAGGTTTACTTTTCAGTCCCGGATCCTGTTTGTCTCAATATCACCACAGGCGTTGCAAATACACTGAGCATTTGACAAATCATTTCCAAGTCATTTCGGCACTTGCAGTTTGCACGATTTTTCATAATTTACGTTCTGAGTTTGTAAATCGTGACCTCAGCTGCGGTCGTGTTATTTCTCAAGCCGGTTTTGTTCGTTTCATTATTTCAGGATTTGTGGCCCTTAACACGCTAAAATGGCTGGTCGGTAAAGAACGCTTTCGAATCACCTGTGTAGCTGCTGATTATGTCAGAGAAATAAATGAACCACGTTTACAATTTGTGTTTTCATCATTTTGTGAAATTATTGGAAAATTATCGTGAAAATTAATTCCACTTTATTCTTACCCTCAATTAAAATGTCTCTCGGTCGTTCCAGGATACTTTAATCGAATATTTAATTCTTGTTCCGACGTGCCAGAATGTTGACAAAGCTTTCGAAATTATTTTTTTCTTCATTATGAATCTGCTCGGTCAATGATGAAACTAGAATTTAAATCAACCTACTGCTGTCGCTAACCGTTGAGACTAGGGGTCGGCACGGTTTGGCTCAAACCACCAAACCGCGGTTTGAACCGAACCAAATCGGTTTGGTTTGGCTCTGTTTGAACTGGTTCGGTTTGGTTTGGGGCTACGAAAACCGACTCGGTTTGGCTCGGACAGGGTGGAACCGGCTCAAACTAGTTTGGTTCAAGCCAACTTAAGAGGTTTGGTTTAGCTTAGTTTGGTTTGGTTTTGGTTTGGTTTGGTTCAGTCGTCGCTGGTTTGGTTTGGATTGCTCAATTTGAAACCAGTTTGAGTCGGTTCAAACCGTGCCGACCCCTAGTTGAGACGCACAGTCGGCCAGCCCGATTAGCACGGTTAATTTCATACGGTGCTAAATAACTTCAATATTGGTACATCCGGCACATACATTCTATAATTATCGTAGAGGCCACCGCCTCGCGAGATGGAATTTCAAGTGGCGCTGCACAGCGAACGACATCTGCGGATCTTTTAGCTCTTGGTTTGTCGAGTAAAAATATCGTCTGCTTAACTCTGTCGAGATGGACATCTCGATTGTGAAGGACAGATACGATGAGGCGTATTGTCTGATTATTCATTTTGTTTGTTATGTTCTCCATAAATGCCCATATAATAATTTTGTCTCATAAACATTCGAGGTAAAACCCCGGAGATTGATTTACAAACTAAAACAAATTTCAAACACAATAACGCCACGGAGCACTCGCGAAACGCTCATGGCTCTGGTTTATTAATTGTTTGGCAATTTAAACTTTGCGGTAAACAATAAAGGAACTAATCTTAAACACACAAACAACCGTTAAATAGCACAACAGTTGGAAGTGTAAGGACACAGACGGTGAAATTTTCCGAAGGAAAATACGTTTTGTGGAAACGTGTCTGAAGGCCCCGGGGTAACGAGGCTCCCAGACATCAGAAGACGCAGCTCAGCCGTCGCGTGATTTGCATTAATAAATCGTAAGGGTAATTAACGGGATGACTGAAGCCCGAGGTCTGCTTCGTATCTTCAGAATGAGCCCCAATTTAAAATGAACATTGCATGTTAAGGGCCTCGGGGAGGCTAAACGAGCTCCTTGAAAGTCCTCGCGCACGCGGCCCCGCGGAGCGAGCGAGCGCTGCCGCGGCGCAACGCTCGCCACAAAGGCAGCCGATTGTCGGCGATGTTGAACGTCGCTTATAATGGCAACAACAACGGTAAACGTGGTCAGAAGCAACAACATTAAAATCTCTATGGGACCGTGCATCACGTGCTTAACTAAGAGTATGTTACTAAAAGTAATAATATTGTACAAAAACTCCCCAGTTTTATAATATATATGTATATGGGCACTCTCAATTCCTTTGTATTATACAGAAGCAGTAAAAATATAATGATGATGGAAGTCATTTACAGGCCTTTGTCAATTCATGCTAGATGAAAGATTCCTCCTCATGCCATGTCGGTCATAGCAGCTGTTTGACCATACTTCCCCTCGCTGGTCAGTGCGGGTTTACGAATGATGGGGCTGTCCAGTACCAGTGAAGATTTTACTCGCGTCAAAAAAATAATCAGCTCGCTGTCAGTGACACATCAACAAATACACGTCTATGTGCTTAATGAGTTACAGATACTAGGCCTAGAGATTCCAGACATGGTGCACACGAGTCGATGCGAGACCTTCCGTCGTGGTCGAGCCGCTCTGCTCCTCCCCTGGCTGTTGCCGTGGCGTCGACCTCCTCCTCCCCATCCGCTCCTCCCTTCCCCTGCTCGTTGGGAATCTCAGCGCTTCCCACTTGGCCTCGACCCTGTCGAGAGCCACGCACGACACGTTTAGGAGTCGGAGAAACGGAATGGTCCCTGCCTTTTTGTCATCTACCGGATGTAGATTGTCTTGCCTGACAATAGTTGTGCTTGTCCACGGTCCGCGTTGTAAAAATATAACCATAATTTATACACAATTTTTGGTGATGCCACATTAGCAGTCGTGCACAAGTAACAAAAAAAACCCAAACACATTCGTCAATAATACCGCAACCTTGAGAGGAAACCACTTTATGACGTAGTCGACGTTTTGGGGCATTAGCCTTCACACGCTGCCCATGATCATATTATGGGGAAGGGTCATTACCCAAAACGTCACCTGCTATTTGTTGTGTACCTTTGTAAGGCCACGGTGTTATTGGGGAATGTTTTGCGTTTCCATAATTACCCACTTCACACTGCAGCCGTCCGTGCCCAGGCCACGTTTGTGACCCAGCGGCCGCAGCGCGTCTCCCGCTGTGGGAGCCCCAGCGAGTGCCGCTTTTACACCAGAGAGCTTTACAGCACATTGGAATCCTCCGGTATAAATACATCTTCTGATTCTGATACCCACGATGTTCGCGCTTGCCCATCGCGCAGCAGCAGCGCTGATCATGTCTCCCCCCCCCCCCATCGTGTCACCGCAGCGTGCAACTGCAATCTGCACGCACGCAAGTGCCGCTTCAACATGGAGCTGTACAAGCTGTCGGGCCGCAAGAGCGGCGGCATCTGCCTCAACTGCCGGCACAACACGGCCGGGCGGCACTGCCACTACTGCAAGGAGGGCTTCTACCGCGACCTCGGCAAGCACATCAGCGACCGCAAGGCCTGCAAGCGTGAGTTTAAACAGTGCCGGATTAAGCTAGTGCGGGGCATGTAGCATATGTTATAAAGGAGCCCTAAATAAAAAAAAAACACTTAAATATTAAAACACATACATTTTTAACTCGCACAGTAAAGTAATTGTATTTTTTCGTTTGCCATAGAGACAGATAATACGGAAAATCGCTAACCTTAAACACCCAGTCGTTCATGGAAGTTGAAGGCAGTATAGTACTCTAGTAATAGAGCAAGTGCAGAATCACTGAACCGGAATTTGATAGCTTGAAAGCATTTAGCGCGGGGCCCTTGATAGTGCGGGGCCCGTAGCTAATACACATGTATCTACTTTTGCTACTGGGATAATCCGGGACTGCGTGAGTAGCGCCACACCCAGCGCCGAATCCCTCCCTCGTCGCCTGCGGTTGATGCTCGTGATTATCGCCTCATGGTTCGGTTCATGGCGAGTTGCTTTGGTGTCCTGTGGAGTGGTTGCGTGCACGTGGACCTATGTCTAAGAGAGGGTCCCTGCAGAGGCCAGAATGCCTTCACTCACCCGACGCGTACGAAAGGTAACGCCCATAATCGAGGTTTTTTTTAAGGTTTATGCGATCTAACCCAAAAAAACTCTATTATGATATTGGTCGTGAAAGCCTGCTACGTGTTAAACTGAAAGGTAACGTTTAGAAATCTGCGCCACCCTGCCGCTCGGCGTGGTGCAGTGGCGACAGTTGCCCCTCCCTCACTTCCAGAAGGTGCTGGCTTCGATTCCTGACTCGGGTGTCCTTCTGTGAACAGTTTGTTTATTCTGCATGGGGTTTCTTCCAATAGCCAACAAAGCACACACGCATAATGTCATTGGTCTTGGCCAACCGTCTCAAATCTGGCAGGACCCTCCTGAAACATAAGTCTTCAGTCTCAGTGAGGCTTTCCTGGGTACATGTAGTGATTGTTGTTATGAGTAGCTCAGCAACCTGGCTGTTGAGCTGTCGTTCACGTGGACCTACTTGCCTTAATGACCCCTCAAGAGGTGCAATGTAGATTTTGTGTGGCGCTCCTGGCTCCTGGGCTCGAGGTATCGGCCCTGTCATGGTGAATCCAAGTCCTTCCCCGGCACTTCCGATTGGCACGGTTGGCTATCTACGGTACGAAAGAAGGTCAACATACATACATCTCATTCATCCTGGATGTCACCTGCAGCTGGGAATCAAACTCAGGTGTCGAAACTCAGATAGCAGTGTTCTAACCACTGCGCCACTGCTCTTCCCAATTATGTAGTATTTTTGTAATTAATTTGTTCATTTGGAAATATAACGCCCCCTCCTCCCCCCCCATCAGTCTTGTTGCAACAACATTAGTTTAATACACGATATCATTTATATCGCCAAAACGTCTCTGCTGATGACAGCAGCCTTCGCTCACCACTAGTGCCACGGGCACGACCACCTCAGAGCCCACTCCCGCATCCTGCCTGGACGCGCTCCCACCTCAGATTCCTTCAAACTCCCTCCGGCTAGTCGCTGCCAAGACTGAAGCACTCCTCGTCGGAAAAGAGAGTCCACTCTGCGCAGAGACTCCGTCTTGAGTGCGCGTCTCCTAAGCTCAAAGAGCAATAGCAACTTGTAATACAATTCCTCCTATTCAGCCGTCTGTGAGGCTGACTATAAATTAATGTGTTTCTTTTTTAAATTAATGAATGGGAGTTTTCACTCTTCAGCATAGCGTCAGGATAACACGGGCCGCTCCCTTGCTCCCCATGTTTAGGTTATAATGTATATTGTGACAGCTTAAGCACAAACATCTACCACTCTATATATTTTTCTATATATCATTGACACTAGTGTAGTTTGTTTCGAATAGCTTTAATTTATTTTTCTCTCCATCTTAATTTGCCGTGGACGGCCTCCGTGCGTGCATGTTTAGTCACGAGCTGTGGGGAGGAGATTGCTGGTACACGTTTCAACACTCGTGGAGGCTCTAGCGATGGTCTAGCTGTGAAAGCCAATGCCCCTTTAATGAGCCAACGTGACTTAATGTGTGGTTAACGTTTGGTGTGGCTTGCCAGGATTATTGTACCGCATGAAACGTATTGCTTATTGGGACCTAGTCTGACATAAAAATACATAACTCACAGCACAACATCGTCATTGGCATCCCTACGGAGAATATGCAGCAACAACGTTGTTTTCTTACTTACAAAAAGTACAAGGAGCGCAATGATTATGTTACAGTACTTGTATATGGAGAGACACATTTGGGAAGGAGGGGTATTGTCAACTTTATATATTTTATTAATTTCAAGTGAGATTTCCTGCAACACGATACCATCGTTGGTTCCAAGGCATAATGTGAATAATTAAATGTTGCTCAACTTGTATTCGGGGAAACATTAGCATTGGTACACATCTTCAGGGCAGCGCGACCAAAGCCAGGACCGTGAGCCAAGCGACGAGCAGGGGACTAATTAGCGGCACTCGCAGCGTGGGGCACGGCCGGGCGCCAAGTGCATTGTGGTCACGGTGAGCTACTCGGAACCAAGGCCGCCGAAGCCAATGGGAGGGAGCCGAGCGAGAGTCGCCGTGGCAGCGAGCTAGAGTCGCCATGGGAACTGAACGAGAGTCGCCGTGGGAACGGAATGAGAGTCGCCGTGGCAGCCGAGCGAGAGTCACTGTGGGAGCCGAACGAGTCACCATGGGAACGGAATGAGAGTCGCCGTGGGAACGGAATGAAAGTCACCGTGCCAGCCAAACGAGTCGCTATGGGAACTGAACGAGAGTCGCCATGGCAGCCGAACGAGAGTTACCGTGGCAGCCGTACGAGAGTTGCTGTGGGAGAAAACAAGAGTCTGCGTGGAGGGGCAGCCACCGTGGCTACCTCTGAAACGGAGAACCGAGTTCTGATCACAGACTAAACTTCATCGGCCACGTGGCCCAAAGCTCGAGAGAGTGGCTCGCGATTGGAGTTAAGTGGGTTAACTCGGCCCATCATCCCTCCCTCTAATGTCGGTGAGATGAGCACCACTCGGTGGGGAAGAGCAACAGTGGTGGTCCGATGGATAGACTCTCCCCCACCATAGGAATGTGGAATTATCGTCACTGGTTCAAGGCTGTAAACGAGAAATGAGCAGCGCCTCGATGCCCGATGGAGACGGAGATCACTTTGAGTCTCGTGCTCAAGAAACCGAATTTGGCTCTGCGTGCATAGAGCGGGTGGAGGAGCTTCCACTCGTGCACATGGACGCCTGCACGGACAGCGCAAACCAACATAAACATCAACCGCACAATCACTCTTGTCATTTATGTCTCAGAAAAAATGCATATTTTGGGTAAAACCATTATCAAAAGTATGGCGAATGATGCACATCAGAGTTAAAGAGTCGAAAACACGCCTCCTTCCCATGTCTCTCCCTCCATATAAAGGCTCTGTATTGTTTAATTGTCTTAGGAATCTGTTACTTCCTGGGGTTTGAGAGGAAGATCGATGAGAAATCCATGTCACCGGTGTCCAACGAGGCTCACGTTTGACCTCTGCTGACTTGAAGAGGTGTCCGTGGGGGGTGATCGAGTACCCGCTGCTAACAAATTCATCTCGATTAGCGGCGAGAGGGGGCGGCGCACCGTTGTGCGTGAGGGCGGAATGCTCTTCGGAGAAGAAAGAAAGTGGCAAAAGAAAAGCTTTTGTCCCGCGCTCGATTTGTGTGGCCAACAATGGCAACGCTTGGGCCATTCAGATGGAAAGCAATATAAACAGGCCCATTTGAAGGATTACAGCCTAAATTAAAAGTGAAGTTTTTTTTTTACAATTTCCAAGAGGAGCAATCCCACGCGTGCAATGTTGAGGGGGAGGGAGGGGGGGGTTGCACGGAAAGGATAAAAAAAATGAGTCGACGCACGGCAAAGTGATGTTTGGCCTCGAGTGAACGGAAACGTTTTTTTTATTTCTCGTTTTGAGAACGCATTGGATTTTTGAAAGAGCAGGAAATAAATGACTCCTTTGGGGGATTTACCTCCCCTCTGCCACAGTCGTGACTGTCCCTGTTATAACGAGGCACTTATTCTGTATTTTATGGATTAGTAATGCACTTTTATTGTATAAGTACGTGGGTCATTAATAATAAAGCTTGTAAATAGAACTTATTAAGCTTTAGAAGCCATATTCTTTGGGTCTTTCGGTCAAGCCACGTAGATAGAAAAATAATGAAATTATCACGACGTTTTGATCGCAACACAAGCAATCGACATCAGGTGAAAAAATATAACGAGAGAGCTGCTGAGGCAAAAGAAAGACCCAAATAATATGAATTCCTGCAGTCACGAAAGCTTGAAGTCAACTTTCGAAGCCATGTAAATATTTCACTGGTGTAACCATCAACAGCATCAGAACATAAAAAGGCCAATGTGCAGAGCTTCTTCATGAGTATAAAATTAAAGACACAAGCCATAGTTGTAGTGCGATCGTAGCCATGCAACCCAAGCTATGGACCATAGAGTGAAGCCACTGTGGTTTGTGTTCCTTGAACGGAGGAGGAAGAGCAATACTACACGAACTCTGTCTGCTGAAGCCCTCTCATGGCCAGCAGGCATCGACCGTGACATTTCCCTCCTGAACATACTGCCGCCATCATGTGCAATGTTAGAATATATCTGTTGAGAAACTCCTCACTCGGCTTCAAGACTCGTGGGCAAGGCCCTGCGTTGGGATATCTGGGCAGTTTTTGTAAGAAGTGTTTGCATTGGGGAAAGAAGCTCGGATGTATGGAGAATATCCATATGACGAGGTACAACTGTAAGGTCTGCACAGATGGGTTTATCAACACACTCGCCGCACTGCTATTTCCTAACTCGTCACCCAGAAGATTTGAGATTTTCCCCAATCTCTACGCGAGCCGTCAAACCAGGCATGAGCCTCCATGCTTTGTCTGACTTAATGTGGCAAAATTATTGCTCAACAACTTTAATGTGAAATAATGATTTGTGTCGTTGTGGGGAACAAAAGTAACAAAGTAAACAATCAGAAAATGAACCTCATTCATGTATCTGTCCCTCCACTTGAAAAATACTTTTTTTCCATCCACATAGATATTGGAAGGAGGCATATTGTCCACTTATTTATGTTGTTATCTAAACATGCGGAAGAGGTATGCACTTTGCCCACGCTTTGTTCGTAAAGAACGAGGGTGGGTGGGGGGGCATTTGACTGTGGACACACAAACTGGGCCCGCACAGAAAAGAGAGTCAACCCATTCATGCCACCATGCCCTCTCTGGCACGGATCAGACACCCAGCACGGCCTGGTTCATCCTCCTCTCACCTGTGGGAGGGAGGGGGGGGGTGTTCTGTGACGGAATTCCTCGCCCCGGTGAATTCTGTAAACCAACCGTTTCATCCGCGTCGTTCGGCCGCGGCTCCGCTTGACATCACCGCGCCGCGCAGCTCAATCCCGGAGGCTGAGACGCACCAACACCCGATGCGTCGCGTTCACGCAACGCCCAACGGCTCCTTGCGGCCCCAACGGCATTTCGTGTCAAAACTGTGGCCATCTGCCGATGGCTACGGCGTGTCGTAACGCGGCCCGTGATTTACGGTGTTTGCGTTCGCATGTTAAAGAAACAAAACAAACATTTACCTCCCACACATCGCCTGTCTCACGCTGGATATTCGTTCGCTGCTACTGCAGAAAGCCCCCCCCCTCTTCCTCCGGATCAAGAGGCCTAGCTACTTCACGCATTGCCCTTTGAAACTTTTCCTTTCTCACGGCGGCGCACCTGCGTATTAATGAATAAAGGCTCGGCGTTTCGATTGCTCTGCTCAAACTCCCACATCTATGCAAAGCAAACTACCTGACGACGTAGGCCCTACACGGAGCCCGAACACTACATTATAAATACAGTGTACAAAACGTATCGCAGAAGCTTACGTCGCATTTTGATGTTTCGGGTGAGAACGCAAGAGGACAGTCTAATTTGCAACAGTGACTTTGGTCGCCGAGATGATAAAAAGCCACAACATGAAAAGTGAGAAGGAAGCGAATAGAGAAATCAGGGCCAGAACAATAGTGTTGGGCAGAAAGATTGACTAATTTTATAATAAAATAGATACATTTACACTGTGGTGCCCCGATAAAGCCTGAACAACTTAATAAAGTTGACACATGAACAATTTTAAGTTGACAACAGCAATGGAACACACGTCCATCCCTGTATTAACATTGTTGACTGCATCGGTGAGCATGGTTTGCGTAAAGATGGAGAGAATACGAGACGCTTCCTCGGTGATAAACTAGGATCATTATTACTCCTGAATGTAACATTGGAAACACGGACCAGATACCGCTGGGCGGATTCACAAGGGGACGCGTATGAGTGCTCTTGAACAGATAAACACTTTCCCGCCCCACACACACCACCACGTACACACACAGTGCACGTAGACACACGTACGCACAGTGCGCGCACGCAGCCACGTGTGGAAGGGACCTCACATTTAATTTCCTTCGGGCCGCGCACAAACACAGAGTGCAAGCCAGTGGTTACTCAGCGCCCGACTGAACCTGGCAAGGACTTGCCAGTGCAATCCCAGTCTCTTCCAACATCAGCCAGCCAGAGAAAAGTCTACCCAAGAGCTTTTCTTAAAGTAAAAAAAAACACTTTTAATCTTCCTATTGTTTTTATATCCCTCCCCCACCACCGTTTTGTTTCATAAGTAAAGGAGAGCCCACCCTGCCAGCTGGCACCTCGTGCTGCACCAGCTGCCCCCAGGCCTTGCTAGGGCTTAGTCTTAATCATGCGGGTGATGTTGATGTAGAGCGACGTCTTCGATTTTATATCGAGATGGTTGAGCCAGATGAGTGCGTCAGGAGGAGCAGTTTAGCCTTCGTCTTCTTCTTTTGCACGGCGTGTTGCCGGGAGAGGTGACTGATTTTTGGAACGGTAACAAAAGTTCTCAATTGACGTCTGGGTTCTTTGGCCATTCGATAGCCACCGCCGTTCTATCGCCTTGGTGGGCAGGCGGGCGGGCGGTCTCCCTTCTGCAGTGACCCCGAGGTTTGCTCGGGGTCACTGGGGCTGAGTAGCGATCTCCTCCTTTGTGTGGGGCCCGTGCTGCGGGCCGCTTGTAGCCACTCGCCTGGGCCCTAGTCGTTGCCAGAGAGTGCAAGGTCGGCGCAAATCCACATCTAATGCGGCGCGTGGTGCGAGAAGTCTCCCTTTCGGAAACATTAGGCTCGCTGGATAGAAATCAATGACACCGTAGAAGGGTGGATATAAAAAAGGGGGATTATAATTATAGAGAATATGTGTACAAAGCAGATATCTCGGGGTAAAAAAAAAATATGAAAGCCTTGCGTGTAAAACTAAAGGAGTGAGTGCTTGCATCATGCAAGGCGTGGCGGGGCCCCACGTGGCAGGAGGAGTGGCGTCGCCTCGAAGCACCAAGCGGCCAGCAACAAACAGTGATCATGGCCGTTTTGGATTCTTAGTTTTTCCTTAAGTCATTGTATTTTTTGCATTCAAGAGTACATTGTATAAGAGTTTCCCATATACCTTTCAGAATGGTAAAATGCATAAAAAATGGTAATTAAAATATATATGTAGACAATACGTCTCCCCATATTTGTCTCTCCATACAGTTTGAAATATTTTTCACACATCCCATCAGCCAAACGGCCTTCTGGGAGTGCATTTTTTTCCAGCAGCACGGTTTATATCAAGCCAAACTCTGGACCAGTCTCAGCCTACATTGCAATGGGTCATTCTCATGGGAGAGTAGGCAGGAGGAGCAAGAATACGTGGATGATTGAATAGATTTGGTACAGGGGTGGTAAATGAGAGAGAACTGGTGGCCAATCAGAAAGGACGTTCCGCTAGAGAGAACGTTCTAGCTATTTACTCATTTTGACTTCACAAATGCAGCTAACAATAGTATGAAGTAGCATTGTCGAGAAGCAGAAATATAAATACATCACAAACAAACAAATGTGAACGGTAATAATTGACAACAGCCACAGCGGTTTAAACCGAAACGCCTCAGAGAGTGGAGCTATTCTACAGGCCGCAGGGGCTCCGTGTTCCTCGCACCCCGAGCGCGGTGCAGGCCCCCCACGAGAGAGAGCGCCACGGTATGGGCACGGGGCGACGGGCGATACGCGCTGCTCTCGTCTCTCGAGAACCCTCGGTGCTTCCCCCTCGCATGGTGCGCATGGACATCTCCGAGATGTTCTCAACGGCATCGCTTGCCACTAAACGCACGCAGACACTTTTTTCGAGGGGCCGTTTAAAAATACATTCCGCAACTCTCACGCATTTCAACTTAATCCTCTTCCCAGTCTCGTATCTGACATGAGGCATGATCGTATCTTTGTGCTGCCAACATCTTTTCGTTGTTAATTTATTTCTTACTCCGTTTCCAGGAAACATCATTTTTTTGGGTCGAGAATCCAACACCGATCCGACACCTGCTTGGTGACCTCATAGCCATGTGCTGCTGCTCTTCTGGCCTCTGACCTCCTGATGTCCCTTTCCTGAGATGTGACATCTGATCATTGCAAGGCTATACTTAACCCCAGGACTGCTTTTGTGACCCACAGTTTGGGAGCTGGCAAAGAATGGACAAAGCTGCAGCCATTTCTGTTCTTCTTGACGGTCAAGTAGTTTGTGCCAAATGCTTAAGAGAGGCCAGCTGATTGCATAGCGTGGGAAACGAATTGAAACTTAATTTTTTTAAACAGATTGGCTGAGTACAGAGGCCGCTCAAAGACTCAAAACGTCAGGCGGCCAGCAACCAATGGCCTGATGAAAGTTAATTAATAGATGAGTTAATGTGTTTCTTGAATTGAGCGAGGTTAATATTATTATCGTACGAGCTTGGGAATAGAGACGATGGGAGGAGGGAATTCAGGAGTGGAGCGGTGCGTGGGAAGAAGAAGAAGAAAGAGAAGTGAGGTGACCTGCAGTGTGGGGAGTGAGGGGGTGAGTGGGTGAGCGGGTGAGTGAGGTGGATGAGTGTGTTGGTATATGGGTGAGTCTTTGGGTGAGTGAGTTAATGAGTGGGTGAGTGAGTGGGTTTGTGGGTGACTGAGTGGGCTGTTGTGAGCTGCATTGTGCAGGATTAGATGAAACAGTCAGTGTCTGGTAATCTGAGTTCTGAACATGGGTGGACAAATCAATGAGCGAAGTTCATGGGAACAGTAACCGTGGTAGTAGTGATAGAAAAGTAATGATGAATCTGTGCCCCTGAATAATTATGTTGTCACTCGAATTGTGTGCTGTTAAGAAGGACACATTTAATTGAGTGCGAATTTTGGCGAGACGCTATCTGCAATGAATATTTTTGTTGGAAATGATTGCACGAGCACACACACTCAGTCTGCCTCCGTTCTGCTCGCATTGTTTCGGACACAGCGATCTGATGATAGCTCTCCACATATTCCGTCACACTTTTAGCATATAATAGACAACATCCTGTATTATTTAAACTAGCAAAATACATTTAAGAGAACACCAAATTTATATTGAGCTAAGATATAAAACTATGATCACATTTTATATAGTTTTGTTTCACATTTTCAGTAATAACCCAATCACTGTACGCCACTCAAATTCCCAACGCTAATCTGTACAGGTGCACAACAAGTCGGCTTTTCATGGCAATTGGATGGGGAAACAATATTTATTTATTTACTTATCTATAATATATAAGTAGGATGCCTGCCTAAAACAGATGCAAACGTCTTGAGAAGGCGTCTCTGCAGTAGACGTGACTCATGCCAGGGTAGCCAAGGCCTCTGGGAAGCGGTGGGGGGGGGGAGTGGCTCTGAGGAGTTCTCAGAGGGAGCTAAGCACACTGGATTTGAGGGATTATCTGATGGAAGGATGTCCAAGAGGGCTGTCGAGAGGCCGGCACTGGAAACCCTTCAGATCTGGCAACTTTCCTCGCCAGATCTGTGGTGCGCGTTCCAGCAGCTCGCATCCCCCGTGGACAGAGGGAAGGCAGAGAGGGCAGAATTCACTTGCGGATTGTTTTCAACAAACGGGATTTGGTTCCAGAGACGTTTGGGTGGCTTGCTCTGTATAATTGAATAATGTCGTGAAACATTTGTTAAAATTTACACCCAATTAATAGTTTTGTAAAACCTGATATTTTATTTCCAAACTAATTTTTCTGTTTCCCTACTCCGAACACGTCTGCCCAAAAGCAGCGCTGGGGAGCACAGCTGGGTGGCAGGTCGCTCACAGATTTAGTTCCTGACCCTTTGGAAGGCCTTCCACATTCACGATCCCAATGTATGAATGAGGCTTTTAATTAGACGTTTATTTAATCTGTATCTTCAATTCCCTTTTTTATTTAAGAGGATCCTTGCCTGTTAGCATCTGGCAGTTCACCGGCATTTGGTTTGGACGAGCCTGGCTCTGCTGATGAGACGCTGTATGTCGAAACCACTCCAGAGTTTTGCTTGCATTGAATCAATGCTGCTGACATTGTGCACTCCGCGAGGGCTGTGGAGAGTCGTTTACGGGAAGGGGACGGCTATTGATTGTGATTGCGTCACTCCATGCATGCTTGACGGAGCGGCGTTCTACTCCAAAGTGTTGCGCACGCTGGCAGTGGCTTTGTTTGCGTGGATTCCCCCTTGTTTTGATTTTGTTGTAATTCTTGTGCAGTGCAAGCAGGTGGCTTCCATTATCGCGACTTTTCGAATCTGTTGGATTTTATTCACACGCAGATGGCGTGAAATGCACGTACAAATGCGTGCACCATGTTAGTTTATACGCTGATTACTTGTGAAGGGTTTTGGTTACTCGCACTCTTGGCTATTACTCATTTTGGCAAGGGGATTTTTTTAAATATTCAACTGTAAATGAGTGGAGCCTGCGATCTCCTTCCTCGCTCCCGATTAGCGGCCTCGAGCAGTGAGCAACATATCATGAGAATGCTCAGCTCGGCTCAGCTCAGCAATTCGGCGATAAAAATCACAAAGTACCCTTTATTAAATAACCCACAACTTTTGCTTATATCTACAACCACCACCGGCTGAACTTTTACATTTTGTATGGGGCTGTAGTCGTGTGCTTTTAGTCATGCGGAGGAGCGGTCTCCAGACTGCCGCTCGTTCACGCCACACTCTCGAGCCCGGATAGGGAGATGGAGAGAGGGAAAGGGAGAGAAGGGACACTGTATTTTTTTTTATGTAATGCGCTCTGCAGCCGCTTTATTTCTAAGTTGCTTTTGAAAAAAAATGGGGAGTTGCCAACGCGATTAAATCACGATGCCTCAATCGGCAAACAACGATGAATTGAGGTGGTAACTCATTCGATGTGTCCCCTTCAGCGCATTGGCTGGCGAGTGTTGAGGTGCTTTATGCGCACATTAGGTCCTGAGATGTGTTTTTGTGACTGTAACTCAATAATCATGGAATTGTGTAAGCAGATTAGATGTCCAAGGCCATATTCACGAGCATTGCTTTCACATTTATGGGTTCAATCTGCTTTAAGAATTCACATTGTGGTGTGCGTGCGTGTCAATCGTGGCGATCTGTACTTTGCAGTGTCTATAAATAACATGATTTAGACATTGCGTTCACTCTCATTGAACAGTAATTTTATGAAATGTAACCTTCTGTTGAATGTGTGAAACGCCACAAGCCAGTGTGGTTTGAACTATTTGAAATGTGCCTTGATAAGATCAGAGGTGGAGAGAGAGGCTAGCTCCACCGCTCGCTCCACTGCTCGCTCCATCACTGGGCCCCCGCTTGCTCCACCGCTGGGCCACTGCTCCCTCTACCGCTCGCTCCACCGCTCGCTCCACCGCTGGGCCACAGCTCACTCCACTGCTCGCTCCACCGCTCACTCCACTGCTCGCTCCACCGCTCGCTCCACTGCTCGCTCCACCGCTCACTCCACTGCTCGCTCCACTGCTCACTCCACTGCTCGCTCCACCGCTCGCTCCACCGCTCGCTCCACCACTGGGCCACAGCTCGCTGCACCGCTCGCTCCACCGCTCGCTCCACCGCTCACTCCACTGCTCGCTCCACCGCTCGCTCCAACACTGGGCCACAGCTCGCTCCACCGCTCGCTCCACCGCTCACTCCACTGCTCGCTCCACCACTGGGCCACAGCTCACTCCACCACTGGGCCACAGCTCACTCCACAGCTCGCTCCACCGCTCGCTCCACCGCTGGGCCACTGTTCACTTTACCGCTCGCTCCACCGCTCGCTCCACCGCTCACTCCACCGTTGGGCCACTGCTCACTCCACCGCTTGCTCCACCGCTTGCTCCACCGCTGGGCCACAGCTCACTCCACCACTCGCTCCACCGCTGGGCCACAGCTCACTCTACTGCTCGCTCCACCGCTCACTCCACTGCTCGCTCCACCGCTCGCTCCACTGCTCGCTCCACCGCTCACTCCACTGCTGGCTCCACCGCTCACTCCGCTGCTCGCTCCACCGCTCGCTCCACCGCTCGCTCCACCACTGGGCCACAGCTCGCTCCACCGCTCGCTCCACCGCTCGCTCCACCGCTCACTCCACTGCTCGCTCCACCGCTGGGCCACAGCTCACTCCACCACTGGGCCACAGCTCGCTCCACCGCTCGCTCCACCACTGGGCCACAGCTCACTCCACCACTGGGCCACAACTCACTCCACAGCTCGCTCCACCGCTCGCTCCACCGCTGGGCCACTGTTCACTCTACCGCTCGCTCCACCGCTCGCTCCACCGCTCGCTCCACCGCTCGCTCCACCGTTGGGCCACCGCTTGCTCCACCGCTTGCTCCACCGCTGGGCCACAGCTCACTCCACCGCTCGCTCCACCGCTGGGCCACAGCTCGCTTCACAGCTCGCTCCACAGCTCGCTCCACAGCTCGCTCCACCGCTCGCTCCAACGCTCGCTCGACCGCTGGGCCACAGCTCCCTCCACCGCTCGCTCCACCGTTGGGCCACCTGGGAAGCCCTGTTTGCGAATCACGTGTATCTGAGAGCAGCGCCGGCACGGAAGCGTTGGGTTTGTGTCCCGCTTGTGTTTGGTTTGTGCTTAATTTGCGTCTGGTTTGTGTTCGCTTTGGACGTTTGTCCGTGCCCGCCCGTGCCGGCGGGTTGCGCAGCGTGTGACTGCCACCCGGTTGGAGCGGCGGGCAAGACGTGCAACCAGACGACGGGGCAGTGCCCCTGCAAGGATGGCGTCACGGGGAACACGTGCAACCGCTGTGCCAAGGGCTTCCAGCAGAGCCGCTCGCACATCGCGCCCTGCATAAGTACGTGCACACGCGCGCACACGCAAACACACACGCAAACGCACACGTGCACACGCGCGCACACATGCACGTGCACAAACATAAAGAGACAAAGATCCCCCATATTGCCTTAACAGACTGTTGGGGTAAGTGCTGTTAGTGAGCACCTTTTGAAGGGGATGCGTGGCCAGCACCACTCCCTGCCGCCTTTGTCTCCCCAGTGGCAATGTTCACACATCGCACAAGGTACTAATTTGAAGCTGAGTCGGCCTAGGGTTAGGCCCAGGACCAGTTCAGATAATCATCACTGGTGTTGGCCGTGAGCGGGAATCAAACTCGGGTCACTGGGTCCTTAGCACAGTGCATTTAAATTCGGAGACGTTTCTCATGCAGCCGTGGTCTATTATCAAAACTGTGCAGCATACAGCAATAGAGGTCAACACAGCAATACCGGTACCAGATCACGGTACAAAGCGATTTCTTAGCAACAGTGGTAGGTTTCATTACTTAAGATGTTTCCACCAGTTTTTCAAGAAACTCATACAAAACCTCATCCGCTATGTTCTTCAATCTCACAGGGAATAATGTAGATACATATCGTACAATAATAACAACGGAACCCCACTGTCTCATTCTGATGTCACATTCTTAGCGTCTCTGGAGGGTCCCACATTGGAGGTCCTGTGAGCGGTGAGCGGTGCTCGGGACGGTCGCCCTGGTCATCGTTCATCTGGACTTTTAGTGGGAGAATAGCCTCCCAGTCCCGTGGGGATGCAGGAGTTATTGAGGCTGACTTCGTCGGCTTGTCCTGCAGGACGCTTCTTCTTCTTCTGCTGATTAAAGGACTTTAGTATCTGTTTGCGTGCCAAGCAAAACAAGATCTGTCATGGATTGACATTCACAGACAGAAACCCACATCTCTCTTTAATCCCCAATGGTGCAAAGCCCCAGTATATAGGGGTTTTTAAAATTCTAAATTCTTTCCTTATTTGCTCTTGGAATAAAAAAACTACTTGAAATCACTCATGCGTTATGTTACAATAGCAGCTTTAAAGTACAAGGCCAGAGGACCACTTGAACCAAGGCATACTTCATATAATAATAGTTATTTTTGTTATATTACGTAACCTCATTCGTACAAATTGCAAAACTCATTGCAAGACTCAAATGTTTGTAACGCACACATGGGTATAGTATGCATCGAGGCCTTCACACCTCCGATACGTTCGGTGCGAAAGAAGTTCAACATAGATGGGGTAGTAATGGGACACGTTATCGCTTTCATGAAAAGACTAAATTACAGGTGGTTCATTCTAAATGACGGTGGGATGTTGTGCAATCAGCAATGAGTGGATCAATGTAAACAATTCCCAAGCCCCACGATCTCACCTGAGCCGCAACACCGCAGCGCTGGGTCACCGTGGCATGAGCCTCAGCTGGGGCGTGTGGACGCGCTGTGGAGTAATCCGCTGTGTGGTGGACATCCGGCCCGTCCGTGCTGACCTTCCCACCGAGACGATCTGCTGGGTTGTGTCTGCGCTGTGCAGTGCTGGAGGTGATGGTTCATAACTGGGATGCTTCATGCATTCCAGGGTGGAACAGTGGCACATCAGTTCGTGCGTTGCGCTACGAAACCGAGGGATGTGCCAGTATTGGCCAGCGTGGTGAAGTATAGCCAAACAACCCCCATGACTGGGAGACCGTAATCCGGCATGGAAATTAATATTTGTGTATTCTTACTTAAAGTACAGGAAATACTATTCCTCATTGCCTTTGGTTAATGGACTTTTGTGATCAAATATGTACAAATATTTAAGCAAAAAAACTCGTGTGTCAATGTATTTCACCAGACAGTTGTCGTTTTTGCACGGTGAGGACGAGTGTTTAGTGAAGTAGACATCGCTGGCCCCTTGATGTGTGAACATCGCCTGGGCCAGCGGACGGCAACCCGGCGCTCATGGCCACGGTGCTGACGCTCACGTCTGCGTGCGTCTCTCTGCTGCAGAGATCCCCGTGGTTCCGCCCACGAGTCCCACGGTCAGCATCGACTCCACAGGTGAGCGCAACAGGGGCACTACCAGTGGCCCTCACACCAACGCACGGCAACTGACACCAGACATGGACAAACGAAGTGGGGACACTGCTGCCCACCTGGTGTGCAGCGCCCTGTTCCTATCCCATTGCTCTTGATGTAAAGCAGTCAGGGTGATTAATGATACAGAACTTTTGGAATCACTGCAACGGTGGTCAGTCGTCTTCTTATCACTCTTCTATTGCGACGACCACGGTTACCGTTCCCATGAACTTCACTCGTTGATTCCTCCACCGCCATAGGACAGCCACTGTTCATCTTGCCCGCAAAGTGGTGCTCGTTCTATTGGCTCCAGAGGGACAATGGGCTGATTCAACCCCCTCCCCCACCCAAACCAGGGATTGAACTGGCCCGTGAATGAGTATTGTTGAGTGTATGGTACACTGCGTACACGCGGCGCACTCCCAGGCTATGTACCCAAAGAGCCGGCATCGTTTTGCAATCAACATCAGGGGTGCATCAGGAGCGGTGGGCACCCTTGGCCCCCACCGGTAACAGCCGTTGGATAAAATCGCGAGCCACCTGGACCAAGGCTGCGCATCGGCCATAGCAGCTTCGTTCTAACGCGCAAGGGGCGGCCCGCGTCCAGTTCACAACCCACACCGTGGGGAATCATCCCTCTGGGGTCGATGCAATTAGCACCACTTTGTGGAGAAGTCAACAGTGGTTGTGCTAGAAAGATGCCCGCCAAAGGAAAGTGGCTCAGAGCTCTTAAGTGGCAGATGAGAACCGACTCAATATTCATCTGAGGAGGGAATCACTTTGATGAGAAAACAAAAACTCCAAAGGATGGGGCCTAACGCAGGGTTCGGTAAGAGCTGTCCAAGCAGCGTGTTCTGACGTTGTGAGCACGAGAGCGACGCAGCGTTGTTCCGCTTGCGAGGAGCCTCCATGTGCAGAGGACAATTTGCACGTTGGCCCTTGGGACAGAGCGCAGGAATGTCAGGGCACGTCCGAAATGGGAACGGTTTAAACGTGGAGTTAAGAGGCCAGATAAGCTTTCCGGTAATGTCTTCGTAAATGCTGTAATCACAACGTTCGAACGTATGTATGTTGAACTTCTTTCGCACCGTACATGACCAACCATGCTAATCGGCCAGTGTGTCTCTATATGGATGATGGTCGGTGGGCAATTTGACTAAATAGAGAACAATGCCTATGCCTGTTTGGGGTATGAAATGCTACGAAGCAAACAGATCCAATAGCGGTCGTTTATTGCTTAGTTTAACACGTAGCAGGCTTTCGCGACCAATAACATCTATAATACAGGTTTTTTTTGGGTTAGATCGTATAAATATATAAATGTGTCGTTAAACCCGCCACCATCCGACACAGCCAATTAGTCAGGTTTGTCACGTAAACAGAACATGCCAATTCGTTACTAATCTGGCTGTTGCCTGATGAGGCTAGTTGTAATTACTGGCGAAACGTCGTACAGATTGTATATGTTGTGGCTTGGCTCTCCAACACACCGGTGTGCTGTACTAGTAACAAATTGGCCACGTTCTGTTTACGTGACAATCCTTACTAGTTAGCTGTGTCGGGTGGTGGTGGGTTTTAACGACACATTTATATATTTACGCGATCCAAAAAAGTTTTTGGAAGTTTATTACTTAATGTGCGTACGCTAACTTCAGCAGGAGGTGCTGCAGTGGGTCCAGGCATCGTGGTCTTCCCCCCCCTCACCCGATTACCCCCCACCCTGCACACCCTTCCTCCTGCTGCTGCCTCTTGTTTTTCTTTAAATTAGCTCTCGATTTCGATCTATTACATCTTATTTCAGACACCGCAAACCACACCGTGCCATCATGTCATTAAAATACCGATAATATCTCTGTTCGGGGTGGGTAGAGTGGAGCGGTGGCACAGCGGTTAGCTCACCGCGATATGACCCCGGCGACCTGAGTTCGATTGCTGGCCGATGCTCAGTGGCGAGCAGTATCCGAACCCGTTGTGGTCTCTTCACCAAAACTGTACTGATCAGGGTGGTGAAGTACGGTCAAATAACCCCGTGAACGACACGGTGTAGGGAGACCGTCATCCAGCAGTGGATTGACAGAGAGGCAGTAAGCCTCTCTGTCAATCGTCTTGGTGCATGCGAGCGAGCGAGCGTCTTGGTGCGTGCCCGGAGTCGGGGACTGATTTGCGTCGAGCGGTTCTGCTCGTTGTTGAAAACCACCCTGCTGGGAAATGTCAGACACAATGTTTCTCTCTCTTCCCTCTCTCTCTCTCTCCCTCTCTGTCTTGGATGGATGGACGCAGTGAACGGATAACATCAGGGGACACTTATTTCTCCCCAGAACAAAACCGTTTCAGTTTCCTATGCTGCTGTTGTCGGTTGAAACGCGGTCTGCTCACTTTGATGATTTGTAAAACAGATAAAGGCGAATTTGGATTTGAGAGTGTACAACTGCGTGAGGCTTGAAGCATCAGGAGCACTTACAAGCAGTGTGATTTGCAGTAAGTTTATTTTTTATGTGTTATCGTTTACCCTGAGGACATAATGTGTCTCTGAACTGTGTTTTTGTTTTATTATGGCTAATTTTAAGTTGCAGCATGCCATAGGTGAAGCTAGGAATATGTGCAGCGATCTTCCTCTAGACCGGGAATATTTTACTTAGCCATGGAATGAGCAGATGCAATCCCATGACAAACGAGGGATCCCGACAATCTTACAGGATGCCCTGCAGTGATGATATACAGCTAATTTATATTTACATGCCAGAGAATAGATATAGGGGCACTCTGGAGTTCTCGATGCAGGAGTTGTATGTTAGAGTTGGTGGATAGCATGGCTCCCCCTCACTGCATTAGGATTGCTTCATTTTAGAGGCCGACCGAACTGAATTTCTGGTTTCGGCCAAAACCGAAGCCAAAGCCGAAAGTTCAAAATTGACTTTCGGCCGAAACCGAAGCCAAAACCGAAAGCTTAACTACACTTTCGACCGAGACCGAAACAGAAAGGTATATAACCGAAGTTACCGAACACAAGATTTATGAAATATGTCATGATGCAATGCTACTTTAATTAAATAGAAATATATAACTAATCATTCAGAGCCTGCAGTAAGAGTCGCTTAATATAAAATCTTTAGGTGTTTCTTACTTAGTAATTATATCCAAACAAACGAATGTTCTAGTTAAGAAACAACAGTTTTTCCGCATTTAGCCAAACAGGCTGTCGTCTGTTGACCGATCGTATATACAATAGCAGACGATGGTTGCGGCTGTAACCTCGCTTTCAAGCTGCTGCTGCTGCTGCTGACGTGTGTGTGTTTGCAGCCTATCGCATAGGATTGCCTAGCGCCGACTGACTGGCCGATAGGTCTTTGGTTGACGAATTTCGTCCGAAACCTAAACCAGACCGAAAGTTAAAAATGTACTTTCGGCCGAAACTCAAAGTATTACGTGTGGACAGACACACATCACGTGTGTGCTGTGTACGTGTAAATCAACACTCTAACACCCTTGCAAACGAGGTGATCCATCTCAATGGATTTTACAGGGACTGATTATACAACAGTAAGTAAATAGTCATCGCTGAGCACAAATATTTTGACCTGCTTTCATACCTGGTCGGAATCTTGCACTCGACAACTATCAGAAAAATCTACATCTAGAGGTGGAAGTTCTGATTGAGTTGACATGGAATGACCCAATATACATTTATAAATGTGCATAAATTATGCGAATGCAAACCTTGACAAAAATCTTTCGTGACTGCAGGAATTCATATTCTTTGGATCATTCGGTAAAGTCACGTAGATAGGTTCAAAAAGTAAACGAAAACTACGACGTTTCGATCGCAACACAAGCAATCGTCATCAGGTGGAAAAAAACATTGTCCTGCTGCAAATGCAGCAGGGCAATATCAAGACACATCATGCGCTGTGAATGAGAGTTTCGTGCACGTAGCCGAGTGCAAGGTTTGGCGGCGGGAGTTGATATCAGAGATTCCGCGCCACCGATGATGATGCCAAGCGTTCTGAAGGTACGATTGGTTTCCACTGCGCTTTGGTCTCATCACCACCCAAGAGGTATTGACATGACTCTCGCAAGATTAACGCAAAGTTATTAAACCATTTCTTTTCTGTGCTCCGAATGTGGCTAGAAATAAACACAAATATATATTTAACAGGCGTCGTCGCTATACTGACTTTGGCAGCAGCCGGAGAACGTTGGTACCTGTGGCGAATCACTTGCGGTGGCGATCCGTGCCACTCCTGTTGGACATCTGTGAAAAATAGATTTTAAAGCTCATTAGATTCCTCGACGCTTCCTACTTGGCGACCGAGTGGTAAAGTCGCGTCTTTGTTCTTCAGATTTACGTTTTCCCAGGGATGAATTTTCACAAGATATGCAATCATTTCTTAATGCACATCCTCGAGTAAACAAAACACATTTAAAAACAATTTCAGGTGCACATTTCAAGAGTAGATTAAAACCATCGCCGTGAATTTTACAAGGCTGAGAATGAGTGGATGTGTGTTGTTGCCTCTGATGGGGCGCGACGTCGTTCAGGGCAAAGCTTCGACTTGCCAGTGGTGGCACGAAGAGAGAGAGAGACACACTCCCGATGCCTTCCCGACATCCAGAACCAAACTAGTGTCCCCAGCGTGAACCTGAACGTCGCCCTGCTTCAACATTCGTAGATTCGGAGTATTCCCTGTCAACTCGTTGTGAATGTCCGCGTTAGGTATTTTAGTCCGTCCTGCGTGTGTTTGTGAGGACGTGCGTGAGAGTGAATACGTGGGAGTGTGTACACAGACTCGTTTGCGTGTACAATCCTCGGGCTTGTGTTTGCTCGAGTGCATATGTGCAAGCGAGAGTGTGTGTGCGGAGCGGTAGTGTAGCCGTTAGCGGTTAGCGCGCTGCGCTATGAACCCGGCGACCCGGGTTCGATTTCCGCTCACGGCCAACACCAGTGACGATTATCTGAACCGGTCCTGGGCGGTCGGGCGTGGTGCTGGCCACCCACTCCCTCCTGTGCCGTTCCGGCATTTATAGGTGCTCACTGACAGCACTTGCCCTTACAGTCTCTTAAGGCTATATGGGAGGTCTTTGTCTTTGTAGGGTAGTGCTGTGGTTCGCACTCCACTGCCCTATGAACCCGGCTACCCGAGTGTTTCCTGCTCACACGCAACATCAGCGGCGAATATATGAACCGGTCCTGAGCTCTCCCTTATGTCGACCCATCGATACGGTGTGTAAAACATCACCACTAGAAAGACAAAGGTGGCCGGGCGTGGTCCTTGCCACACCCACACCCCTGCGCCTTCATAGGTGCTCGCTAACCGCAATTGCCCCAACAGTCCGTGTCGGCTTTTCGCAGGTTATTTGTCTTTGTGCTGTTATTGTGTGTGTGTCTGTGTGTACTCGTGTGCGTGTGACTGAGAGCTAAGCGATGAAGAAAGCTCCATTGTCGAAGCGGTTGCTTGTGGGAGGGGAGTCTTGTGAAGTGGCTCAATGCTGACATTTACAAGAGTCGCCCTCACTGAAAGGAGCAGGTGTTAAAAAGCCAGAGTCTGCCCCCCCCGCGCCACCTCCCTCACGAGTGAATTGCCCGAGGCTCTCAGTATTGCGTGATGATCGATTCCTTTCTTGTGATCCGTGCATTTCTTTTTTTTTTGCCAAACCAACGGACAAATTGTAAAATGTCAATTCGTACGAAGTGCGCCAGCTTCTGATGAATGATGGACGCTGGGCCGCTAATGGGCTTGGGGACGTTTGCTCGTTTGCAGGCGTTTCCCTCTCTGCTGTTGCCGCTGCTGCCGCCGCTGTTGCGCCGCGCGCTTCCGCACGGTCGCGGGAATAGAAGCAGGCAGAGCGTGGCGCGAGCGCACAGGGGACGCTGAACCGGAGGAGACGTTCCAAGCATCTCGACGGTGTTTATACCACTCGAGCGGCTCACTGATTATGTTGCGATGCTCATCAAGGCCATTGCCATTACTTCGTGAGCAGTCAAAGTGGAAGTGATTTTCTGCTCACGTGAGGTATTGAGGTATTGATGCTCATCTGTATACAGCCGTGCAGTGCAGTGGTGGGAATTCTGTATTGGTATGACAACTGTGATTAAACCTTCCTACATAAAGTGGTACAAATTTGATTGACCCCCGGAGATACAATGGGTTGAGAGCCCCCCCTCCCCCCCCCACCAGGATTTGAACTCGCAACCTTCCGGCTGCAAACTGCTCGCTTTACCGCTGAGCCACCTGTTCAAATTATGATACTTTGTAAGAATGTACAAAATTACATTTAGCGCTTTACTGTTTGTCAACCACAGCTCTGCACAGCTAGGCCAGGTGGTGCCTTTTAGGAAAAATGGTTTATTGAGGACTTAGTTCTTTAAAAAAAACTTCCACCGTAAGAATATAGCATGCTTTTGTGGTTGGCAAATGCCTTCCAGGTATACTCAAGCAACATCTAGCAACAAAACTATTCCGCTTAAAACGTGAAATCATAACAGAAGCAGGCCATGTACTGTGTCAACATTTTAAGAGTCTGTAATTGTAACATTTCTGAAAGAGCACAAAGTTATTAACATTCCGGGCCCTTTTAGACATTTATCAAACCCGGCGTGGGTGATGGTGACTGCTCGTAGAAGTGCGTAATTACGTGGCGTGACGGCAATTTACAAACTCTTCCTGCCACACACGCAGTTACCAGGCTACAAAAGGAAAATAAATAACAAAAAAAACTCAACACATACGTCAACAACACTGCGGGCATTCATTTTGTTTTGTACAATAGGGAACGTTTTGGGCAATGGCTTCTTCCAGGCATCCGCAATGCAAAATATTACCTGCAAATTATTAATTTGGGATCATATAGACGGCAGCAACATCGTCCCCCTACTGAAAATACACTTGGTAGGACCCTCCTGTAAAATAGTATTGAGACTCACCGAAACCTCCCTGGGTAATTGAGCGTTATCATAACAATTGTGAATTCTACTAAATCGAGTGCCTTTTGAGTACCTGATGCAAATACATCTTTGTTCCCCTCCCTACGGCATTCAGTAAATAGCTCTGTTAAATTACCGAGGAGATAAGATTCCCACCCAAAGTAAGATGACAATCTATCCCAAGTGAACGCGCGTGGCGATGAGAACGACCGGTAACCCGATTCCAAACTCAGACTCCACAGTTGCCCTCGACAGTCGCAGAGTAGAAACACGACGCTGGAGTTGAATGAAAGTGACCGTCGGTAGAAATTGTCACTTGTGTTTTTGTTTTGGAAAGCGTGTGATTTGCCAACAGGGAGTAATTTTAAGAAAAGGCAATTATAAAATACTTCTTCTGAGGCGCAGTAGTCGTTTACACAAACAAGGTCACGCGTCCTATGATGATGAATGCATAGGGATTTTTTTTAAACGAGAAAATAAATTGTCATTTTCAAATAATGGGTGTGCTTTTGCCTGCGTCAGTGTATTTTATCTATGTTTCATTATTCAAAACCAGAAGAGAATTCAATCAGATAGGGGAATGACTTTCATTGCCAAGTAGAACGGTTTATCAGATCCTAAACAGCCTTCATGGGTGTTTCAGTTAGCTTCATCACCATCAGCCATGTTCAATCCACTGGTGGATGAAGGGCCTCCCCCAGCCACCGCCACCTCTCACGATCTTGCGATTCAACATTCCATCTGCGAGGTGGATGTATTTCTCTCTTATGCATCCCAATGCTCAGCTGCCGATCCGCTATTATTCTTGACCATTGCCCATCGTCCCTTCTAGCCGTGCCCTTCCAAAGCCCACTCACTTTTCTTATGAGTTTGGATGATGTCATTGATCTGCGTGTGTTCTCTAGTCGAAAGGCTCATTTTTTCATCTTTCCATGTAACTCCAAGAGTGCGTCTCTCCGTGCTGCTTTGCACACTTTTCAAGTTTCGTTTTGTATTTTTCGACCGTGTTTGTGAACCGTATGTCATAGCATGTCGCAGTACGCGCATTGGTTTAACACTTTCCTCTTTGGGGACATTGCTATTTAACTTTTCATTATTAAGTTCAGTGCTCAAATCGCATTCCAACCCGCTCGTTTGCGTGTGCAGACTGTTGGTGCCACATGGCCAGCCTGATGGCTGCTTGTCTCGACACTAACCGCGTGGTTTACCTTGCCTGCTCATTGCCGCAAAGATATGCCAATACATGTATTTCCTACAATACTTTTCGTCCAAGGGGGGCCTTGAGATTCAGTGGACTTTCAATTAAAAAAAAAACCCAAATTGCTTACAAAGCAAACATTTGTCCGCTGAGCTATGCTCATGGAAAAATGTTCTCGATATTTGCAAAGCCACTGGCAACCGCACAAATGCAATGAAAATCGGTGTCCACTCATAGTTGGTCTCACACCTGTGGGCATAATGTGAATGATGGCAAATAGCTCCAGAGAAGTGATTTTTTTTTCGGACGGCAGCTGTGATTGCTGGCCATGCGCCAGAGGCAGGCTCGGTCAATCGGAATTAACAAAATTTCTCTACCAACTTTGTTTCTGAGCCGTGCCTGGCTCAAAGGAGGCGTGACTTGTCAATTACTCTCACGAGGAGGTCTGACTCAAAGGGAAAATGTTCTGCTTAGCACCCATCATCGTCCATCCACTGCTGGATTAATGCCTTGCCAAGCGATCGCCATCTCTCATGGTTCTGCGATGCCACACTCCATATAGCTCCTGCAACACGAGCTGATCTCCATCTCCGTGGGCGTGTTCCCTCCTTTGGCTGCTACTCCGTCATGATCCTTGACCATGATCCTTCTCGCCCTGACGCGTCTTTCCCAAGTCCACTTTCATTCCTGCACAGCCAGCAATGTCTCGAACTTGCGATTGTTCTCCAATCCACGTCCCTCTTTCTGTCTCCCAGCGTAATCCCAATTCTTTACACACTTCTCAGTGTATGCTCCAGTTTATTTGCCAGTGTGCATGCAACCAATCCACGTGTGATAGGAGGTGAAACACATACACGAGCTCTAACGTACACGAACACAAATTGACTGGTGGTGGTGCCGTGTGCACTGTGCCATGAACCGCCGGCCCGAGTTGACCATTGTGGTGAAGTATGCATTGGATTGGCAAGTTGGCTGCACATTGTTATTGTATCTGTATGCTATTGTGTAATATTGTTGTAAACTATTATTGTATACCATTGTTATTATCGTGGCACAAATATGGAGGTTGTCATCAGATAGAACCTTAGACGGCTGATGGTAATAAATCTTCCGCTGAGTGGAGTGCATGTGTGGGCAAATTTGACCCGTGGTAGCAAAGGGCAGATATTGCACTGGCCACATCCTGGCGCGGCTAATCTCGCTGTAACCGCTGGCTGACCGCGAGGCTGCCGCGCGCTGCCCACCACGGGCGCGAGGTGCGACAGCGCGTGGCCTCCCGCCGGCTCATTAACGCCGTTTCAAATATTACGCCAACTAAGGAGATTTCCCTCCTTTCTTGTTAACGACGTTAACACCAAACAGGTGGCGGTGTTTCCTGCCGCGCGGGCACGGCCCGATCAAGTATTCCGCGATGCCTTGAAATCGTGAACAGTGTGGCCGGCGTGTAATTGTTCTGTAGACGAGTACTGCTAATTAAGAGTTCCTGATCTTTGATTTGAGAGGCATGGGCAGGCTTAGATAATAGAGTGTAGGCACAGTCAGATTGATTCATTGCCCATCGATCACTAATTCACTGCAGTCAGTCGTCTCCTTATCACTCTTCTATTGCTACTTCCATGGTTACTGTTCCCGTGAACTTCACTCGTTGATTCCTGCACCGATGCTGAGGATTCGGACTACCAGACAGGGACTGTGTCGTCTCATCCACGCTGTGTCCAACCACCGCACTGCAGCTCGCAACAACACAGCCACTCACGCACTCACCCACCGCACTCACCGCACTGCAGCTCATAACAGCACAGCCACTCACGCACTCACCCACGCACTCACCCACCACACTCACCGCACTGCAGCTCATAACAACACAGCCAATCACGCACTCACCCACCGCACTCACCGCACTGCAGCTCATAACAACACAGCCACCCACACACTCACCCACTCACCGCACTGCAGCTCGTAACAACAGAGCCACTCACGCACTCACCCACGCACTCACCGCACTCACCGCACTGCAGCTCGCAACAACACAACCACTCACGCACTCACCCACGCACTCACCCACGCACTCACGCACTCACCGCACTCACCGCACTGCAGCACGCAACAACACAGCCACTCACGCACTCACTCACGCACTCACCCACGCACTCACCCACTCACCGCACTCCCCGCACTGCAGCTCGTAACAACACAGCCACTCACGCACTCACTCACCCATGCACTCACCCACTCACCGCACTGCAGAACGCAACAACACAGCCACTCACCCACGCACACACCCACGCACTCACCCACGCACACACCCACGCACTCACCCACTCACTTACCGCACTCACCGCACTGCAGCTCGCAACAACACAGCCACTCACGCACTCACGCACTCACCGCACTCACCGCACTGCAGCTCGCAACAACACAGCCACTCACGCACTCACGCACTCACGCACTCACCGCACTGCAGCTCGCAACAACACAGCCACTCACGCACTCACCGCACTCACCGCACTGCAGCTCGTAACAACACAGCCACTCACGCACTCACCCACTCACCGCACTCACCGCACTGCAGCTCGCAACAACACAGCCACTCACGCACTCACGCACTCACCGCACTCACCGCACTGCAGCTCGCAACAACACAGCCACTCACGCACTCACGCACTCACGCACTCACCGCACTCACCGCACTGCAGCTCGTAACAACACAGCCACTCACCGCACTGCAGCTCGCAACAACACAGCCACTCACGCACTCACGCACTCACCGCACTCACCGCACTGCAGCTCGCAACAACACAGCCACTCACGCACTCACCGCACTCACCGCACTGCAGCTCGCAACAACACAGCCACTCACGCACTCACGCACTCACCGCACTCACCGCACTGCAGCTCGCAACAACACAGCCACTCACGCACTCACGCACTCACCGCACTCACCGCACTGCAGCTCGCAACAACACAGCCACTCACGCACTCACGCACTCACCCACTCACCCACTCACCGCACTGCAGCTCGCAACAACACAGCCACTCACGTACTCACCCACGCACACACCCACGCACTCACCCACGCACTCACCCACGCACTCACCCACGCACTCACCCACGCACTCACCCACGCACTCACCGCACTCACCGCACTGCAGCTCGTAACAACACAGCCACCCACGCACTCACCCACGCACACACCCACGCACTCACCCACGCACTCACCCACGCACTCACCCACGCACTCACCGCACTGCAGCTCGCAACAACACAGCCACTCACGCACTCACCCACGCACTCACCCACGCACTCACCGCACTCACCCACGCACTCACCGCACTGCAGCTCGCAACAACACAGCCACTCACGCACTCACTCACGCACTCACTCACGCACTCACTCACGCACTCACCCACGCACACACCCACTCACCGCACTGCAGCTCGCAATAACACAGCCACTCACGCACTCACTCACGCACTCACCCACGCACTCACCCACGCACTCACCCACTCACCGTACTCACCGCACTGCAGCTCGCAATAACACAGCCACCCACGCACTCACCCACGCACACACCCACGCACTCACCCACGCACTCACCCACGCACTCACCCACTCACCGCACTGTAGCTCGCAACAAGACAGCCACTCACGCACTCACCCACGCACTCACCCACGCACTCACCCACGCACTCACCCACGCACTCACCCACGCACTCACCCACGCACACACCCACGCACTCACCCACGCACTCACCCACGCACTCACCCACTCACCGCACTGTAGCTCGCAACAAGACAGCCACTCACGCACTCACCCACGCACTCACCCACGCACTCACCCACTCACCGCACTGCAGCTCGTAACAACACAGCCACCCACGCACTCACCCACGCACTCACCCACGCACTCACCCACGCACTCACCCACGCACTCACCCACGCACTCACCCACGCACTCACCCACGCACTCACCCACTCACCGCACTGCAGCTCACCGCACTTATCTTTCTGGTTCTTCCCTCGCACCGCTCCACTTGGGAATTCCCTCCTCCCGTCGTCTCTCTTCCCCAAGCGCGTACAGTAACAACTTTGCTCAATTCACGAGATGTGTTAGACTCGGTTACAACTCTGGACCGGTAATGGGTTGTGTAAGAAATACTCTTTTTTTAATGTGGAGAGATGGATATGGGAAGACGACGTGTGGCTTGATTCTTTATTTTGTCACGACAACCTTGATTGGTTGCTAGCTGCTTTACGTTCATAACTTTTGGGCCCTGTGCTAAGCAACTGTGTAAAAATTAAATTCTGTGCTCAGATTATTTGTGCTGAACCAATACTGCTGCACTTATGAAGGCCGTGTGGCTGATGAGATGTTTAACAAATAATATATTTGATTTGGAGGGATGGATGTGCGATGGAGGCGAGTTGCCTTCCCATTCATCATGTCACTTGTAAACATTGATCATTTACGAGTACAAATTAAATTCTATACAGCTGTTTAACCAGATGAGAGGCCGTTGACGTTAATTATCTGCCAAGGGAGACCCTAATACCGACAGCTCAGTTCACAGTAGGGCTGAACTATTTGGGGAAAATATCTAATTGCGATTTTTCTGACATATTGCGATTTGGTTTGCAATTAAATTGTTTAAAGTCAAGCTTCAGTTCAATATTCACTGTGTGATAGATTTAAAACATGCGATGGAGCATTACCACATGATACCATAAACATATGAACTGCTCTATAAATTATAATGCAAGGATGATACTTTAAAAGATATGAATTGCTTCCAAACATGTTTATTAATTTTTTTAAATCAAACATAGAACAATTGACAAATTTCGTGACTGCAGGAATTCACCGAAGGACCCAAAGAATAGAACAATTGTTAAGTTAAATAAATAGATTCATAATAAAAATAAAACAATTCCAACAACAAAGTAATAGGACTTTTCAAATCGCAAAAATCTCAGCCTTTGCGATTAGCGAATCGCATTTTTCTAATTGCGATTTCGATTTGAAATCGATTAATCGTTCAGCCCTAGTTCACAGTGCCCAGAATGTTGACATCAGCGTGGTACGGAGAGATGAGATCGGCTCTGACGCAGCAGCCAGAGATGGCGAGAGATGGGCCCTGCTTGAGGAGGCCTTCATCCAGCCGTGGCTCAACCGTGAATGATGCCGCGAGTGCAGCGGTCAGCGCCACGGGCGGCCACTGCCGCGTGTGCAGGTGCTCCCCTCACGCGCCTGATAGTGCAGCACGTGTTTCAGCTGCCGCCTGGAAATTTTTGACGAAACCTCTCCTTTGGCGATAATGCACTCGGCGATCTAGAATTCAAAATGAAAAGTCAAAGTGATGTCCCCATGGCATTGAGCTCGGGTGATGGCCGTCTTCTGTTTACAGCGCTGAGCCAGTGCGGGAAATTGCAAATTCCTATGACAAAGGGTTAGTCCATCTATAGGATAACTACTGTTGACTTGTCAACATCGTGATGCTTGTGTTATTAACCCCGTAGTTTATGCGTGATTATGATTGGACCTCACAAGCTATAGATGACAAGCTGTGTACTCTACCACTCTGCCGCCATCCACAGCGCATAAAGAATTGTGTTCATATCATTATGTAACGATCACGGTAAAAGTATCCTTTTCATGACATGTTTTTTTTAATCAGCACTTGACCAATTCCATTAAAATAACAAATAGTTTTGAGCCCCTTGTCCACTCCTGGATGGAGAGATCATTGTGGCTTTCGGTCATGGAGGTTGTTTGACTTCACCACGCTGTCCAATTCAGGTTGGTGAAGGGGATCACCAGGACCTCTTCAGATATCAAGCTCCAACGTTGTTAGCCACAGCCAAGAATACAACTCAGGACCGAGTCCGTAGCAAAGTGCCCAAACCCCTGCGCCACTGCTGAATTTCATTCAATGCTGTTTGAGCCAGTGCATGTGCCTTGCGTGGATCAGAAACGCGTTCACTGCCAGTGACTGTGGTGTAAGCTGAGAAGGCTGTAAGACGTGTGGAGCAGTGCACACCTGGGGGATGATTACACCGAGAGACGGGAAGCAGAACACGCGGGTTGGAGAACATACGCAAGTCAGAGGCGTCACGTTGGCTGTTGCGAAAATAAATTGGAGTTGCGCAGGACGTGTCGTGGTTAGCAGGGACGATGACCACTGGAAATTGAGTGTCGCTTCACCCCTCTCTTGATCGACTGCGCCGCCCATAACATTCGCAAGCAGCAAACGTCTCTGCGTTGACGATCACTCCGGTTGTAATTGTGAGCTGAGCGCTGGCTCGGGCCAGTAGCATGGGTAAGCGTCCCCAATGTGAGCACCGGATCGGAAGCGCAGACGGGCGTCTAGACAGGCCACCCGTTCAACGGGACGGGCGGGCGGGGAGCACTGGGAGGGAGGGAGGGAGGGGGGCATGGCCGGGGGGTGAGCATTTGTGGGGTATAAAAGAAGTTTGAATGCAGCAGGAGCAGCGTGCGGTGTGCGTCGGTAGTTGATTACGGCCGTGACACTCGTCGCGCTGTGCTCGCCGCTCACTCGGGAGGGGTGTCATTGTTATCGTGATGGTGTTATTCGTATTACTTCACTTGTTCAACCAGGAAGACCTCACTGAGTCTCGATAATCTTTTGCAGGAGGGGTCCTGCCATGTTTTCCGAGTGGTGGTCGGTGATTGCTGTGGTTTTTTTTGGTCTCCCAAATTTTTGGAATTGTATCACGGGACCTTAAACATCCACTGCAAAGCAGATGGGGGCACCGTATTTCATGGTTACTACACGCCCAGTGTTAATCGGGGCGGCCTGCCGGGTTGAAGCGTAAACCTCCGTAGCAGCCGGCGAACGCGCTCCCGCTGGGCCATGCTGACGCCCCTGAATAACGACGAGGCGGGCGCCTTCACAGATGTGTTCCGTCGAACCCGCTCCTGTCTTCCTCCGTGTGTGTACTTCAAGAATCTGCTCGAATTTCTACAATGAAGCACAGGCGTAGCGTGAACATCGGGATATTTATGGAATAAGCGTTAGTCTGACTTTTTTTAACCAGATGAGAACTCGGCAGGCCGGGATGAGTCTCATTCGGATGTCATGAAGACTTACACGGTGTGAATTGGGCCGAGTGTTGCCACGCCGTTTCCACTGCAGAACAAACGCAGGCATATTTCTAAGTCAGCACGAGGTCTATCAAAGCTATATGCGACTCCGGCACAAGATCTCATGACGAAGCCATCCCCGCCACTCGAACACAGATGCGGCCAAATACCCAGACAGGTGGCAAGCCGAGGCGTGGACATTTGTATTCGCTGTCCCGTACTTGTGCAGCTTTGTGTCTCCTCACCCGCACCGCGCTCCCACCTCTCTCAGCCGGCCTCTCGAATCAGCGGCCCCGATAGCTGCGCGCGGTCGAACGCGTGGGGTGGCCTGTGTGCCCCTCGTCCCATTTCCCCGTGGACGGGAGAGACGGAGACAGAAGAAGAGTTACATAAAACGCCCTATTCGCCAGGGTTTTAAATCGGTCAGAGTCATTTCCCTTCGCAGCCACTTCATAGCGCGAATCGTGTTACCGAGCAGGAAATCATTCCGCTGCTCACGTGCCAGCGCCCGATAAAGCAATGGATCCAGGCTGCAGCAAGCAATCCAGCAATTTGTTCTTATCACCAGACGCAAATTGTCTCCAGCTGGGGACGGAAAGATTAGGCAGGAAATCAAAGACCCAACCGGCTCTGCCTTTGAAAATGGGCGCCGTCGGAGGGGAGCTGGCGAGCGAGAGGCTGTCGCGTCAATCAGGGCGACAAAGAGGAGAATGAGGCGCTGATAAAACGATGGCACTTTCACTTCCCGGGGTTTTAGGATTTAAAGGAGAATCAACTGCCTCAGGGAAAAAAAGGATTTGGAATCGCTGAGCCCCGAGGGGCTTGGATGGTTCATTGGACCCTGAAAGTAAAAAAAAACTCTCGCTTCTGGCACTTTCTTCCCCTTCATTCTTCCCTCCTTAAAGAAGAAAAAACAAAACCGCGCAGAGTTGATTTTGCCCGGTCTCTGTTTCCACCCCAGTGCAATTTAGATGAAATGGAAATGTTTACGCTTAAAGTCTCGCCTTATTTCCCGTAATTCCAGAAAAGCGTTGCAGTGTTTCGGCGATGTTTGAGAGCGCCATCTCTGCTGCTGCTGCTGCTGCTGGCTTAAGAGACAAATATGTACGCCTAAAAGTTTCATGAAACAACCTAACAAGGCAAGCAAATGGGATGTTTTTTTTTCTTCCTTTCTGGCAGAGAGGCAAACATAGCCCTGTGCCCACCCACATACTTAAACACTTAGGGTTGGTGGGGCCGGCTAATGAGCGCAGAGGGTTTCAAGTAGAGCAGCCGACTCGCCACCTGCTCAAGGGGGGAGGCAGTGATTTGTTACCTCGCTCCACAGGCCGTGTAACTGGACTCTCGCCTGCAAAAGGCCAAGACACAACTCTTACACAATTACCTCCCGGCTGTTTCTATTGGTTCCAGAAGGCATCCTCTGGCTTTGCCCGACGACTGCCGAGGAAACCTTTACACCCCCCGCAAACCGCTTGCTTAACCGCGGTCATGGCGTCGCTGGGTTGCGCTGTCGTCGGCACGCTTCGATGATTACGCAGCTCGCCCTAATGAACCACCTGCTGCGCTGAATGTTTTTAGCTCTCGCCGGCTTCAAAACAAAAACACCGGGCCGCCCGTGATTTTTTTTGGGGGGTAACCACCCCAGATCAATCGGCCCGTATTCAGGACGTGTAATCATGATACAAATAATAATAACAACGCATACAATGTTTGCTAAGAGGGCGCCCATCGCGCACTCTCCCCAGGGCCGGCTGATGGATGGCCGGTCGCTGCACCTGCTCGCAGAAGGGCAAATGTTAAGTTGCGCGAAAAACAATCAACACGGTTATTTATAAACCAGCGGAGCGGGCTCACGGCACCCGCGGCACTTCTGAAATGGCTCGGGGGAAGCTGGGGGGGGGTGGGGGGTTGGCAAGGGGGGGCGACGGTCAGAGCGACGAGTGAGACTGGTGGCAGCGCCGATGGGTTTGTAACATTCCAGGTGTGCGCGCGCGCCAGCGGTTACTTATGACGAGCGTGGTGGTGGGGGGGGGGACAGCCCGATCTGTGGTGCGGGGCCGTGAGAGTCACGCGGGAGCCACGCAGACTCTGAGTTTCTCCTCCCCGCGTGAACGCAGGCGTGGCGGAGGGCACCTCGCGTCGCCATGCCAACGGGCTCACGGTGGATTCTATTGGAATGTTCAGGCAGTTCACGAGGGATTGTTGGTTCAGGCAAGTCTGACTCTGCTGATGAGATGTTGAATGCTGAAACATGGTCCAGAGTTTCCTTTGTGTTGAACCAATGCTGCTGAAATTATTCATTTACAGAAGGCCTTGTGGATGATGGAATGTGTGAGCAATATTTTGTATGTTCACGTAGAGAGACAGATATGACGAGGTGTATTGTCTGCTTATTCATGGTGTTGCTCATATTCTCCACAATGGTGCTCGAGATCATTCTGCGTGATTGTTGTGTTCCATTGGTCTTCGGGAGCACCACAGTAGGGCCTAATGACGCCACCAGAGAGATGACGCGGCACGCCTAGCGCGCCCTTAAATCGCGATCATCACAGTCGCCATCGGAGGGAACTCTTGGGCGGTCAGGAAACACAATCGACGAATGCCACGGGAATAGAACAGATGGAGGTACCGCTACGACTGCAGTGCGTTAGTGGGACTCGCTCAGTTCGTACTGTGGCGCGGGCTGTAGGTGGTACATGAGAAACGGACTCTTGAATCTGCGTGTGCGGGACGTTCTGCGTTCCCTGGTGACTCCGAGTGTCTCCTCCACGCAAGCCAGACACTCGTACAATCGCGTCTCATGACTTCGAGGCTTTCCAAGAGGGGAGACCATCCTCATTGATAATTGTATTTACTGTTACTGTACTTTAAGTCCGTAGCAGCCATTGCCAATCCCAATGCTGATAGAAGACCTCGCAATATCAACACCACCCCAGTCAACACCACCGATCGCCCTCTCTGTGGTTGTGCACTGCATACATAATCAATCACCATGCTCAAAGCAATGCCCCCATCGTACAACTAATGTGGCTCGTACAAGTGCGGTGGGCTTGGGCAGGACACGTCACGGCTGGTAGGGGCGATGACCGATGGTCAAGAATAATGACGGAGCAGCAGCAGCCAAGGAATGGAACGCGTCCTAGAGGACGGGCACTGAGGAGATGGAGCAAAGAGAGCAACTCATGTGCAGTGGGTGCTGGATGGATTGTTACATCATGAGATAGCGATAGGTGTCTTGGGGAGACCTTCATCCTGCAGTGGATAGATCATGGCAAGCGGCGATGATGGTGACATCTCACTATCACCACTGTTGTGGTCAGAGCCATCGTTGTCCATGTTTTGCACAGACGGTCCAACATACTTCTTCAAGGCTTGCACATGGCGTGCAAAGTGTTGCACGTGACTGGCCGTTACTTATTATTCACACATCCTTAGTTATCTCTTGAATTAAAACGAGCACAGTAGCTCCAACCCTTGTGGATTAAGATGCGTTTGTTGTCAAGCAATTATCAGATGAGGGGAAGGCTACTGTGCATGCACGGCGTGTGCATGTTTATTCTGAAGCCCAGAATCCAGAATCTGTCTCAAACCTAAGTTCCACTGGTCAGCATAACAACAATTATTTAAAGACCTGTGTAATTTTACCTCGAGATGCAGGCCTTGTCATGCTGTATCAGTCATAGAGGTTGTTTGACCATACTTCACCACGCTGGTCAGTTTCAAGTTTTAAGCTAATTTTGTTAAACTGGGTGAGAACTCAAGATACCCTTAAAATTTCGATTTAAAGCTTTCGTGACTGCAGGGATTCATCTTCTTGGTTCTATCGGTAAAGTCACGTAGAAGGGAAGTAATAAAATAATAAAAATAAAACATAATAAAATAAAATTATTATATTATTTTATTATGTTTTATTTTTATTATTATTAAAATAATTATATTATTTTATTTTATTATGTTTTATTTTTATTATTTTATTACTTCCCTTCTACGTGACTTTACCGAAAGAACCAAGAAGATGGATACCCTTAAAAGTCAAATTTTCAAGAGTGGGCTGGGTCACGAAACTGATGAAAGCAAAAGCAGAGAAACAAGTACTACAATAACGAAAAGAGAAATCAGGGCAAAAACAACTGCGTTCCAGAAGAACTCAAAACCCAGTGTGAGCTGGTGGAGCGAGCAAGAGAGAGAGAGAGAGACATGGCTCACCACTGGTGTTAGCTGTAGCCAAGAATCAAACTCGGGTTGGCAGCTTCGTTGCGCAGTAAGTTAGCCACTGTGCTACATGTCACCATATTGCAGCTTATATCATGAGTAAGTTCTAGAAAAGTTAATCGGTATTGCCATGAGACATACGTAAAAACCACTCCTATTTATATGATGCAAGCTGAACAAGGTGCAGCTATTAGAAAAATTTCTATATTTTTTTTTCATTAAAATCCTATTCTCGATGCCATAGCTGCAGGTTTAACCTTTTTCTAAACGTATAATTTATTTTAATTTCATTAACAAAATTTGACGGAGAGGTGAAAAAATTATCTCACGTCATATTTATTTCTCCTGTTGTTCCTAATCTGTATACGTGTCGTCACCTCCTGGAATGGGCTTGGCAATCATTACAGCGCCCTTTACGTCAGATTTCCGCAAAACCTACATCACCCGGCCAAATGTGTCTCCCCGTCGTTCTTGACAGCTGCAGGCTGCCCTCCTCCTCCTCCTCTCCTCCCTCGCTCTCTCGTTTTGTTTGGCCGTAGCTCTCTAACAGGTGACACTGGGTTATCAGCACCTGTCACGAGCTCACAGATTCTCTCTCACGCGCGTTTTTCCCCGGCGCGCGCGGGGCTTGCGTTTCACGGCGCGTGCACACCGAGCCTCGGTGTCGCGAGATTCCTTCCCCCGTCACGTGACGCGGCCCACGCCACTCTCTGCTAAGTCGCCGACTTACGGAGATGTTCAATTTTTTCCTCAAGAGTGAGCACGTGTTGATGGCTTCTTGCAGAACGTGGCATTTGGAAATCCACTTTGAGAGATGGGCTCACAATCGCTATTTGACCCCTGCAGGCGCATAGCTTTAATTTTGACCGTTTTTTATTTAACATTATTTTACCCAGATGCACGTTTGAGATGAGACATCCGCTTGCAGCCTTGTCACAGCAATGTTGTCGAGGCATGTGCTGTTTGTTGCTAGATAGGCCATCGCTCGTGTAGATGTTCTATAAAGTGTTACATCACATTCAATAAACCATTGTTACACAACGCACTCCCTTGTTAGTTTCAGATTATAGAAATCAAAGTATGTGTCGCTCCACACTTTTCAGCGTTTAATATATTTTAACCAGTGCCCATATTTCTGATCTAAAAGTTAAACCAGTCAATAAGCACCACGTGTATACCTTCATCTTCAGGCACATTTGTGTTCTGATTTTCACGATTGCATTTACTTTTCCAAAAGCATCCAATTATTTTACTGAATTAAATACAAATGCATGTTCTACATTATAGCAGACACCATCTTCACGGAACAATTTTATTTTAAATAAATCTGAATTTCCAAACGTAATTTCCCCTTTTCATGGACTCACAGAAACGCGTCCCACTTACGCGAGCAAATAGCTGTGCAAGCGACGATAATTTTCGCTAAATGGAAAAAAATAATCAACCGAAAACCGCATGGGTGCCAGACGGCGTTTGCACCCAGAGCTGGGCCTGCACGCCGCGAGACGCGGCTGAGTGAGCCGGGTCACGAGTAAAGCAGGGAATTTTCACGGACGAGAAACCCCGGCCTGCCACGGGCTCGCGGTTCCTTTGTCCGGCTGCTTCCTCTGTCATTCATCTGCAAATTCACGACACCCCCCCTCCTCCCCATTGCGCGCCCCGTCGCGCGCTCCCTTTCTGCGCGTCCCGCCACAGTAAGCCGCTCCGAAAATAGGCCCCCCCAGGTCGTGCGGCACAGCCAATTTGTAAAGGTTAATTTGTCCAATTAACCCGTGAACGTTCGGTGGGGTGGGTGGGGTGGGGGGGTGGTGGGGGATTGTCCCCGGGGGTTGGTTTAAGTTGCCGGCATGTCAGCAGGGGATGGCTGGGTGTGGAGGGGGCGGTGGTGGCGGTGGGTAGGGCGAAGGGGGGCAACCAGGTCTCATCCGAGAGCTGCGCCACTGTCACCGCTCGTGCCAGCGGAGATCGGCTACAATGAAACGGGGGGGGGGGGGCGGGGGGGGGGGGCTTCTCTTAATCTCGTTACACGCCTAATTAGTAACGAATTTTCCCCCTTGATGCGTCCTCAAATCCCGGGGCTTAGCCGTAAGCCACTGCTTGGGAAACACCGGGCAAAGGGTTTTACAGTTGTCGTTCGCCCATTGTCTGGGAGTCGCAGCTTTAGCAGCGGTTTTATTTGCGAAAAACAATGAGACGTTCTGTTAATGTTTACCTATACATTGGATAATTAATCAGCGTTCCACGCAGTTAAGCTATGGCGTAACTTCATCATCACATAATCGGTCATCATCGGCCATGATCACTCCGCTACTGGATGAAGGCCACCCCAAGCCACCACCACCTCTTACGATGTTGCAAAACGGCAATCCATCCAGCGCCTGCGCATTCAATGATTTAATCACTTCATCTGCCCAGTGGATGTCCATTCAGACGCGTTCTATTTCCTGCTGCCACTCCTACCATTATTATTCTAGAGTAGGCGTATTTTCAGCTGAAAATAATAGTTGTTTACAACTAGTGAAAACAATTCCTGTTGCTAGGAGCCGTTATATTTTGTGATAATTAAAATAATGAAATAGTTGTATACAGATAAAAAATTGCGCTGAAACTTCTTGACTGCATTTTGTACAAAGAGTACATGTGCGTATATTGCGTGCAAATATGAAGACCCCCCTCCATCGCAGACTCTTGTGGCAGGCGGTGAAAGTGAGTGTACAGCGTACGCAGAGTCAAACGTCTCTCTGATGGCCATGTAGATCGTTGAGGCGAATGCTGCTAGAGAACACGCCAGGCCACCTTTGTCTCCCCAGCGTCGATACCTATGCACACAGCCTCTGGCACCGTTTTAAAGGCTCGGTCGACCTAGGGGATGTTCTACGAGCGGTTTAGATATTCGCCACTGCACGTTGACCGTGGCCGGGAATAGAACTTGGGTGACGGCACCTGGGCACGCAGAGCGGTAGAACACCAAGCCGCTGGCAAGCTGAGCCTACGTGGGGGGTCAGTGGTGTCGTGGTTCGCGCACGGAGCTACGAACAGGAGACTCGAGTTCAATTCGCTCTCACGGCCAAGAATCCGTGACGAAAACCGCTTCTGGGCCTCGGCTGGGTCAACCCAGTATAAAAAAATAGTGCGTGGGGCTGTTTGTGTAAACATCGATACCGGGAAGACAAAGGCGGACGGGCGTGACGCTGGCCGCACCAGCCTCTTGAGCCATCGCGCTCGCTAGCAGCACTTTCCCCCCAACGGTCTGTTTAGGCTATACGGGGGATCTTTGTCTTTGTTGTGTGTGCGTACGGGACCCCTTTGAATGCTTTGGGAGCGTTCCCATGACACTGAGCGGGGCACGGCAGAGCACAAACACAGGGGGGTGGGTGGGTGGGGGGCAGCTGCCCTGGAGGGGTCAGCCACTCTGACGCGCTCGCGGCCTCCGCCGCGGCTCTTTCCCATGTGGGTGATGTCACCGAAGTATGTAAATAACCGCCGGGCTGCACACCGGCCTTTAACGAAAACTCTAACAAAAAAATACCAGCCACATAATAATGAATACAAAAATAAAATGTGCCCGCTCAAATGTAGCACGCCGAGTCTGTGCTCTTGGATGAATGGGGTTTTGAGTTGAAAAAAAAACCTTTTGCTAGAAAATCAGAAGAGGAAAAGTAGGAGCCGTAGGAGTGAATGGATGTTTGGGGAGTGGTGCTCGATCTGAAAGCAGCCTTTAAAATGTATTGACAAATGTGACTTAAAACAAATGGTCAAGTATTGAATGACATAAACAGAATTACCTTGAAAACATTGCTATATATATTTTCCGAGTTGTCGTTTTTTCAACCTGAAATAATCATTTGTGTCCTTTGGAAAATATAACGTATTTTGTTACTTACATTTTTACTTATTTTGTGTTGCGTATTATATAGTTTCGTGTTGAAATTAGGAGTCATATTTTACAGAGAAGGTCTTTGGCTCCTAGAATCTGGCAGTTCGCAAGCATTGGTTCAAACTGACTGCTGATGAGACATTTCAGGTTAAAGCGAGTCTAGAGGTTGCTTGCGTTGCGCTGATGCTGCTGTTAAAATGAGCACTCCCAGAAGGCCGTGTGACTGATGGGATGTGGAACAAAATACTTTTACTTATATATAGGAAGGAGACGGATTGTCTGCTTCTTTATTTTGTATCTTGTTGTTTAAAATGAAACATTCTTGGTACAGGAATGACGCATATGGCTTCAGTTTAGATATTTTGGCACTCGATTTCAAAGTTACATTTGTCTGTTGTATTGCATATCATTTATCATTAACCCTTACGTCGGGCACGCCGTGATAAATGTAACCAATTCGCGGCAAATTACTTTGTGCAACCCAGCGTAAACAGTCACGTGACCATTGCGGCTCTCATTTATAACTCACGGAACCTGGAATAATTACCCAAAGAATGTAGCCGCACTTCTAAACATCCTCCAACATCTTGTTTATTTAAATCTAACAATAAAAAGCTTTAGGCATAATGAAGAAACCGTATGGATGTATTTGGCTACATCGTTAAAATGAATCAATAAACACTTGGGCATTGATGCAAATTATGACAATATAGACACACCGTTTTTGTTCTCACATTTTGACGAAGATCGTGACACAGAGGTACGAGTGAACAAAGTTGATTTGCACTCCGGGGGTGAACCGCTCGCTGTCTGTGTTCCCCGGAGAACGCGTCTCGCGCATCAACGCTCACGCTCGTGTCCTCTGGTGTTCCTCTCTCTTCGCTGGCTGCGCGTGCGCAGATTGCGAGGCCTACTGCAAAGTTCCAAAGAGCAAGCAGAAGCTGAACATCAAGAAGTACTGCAAGAAAGACTACGGTGAGGACTCGGCAGGAGGCTATTGCAGCGGCAGTGTAGCTCGCGAGACGTGCACCAGCAGAGCGACGACACGGGGGGGGGGGGGGTGAAGTGGACATTGGGCCCCGTTTCACTGCTTGCAGCAGGGCCCATGCCAAGCACGCTCCTGCACCACTGGGCCCTTCAGCAACGCACCCAGGTGGACGATCAAGGGGCCAGGTTCTGTCCCGCAGTTCGTCAAAGTAAGCCAGATGTTATTGGCAAGAGCACTTTGTGTAACCTACGGGGCCCTGTGCTGCTTCAGATATCACTCGCCAGTGATGTTAGCCGTGGTCGGGAAACAAACTCGGGCCACCAGAATTCAATGCGCAGCGCTGAGTGTTGCACCACCACTCCACTCAGACATCTTCAAAGAGGCCGTAGCCTGCCAAGATCAGTCATGAGCTCCGGAGGGGCAGGCCTGAGGCAGAGATTAAACACTTTGATTCTTGTTTATATTCACCATGGCAGTGGCAAATGAGACGGTTATTGTACATTGGGTGCTAGTCTGGCTGAGAAATTTAATTTCCTCTTCTCCAAAACGTCATCTGAGATTTTGAACGCTTGTTTTCACTCTCGTAGTGCCAGCTCTGGCAGCACTATTGGACTTAGTGGCCCCTGGGGCTTCTATGACAAATGTTTAATTTATTTGGTTCATTTGTTTAACGCTGTCTCTTCAGCTCGTTTCCTTATGAGCTGCTGCTCCTGCCGCCGTGCGCACGTGCGCTTGTGTATGTGTGTGTGTAAGTGTGTGCGTGTGTGTGCGTTTCTGTGCGTGTGTGTGCGTTTCTGTGCATGCGTGTGTGTGCGTTCGTGTGTGCGTGCATCTGTGTGTGTGTGTGCGTTCGTGTGCATGTGCGTGTGCATGTGTGTGCTTGTTCGTGTGCATGCATGTGTATGCATATGTGTGTGTGTGCGTGCTTCTGTGTGTGTGCGTGTGCTGCGCCTGCATTCGCTTCATGCTACGAGTGAGCACGCGTGTTTACCCGTGCGCACGTGTGTGCAAGGGCGTGACAGCGGTGCGCGTGTTAGAGAGTGCACGTGCGTACTCGAGTGGAAGCCTGTTGAGGGATATCCATGTGAGCTCTCTCCTCTGCCCATGCGTGGACCTGCTCCTGGTGGAAATATTTGGGTTGCGTGCATATGGGTTGATATGCAGTCTTCCCAATCGCCGTTTCCATTGACAAGGCCCAATATTATAGACGGAGTGCTCTTGCCATAACATTTCGTAAAGCAGAAGCGTGAGTTTCACAAGCCTGATTCTGCTGTGGAGACCCATTAGGTTAAAACTGGTCCGGAGTTAGCTTGCTTAAATAAATGTTAAATCTTGGTTTAAAGCTTTTGTGACTGCAGGAATTCATATCCTTGGGTGTTTCGGTAAAGTCACGTCGATAGGTTCAAAGAAAATAACAAAAATAACAAAAACTACGAGGTTTCGATGGCAACACAAGCAATCGTCATCAGGAGAAACAATAGCGGGAAAGCTGCTGAGGCAGGATCATTTTTTAAGTTTTAAATGTGTGTAGCCCAAGGGTCATTAGCGAGGTGGGCGGGGCTAGTGATGTTAAGGTAATAAATTTGCATGTCAATGTACGATCGGAGACCTACCTCCACGACGACGAAGCTGCGGAGGTGGCCATTGTATCTTTCCTGCAAATTTTTTCTCCTGATGACGATTGCTTGTGTTGCGATCGAAACGTCGTAGTTTATTATTATTATTTTTTGAACCTATCTACGTTACTTTACCGAAAGACCCAAGAATATAAATAAACGTTGTTGGACAATGTTGGTTTGGAGCAGCCAATCGGCTGTCGGACTCAAAAAACTTTTTTTTAATATCCAGCTCAGCGTATCCACGCGGTTACCCATAATGCTTCACAATAACACCTAACGAGTTAATTAGACGGATAATGTCGTCTCACTGGTGGTGTTTTTGAAGTTATATAGAAAGCAGACCACTCATTTGTCATTCAATCAATAAAAAAATTGCCCACTCAACTTGCCCCCCGCGGGCAGCAGCGCCGTCTCCGTGCCGCCGCCACCGCTGCACCTCCCAGTGGACACCGCTTCGCGATGGCGGTCACCAATAAACATGCCCGATCGCGGTGGCGCACGCTCACAGCGGCGGGTCTGTTTGTGCGAACCTCAGGCGGCACGTGTGGTAAACTCATTCTGCTCTCTGCCCGTAACCACGTGGCTATGAAATGGATTTTGTTCTTCTGATTTCATACGACCGGAATGCGCCCAGCAAAAGTGAAGCCACGCCCGTGGGACTTCTTGGCAAGGACGCTGATGCTGAGGCATCCGTCTCCGGAGCTTTTGGATATGTGCTCCTTCTCTTGTGCTGTTTATGCATTTACAATGTCAAAACAACACATTTATGTTCGCAACTTTTTGTTTTACATATACAGGGTGCTTAATTTGTTTTACACTTATATGGGAATATCGTTTGTAATGGAAAATGAACGGATACTACACTGTAACTTGATAACAAATGTATATGAATAGCTTCAACAAGTCAGAGTCTCGACTTGTTCGCCATCATTGTCAACACGTGCCTGGAATCTTCTCCAGGTGATCTCCAGAGCCCGGAGGAACATTTCTCGTGGTACTGTTGCAAATGCTCGGAAGTGTTAACATTATTTTAAAGCACCTTGGATATGGAAATAAGTTACGTATTACATTGGCCCAAAGAGCCATGGGGGAAATCTGAATGTTTCTAAGCTTCATCTTTATGGCACAAATACTTGCATTGGAACAAAAATGGCGGTCACATTTACAAAATGCCAGTTACCAATTGTAACAGAAGCAGTATAAGCACACGTGCAATGTAACGGGTTGGCCAACCAACCCAATTCTGAAAACGTCCTGCATATTACTTACTTAGAGATGACATATAGGTTTGAGATTGGTCACCGTACCGTGGGCTGCTACTCATCATCCACTGGTGCAGGAGGTGTGTGGCCGGGTTGAGGACGCTTGGCAGGTGAGCCGCATGGGGGTGGCCACCGCCCGCCCTGCTTTGAAACTGATCGTGCAGCCCGCCAATAGCTCAAACGTAATTCTCTCTCTTACTCAACACCCCCTCTTACGGACACCTACAAGCCGCACGACGAATCTCACACACACGCGTGCGTTCGTGCGTGCGCAGCCATCCAGGTACACGTGCTGAAGAAGGAGGCGGTGGGCGAGTGGACCAAGTTCAGCGTGAACGTAGTGGCCGTGTTCCGGCGCCGCAGCGGCGGCGGCGCCGGCGGCGAAGGCCGTGCGCGCCGCGGCGACCTCGCGCTCTGGGTGCCGAGCCGCGACGTCGCGTGCCGCTGCCCGCGCCTGCAGGTCGGCCGCAAGTACCTGGTGCTGGGCGGCGAGGCCCACCAGGGGGCAGGGGCGGCGGGGGCTTCCGAGTGGGGTGGCGGCGGCGGCGGGGGCCCACCTCCGGCCGCGATCGCCGCCACCGGAGGGCTCCTGGCCGACCGCTCGAGCATGGTGGTGCAGTGGCGCGACACGTGGGCGCGCCGCGTGCGGAAGTTCCAGCAGAGGGAGAAGAAAGGCCGCTGCGGGAAGCTATGAGGCCCCCCCCCCCTACCGCGTCTCTCCACCAACGCCCCCCAACCCGTCGACTCTCGGCCGAGCCGCACCGCCCCATCCCATCCCGCCCGGTGCTCCTCTGCGGTCGCGAGAGAGAGAGAGCGAGCGTCGGTCGCGTGATGGATCGCCGCCGGTAGTCCGACCCGTGGCGTGCGGGAGGCCCGCGTGGATTGCGTGTGCGTCGCTTCTCTTTGTTTCGCCGAGCTGGACAAACGGACCGAGGTCGAGGCTTTGACTCGGCCAGGGGACTTCCGCAGAAGCGCGGAGAAACAAAAGCGACGGAGCGAAGCTGCAGCCGCGGGCCCGTCACTTTTCACGGCGTTCCAACAGCGTCAGATTCATAATCGGCGGAGCGTGTCCGCGCGTGTGTCCTTGTGCACGAGTTAGCAAACTATAATTCCCATCTTCTACCCCATATATATGTATGCGCCTGTATATACATATATAGCAAGCATACGATTTTTGTTATTGCATGCTTAATGTGTTGTGAAGTATAACAACAATGACTGCGATGTTATGCGTCTCGAGTGAACAGCTTCACCTTGACGGGGAAGAGCTGAGCAACTTGCATTACGGATGTTGACACACGATCACCGGTCACAACGCATCGCTACACATGTCCGTTTACACCATGTTGGCAGATTTACGAAAATACCACCACAGAATAACGACTAAAGCAACTGAATGCAGTTCATATTCAAATTATGGGTTCTGGGCAATCCGAAATAAGAGCTAGTTATCGTTTATGATCCCATTATAACGATCACAATGTACCACCTGCGCTATTCGCTTTCAGTAAATGTCTATGGAATGGAAGGACTTTCACTGCGAAGTCGTAACATTCACAACTGTCACGAGCAAATTACTCCAGGGCGGTCATTTATTATCACTCTTGCATGATCGCTCCCAGGATGTTTCCGTTCCTGTTAGAATTTGCCTTCGCACTGAGGATGTGATTCGGGTCCGTGAGAGATGAAGACAGATTGGAGAGGCTTTCATACCAGCAGTGGATTGAGCGTGGCTGATGGTGACGACGATGAATTGATTTAATTGGTGAATCTCTTTTGATTGAGGTGGCAATGGACAGACACATTGCCCTATTTCACGTGCACCGAGCGTGCATTCAGCCAACGCGTGCATTTTAAAGAACGGTGTCTTTAAAATACGTCAGTGTCATTTGGAACGTGCTTACATGTATAAAGCTATGCGCGCACACACACGCACAGAGACGCAACGCACTGTAATTTAGATGTCTACGTTTGTTTGCTCGTTATGCATTTATTGTAAGGCAAAGTAGCGGTAAATGCATAAAGCTGGCCGTCCTGAGAATTTACAAACTCACGCGCGTCGTCCTGTCGCTATCTGAAGCTAGCAAGACAAAAATCACCTAATCATAAAGTATAACAATCAACGCAAAGTAACGCGAAATAAAACATTTACCGAATTTATCTCACAAATTGCCTTTTGACGGTGGGCCAGAATGGCTGCATTGAAAGCTTACGGTGTGCGTGGCATTTGCTGTTTTTCTTTTAACCGACAAACAAAGCTCCCCAACTAAGTCTGCAACCGAGGCGGCCAGGGAGGAGCAGGCGCACCGAGACACCACCGCGCACCCTGCAGGGTGGTGGTGGTGGGGCATGCGCGGGGTGGGGGTGGGGGCGCGGCTGCGCTCCGTTCTCCCATCGCGCCACCGCCACTGCCGCCACTCTCGTCGTCTTTTCCGTCTCCCCTCGAGTGCTGGAGCAGCCGCGCCGCTCACAGCGCTCGCTGGATGACTCGGCGCAGCAGCAGTGGCACGGAGAGCCGGGGTCTCGTCGGCCCCTGCCTTCGCTCGCGGTGGACATCACCAAACCTCGAGTAGAGATTCTTTTCGAACGATAATTTAACGAAAAAAATTCTTCACATAGGGCATCGCGACTTGCAGTTCAGCGGCCAATGCGACGACGTCGTTTTGATGATGTCTGCGGTCCTCTTCTTGCGCATGGAGGCGGGCAGTTGATTGGCGGCGTTTGTGCGATCACGCCGAGGTGAGCCAGCGGACGGCTTCACGCGTAGCCTCATGGGGAATGTCCGAAATGCTGCCGGCGAGTGACCAAAGCGGGCAGTGGCGTTACCGTGCACTCCACGGTTCTAGATCGGTCGCTGCGGTTGCACTCAACCTTCCGGTGTCGCTTCCGGATTGTCCATGGCTTGCAGGCAAACGTAGCCCTTAACTATCCATTTCTTAAGTTTGCCTTCAGAGCGTTTTGTAAACATTATGCGAGCCCCAAAATCTACCACGCTGAGTGCCAATTCTCTGGCAATGACTGACGGCGTAGAGCGCTCATCTGGTTAATGTGCGACACTTTTGAATCTGCCCTTTGATCATCGTTTTCTTTACAAGAAACGCCGAGCTCGAGCCAGTGCAAGAAAGGCGGTCGTGCAGGAGACGCGTGTGCGCGCGCGTGTGGCGTTCATTGCGTGTGGCCCACGTCACTTGGAGGCCTGTTGCCGTCCTCCGCGTTGCTGTCGCTTGCGTTTGCTTGCCAGGTGACGTTATCCATTAAACACTAGCGTGGAAAGTGTAGATATTGTTTTCGTACTGGACACAACGGTAGAACTATTTGTGAGTGCGAAGAGCGCGAACGTATCTCTGGAGGTGTCGTCACTCGGCGCGGTGTGCGGGAGCTCTGGACTCCAGGGTCGACCCAATGGCATCTTCGGACAACTTTTTTGATCAAATAACAAAACACGATTCCGAATTGTACGCGTATATTTTCATACATGCCACAACATCATTACTCGCCTCATTGTGGAGAATAAAAGTGGTCAAATATATCATCAGACGGTATGTCTCCTTCCCATATCTGTTCCTCCGCATAGACTAGGCTCTAAGGAAAGCTGTCTCGGGTGTGGACCAATCAACTTCAAGGACAGTGCACATTATCAGAGTTATGTCTTTTGTTTGTATTATGACTGCTGGTATTGCGGTCTATGCAAACATGACTCCTTGTAAAAAGGTGTCAGTTTTGTTGCCAGATAGAAGGGTAAAAAAACAATTATCAAGAGTGGAGAACTTTTTGTGGTGGTGGTAATTGGTGCAAGGCGTTTTCCTCGTATTGAACAAAATGTTGCTGAAAAATAGCTTCCCGGAGGGTGTGTGGCTGATGGGAAGTGTAAAATACTTGAACTCGTTACGTGGAGAGACAGATATGGAAGTGGGCCCTATTGTGTGATTCATTGTTTCGTAACAAATATTTTCAGATATTTATACGAATGAGGATGTCACTTAATTTAGCAAATAAACAGATACACCTTTAAATTTCTCGATAGAATATAAATAAATCCTTTCCTATATTTTGAATATAGTAGACTCACACTAATTTGAATTAATCGAGCCCTTGCTGAAAATGGGTCTGCATTTAAGAAAGTCGCCAGAGGTGTGAACACGCTTAAAGTAAAGCCATGGTGATTTTTAGTCCTTGTGAAGGGACGAAAGCATACCATTTGTGATATGTACCTCCGCAAGAGCCTATTACATAGCAACATTTACAATAATACAGAGTCTTACAAAAGTATCCGATAGGATTATTAAGCGTTCTATATAATTTTAGGGTAACATAAGATATTGAGGATTTTTTTGTGTGATAAGTTACGCATTTTATTTCGCTAGTTTAAGATATCTTTTAATAGCTTGGTGATTATAATTGTAATAGTACTGACTACCACTGTCATTTTCCACTTAATACATATAAACTACCACTGATGATGCCATTTAGGACATTTCGTAGTGTTTGAAAAGCAGAGCGTTCATTAAGCACTCGACGGCAAGGATTGACTAAAGACTGCGATGCGATGCGCTGCATTGTCACAGGTCTGCGTGGCAGGGTGGAGGCCTCACAGAAACAGGCGCCTGTGGTCGATTCCCGACTCAAGCACCTTTCTGTGTGGGGTTTAGATATTTCTCCCCCTTTCCTGCATGGGGTTTCCTCCCATAGCGAATAAAAAAAACGCAATGTAACTGATAATGGCCCAACATCCCAATGCTGAAAAATTACCTGCAAATTAATCCATTTGGATTACACAGCAACATCGCCCCCGACTGCGAAAACTTCGCAGGGTCCCTCCTAAAAAGAGGCTGACTTCCTGGCGAAACAAGCGTGGTGAAAAATAATTAAATATTATACAGCATCGATGTTCGATCGTATTCATCGGATAAGATGTTAATCTTTAGTCACTGCTGCCTTGTGAGTTAGAGTAACTAAGCTATCAACGGTGATAAACTGCTACACAGCGGTAATATAAAACATTTAATCAATGCAGTAACACTTCACACTCGAAACGTGTTGTACGATTCTGCAGAATCTCACACAAGGTCCCTACGCCTGGAGCTGGATTTATGTCGCAGTATTGTTATTAAAGTGCTGGGTTCGTAGGGTTTTAACGACTAGTCCAGGTTTATATCACATAAGGAACTCTAGACAAAGCAACCGTGTGATGATCCTTGTGGAAAAGTGAATGCTTAATTTTAAGAGGTAAATACAGATTGCGTGCATGGTTTTAAAATCACCCGTTATAGTTTGTGTAGAGTGGAAAGCTAAAATGTCGCCGCGGTCCTCGGTGTAACTTCACTTGTGTAGCAGAGTTCGGTTTGTGGAGCCCTCATCGACGAGAGTGTCAAGTTGGTGGGGATATGCACGGGAAAGCTGACAACTCCGATTTAAAGCAGGCTGAGCCAACTCGTCATGTTGATAGAGTGTAGAGAGTTCGAGTTACATGGCAATGATAGAAACCATATTGTTCATCATTCGGACTGCAGGGCTTCCAGACGACGACGCGGAGTGGTCACGTTTTGAAGAGAGATCTCGTGAGCTCTGTCGGTTTATCCAGATTTAGAGCGTGTCTGGAAATGAGCAATTATCCAATTAATTATCATGGGCAAACATGACATTTAATTGTTCAAATATCCATGCCCCAATAGGTAAGCCACGCATGGAGCGCATTAAACAAATGGCTGATGAATGGGCTAATAGGCAGCATTCCATTTAATTGCGGCGTCGCAGCAGCTTAAAATTAAGCATTTTCGATATAAAAGTGGATTTTATAACGTTGGTAGACTAAAGACGACGCGGTCGTTTTAAAGCAAGTGTCACAGGGTAAACGGTATGTAAAATGCATAATGTATAAAGTGTTGTGTACATAACGAGCGTTCAGTGACCCGCTGTGTGTCCTTTATATGCCTGGCTTGGTAGTCACTTTGCCTGTGAGTTCGTGGAGTGAGAGTTGAGGGCACAGTTAACCTTTGAACTTTCACAAGTAGGTGTTAACCTCAAACGCATAGTATTATTTTACTACTTTTAAACACTTTACAATAATTCAATGTTTAGTTTCGTAGTTATTTTTTTTAAAGGTTTTTTTTTAAGGTTTTTTGTTTTTCAATTTACCTATACACTAATATATTGCCCCGTTGCATTATATAAAATAAATATCTTATTTAATTTAAAAGACTGTTTGTTTATTTTATCATTTAGAAATAAAATTGAAAATTTTCTTAGTGTTGTGAATATCTGCAATTTTACGCAATGTTAGGCATAACTTTAAAGGACATATAAGCAAATAAAGGTTTTAAAAATTCTATGACTGAAAGCTTTTTGCTTGGTTTTTAACAGTTGTCCGTCGTTATCAATCGTAATAAACGCAACCTCACTGCAACAACGGAGCGGCTCCTCAGATTAATTGTGTGAAAGCAATAAATAGTTGACGCTGTTACTGTGTGTCTGCCTTGTGTGTGTATCTTGTGTGTGTCTTGTGCGTGTGTCTGCCTTGTGTGTGTGTCTGCCTTGTGTGTGTGCCTTGTGTGTGTGTGTCTTGTGTGTGTGTCTTGTGTGTGTCTGCCTTGTGTGTGTCTGCCTTGTGTGTGTCTTGTGTGTGTGTCTTGTGTGTGTCTTGTGTGTGTGTGTCTTGTGTGTATGTCTTGTGTGTGTGTATTGTGTGTCTGCCTTGTGTGTGTGTCTGCCTTGTGTGTGTCTTGTGTGTGTGTCTGCCTTGTGTGTGCCTTGTGTGTGTCTTGTGTGTGTCTTGTGTGTGTCTTGTGTGTGTCTGCCTTGTGTGTGTCTTGTGTGTGTCTTGTGTGTGTGTCTTGTGTGTGTGTGTGTGCCGTGTGTGTGTGTCTGTCTTGTGTGTGTGTCTGCCTTGTGTGTGTCTTGTGTGTGTGTCTTGTGTGTGCCGTGTGTGTGTGTGTCTTGTGTGTGTGTCTTGTGTGTGCCTTGTGTGTGTGTCTGCCTTGTGTGTGTGCCTTGTGTGTGTCTTGTGTGTGCCTTGTGTGTGTGTCTGCCTTGTGTGTGTGTCTTGTGTGTGTCTGCCTTGTGTGTGCCTTGTGTGTGTCTTGTGTGTGTGTCTTGTGTGTGTGTCTTGTGTGTGTCTGCCTTGTGTGTGTGCCTTGTGTGTGTCTTGTGTGTGTCTTGTGTGTGTGTCTTGTGTGTGTGTGTCTTGTGTGTATGTCTTGTGTGTGTGTCTTGTGTGTGTCTTGTGTGTGTCTGCCTTGTGTGTGTGTCTTGTGTGTGTGTCTTGTGTGTGTCTGCCTTGTGTGTGTGCCTTGTGTGTGTCTTGTGTGTGTGTCTTGTGTGTGTGTCTTGTGTGTGTCTGCCTTGTGTGTGTGCCTTGTGTGTGCCTTGTGTGTGTCTTGTGTGTGTGTCTTGTGTGTGTGCCTTGTGTGTGTCTTGTGTGTGTGTCTTGTGTGTGTGTCTGCCTTGTGTGTGCCTTGTGTGTGTCTTGTGTGTGTGTCTTGTGTGTGTCTGCCTTGTGTGTGTGTCTGCCTTGTGTGTGTGCCTTGTGTGTGTGTCTTGTGTGTGTCTGCCTTGTGTGTGTCTTGTGTGTGTGTCTTGTGTGTGTGTGCCTTGTGTGTGTCTTGTGTGTGTGTCTGCCTTGTGTGTGTGCCTTGTGTGTGTGTGTATTGTGTGTATGTCTTGTGTGTGTGTCTGCCATGTGTGTTTGCCTTGTGTGTGTGTCTTGTGTGTGTGTCTTGTGTGTGTGTCTTGTGTGTGTGTGCCTTGTGTGTGTGTGGGGAGCGGTGGTGTCGCGATTAGCGTGCCGCGCTAGGAACCTGGCGACCCGAGTTCGAATCGCGCTCACGGCCAAAATCAGTGACGATTATCGGAACCGGTCCTTGACCTGTTTTAGGTCAACTCCAATTCAAATGAGTACCTGGTGCAGTGTGTAAACATCGCCGCCAGGGAGACAAAGGCGGCCGCGCGTGGTTCTGGCCACCCACCATCTCGTGCGCCGTGTCAACCTTCATAGGTGCTACTCGCTAACAGCACGTGCCCCAACAGTCTGTTGAGGCTACACGGGGGGGGGGGGGGGGGTCTTTGTCTTGTGTAACCCCACAATACCGGGACGGCGGGTGGGGAGGCACTCAAACTCAAGTTTGTTCTCTGCAAGGTCACGTCTCCTCGCGTTATTTGTTTGCCCGTTCGACTGAAGCGCCGCGAGTTTCAAGACAATCCCTCAATGTTTACCGGTTGCTCAACGCAGTTGGGAAATGCATCACGGTCAACGCACGTGCAGTGTCGTGGTGGTGGTGGTGTAGAGGCAGTGCCGGATTATCCTCGTAGCACAAGTAGCTACATATGTAGTAGCTACATATGTAGTAGCTACTGGCCCCCGCACTTTCAAGGACCCCGCGCTAAATGCTTTCAAGCTATCAATTCCGGTTCAGTGATTCTGCACTTGCTCTATTACTATAGTACTATACCACCTTCAACTTTTATGAACGACTAGGTGTTTAAGGTTAGAGATTTGTCGTATTATCTGTGGCTGTATAGCAAATGAAAAAATACAATTACTTTATTATGCAAGTAAAAAATGTCCACTCTTTGTTTTTTTCGGTCAAGTCATGGAGGTAAAAAATAAAATTAATGAAAACAACTAAATTAAATCACGACGTTTCGGGCGCAACACAAGCGTCCTTCTTCAGGTGGGGACAACGTAGAAAAAGCACAACCGCTTAAGTGTGTCTTAAAATGTCTGTTTTAATATTTGTGTATTTTTATTTAGGGCCCCTTGATAACAGATGCTACAGGCCCCGCACGAGCTTAATCAGGCACTGCTTCCACCCTCGTGTTCGAGGTCAGGGGGTCGGCAACCTGCGGCCCGGGAGCCGCACGCGGCTAAAGGCTGCCTTTGTGACGTCAGTCACCACGTGCATTGCGGCTCTTGAAATATTGAGTTTGTTAGCGAATTCTTAAAACAAAAAATGTCTCCTTCTTGTTAGTTTGGTCGCCGACCCCTGTTCGAGATCCACGAACCTCTTCTCTGTGTTCGGCGTCCGCACTGCGGGTCACCTCTCTTTGGGCTTCTCCCACGCTATTACAACTACCCTGCCAAATTCTAGGAACGCGTTAACTCTCATCACTCGCATATGTGATCATGCTGGCCATGTTGCCCACCGGAGACCAAACCCGACCACGTATGTGATCAAAACTGTTCAGTCGACTGTGATGAAGTTCTACACAGCACCACTACCAAGACCTTGGTACAAATCAATTAATGCCACCCGATCACAGATGCCAACTGCTGCAGTGTCCGGGTCAAGCCTGGGCAGCGTGGCAATGCTGCTACGTCTGTTGCTGGCCATTTGACGCGTTGGGCCTTGCCTCAGAAAGTGTGTTTAAAAAGCACAGATACTACTCCTGTTGTCCACCAACATACACCAATGACATTCCTCGGTATAAACAGACAACAGCCGAAGCGGTGCTCCCCTCCAATGAGCGGGACTCATCCACCTTTTACAACCCTGGGCGACTGGTGGACATTCCACATTCATATGGGTGGGGCGAGTCTATCCATAGGAGAGCCACTGTGGACTTGCCCGCAAAGAGCTACTGGTTTCATTCACTGTGTACACTCGTGTACAGTACGTAGAAATACTGTGTATAATTTTCAAGTCCACGAATTTCAGAAATTGTACTCGGAATTTGCCGTGAAGTGTTTCAAAGCTCGATGAAGTGAAGAAATTCCCCAAATACCTTGAGTTGTCTTCGTGATGTATGATAGCACATTGCTTATTTATTTATTGCTGGAGCAAGAGTTTTCTGCGAAATTCAGAGCAGATGAGGGAGGAGGCTGCGCTGGAGCGATCCCCGCGACACTGCGAGTCTCGTGACATCGACTCGTCGACTGATCGACTCGCCGACCGATGGAATGAACGACTGATCGACTCATTGACTCATCGATCCCATCGACTCATCGATCCCTTCGACTCATTGACTCATCAACTCATTGACTCATCGACTCATTGACTCATCAACTCATCTTCGCGGAACACGCGATACGCCGTCCCTTGCAGCCTTGAATGCTCCTGCAAAAAAACGCCAACGAGTGATTTATTTTTCCCAAGAAAAAATATTAGAAGCCAAAGTCACGTATATGTATTCACTTTCCTCTTTAAAAGGTAATAGTGGTAGATTTTTACAACTCTTCAAATATATATTATATCTACAGTCTTGTGTCAAAATTCTACTTTACACCAAATTAAGCGGTAGTCTATAAGTGATGATGCAATGTTCAGTCAAACTCGATTTGTTGCTTCACACAAATTTGCACTTTGTATGCGCCCACTGCCAACACATTTGTCTTTCCATGTAAAACAATTCAAAGTATTTTTACACATCCCATCAGACACACAACTTCCTGGAAACGACGCTATTCATTTATCTGTTGTTATGTATTATATAGGTTCGCGTCGAGCGGGTCTTGGCAATAAACATCTGGCAGTCAATCCGCATTGGGTTAAGCAAGCCTGACTGCTAATCAGACACTGAATGTCGAAACTGGTCCACAGTTCGCTTTTATTAAATCAACGCAACTTGAAAAATGTACTCTCAGAAATCTGCGTGGCCAATGGGACGTGTTCAATATTTATTTTGCAAGTGTAAAAACAGATATGGGAAGGAGGCAAGCCTGCATAATTATCATGTTAATATTAATTATTATTATTCACAACAAGGCTAATAATCATTGTGTCCTTCAAATTCCGCACACACTTTCTTTTTTTACTTGGGGGGAAAAAACGACTCCAGAAATCTATCCGCCTCATTTGGGTTGCGTCCGCTTTTAGTGAAGATCAAATGCGGGCGCTACAATTCTCTTCAAACACAAGGCGCTGAACTGCCCACGCGGAGCGAGTCGCCCACTGTGTCCTTTTCAAACGGCCAGACACTCTGCGCCAGAGAGGCCCAACTTGAGGCCTGAGCTGTCCAAGGCAGTGTCCCGAAACATCAGCTCGAGGGCTCTCGACGCCGGCCCCTTGAGAAGCGCCGGGACGCAAACTACCCCCCCCCCCCGCACGGGCGCCTCCTTTTGTCAGCCAGCTCCCGGCGCCCTTGCCGGGAAACATTTCTCACGCTTATTGCCACCAAACAGCCCCCCCAACCCCCACCCCCCCCAACCCCCACCCCCCCCCCAGTGTTTTTGTTGGGCACTAAGGACGATCAGATGATACAAGGTATGTTGTGTTGGTTAGTGGCGCTGCAATCAAATGCAATTACAACGGATCGCCTATTCCCGTGTCTTTTAGATCGTCTGAGTGCTCGGTAAAATGTCAAGATTCCCTGCTAGGGTTTGGATTTTATTGCTTGCAATTGTCAAAGCGATGTTCCGTTCAAATGAGCTTTGAGGCATTGGTGCGCATCTCCTCTTTACAGCTGTGAGCCAGCGGTGGAAACTCAACATTCGTATAGCGGGTGTGAGTGTGTGTGTGTATATACAGTGAGGGAAAAAAGTATTTGATCCCCTGATGATTTCATACGTTTGCCCACTGACAAAAAAATGATCAGTCTATAATTTTAATGGTAGGTTTAATTGAACCATGAGAGACAAAATAACAACAAAAATATCCAGAAAACGCATGTCAAAAATGTTATAAATTGATTTGCATTTTAATGAGGAAAATAAGTATTTGACCCCCTCTCAATCAGAAAAACTTTTGGCTCCCAGGTGTCTTTTATACAGGTAACGAGCTGAGATTAGGAGCACAATCTTAAAGGGAGTGCTCCTAATCTCAGCTTGTTACCTGTGTAATGCGGGCGTAAACGGCTTCGCGGATATGACGTCATGGGGAGGAGGAGTTAGGTCACGTGTGAGAGAGGGGTGAGGTCTTAAGGGAGAGATACCGGAAGAGACGGGAGAGTGTGGGAGACAGAGTTAGAGTGAGGCCACGCAGGGCGGAGGTCGAGGAGTGGCGAGATCGCCACACACACGGGGGAGTAAGACTTGGCACCGTCGGCCAGCGGTGACCAAGCGCGGAGGAACGACGGGCAGCGGTGGAGCTGCAGTGAGGGCAGCGGTGGAGCTGCAGTGAGGGCAGCCGGAGGACTGCACAGGGGATCTGCTGCAGAGGTGTGGAGGCTACGGGAGCGAGAGCAGCTATGGAGCTGCCAAGGGGAGAGCTCTGAGCGAGGGCCGTGTGGGAAAAGTGTAAGAACCCGAATAAAGGACAACGGAGACAGACCCAGGATCGAGTCCTTTATTACACCTGTATAAAAGACACCTGTTCACAGAAGAAATCAATCAATCAGATTCCAAACTCTCCACCATGGCCAAGACCAAAGAGCTCTTCAAGGATGTCAGGGACAAGATTGTAGACCTACACAAGGCTGGAATGGGCAACAAGACCATCGCCAAGCAGCTTGGTGAGAAGGTGACAACAGTTGGTGCGATTATTCGCAAATGGAAGAAACACAAAGAACTGTCAATCTCCCTCGGCCTGGGGCTCCATGCAAGATCTCACCTCCTGGAGTTGCAATGATCATGAGAACGGTGAGGAATTAGCCCAGAACTACACGGGAGGATTTTGTCAATGCACTCAAGGCAGCTGGGACCATAGTCACCAAGAAAACAGCTGGTAACACACTACGCCACGAAGGACTGAAATCCTGCAGCGCCCGCAATGTCCCCCTGCTCAAGAAAGCACATATACATGCCCGTCTGAAGTTTTCCAATGAACATCTGAATGATTCAGAGGACAACTGGGTGAAAGTGTTGTAGTCAGATGAGACCAAAATTGAGCTCTTTGGCATCAACTCAACTCGCCGTGTTTGGAGGAGGAGGAATGCTGCCTATGACCCCAAGAACACCATCCCCACCGTCAAACATGGAGGTGGAAACATTATGCTTTGGTGGTGTTTTTCTGCTAAGGGGACAGGACAACTTCACCGCATCAAAGGGACGATGGACGGGGCCATGTACCGTCAAATCTTGGGTTGAGAACCTCCTTCCCTCAGCCAGGACATTGAAAATGGGTCGTGGATGGGTATTCTAGCATGACAATGACACAAAACACACGGCCAAGGCAACAAAGGAGTGGCTCAAGAAGAAGCACATTAAGGTCCTGGAGTTGCCTAGCCAGTCTCCAGACCTTAATCCCATAGAAAATCTGTGGAGGGAGCTGAAGGTTCGAGTTGCCAAACGTCAGCCTCGAAACCTTAATGACTTGGAGAAGATCTGCAAAGAGGAGTGGGACAAAATCCCTCCTGAGATGTGTGCAAACCTGGTGGCCAACTACATTAAAACGTCTGACCTCTGTGATTGCCAACAAGGGTTTTGCCACCAAGTACTAAGTCATGTTTTGCAAAGGGGTCAAATACTTATTCCCTCATTAAAATGCAAATCAATTTAAACATTTTTGACATGCGTTTTTTGTTGTAAATCTGTCTCTTACTGTTTAAATAAACCTAGCATTAAAATTATAGACTGATCATTTCTTTGTCAGTGGGCAAACGTACAAAATCAAAGGGGTGATGATTTTACCCGCCCCAGAGGAAGGGATGATGGGCTAAGTCAGCCCCGAACGAGAGCCCGTGAAGTAAAACGTCTAAACTTCGTGTTGGGTCGAGAAAAAGAGTGAGAGGAGTTGCAAGTAGAGTCGCGACATCCATCGATGGGGATGGTTCGAGCCTCCCGTTGCTGGCGCACGCGTGACGCGGAGTCCCCCCCGCGTGGTCGCTTCAGAGCAGCAGCTCTCAACTTTTGACTGCAGCTATTTTGGTTGACAATTTTTAAAACAAATGTACAATGTTCATACACACACGGGGTTCGATGGAACAAAGCAGTCGTACTTTCGTGCCCGTGCTCAATTTGTGGTTCGATGGTTTACCTTTCTAAACAAAAATGTGGCCACGTCTTGCACCCCCCCCCCCCCCAGAAAGGGCATCTCGCACCCCCATAGAGGGGTGCGTCCATCCCCATGTTTAAGAAGAACCACTGCTCTCGACTGAGGGTGGTGTGCACTGCGGTGTCCCAAGTCACTTTGCAGGCGCCCCGCGGTTCGTGATGAACATTCAATGGCGAATAACCTGCCAATGTTACGAGTAGTGTGCGTGCCCTTTCTCTTGCGTTCGAATATATTTCCACGTGGACGCATGTCTGCCCATCCAGATGCTCCAGTCGGTTAGCCGTTGATTGTTTGAAAAAATGTTAAAACATTATTTTACATCGATTTGCAGTGGCGTTAAGTAAACATACTTCAACGCACATTTGAAACTCACCCCACGTTCCTTATGAAGCCAGAATTAGTGGCATCATTATCATCCTTTATTTTTAAGAAAGGATTGCAATCTTAACGTCTGCGCTATTTGCCCGGGTTAGTCCTAAATAATTATTTAACAAACTATGAAACACCCAGGCATCATTGTTTCAATATGTAAATTACGAAAAATGTTGAGCACATAATTAGTTGTTCAATTTATTTAAACATTTCACCCTATAACATCCCTTGAGATTTTACATCCCATGAGGAAGGGGCATCAGCTGACGCAAACGCAGATGATGCATCGGTGATCGGCAGTGGTGCACAAAGCACAAACAACCAAACACTCATTCACCGATAACATGACACGGAAAATATGGAATAGGCGATGTTTTGGACAATGCCCTTCTTGGCAGCACATAAACGCACTGTAACATACGCACGTGCGTTTGTACAATGCAAATGGTTTGCACTCCGTGGACGTATTCTTAGGTTTTTTCGGTAAAGTCACGTAGGTAAAACATTAAAATTAATAAAAGTAAAATAAAATAAAAATCACGACGTTTCGGAGGCAACACAAGCTTCCGTCTTCAGGTGTTGCCTCCGAAACGTCGTGATTTTTTATTTTATTTTAATTAATTTTAATGTTTTATCTTCGTGACTTTACCGAAAAAACCTAAGAATATGAATCCTTGCAGTCACGAAAGCTTCAAATCTAGAACTCTGTGGACGGTTGCATTGCTATGATGTTAGAGCCGAAGGCAGGAGGTGTGTGGGGGGCAGGCTGTGTGTAGGGGGCAGGGTGAGTGTGGGGGGCGGGTGTGTGTAGGGGGCAGGGTGAGTGTGGGGGGTTGGTGCACGGAACATGTGTGCAGCAGAAGCGCCTCTGTCTCTCCGCTGTCTCATCCCCCCCCATCCTCCACGCCCTGCTCCGCTAACCTCGGCCTGTCCCTTCCCGCTGTAGTCACCGACTGCAGGAATGTTGCGTGAGGGCCCCCGCGCTCGCCGGCCATGAAGAGCGAGCAGCTGGAAATCTCGTTCGCAGGGAAGATGGATGGCCGAAGTGACAGGGTGGGGTGACGCAGGCAGGTAGAGGCGAGGCCGTGAACGAATGTGGAATCCTGATTTGGGTTCATCGCCCACAGCATTCCTCCTGTCCAAAAAACCGAAGCGCGCAGAAGCACAGCGGAAAAGATGTAAAGTATGGTAGGAGAGAAGATGCACAAATTATGAATCAAATCACCTGATGATGCTGGCTGTGTCGGGTGGAGGACGGTGTACGACACGCGTTGACGTTTTACTCGCCCGGTAGCCTGACCCAAAGATTAATTACGAATCACCTGCAGTTTATCACCCTTCTATTGACATTACCTTTGTTACTGTTCCCGCGAAAGTCACTCATTGATTCCTCCATCAGCGAGTGCTGCTGCTGCTCCTCCTCCTTCCCGTGCGTGGCACAGAGTGACGGCCGCTTCGTGGCAGTCACACCAACATTTCCTATTTGCAATTCTCAAGAGATATTTGTTTTGCTAAATTACTCAAATGTAACGTTAATATTCCTTTTTGTGGAGTAATTGGTGGTCCAGTTAAGACCATGAACTCACTGTACTCGAGAACCTGGTTACATCACGGGCAGCGGCTGAACCCAGATTCAAACCCAGGCTCTCCGCAGAACTGCCTCAGTGCTCTGCCCTCTGAACCACCCGGCAAGATCCCAACATCATCGAATACTTTAAATTTACACGAGCACGGGCTGTCACTTTAATGACCGGAGAAAGCATTCTTATTTATTAATTTACCTATGCCTCGCTGTGAATGGCAGGCTGACATTCGGGCTGCAGGGTCAGAGACTTAGCAGGAAGAAAAACTCCCCAAAAAATGTGGATCCCCTGAGTAACATTCACAGCAGAAATATTTCTCTAGGCAAGCATAAACAACAGTGGGAAACATTTCCCTCAAAGTCCGACAGCCCGTGGATCTAAATGTCATGCAGGAATTGTGAAACTGACCCTGTAGGAATATTGCATAAATCTGAATTATGACACACGAGACACCGTTTGTTGACAGTTTTTATTCAATGCTCTTTCAAAACGTAAATTGCTTTTTAGGGAGTAATATTTTACTAGTTTAATTATGTACGGCTGATATCCCTAAAGCTAAACTTGAGTTTGGTCTCTTGCATTTCATAAAGGGTTGCCACTGAAATATTTTAGCTTTAAAGTTTTGAAATACTTCATATAGTTTGCATACAATTTTAAACAATAATAATATAATAATGACTTATTTACCCGGAAAAGCCTCACTGAGTCCGACGATTATTTTTGGGATGTTTGGTCAACATCAATGACATTGCGTTTTTAGCTAGGGGAGGAAAGCTTAGAACAGGGAGAGAATACAACCCCACAGAGAAAGGTCCCAGATTAAGGAATCGAAGCCATGCACTTCTTGCTAAAGTATGTTACCACTGCACAAAATCCTGAAATTCGAAATGTTTGGGTTTTGACATTCCTTTCATTTCCACGTGGATTTAAATAATATAAAAAAATATTTTGCCGTTTGAAAATAACACTAATATAGACTGAAAACAATTGAAACTAATTTGAATTGAAATGTAAATAACTTTAATAAACTAAAGTAACACAAAGCACATTTGTTAAACACTTCATGGCATGACGTGGGACTGCACTCACAAGCAAACATGAACTACACAAACTATAGTGATGTTCCTGTTGTCGTATTATTGTCATAATATGTGCATCCTAAATTGATTACTGAAAAAAATCTATCATTCGCTGTCTCGTCACGGATAACGGAAATTACCGAAAAGTGGTTGCGAATTCATTCCATTTCAGTTATGCTATTCCTCCTCCGTCGAAGGAGCGCAGACTACAGTGGTATACTGCACGGTCGTGACCATGCTTCTGAACTGCATGTCACGTGAGGAAGTACGCACCGATTAAATATTTTCGATGAGTAGATTCGGCTCAGCGTGGCTGGCGTATGCGGGTGTGGATAGTCCATGGCACGGTCCGTTGTGAGCGCGCCCAAGCTGCTGCCCGCACGCCCGCACGCCCGCCCGCGTTCGCGCGCGGGGGCCACACGTGTGGCGGATTAGGCACGGGCCGTTCCGTTTCTGCTGCGGGTTATTAAGTGCGGGACCACGTCCATAGCACTGGCGCTGAGCAAAGGTGTTCGCCATATTTTGCTCGTGAAATTCTTCACGGTGGAAAAAGCGCACACGTGTAACGCCGCCGCACGGCATTTCAAAGGTGTTGCGCCACATGTAAGCTGCGAAATATGTTTTTTTCCCCCCTCCTCAAAAGTTGAGTGTTATTAAAGCCCTCCCAGATTATAGGCCCTGGGAGACCGCCCGGTTTCAAATTGGGCTTTTTATGTTGTTCTGCTTCACACTCTTTACACATTTTTGGAAATGGCCAATGTCACCTTTCCACATTTTGTTCCAAACAGCGTCCCCCTTGAGTATTTGTGGCAATAAATGCGCGGATTTCAGGCCAACGGAACAACGATTGCACTCCGACAGTGGCTACTGAAAAACGGGTGCTGTGAAGTGCACTTTGCCTGCTCTGAAAGTTCGGATCTGTTTTGTTTTACGAGCTCGTCAGCTGTGGTCAGGAGACCCGGTTGAATGATTAAGGGATTTAACTCGCAATACCCAAAAGGGCAGAAGCGTGATTATAGCGCGTGCACCTGACGTGAAGGCTGTGAAAAAACACCCTACTGCCCCTGGACTCGAAAGAGGAATGAGCGAGCGCCCCTTATTTTCCACGCGGCCATTCTTGTGCATCTTTGTTTAGGGCCTGCTGAAGGATGGCAGACCAAACAACATCCACATCGACCAGCGGTGCTCAGTGGCTCCAGGTTGAGGTGACAACAAAGTCCATCCCGGGTCTTTCCAATCTTAGCTGATGGAACGTGCAGATGGAGATAATTGCGAAACTGGAAAGCCCTGGCAGTGGCTATTTCATCGTCAGGGCTCTCTCACACAGACCCAAAAAGTCATACAGAGACCCCATAGACTTGCACAGAGATCCAGAGACTCACACAAAGACTCGTAGCCTCACACAGAGACCCCATAGACTCACGCAGAGAAATGGAGACTCACACAAAGAACCATAAACTCAAATAGAAAGCCATAGACTCGCGCAAAAGACTCGTTGTAAACTCGTCTGCTGGGACCCAGCATTGGTGCAACATCGGCATCATAACCCAGCCCCGTGTTGTGTTTTTTTTAGCTCAACTTGCAACAGGGGACCTCACCACCGAAGACTGGAAACCCCCCAGGGAAGAGCTCTGTTGCCTCCTCGACCCAGAGCCACGAATCGACACCAACCCCACCTATGGTAGTAGTGAAAGTAGAGATCGCAGAGTGAGACGACTGACTGCAGGTGAGTGTGTGACTGCGTATGCAAAGTAAACGAGCATCCGAATTGTATGTACGTTTTGCCATCGGTGCAGTTTACAAGTTTCATCATGCAGTGCATAACGCGGTGTGATATGTTTTTAAGCGTTCAGTTGTATAGAGGAACACAATTATATGGTATCTATACGATGGGTTCTCAGCTGAGATCTTGTCTGAAGACCAGCATCTGAGGGCGGAGTGGTTTTATCTGTCATGGTGAGTTCATTCAAAGTGGTTTGATGCATAAATGAGCATTAAGGTGGTGCTTATTTCACTTTCATAGCCCCAAGGCAGGATTGTGGCAGGGGTAAATCCATAGGACAACAGCTTATGAGTGCCCGCACAAAGTGGTATCAATTGTATCGGCTCGGAGGGTAGATGGACTGGGTCAACCCCCCCAACTAGGAATTGAACTCGCAACTTTCTAATTGCGTGCTGCTCGCTCTACAGCTGCTCAACCATGTGGCTCACCTGGTGCAGTCGTATTACTGTCATCTACAATGAGATTACAATAGAACAGGATACACGTGTGGTAAGAAAACATAATTTGTACAAATCCAAAGTGGTAATATGTAGTGGTTAGAGGAAAAAAAGTACGCCAAATACAATGTCAAATACATATAAATATAAAACTTGAATGCCCCTTCCTATCAGTAATATAATTCACACGCCATGGTATGCAGCCAGATTGCATGCATTACAAAATCTCATTATTATTCAGACGGCATTACTTTCATTGCCCAAGTAATAATATACAGCACATCAATTACCACTCTCGCATTAACGTGGGTAATTATACCGACTAATTGTCCACTTGGATTTATTTTGTTTACTCTCCTAATTTGTCCGCTGGGCAGACTTGTCGAACCCAAGTGAATCATTTCACATTTTACTTTCTCTGAATTTGATGTCCATCGTTGCACTGGCCAATTTGCCTTGGTGTTTTCACTTCAAGAACGTGGATCAAACTCTACCCTGAAGTGTACCCGAACAGAGAGCCAGCCTGGGATTTTTCATTCTCCCCCTATCAGGTGTGGCCAATTGCTTTAATGTGCATTCTACAGGAAACTATCAATCACTTAATTAACCAACTCATTTGGTTAATCAGGGTGGAGTTAAGTTCCTTCCCTGCAATTAATTTACGCCACGGCCAGCTGTATCCAATGACCTTGCTCGCAATGTTTTAAATTGCAAGTCACAAATATGCCTTCAATTCCATTGCGAATGAGACGCGATTGCATTACGAGGGTGGCTGTAAGAACGGCGCTTTCATGCACACTCCGGTGTAACCGTAGCTAAGCCCAATACACGGAGAATTGTGTCGTTTCAAACATTTCGCGTGGAATTCATCTTCGTTAAAATTATCTTAGTGAAGATTATCCATGACTGTTATCAAATCTTGCACATTGCCCTGTGCAATTATTAAAACGCCTCCAAAGAATTGCTCTAACGAGCAGCTCAAAAATATTTGTGGTTTTCCAATCGAGTATAAATGTGACCCACCGCTGGCATCTGTGGAATACCGTTATTGATATGTTGGGATCTTTCACGTTTATTTTAGTTAACGGCTCCGTGAGAGACAATATGAACTCTTTGGCAAAGCTTTTGGTGGGCCAGTTTAAAGTTTTTGTTTGTTATATATAAATGTTGCTGAAAGTATGCACTCCAAGAAGGCCGTATGGCTGATGGTTTGCAAAAGCAATACATTCATATATTACGTGGAGAGCCGAATTCGTGATGATGGAGACGACATTTTGTCTGCTTCACGATTTTGTTACAGAGCGTGATTTATATCCCTGGATTAAGCATCCTCACGCAGCATCCCTTGTGGGGGCTCTTTAACCATACTTTACTCTGCTGGTCAATGTGAACATGAGGAACGGAGGGGCCCAGATCCAGATATCGTCTGTAGCCATTGATGTCAGCTGTGGCCAGGAATGGGTCAAGTCGCCGAGTCCATAGCGCGGTGCGCTCACCACTGCGCTCCCGTTCCCCCGTGCAGCAGAGCAGACGTAAGTTACTCCAGCATTCATGTTGAAGGTGTCTTGCCGAGCTAGATCTCGCTGCTCACTGGCATTCAGTAAAAAATATATATCTTAAATAAATATAGTTTTTATTCACCTTGATGTTGATGAGTAGTCGAAATTGGAGCGCTGTGAGAGTGTGTTGTTTGTAGTTTGGTGGAGGTTCGTGATGGTTCTTGTTGTTATTTCACTGGTAAAATATTGATTTTTAAAGCGGCTATATCAACTTTACAGAATGTCCTTAATTATATTTTTGATGTATAAGATAGCGATTCACCTGGTGTTCGAATGAATACAAACTTTGAGAAAATAACCTCTTTTATTCATAAAATGTTCTGAGGACCATTAAATTCCACAGACAGATGGAACAGCTGACCTTATGAACCTCATAAACCAGCAGTGGAACTGCTCTTCCCAATGCATTGTAAATTGCCAAGGAAAGGCAGAAGACGGCCAGCCAATTCAAGAGTCACATCTTGCGCCATACTGCTGGCCAAGTAAGCAATGTAACTCAGTAGATGTTCAGAGTAATTCAGCCATCACGAGGCCCCAAGTATTGCCACAACTGCAAATGCATTGGACAAAAACCCAGCGGTCAACCTGGTGGTCATTCCGCTATGGGAATTCTTGGCCCACTCGAGACGCTGAGTGGCAGAGTGAAAGGACTAATGACGTCCAATTACAGTAAGTGGCTGGGTCAGCGGCGGTGCTGACCAGGCCATGACCTACTGTACCTCCCGGTGCCGTTTGCAAGCCCAAGGCCATTACGTCGGTCACTATAATCATATTTAATTACGTGGGTGGAAGCGAAAACATCGGAGATGCGGAAAATAGGAAGACAATTAACCTTTAGGAGAAAGAAAGAGTTGAAAGTGCAGACGAGAAAGCTGGAGAGGTGGAGAGAGCAAATAAGTTGAATGGTTGAGAAAGCAGCGGACCAAACAATGGAGAGGGGGTAGGGGGAGGGGTGTACGGGATCAGGGGCAAGGAGTGAATGGACCAGCTGTGAACTTCTGTGTCACCGTCAATGAGGTTCGTGTGCGGTCGGTCCATCAGCCGGTCAGAGGGTGGCCTGCCCGCCTTTCTTAGCCACACGGCAGAAGCAGCAGCCACCACTCACCCTGGTCGTGCCTCGCCGCGTGAGGAGGTCACCCGGGGACAATTGTCCGGGAGGATTAGGGGGGGGGGAGGAGATGGGCATTGGATGCGGGGTGCGTGTGGAGGTTGTCGAGGGTTTGGTGGTCACATAAATTCGAACGCCGACTCTCTCAGCCTCCAACGAGTGGAACCGAATTCGCGGATTACCCGCGTGGACAGGCAATTAATTAGACGGGGTGTGTGTGTGTGTGTGGTATTGCCCCGCCGCGGGTCCCGCGGTTAATGAATGTTAGGAGAGGAGGAGTAGTGGGGCGTGAAGAGAAACCGGTCCGCGTCTCGCACAGTCGTGCCACACGGAGAGCCGGGGATTTGCTAAGAGGACTCGGTGAGTTTACTCAGAGGCCGGGCTTCTGTGGGAAGAGTTGAATTAACGCGCTGGGGTTGTGCACTCAGAGATCGAGCACTGCTGTTTGTTCACCGCGTGTGGATCGAATCGTTGATACCACAGGGCGATCGTTGATGCTCAAATGCCTCAAGAGGAACACTTGGTTACTCGGCAAAATAAAAACACAGCCAAAGTGCTTCCTGCCAATACCTTCCCCTCCGCATTTGAAATAAAAGTATTTTTTGTACAAATCACATCAGCCACACGGCCTTCTGGGGTTGATTATTTTCAGCAGTGTTGGTTTAATAGAAGCAAACTCTCGTGAGACACTGAACGTTGGAACCGGTCGAGAGTCAGCCTTGCTTAAACCGATGCTGATGAGCTGCCAAACATATTCTCGGTTAGATAAGTGTCCTAGTCCAACACTACACTATATAACATTGCACACAACACACAATAGCGATGAGGGTCGTTGTGGAGAGTATAAATAGAAGCCCTCTTTAGTTTTGTGCTAGGATCCCAAGGCAAATTCTGCTCACGTATTCTGATTTACAAATCCACTGATATTGTCATGATGCGACTGTTGTGATTGTCCAGATAGAGAAGTGAGCACGGCCACCATCGCCAGCCGTGGCAGTCGACAAATGGGTGAGACAGCCGACAAATGGGTGAGACAGCCGGGGACATTTGGAAGGAGCCAAAGCGCGTTCCGCGCTGTCGTCGCTCGCGCCGACTTTCGCCACGGCCATTCCTTCACGTTCGTGTTGAGTATAACTGCCGCAACATTACACCGGCGGCCAACAGCAACAACCCTCCCCAGAGGCATCTCTGTTGAGCTGCGGAGTGCTCCGCGTGGCCAGACAGACAACCGCGGCAGCAGCCAAGTGGCGCGGCTGCCGCGCGTTTCGTTACGCAGCGCTGGGCCACCGTCTTGGGTTCATTTTCACGTTTAGAAAATGCAGCAAAAAAAAGGCTCAAATACCACTCAAATAACGGCCACTTGGCGCACAAAATTAAAATAAAGCCCCCCCCCCACCTACAACAGGATTAATGACTCCGTTAAGGTGACTTTGTGCCACGACATGTTTTGTTTTCATTTTGATATTTTACTTTCGAGACGCTTGCTCGTTTACGGAGCCGTTCTGGCTTCTGTGAAACTCGTGATGGCCGACGGATTCATTTTAAATCCGTGCAACGTCGTCGTCGCCTCGGCCGTGGCCGCTCGAGCTCCTTGGCAGGACGCTCACAAGACGGGCGAGGCGATGATCCTCTCACTGCCGCGACACGGCACGAGGGGGGGGACCGAAGCGCGGCGTCTCCGGGGACACCCGTACGCCTTGGGCACCGCGCTGCCCACAGCCCCCCCCCCCCCCCGTGTAGCAGCCACAACGACGGCCTCCTTCGAGCACAACCCGAGGCTCACTCGGCCCACTGCGCCGTCACAATCCGCTCCTGCCGGCGCCTTTGCTGACCTGCCCCAACAATCTCCTTCGATCGAGGAAATTGTATATGTTTAACACGTCGGCTTTCGGGACCAATATCATCCATAATAGATGTTTTTTTGGGGGGATAGATCGCGTAAATATATAACGTGGTTGAATAATTTTAATAAATAAGGAGACGATACGTCTCCTTCCAATATCTGTCGCTCCACATATTTTGTTTTACACAGCCCATCAGCCACACAATCCGATCGGAGTGATTTTTTTCCAACGACGCCAGTTGAATGCAAGCAAACTCAGAGCTGCTTTGGATATTCAGTGTCTCAGCAGCAGCAGTCAGACTTGTTTGAAGCAATGCTGTACACCATATGGTATGGTAGACATTGCATAATATCACGTAATAATGAATAAGTATTATTTATAATCAAAACCATTTTATCCCAACCACTGCTGGATAAAGATCCCCCCGTGTCGTGTCGCTCATGGGGGTCGTTTGACCATACTTCACCGCCCTGGTCAGCACGGATGGGTAAAGTGCGAGGAAGTAGAGCAGGTTAAGATGCCATGCGCCGCCACTGATGGGAGCTGTGCTCACGGCAGCCCTCGCCCCAGGCGCTATACAGCCGTTTGTGCTCATTAAGCAATAGAGGCTGTGCTCAATCACTCGTTCGGAGTGTGTGAGATTGCTGTTGTGATATATAACTTTGTTGTTTTGTTTGGACTGAATGCCTAGAGTCTTGCGTAAAATACTTGAGTTCCATCTTCAGCTTCTTTACTTAAACATTTCGCGACGCTCTATATACGAGCAATTATTCACTGCTTAAGCGGCATTTCTGTGAACATAAGCAAAAGTGTAACGAATCAAAATGAAACGTGCAACGCGAAGTTATGTAGATTAGAGAGAAAAATGCATTTTGCTGTGGTGAGAAATATTTCCTCTGCTGTGCAGTAAATTGAACCACTGGATATTTGTGCACGCTTGCCATATTTCCATTCTGATGTTATTTTTCTGGGAGCCCTATTATTTAATTCCGTTAATGATGATGTATTATTATAAACAAGCGTGTGACTCATTGTTTGGAGAGGCCAGGCTGCGCATGGTCAGATGGGAGCAGGAGGTCTCACAATTGGTACCCACCCAGGCGCCGCTATTGCTCGCTCACCGGATCCCCTTCGGATGAGCGTCGCGTTCATAGACAGGAAGTGGCTGGAAACGGTGACCCGCTGGACTCTTTTGCCGAACACGAGATCACCTCCGAATGCATCGGATCTCAGCTGGGAAGGGTCCTAAGCTGAGAAGAGTTGAGCCTGGTTGGCAATTGGATGAGTGACCAGCGGAACTTGCCAGGTGTTGTAGGAAGGCACGGGGCTGTGAGGAGTTTGGCAGTGTCAAGTGGTATCCCCCGTGCGTCACAGGCTTTCTCCGGCGACTCTGATTTCCTCTCACAATCAAAAAGGCACGTGGGTGGAATCGGCCGCACATCGCAATGCAGGGCACCTCCAGAGACGAGTCTTGGAGCTCAGTGGTGAGGCTTTCCTGGGGACGTCATTATTTAAATGTGTATTTATTATTATGTATTATTATGTATTATTATGTCAAGGTAAAGGTTTATTTTAGAAATACAAAGGAGCTCACATGAAACTATACTATTTATTTTCAAAAATTAGCATCGGAGTATTGAAATGATGTGAACTTATGAACTTTACAGCAGATGTTAGTATGGATGAACGAACGTCATGCTTTATTATGCGCAAATAATCGTTGATTTGTATAAATGCGTTAAGTGACGAATACACTTTTGATGGGATAAAAAAACAGCAGGCAGACTCATTTACTGTTCCAGCGTCCGTTGTTGGTGGTAATTAAGATGTTTTTTTTGTAAAACGATTGAAATTAAATGAAACATTTTGATTAGAGGAGCATTTATTCGTACGCACGCTACGCAATCGATGCATTGTGAGCTGCAGCATCGTAGTATAGACGATGAAATCGATGCACGGACAGACCCCCCCACCCCCGCTGAAAACATTCGCTCTGTTATCGCCGTCATGTGGACTCGATATTTTACATTCGACCGGTGGCAAATGCGGATGTGTTCACTTCACACTCCACTGGGGGGGGGGGTGAGGGGGCACTACATCGCGCGGCTCCACTCTGGGCAGCGAGGCGTCGCGATGCATGCCGGGCGACGTGGAGGGGATCATCGCCCTTGGAGGCGGCTTGCCAGCTGGAATCCAATTTGCCTGAATAGGCCACCTTTGTGACGACGATTTATGCCGCGTAAGCAGATTACCGGGGAACAATCGGCTCGAAAAATCTTTTGAGACATTACCGGAGGCCACACTTCCTTCAAAGTGCAGCCCGTGGGTCCGTCACGCGGAGAGCGACCGCCGAGTAATCTATAATTGCTTCCTTCATTACACAACCCATCAGCGAGATAGAGCCCTGAATTTTCCAAAAAGATAAAGACCTCCTAACTCTTGCGCAAATTAAACGTCGCACTCTTAATTGCTGCATCGCAGCATCGTGAGAGGTGGCGGTCGCGGCTTGGGGAGGCCTTCATCCAGCAGTGGATCGATCATGGCTGATGATGGTGATCACTGTATATCGATTAACAAGGTATTTGGAAACCTGATGCGTCATATTTAGTTTTAGGTGATGCAAATGTAGTTTCCACTGGTTTGGTCTCAGGCATATACAGTAGGTATATACAGTAGGTATATAGCTCTAGACACGTGTAGGTCTCAACACGTGTAGCTGTGACACGTGTAGCTGTGACACGTGTAGCTGTGACACGTGTAGCTCACGACACGTGTAGCTGTAACACATGTAGCTGTGACACGTGTATCGCACGACACGTGTAGCTGTGACACGTGTAGCTGTGACACGTGTAGCTCACGGCACGTGTAGCTGTGACACGTGTAGCTGTGACACGTGTAGCTCACGACACGTGTAGCTGTGACACGTGTAGCTGTGACACGTGTAGCTCATGGCACGTGTAGCTGTGACACGTGTAGCTGTGACACGTGTAGCTCACGGCTCGTGTAGGTCTGGACACAAGAGACGCGATGACCAACGTGCTCTGGGCAAAGCGCTGGCGAGGGGTGACGCTCAGCTCTGCCATCTCGTGGCCACCTCGCAGCCCCACACCTACAACACCTGGCAAGCCCTCGTGGCTCGCCACGCGTCCAGGGACTCCGCAGGCTCCCTCTTTGCTGGTGGCTTTGTTCAAAAAAGCAAACACACTAAAACGTGGCACGCAGACGATCGCCTTATTATTAATTTGCATGAAAGCTCCTGACATCAAGGTTGAAAGTGAGCAGTATAGGAAGTCAATGCAACACAAACACAATCCTCCGTACATTGAAAAGAAAACACAATTTTCTCACAAGACTCATTAGGAATCGTTTGGACTTGGCGTATGTTAATTAGGGGATGAAACAAACGTAAACGGGCGCGATGCCGTGAAACGCATGCGCTCTGGCGAGGGACGGCAATCTAAACAAAGCAAAGCTGAGAGTAATTACCACCCGGAGTGGACAGGAACTCGATAAATGATGAGGATTCGTCTCACACGCGACACAGCAGCCGCTATCTGCGACGCGGCACGGGATGGGCGATTCAAGCAGTCGGGCGAGGAGGGGGTTGGGTGTCGTTAGCATGCGGACGGGGCGCTGCTTTTGGCCTCGGCGTTTAGGAGCATTAATAACCACGGTCACGTTAATTAAGCTAATTACTCTGGGAAGCCTCCAGGGCTCGCCTCGACATTAGCGCAGTCGTTTGTTTGCTCAGAGGAGCCGAGACAGTGACATGCCTCGATCCGACCAAACGGGAAACATTCCAACCGCTCACAATTGCAGGAGATTGAGGTACAGTCGCTGCTCGTGGCCTATTCTGTATGCATGTTGGGGTTTTTTCGGCGCCTCAATCATCATTATTTTATTTGTTTAACTGAGCTGATTCACTATGAGGTCACAACGTAATTCACAGATCTGTCCCACATCCCATCAGCCACCAGGGACTTTCAGAGGGGGTTCATCATTTCAGCAGCACCGGTTCAACACAACTCGGCAGTCAGACTTTGTTTGAACTACTGCTTGCGAACTGACACGTGATTATAGCCAAGGGCCCTTTCTGTTAGATATGGATCCTAATTCGACAAAACACTTTAAAATATACAGCATAAAATAAGCATTCGTGTCGTTGTGGAGAATATACTGTTAAAGTATCGTGGTTTGAAATGTCATGAAGTGAGCATATTACATTCTCATCTGAAAATAGTTGCTCACTTTGTTTCAATGATATTGAGTCCAGCCACTTAAAGCATGGCGAGATATGGATTGACTGTTGGAATACTTGTTTGTGTTTGAGTTGCTTCGTTCATTAACGCAGCCTCTAGCTATCGTTGTGTTCTTACCTCGTGCTTTTAAAATTGTTCTCATTAGATTTCGTAATCAGGACGACGACGAGAGACGTCGATAAAAACCATCCGAACCGCCCTCGACGCTTTAATACGTCGAGCAAATAGGCGGATTCAGCGCCGACGCCGCCGCTTTCTTTTCTGCGTGTAAACACAAAACAACGCTGCTTTGAGTCGGTGTGGGAAATCGCTGTGAAAGAACCAGACCCCCGTGTGCTATTCCGCTGCGGATTTAAAGGGCTTAAACAAAAACCCGGGGCCACCGCCGCTCACCATCTCACCCGAGGCAATTAATGCAGATCCTCGGCTGCCGGGACCGCTGCCGCCGATTCCCACAGTCGGGGAGGAGGCGCCGGCCTGGGGCGGCGTTTCCCATCGCCGCCGTACAATGCCAAAAACCCCTCTCCTTCATCTCTCCCCCCCTTCGCCATCTTCGCAAGAAAGAAGAGTCCCTTATTTTGCCAACCGAGGCTCCTGGTGTTGAGCGGTATTCGATGCACGCACCGGAAGAGAGAGAGAGGGAGCGAGAGGGGGAGAGAAAGAGAGAGCAAGAGGGAGAGATGGAGCGAGAGAGAGAGCGAGAGGGGGAGAGAGAGAAGGAGAGAGCCTCGCGAGCGTCAAGGCGGCGACCCCAAATGGCGCCCTGCTCAGGTGCGCGCCGCACCGCGACTTGTTGCTCGAGGTACCGCGACGGTCGCCGTCACTTCTTGCCAAGAGACGTTTTATTCAGCAGACAACAATGCCTCTCTCCCGTAATTTGACCCTCCATGTTGATTCTAGATTTGAAGTTTTCGTGACTGCAAGGATTCATACTCTTTGTTTTTGTCGGTAAAGTCACGTACAGTAGGAAAACAATTAAAATAAATTAACTCACGACGTTTCGGAAGCAACGCAAGCCTCCGTCATCAGGTGTAACTATGCTACATACGCTACAGAAATGTTACTGGAGCAGTTACACCTGATGACGGAGGCTTGTGTTGCTTCCGAAACGTCGTGAGTTAATGTATTCAAATGTTTTACCTACGTGCCTCCACGTTGAGCACATTTCACACGTCTGATCATCCGCATCGGCCTGCTTGTCGTGAATGGTTTGAGGACAGCATCGGTAACGCGTTGTATTCTCCTTGAAGCCATTTGATGCATTTTCACAAATGAGAGTCGTGACACGATTCCAGTATAAATCCTAATTGTTTATATCGTGGTGAATTTCCATAGCCACCGGTGGCCACAGGGACCCCTGGGACCCGTCATATAACAACATACAAATCGTCAAACGGATTTCTGCACACACGAAGATTAACACACGTCACACGGCAGTTTAATACACGTATCATGAGATCAGAAATTAATATTAAAGAATGAATAATGACACATATATGCGTCTACGTTTATTTTGATTGTGATGTTACATTTCTCACTGTATTAGCAGACCGCATACACTAATCTGTTGTGTTCTCTTCACCATGGAATCAATGAGCAACATTTTCCATTCCATGGTCCGTCGTCAGCAGTGACCCATAATTGAAAAAATTATTGCATGGAAAAAAAGGAAATAATTTAATTTACTATATATGACTCCGCCTGATGTGGGTGCGCTGGAAAGTCCAACTGCCTCGTCATCACGCAATAAGGCGTACAATTTATATTCAATAAAAGACAACGAAAGGGTGAAAGTGACAAATACGACCAAAGTAATGCAACGTACGAATCCCACGAGTTAGAAGAACAGCCTTAGAAAAGAGGTCATTCAGATCTGGATAAATTTAACACAGGTTCACAATATATATGTTTTTCTTATTTTACTAGTGGTAATGAACTGTATGTAAACATTAAACCCAGCCAGGTGTCTCAGAGGTAGAGCGAGGCGCTCGCAATTGGAAGTTTGAAAGTTCAATTCCTGGTGTCGGGAATGACAGCCCATCATCATTCCTGGGGAAGTCAACAGCGGTCGACCGATGGATAGACTCTCCCCCACCATATCAATTCGGAATTTCCACCACTGGCTCAAGTGAAGAAGAGATGACCACTGTCCTGATGCTCGCTGGAGCCGGGGATTGCAATGGCTTTACCGAGCCGGTAGTTTGACATTCAGGATGCTTGCTGAGAACAGCCCACGTTTACCCCCGTGCACACATTTGTATCCGTAATTCATTCACATGGATTTGGCCAAAGACCCCAAAGCAGGGAGCCTCCTAAAATAGTCTTGAGATCCAGTGAAGCTTTCGTAGGTAAATAAATGTCATTATTCTCATTAAGGTTATGGGAAAATAAAGGAGAAGGGCGTTTCCTCTGAAAGCAGACTTTTTTTATTCCAATCATTGCCTCCACATCTCCTTGTAGAGGTAATGAAAATAAGCAACTATGAACCACAAGTACAGTATACGCAGCGCGTGAGATCTCTTCAATTTGTCATCATCATCATCTGCAGTAGCAGCATGACACGCAGCAACAGCAGCACTTGGTCTGATGATACTCCATGAAAACATTCCTCATCACCATCAACATCATCACTACCAAAACAACAACAGCCACCATTCACCACTAAGTGGCAGTGACATCATCACATCGCTGCAGCCAGGCTACGTCCACTTTGAGGCCATGGGAAGTGTGGAAGGCTCGCTGGCAAGAGGTCATGGGAATGGGTTGACGGAGATGACTGGCAGACACACCATTGTGCCAAATTGCTGCGTTTTAGCCGCCCGGTGCTCCGCTCGGTGCTGTGGGCATTGCTTCTCTGCCCTCCGTTGTTGTTGGAGCATGGCTGCCTCCAACTGCTCAGTATTCCCAAGTGCATCTAGCCTGGCACTACCCAGTTGTGTTCTTCATGCGGCTTCTCCACAGAGGCCGACCTTAACACCGCTGGTAGCAAGTCATCAGAAAGTCCAACCGACTCCACGTCCTCCCGTTCCACATCAGTCCACTTCTTCTCTCGCCCATGCCGCGCCTATTTATAATAATGCAATAATAATTCAAATGTATAATGCGCATTCCATCCGAGACACATCTATCCAGCCAAACACCAAACAACATCATGGCCATCATCATCATCACCACCACAATCCTCCTCCACACGTTCTCTCTAGATTGCTGCATGAGAGTGACCGCCTGTTGGCAGCATTGGTTGTGGTGCTTCTCTTATTCTTTGGCATTAAAAAAAAAGAATTACACATGATCACGTGCATACTTTATTATTACTACTATTATTACATTGCTGCTATTAGATGCCACAGTTGTGCCTTACAGCTCTCCGATGTGTTTTGCGGTTGTAATCCGAAGTTTTCCTCCACGTGCTGGAGCGAAACGTCGGACACCGTGCCGAACAATCCGTGGCACAAACTCAAAACCCCATCAGAGGGCTTTGCAGCTTTACAACGACAACAGGGTTCCCAAGGCTGCCTTGGAAGCTGTAGAAATTCCCCCTGTTAGATGACCCCAATACTTTGCATATGTTGTACAAGGCCATTAGGGGTACAACTAATGGAATGCAGCAGTACATTCACTGGCAGCAAAGAGCAATAAATAATCGATGAATGAAAGTTTGTTGGAAAAAATTTGATGTTGATTTCACGGAATTGGCTTAACGAGCTAAGCCGTAGCCAATTCCGTTGACTCCGATTGCACGCATTCCATGTCCATGTTCTGCTGGGACCTCACATTCGTCACCGAAGTTGATATTTTCCCACACATGGGGAGGTTGCTTTATCTTTCCACAATATTGGTTTCAGAACCACACACTTGGTGGGGGTTCCCCGCCCCCCGCCTCAATTCAAGCAGAATGATCTTGAATCTGTCTCTGCGTATTAATTGCTCCGATCGTCCGGAACAATTCTAAGTGGAATGCTGTTTAGAATAATCTTGTGTGTATACGGTAGGCCTATCGATATACATTGTCTAAATACAATAGTCATATTTGAAGATGCAATCCAGACAATAGGAATACGGATAATTTGGGATTGTAATGAGAGAAAAGACAGGGATGTGATATAATATTACGTACATTTAATTTCCTTTATAAGACCTAAATTTTCGCCCTTTGACGAGTCGTTTTAAATCGCTCCGAATGTTTCCCAGACTCCGCCACATATTGTACATCATTGTATGATTTCCTCACCAGAGGAAACAAAACTAAACTAAAACTCTAAACGAAGCACAACTCGAAAGCGAGCCGGATTTTCAAGTACGGACAATCACGCGCGGTCATCAACATTGGCAGCACCGCAACACGAAAAAAGTACAACCTATCCCTTCCATTTCATCCATACTTCCCTCCTCCACCCACCCACCCACCCTCCCACCCGCACACGCACACACACGCGCACACGCATACACACATGCACACACGCGCGCACACACGCGCACACGCACACACATGCACACACACGCACACACGCGCACACACACACACACGCGCACACACACGCGCACACACACGCTCACACACACACGCACACACACACGCGCACACACACACACGCGCACACGCACACACACACGCGCACACACACGCGCACACACACACGCGCACACACACACGCGCATACACACACGCACACACACACACACGCGCACACACGCACACGCACACACACACACACGCACACACACACGCGCATACACACACGCGCGCACACACGCGCACACACACACGCGCACACGCGCACACGCGCACACGCACACAAACGCACACACGCACGCACGCACACGCACACACGCGCGCACACACGCGCACACATCACGCTGCTTCCTTGAGTTGCAACCCCACGGGTGGCGTGCAAAGTCTCAGATGATAAATTGCCCGACAGTGCGCGAGACAGAAAAATCCATCTGTTACGCCGCCGCCGCCGCTGCTCGCGAGCGCCCGACTTCCCCGGTGTTCATGGGGGGTGACGAGCGGACGCGATGCGCAAAGCCGAGCCCCCCCCCTCCCCCCTGTGGAGACGGAGCGGCGATCCCTCGCAGGGAGGGGATGGATGGCGGCGGTGGCGGCGCGCGGTCGCGCTGGTTGCCGGGCTGAGCAAATAAAAAGCGGAGCGGAGCAAAGCGGGGAAAATAAACGGAGCAAGCGCGGCTGCCCGCAGCAAATGAAAAGGGAACCCGTGACAGATGGGACATTTTTATAGCCCTATCGACACGTATTGTTTAGAGTGTCGAAAAATAAATGCGCCAAGCGAGTTATTGGTCACATTTAGGGACGTCTGTAAAATTGCTTATTTATACGCACGCTTGCTCGGCTTGCTGCAGACCCTTTTATGGAGTTGCTGCGCGTAATCGCGATGCACAGAGTTGGCCTGCTTCGCTGTCTTTGCTCGGACCGTGCTTGGCCATTATTTGTGGATTCATTTCATTCATCGTTCCTCTTGACGCCAATTGCTTCCAAGCATTAGTGGGGCCAAGAAGAACTCTTTTTAGCTCAGGGAATTCGTTTTTTTCACCCAGGAAAGCGTGTAAGGCATCATATTAACTGTTTGTAAATGGGTCAGCGAGTTTATTATGGTATATAGTGCATCCACTTTTTTAATTCATGTCACAAATTAAATATGCATGCATGTGTGTGCGTGTTTCAGTGCTTGTGGCAATGTTTAGTGGTTCGTGCACTGCGTTATGAACCCGGCGATCCTCATTCGATTCCCGCTCAGGGCCAGCGTCACTGATGAATATTTGAACCGGTCCTGGGCTTCCCCTAAATTGTGTACCCAGCGTGGGATAGAATTTACTCAGCCGTAAAATGAGTAACTTACGTAGTGTGTAAAACATCAGCACTGTGGAGACCAAGACGACGAGGAGTAGTGTTGACCAGACTACCCACTCGTGGCCCGTGCCGGCCTTCATGTAGGTGCTACTCAAAATGGCACTTGCCCCAACAGCTTCTGTAGGCTACACAGGAGATTTTGTTTTTAGCAGTGCTTGTACGCGTACGTATGCAAGTACGTAAGCAAATCTGCCCGTGTGCCTACGTGCGTGTGTACGGTCGTGGAGCGGTTAACGCGCTGTGCTACGAACCCAGCCACCCAAGTTCGATTCCAGACACGATTTTCAGAACCGCTCCTGTGTCTCCCCTAGATCGACTCAGCCTCAAACGAGTCCCTGATGCGGTGTGCAAAAATCTACATTCGGGAGACAAAGGCGGCGAGGCGTGGGTGCTGGCCACCCACCCCCTCTTGTAACGCGCCGGCCTTCATAGGTGCTCGCTAACAGCACTTGCCCCAAACAGTCTGCGAAGGTTCTGCGGGGTGGGGGGTTTATTTCTTTGTGCGCGAGTATTCAAGCAGTTCACAAGTGTCGGGCCTCTCTTTTTTCAACCAAAAAAAATAGAAGGTGGTGGGGGTGGGGAGTAAACGTGGTTGGGTGGTGGGGTGTTGGGATGGTGGGATGGGCGGGGGGGGGTAAACGTGGGTAGGTGGTGGAGTGGTGGGGGCGCGCGCCGTGAAAAGAAGAGGGGAGGCCATTCACGCTCTGGGTCTGCGCCGGCCCGCGGGACGGAGGCTCTGCGGCCGGAGCGGACCCCGCTCCTAGGATACTCGCTGCAGGCGCACGGCTATGCGCGGTGACGCCGGGCGCCGGGCGAGGTGTCGGGGGACGGGCGGTTTAAACCCCGCACCGCCGCCCGGGGGAGGGCACAATCCTCGGGTTTTCCCCTTGCTCGCTCTGCAACATCTTTTTTTTTGCCTTTCTCCTCTTTGGAGCAAATAAATAAATAAAATGTCCCCTCGCAAGCCCAATGTACACAAGTCGACAATTAACGGTGGTCCTTTAAACGAGAGTGGGAGAGAGAGCAGACTGCATAGTTTCACTCATCTGTGCGGCGGTTTTTTTTCTGCCCTCTTTTTTTTCAGAGGCTTAATCGTGGGGATTTTCTGAGAATGAAGAGCCTATTTCGCGTAATGTCCAGTATTTAAAATCCTATTGGGTCTTATAAATATGACCCATTCATGTGTTGATTACAATACACGATTGATGATACAGGAACAGATCCTTACATTATCTTACTTATGGTAAGAACATTGACAATGGGTGTCCTTAGATTTTTTAACTAACAGTTATGAATGTCGTTGCCTCTATCAATTCGATGATGTTTTGCCAATTCTCACAAACAGCACCGCCATTTGAAGTAACGACCGACACAACAAACACAAGGCTGACACCACTGCGCATGTTCTTACGATTGTGCTGTCCAAGTCTGACTGCTGCTGAGACACCGAATATTAAAATCGGTCCATAGTTTCCTTGCATTAAAGCAATGCTGCTGAAAATAGAATTCCCGGAACGCCGTGTGACCGATAGGATGTGTTAAATACAAATTGTATTATTCACGTGGAGAAACAGACATGTGAAGGAGGCGTAATGTCTGCTTATATATTCTTAATTGTATTCTTCAAAACGACGCTCATGATTCAGATCCTTTATTCATCATCATCTTTAGTTCGACTGGAGGAATCTGATGAGCTCTGAAGCTCTTTTTACAGATGTCCAGTAGGTGTTGTGTTGTCTTAAATTCATAATAGATCGCGTAAACCCCCAAAAAAACCTCTATTATGATTTTAAGACTCAACACAACAAAAACAACCCTCTATTATGGATTAAATTGATCGCGAAAGCGTACGTGTTACACTGAGTCTTAAATGATCGTCGCGCTGTGTGTGTGTGGTGATCTTCACGGAGAGACAAATACACGGCGTGGTGCTGCCGAGTGGTTTCACGCTGCGCTTCGTTTGTCACTGGCATCACGGGAAGACGCAGCGCGGCCGAGTGGCACGTCTACAATCCATCGTCACGCACTGTCCAGCCCCGGCTGCTCCAACGGTACATTCGTTTTTGCATGGAGACATTTCCTCCTATCAACATAGCAGTGAATATGCGTGTACTTGTATTGGGGTAAAGTGTGGGTACGAAAAATATTACCATCCTATCTGGCCGCTTATAAAAGTCCACACTAAAAGCCTCTCAAGGTTTAAACACTTCCCACGAGCACCTGGTACAAAGTTGCCTTGCATACCGTTTACAACGTTCACACCCAGCCAGCCCATCATGCTCACAACGTCGATAAAATATACACCACTTTATGGGGATATTACCTGTGGAGTTATATAAATAAACTTAACCTCCGCCATAGGAACGAGGAATTTCCACCACTGGCTCAGGGCTGTAAAGTGGAGATGAGCACTGAGGCACAATTGCTAATGTGAGCAGGGCATCACTTTTTAGTACTAATAACAGCCAATTATCAGCAACAATAAAGCGAATAAGAATCGCATTCATAAATATAAAGTTCGATTGGTAACACTGTCCCATGTTGTTCGATGTGATTAATGGGACAATTTGGCCGTATTGTTACCCAGAACTCGGAGTGCACATTCGTCTACGTGCGGTAGATATTGTGGCTTGCCTGGTCCGATGCATTAACAGCGGCTGTTCAAAACGTCTTTCAGCAGAGCAGAGCCTTACACGCGAAGCCCTGCGGTGCGTTAAACAGCGGGGATTAAATAACAGCCCCCCCCCTACTCCTCTTGCCCCCCGCCCCCCCCAGCAGAAGCAGCAGCCACGATTGGAAAGCGCTGGGGACGCCAAGCGGAATAATGCGGTGGAAAGTGTCAGATGCACCAGGTCAATGAGCAATAAACTAACAAAGCTGTAATTGTCTTTATTGCGTTATCACCCATGCAGAATATTCAAGGCGGCCCGTGCCAAGGCAAATGTTTTTTCTACATTACTGCATTTCTCATGAGCTCTGCTTAGGGAATAATGCTATGGTTGTAGCTCTGTGTTGGCCGTCCAGCCAAGAACCTTTGGTTCGTTTCATCGGAACTTTTCCTCGTTGGTCGTTGCTCAGGCTTACGGTGATCGGTAATTGTCCCGTGGTGCCATCAGCGTCCCAGAGCCTCACTTGATGTCACGCACTTAAAGTGAAACATGCTGCGTAGTTTCAAAAGAATAATTGAGACCGATAATTCGATTCCCATTGTCCTCCTTCTGAATCGCAAACACTGCATGGTATTGTAATAATAATAATACGAACAACATTTAGCCCTTTGTCAATTCACCTCTGAATTCATGCTGTGTCGGTCATGGTGGATTATTTGACCATACTTCACCATGGTGGACAATGTGGGTTGCTAAGAGGATCCCCGGACCGGTTCATATATCGCTTTCCGTTGACGTTATCCATGGCTGGGAATCGAACTCGGGCTACCGATCTACGCCCAATAATAATATATTAGAATTAACGGATATTTACCATAGATGAGGCTTCAGTGGCACAGATAAAGGGTATCTTGCCTTGAATGCAATGAGTAGGCTGTGGGCTATTTTAATTGTGGCCAAAGTGCCGTCTGGAGATGCTCCTATGACACTGGAGATTGTGACACAATGCAGCGCGCCTGCCCTTCGTGGCAGAGATTTACAAAACAAAAAACTCAATCTCGACAAATCCCTCCACAGGAGTGACAAACCGCCCGCGGCAATGAATGCGCGCGCGACACGCAGCGGGGATAATGAGTTACACGCGGCGACGCGAGCTGCGTTGTCCACGAGGTGGTTGGTCGTTGCTGAAGGGTTACGCGAGTGCCAGAGAGGCTTGATCTATCGCGCGTTTGATTCTGTAACACACGGGCCGACTCTGACCGGGCGCGCTGCTGCGACGACGCTTACCGCACGCTCGTGCCGCGTGCTCGAGTTGCTGCGCTGCGATTAAAGTGTCTCAGCCTCGTGGCTCATCGTCGTCATCATCATCAGCAGCAGCATCGATCTGTCTACTGTTGTATGAAGGCCTCTGCAGGTAGTTGCCATCCCTCGCAGGTTGCGTCTCCCTAATGGACGGCCTCTTGTGCGCGTTTGTTCCCTTGGCTCTCGTTCGTCTCGACCACCGGCCATCATCCCTGCGAGCGACCAAACCCACGAGCATTTCTTTTTATAAGGGCCAAAACGCTGTCTCCATGGAGCCGAAACCTCATTGGACAAGAGATAACCCCAAATGAGCAATGTCGTAGCATCGCTCCTATACATTTAAAATAATCTCCAGAAGGTTTAGACATCATTACCATCACCATAATCCATGATCAGTTTTCTTCTGGATCAATGCCTCTCCATACCATGTTGGTTATGGGGTTGCTTTACCATCCGTCACCACGCCGTTGAAAGGGTTGTTATAAACAATGATAAATTGATCATGTACACATTGGAGTCGTCTGTGTGCATGAGCACGATGGGAATGATATCACGGAGAGCTCCAGGGCCGAGCGCGGGTGTTTCACAGCCGGGTCACCTCTCGCCGCTTCTCCCGACACGGAGCTGCACAGGAGCCCCCCCCCCCCACGTGGGACCAATAGCGGGCAGCCGCGTGCCGCTGATGGGATGCATTTGCGATGGCACGGATCCGATCACTCACGAGTCTGCCTGTGGTCAAGTGAACGGATTCTCCAAAGATGATGTTCGACATGCCTCGGCGGTGACGCGATTGCACGCAGGCTTCAATGGTTGCGTAATGCACACAGACGCCATTCGCCACTAAGTGGCGGTGACAACACCACTGCGCTCGTGCCAGGCTAAGTGTACAAATGCACGTGCAATTGGTAGAGAACTGCATGGCGCTTCACTTACGTACAAAAAAAAGATAGAGATCTTGGCCACAACTTCATTGAGGCATTGGTGCTCATCTTCCATTGGCAACCCTGGAGCAGTGGTGGAGATTTCATATCCATATGACAACGACTGTTCACTTTCCCGCAAGGCGGTACGAATGTTATTGACCCCAGGAAGCATCATGGGCTGAGTCAATCCCCAATCAGGATTTGAACTGGCAACCTTCCTTTCGGGAGCTGCTCAATCCCCCGCTGTGCCACTCTATCATTGACTGCTGCTCAGTACGTAACCCTGGCCCACTGCCCAGGCCTTACCTAAACGTTACGTTGTTGGTTCGTAAACAGTTTCAACTTCACATTCCGCTGCTTTTCTTTTTTGTACATTAACCAACACGATCCTCTCTTTGAATTTATGCCGTTTCTGGCGATGAGATTTACTCGCCGAGTTCCTGAGCGGATTTCTCCACGCCGCGCTTCGACCGTCCGCATGAAACGCTGCTGCAGAAAAAAATGCTCCGACCAAGTGAATTGTTCGACGACAACGCACTCATTGGCCTCCCTGTGGAGAATATGCGAAGCAATCTATATGTATTGAAACATACAGTATGCCTCATTCCCATATTTGTTTCTCCAAATATTTTTTGTTAAAAAAGTACGTTTTACACATCCCATCAGCCACGTGTCTTTATGGGAGTGAATTATTTACGCACCATCTGTTTATTACGAACAACATATGGACTAGCTTAGAAATTCAGTGTCTCATCGTCAACTGCAGGCTTGCTTGAACGAAATGCTGGTGAACTGCCAGATGTGTTTCGGCAAAGATCCTCTTTTATAGATATGAGTCCGAGTTCTACAAAAAAATATACAAAACAGGAAAGGTTAAATAAAATGTCAACGTGACCAGGTTTTCTCAATGCGCCCACTCCAACTGGTGTGCACTGCCTTCGTATGTTGTAATCTCATAAAATCTGCCGTACGTTTGTCTGGGCGGCAGGTTCGAAGCAGTAGTGCCGAACGAATTTTGATATTGCTCCAATATCTGCGGGTTTTTTCTTCTGCTCCCTACAAAAAAATGTCAGTGTAAAAACTCATTCCGCAGATTTAAATGCCTCGCTTTCTCCGGTGATAATAACAACAACAAAAATAATTCCACTAAAAGTTACAACTAGAAGAAGAAGAAAAAAACACACACGCACATACTTTGGCGCGAGCAAAACCATGGAAGACGCGTGAAGTGCGCAGTGGCCACCGGTCAGGGCAGCCGAGCCGCGGGGAGCGAGCCGGGAGAGCCGAGGGAGCCTCCCCGAGTGAAGCCTCGTGGCGGAGGGCCGTGCGGGGAGAAGGGGCCCGCGCAGAGCTTGACACGGCCCGCCAAGCCAAACATTCGCGTGCAGGTTTTCATTAGCGCTGCCCCAAGAGGCTTCGCCAGGATTTTCTCTTTGTGCCGCTGGCGGTGGGTGAGCGGGGGAGGGGGGGCTTTACGGCTGAGACAGTGCGCGCGGGAACGCTGCCAGCCCCCCGCATGAGAAAGCCGGCGGTCGGCGCAGAGTGATAAAAGGTGCGCTCGGATTTGGCGACGTTTCAGCAAACTTCAGAGTTCCCAATGCATCTGTTCCACCTCAATCTTAATGATTTTTAAGAGAAAAACGGGATTTATTTCACGGTGTTTTTTTTTGGAATGGCGAGAATTTTTTTCTCTCTCCCCGCATGCAAAGCTCCGCGTGTGATCGTTGTTCGCTTTGGTGGAAAATGTGAACCGCGTCACGGTAAATTACGAGAAAATTGAAATTTCAGAAGTGCTGTGCTTTGTCTGAAGACGTTTAATCATCTTCTTCATCCTTATCAGCCATGATCAATCCATTGCTGGATGAAGCCCTCCTAAAGTAATTTCTGTCCCTCTGAATATGTGTAAAATGCTAAACCTATACCAGCTATAATTATAATTAAAGGAACAAAAATGATATGTTAACATGTGTACTTGAGCTGTTAATTTGATGGTAAATATCCTCAGTATGTATGAATCCAAAAAAACACCTCCAAGTTAATTGCAGAAATATATAAACCTTAACCAAACCTTTACCGAGTTCCCGTGGTGTTACGGTTATCACCCTGGAATACAGAGATGGAATCGGTGTGATTCCATCTTCTAGCGCGGCCATGGAGACAGTGGGGAAATATTCTCAAATCCCCCTCCACCACAAAGCCTCTGTCCATCCGGCACGTGTAGATGGTCACACTGCAGCTAGGGGATGGACGGGTAGCGTGTGGTGGGGTTAAGTGTGTGTTCTTCCGACACGACTGGTCAACACGAAGGCCCAACACCCTCCTGAATTCGCTCTGAGCTGTGCCGCGACGGAGCCGTTGCAGCGCTGCACCTTGACCCAACGCCTCTGGAGATTATTGCGAGCGCCTTAGAGCGACATGGGGGCTCATTCCTCGCTCGGAACGAGCGCTCGTCCAGTGAGGCTGCACTGAGTCACGATTCACCGTCACAAAGACAAAGATCCCCCGTGTAGCCTTAACAGACTGTTGGGGCAAGTACTGTTAGCGAGCACCTATAAAGGCCGGAACGATACACGAGGGAGTGGGTGGCCAGAACCACGCCCGACCGCCTTTGTCTTCCCAGTGGTGATGTTTACACACTGCACCAAGTACTCATTTGAGGCTGAGTCGACCTAGGGGAGGCCAAGGACCGGTTCAGATAATCGTCACTGGTGTTGGCCGTGACCGGGAGTCGAACCCGGGTCGCCAGGTTCGTAGCGCAGCGCGCTAACCGCTACACTACCTCTCCCCAACTGAGCCACGATTCACCGTCACACGCACACACACGTAAAAAAAGAGTGTCGTAATCAAAGAGAAGTTGGAGCATGAATGAACTACAACAGAAAACATTATTTTAAAATATTTAGTTTTGACAATCAAGATGTATAGTACATTTTCTGGGCTGTTAGTACTTAGAAAGCATGTTGCTTTAAACTGCCAGATGTGTGTGCGCGCGTGCTTCGGCAACGCCAGCTGCAACAGGAGGAGCGCACGACGCCTTCCGTGCGAGCAGCACTTCCGGCTCCATTCATCAACCGCTTCCGTCCCACAAACAGCGGCGAGCTCCGCTGGTGCAGAGCGGGGGTTGCCGCTCGCAACGAAGCGCCAAGCCAGCCGTGCCGATCGCCACCAACAAGGGCCACAAAGGCCGCGCAACTCTCAAATCATGGAGTCCCCACCTAACGCGCGACTTGAACAAACGCCACAGCCGCCGCGCGTAGAATTATAACAAGGGAATGCAGAGCCTGGGTCAGTACGACGTACGGATCCCTCGGAAATCTCCCCGGTGCAGAATATTAAAGCAGGCGTGACATTTCCACTATGAAAATTAATTCGTGTCTTTCCATCCATGATTACGCCCAAACGGTTTGTTGAAAATTTCACAAACTGTAATCAGGCAATAGAATACGGCGTTTCGATTGCAACACAAGCAATCGTCATTAGGTAGAAAACAAACCTAGTGAACTTAGAAATACAATGCAACACAACACAGAGAGTGGTAGCCGACTATGCAAGATGCTGACGCACCGGGAAGGCTTTCATCCAACAGTGGATAGAGCACGGATGATGATAATTGTTATATATTCAACAATGCCGCTATGCTATTAGTGATCGTCAGCCACTTGCGTCGTCATTACGGTGGCCTCCTACATGATTACAAAGCAGTGTTGTGCTCGGGAGACTGTTTATGCACCGGTGAGTATATGTTTTATTTTGGTCACGTCCGGGTGTTAATTTACGTTGAGTTTCATTAGTCATACTCGGCTGGTAAGTTTTCTACACTCTCGGCCACACCTTTATGAGCAGACCAAACATGAGCAGCTGCGCGTGTTTCCGCGGCCTTTGTTCATACAAAGTGAACGGTGAAGTTTGGCCATCGTGATGATGATTCGAGACAAACATTAAATAAGTAGCCCAGCACAAACACACACAGACAGCCGCGTGCATGCGTGTTCCTAAACAGTGAACGCGTTATCCCAACGGTGAACTCGTTACCCCACAGTTAACTCGTTATCCCCACAGTTAACTCGTTACCCCAACGGTGAACTCGTTACCCCAACGGTGAACTCGTTATCCCAACAGTGAACTCGTTATCCCAACAGTGAACTCGTTATCCCAACAGTGAACTCGTTACCCCAACGGTGAACTCGTTATCCCAACGGTGAACTCGTTATCCCAACGGTTAACTCGTTATCCCAACAGTTAATTCGTTATCCCAACAGGCAAACCTCCGACACAAACAGACTGAGAAAGCGTGAAAAAAGAATGTGGAACTCCGAAGAACAATGGCGGGGGAGAAACAAAAAATCAAAGCACTTCTCGGTGGGCAGATTTCAAAAGCAAAAGGAATCTCGGGCGTGTCGGCACTGAGGAAAGGGTTTGTAGGAAAGTGTCCCGAGGTCAGCTCGCCATGGCGATGCGAATAAGCTGGTCTCAGCCAGGGGCAGAAGAAATCCTCGGAAGTGCTTGCTTGATCTTTAACAGCACCTATCAGCAGCAGCAGCAGTGAGAACAATCACAACCTGAGATGCGGGTGAACACCTGGGACGTGGCGCCGCATCACGCCAGGCCCAGAGAAGACGGATTCTATTATTTGTGGCAGCATAACGGTGGCATCTGAAGTCTACACCGGGCCAATCGAGTCAAGGTGTCGGCGTTCTTCAAATCATCTCGAGCTCCGCCAGAGCGCTGCGGCAGAGCGGGTGGTGTCTCGCGCGCACGCACGCACTGACGTGTCAGAGTCACCGCTTATTTGCTTTAACTAATGCGGCATAAACAAGTCTTTAAGCACTGAGCTCCTTTTTGCTTTGACAAATGAAAATGAAAGGCAAGCCTCGGCCTGTTTGTGTTTGTTTTTTTTTCTTTCTTCCGAAGGGCGACACGGAGCCCACCCACTTGCCGCTGAAAGGTGTCGGTGAAACGAAAACACGGTTCGCCGAGTGTGCCGGTCACCCTTGGAGGAGCCAACACAGCGAATGCCACACATCGCACATTCCAACCCTCCTCGGTGACAGACAATGAAAGGAACTAAACGTGACAATGTTCACGTTATGCAAACGAAACTGAGATCACGACTTCTTGTCGTGGCATTTTAGTTTCCCTATGAAGATGTGGTTGTTGACTATATTATTTGACGACGCAATAAAAGCACGAATTCTTGTTGGATTGTCCAACAGTGAGCTTATGTACACCACCGGTGCCGGATTATCCGAGTAGCAAAAGTAGCTACATATGCTACGGGCCTTGCACTTTCAAGGGCCCCGCGCTAAATGCGTTCAAGCTATCAACTCCGCAGCAGTCTCGCTGTGTAATGCTTAGCACACTGGACTTGCCAATGCGAGCTGCGTAATGAGTTCCTGTTGGGTTAGATTGTGTTGATATAAATAATTGTTTTAATTATAACCCTCCGCCACCCGACAGAGCCAATCACATCAGGTTGTCACGGGAGGAGTGCATGTGCCAAATGATTTGGTTTCTTGGCAGACGCGGAGAAGTGTTGAGAAGCCACATCTTGACAATTGTTGTCCGACGTTTCGCTGTAGATGACACCCAGCATTAGCAGATGTTCGCAAAATGTCAACTCTTGTTTACTTTTAACGTTCATTCAGGGGTGGTCGGTTCGAGTTCATCTCCCGGTGTGGTGGTGGAAACAACGGAGAAAGTTTTCTCCAATTCCCCCCCCCCCCCAACTGCCTCTGTCCACCCAGCAGTGGAGATGAGTTCACCGCCAGCCTATGGCGTGGTAAAGTGTGGGTGCTCACACCGCTTCCAACACCACGTGGGGAGACGTGCATCCAGCAGCGGAGAGCCCGTGGAAAATCGACGACGGTGATGATGATGAAGAATGTCTCATGCGCACGTGCACGCTCTCCCATAGGTCTCCGTGCAATTCCCCCATTTTGGGAAAAGCAGGAAGCATTTGGCGAGGGTAGCCTCAGGTGGATTCCACCACGGGGCTGTTTATGTCTTTAAGTCGGTGCCGATTCGCCTGGGCGTACGTAACGCACGCACGCACGCGCGCACGCGTACTCTCACCTCGCGTGACCCTTCGCAGGGCCCGCCACTCTTGTTTATACATCACACGCGGCGGGCAGCGAAGCACCCCGCAAAATGAAATCGCACATAGCCCGGCAAAAAAAGCGGACGACTCGCTTCAGTCAATCAATCAGGCGGGCGCAGTGGACGGGCGGAGCCTTTGGCTTGCCGCTGCCTTCGGCTCTTCGTATGGTGCACGGCGCGGGTGTAACGGCGGGTGCCGCTGTCAGCTGTGACGGTTCGCGCAATGGACTTCAACTCCATCTCCGGGCGTGGCAGTTGAAGCAATGGCTGCACGTTGCTTGAATCCCCCCCCCCCCCCCCCACTGCTCTGTCTAATCCAGCAGTGTACACTTAATGGGTGCACCTCGACTACATGGTGTGTGGGGTAACGTGTGCGGTACACCCACCTTGTCCAATCGATCAGGCCAGTTGTGAAAGAGGAGGCCAATATGCCCTTCGGAGGGGGCACTCTCTCTCGCTCTCTCGCGTGAAGCCCCTTCTGCCAACAGTGGTGTGAGTGAGTAATTGCAGGGCTACGCATTTACCTATTAGCGTAGCGACGTATCAAGTAATTGTTTGAAAGAATCCGTGTTTTTTAATTTGTATAAATGTTGTCTTAACAAGGCATCGGGACGAATATACCCTGAAATAAGCATCTGTAGATCATAATGATAATTGGCTATGCCCTGTTAGCTCAGCAGTAGAGTTCTCAGCTCACAAATGGAAGGTTGCGAGTTCAAATACTTATTGGTTGACCCAGCCCATCATCCCTTTCGGGGTCTATACAATACATGCCATAGCAAGGAGGAATCGGCAACGCTGACACTGCAGGGTTGTTGAAGCAAGACGGGCACCAACGTCGCAATGCTCCTTTGAGCAGTACATCGCTTTTTGGGGGGGGGGCTACGGTGGCCTGGCTTTTGGGGGGGCTACGGTGGCCTGGCTTTGTTATCAAATCCGTACGAGCAGCGCCGTCCACCAGCGCGCGTGGACTACCGCAGCAGCATCTCTGCGACGCGGCGTTGCCCTGGGTCTCGTGGAGGTGAGCGCTGGGCCCGTGCGGCACTCCTGCCCAGTTGTGGCTTGGAGGACTTTCAAGAGCTCCCAAGAATGTCTCTTGGGGTTTGATCGCTGTTGGGTTTGTGGGGTCAGGTGTTCCCCTCCAGAGGGCACAACATTTCTCTCAGAACCTAAACAAACACCAAAGCCCCTTTGCCACTCGTGTTGCGTTGTTTGGCTGCACCTGGGTTCTCAAGTCTTGAGCCGGCTCGAGGGAAATTAGTGGAAGGGCTCGCGTTGTCCAAAACAAATTCCCATCGTGTTTCACAGGTTAGCGTGAAGCGTGAACGTTGTGAAGACACCAACGGGTTCGTTTGAATCGAGTCAAAAAACGATGTTGAAACACGTTAAGGAACATGCTTTAAAGTAATGAAAGCCCAAGACAACGAAATAATAAGCTGTAAGAGATTAAACACAATTCACTTGGAGGACACGTGCTCATTATGCGTATAAGGTGTGATAAAGGTTATGGAAGGGAGATGTATAGGAAATATAAGCACATAAACGTTAATATTCAAGACGTTTCATTTGTCAGCAGTTCATAAAATGTCAAGTGATTGCATTTACTGCGTTTCTTGGCAAAGGGTGCGCATTCTCACAACGACCGCGGTTCTGTAACGAACAGAATTGGCTTCCCTTAAACAGGAAATATTTTAGCCTTTTACATCGAGGTAATTCCATTTAATTAGGGGTTGTCATGTTATGTCCAATCACACTCCATGCGGTTCCTAGCGTGTTGGGAGGATTGCGAAATGGCATCTGTAGCCAGTCTGAGCAGGTCCTAGTGACGATGCTAACGTAGCCCTCTGATTAACCGGTGGCACACAAATAAGTGAGTTCTTACTCAAATGGGCATTTAGCAGTGAGGAGGTCTCATCTCCAATTTACAACCCTAATAATCCAGCCGTGGAAATTCCACATTACTATGACGGGACTAAGTGCTTAAGCAGGACAAGCAATGTTTACTTCTCCACAGAGTGGAACTCACTCAATCAGCCCGGGGTGATGAACTCACAACCTTTCGATTCCGAGGAAATCGCTCCAACAGGCAGAGGAAGCCTCCTTCCCGCACCAACCTCGTCCTAAAATGAAAGTGAGGACCTTACCTCTTCTCATGCTGACTTCACGTCTGCTCATAATGGCCCCAAATAATCGCGTTGTAGTTGCGATCGTCTTCAATTGCTTTCAACTGGATTTCACACGTGCAATCCTTGGCGAATGTATATTTCACAATATTTGTGCTGTGCTCTATATTATTTTAAGCAGCTGCAAGGTGCCCCACTTATATAAAACAGCGGGTGGCTCCGGCGCGTCGCGATGTGAACGGTGGCCGTTCCGAGCACGCGGTGCCAGTGTCACGTCCCTGGCTTCCCTCTAGCGGGACGTCTGGGCAACCGCCACGACGATGGGCCAGGTGACCCGCGCAGCTGAACGATGTGTCTGCCGTGGTGCCGTGGTGAGCTCCCTGGACCCTTCAACAGCGCGTGCAACGCAGATCTCTGTGATGCTACATTCACACAGGGCACCGTGAAAAAGTCAACAGTGGCCATCCTATTGGTAGATTCGTCCCTGGCAGAGAAATGTGGATTTCCAACACTACCTTTGGGCTATAAACGATAGATAAGCACCACCTCAATGCCCGCGTACTTGGCGTAACACAGTTTAATGCCGCACTACAATTGACGTGAATAAGCTGCGAGCTTTAACTTACAGACGATAATAAAACCCCCGAAATGCAATGTATGCGTGTTGAACTTCTTTCGCACCGTACGTGGCCATCCGTGCTAATGGGCATGGGAGCTCCGAGCAGGTGAGCAGCGAGGTGCGATGCCCTCATGAGGCGGGGCCACGGCTGTCCCCGCAGTCGCGTCGCTGTCTTCCCGAACCGGCGCGAGCAGGCTCATCGCGAGCACGGCCTCGTGCTGCGCTCGTCAGAGTGCCGCTCTGCACGACGGATCTCTCGGCGCTGAGCAAACACTCGGTTCTACTGCGGCCCTTGTCGAGCCGAGCAGTGCGGCGGAAGAGAGTGCTCCACCCACAGCTGGAACGGTTGTGAGTGCAAACCAGGGTTGGTGGGTTGAATCGAGACCCATCATGCTTCGCGGGTGATAAAGCAAGGCCGTAATTATAATATATATTGGGGGGGACACATGCCAATATTCAAATATGCTAAAAATGTCCCCCCCACTATATTGCTATAAAAATAATAATTGCTATGCTATGTAAATAAATAAAAACTATTTGATAAACCATGGCCACAATATCTGGACTTGTCTTCATATAAATCAATGCATAGATTTCTGTTTATATGATTGTGGTTATGGATGTACTTTATTAATCCCTAATCTCTGCCATTACAAACAATGAAACAAGAAATTGTAAAAAGGTAAAAACAGAGGAATGTAATATAATACACTATTAGACATTATTGTAAAAAAAAAGTCCATCCCATGTGTTAGTGAATTTTTTAATATTTTAGGCAGGAAATGAGTTTTCAAATTTAGATATTTTTCTGGGTTGGGACCCCCAGACACCCTGGAAGATCCCCCCCCCCCCCCCCAATGTTCACTCCATGGCTACGGTGTTCACTCCATGGCTACTGCCCTTCGGAAAACAAAGTTGCTGCCGTGAATCTGGAGTGGAGAGCCGTCAGTTGCATTCGTGTAAAGAACGCTCGTGTTGTGCACAAATGTAGCCACACCTGTGGATAGCGCCCACCACGGATGGCACCCATCCCTGAAAAGCATCCACCCTAGATAGTACGCACGCTCGAACTAGGAACACGTTTCTCGCACGTGCGATGATTTTCCAATCCGTTGTTGTCTCTGCCAAGTGTCGCGTTGGGTCAGCAGCAGCCAGGCTGGCGGCAGATGTATGTGCAACTGATTGAGCCATCAAAGAGTGAGGCCAACATCCTGATTCAAAACACGGTACCTCAACTCTGCACCTTCGCCATGGCAAAGAAAGGGAAAACAAAACCCCGTTTGTTCCGTTCACATGGCCGGTTGTAAGGGGGGGGGGGAGGTTTGTGTTGACCAAAAATACGTTACGTCTATTTGGACGAAGGTACGTCTATTTGGATAGCACTTTGTGAACGTTGACAAATGTGGTAATAGAAATGTTGCAAGTGAATTTTATACACTGCGAGTTTTGATACGTGTTAATAGGGAGGGCGGGTGGTGCGTCTGCCTGCCATCTCATTCAGGGAACCCAGAGCACCTGGACAGTGCCGGATTCAACTAGCGCGGGGCCTGTAGCATATGCTACTCTCGCTACGAGGATAATCCGGCACTGCACCTGGCTCCCTCCCGTGACCTCCTGGTCGCAGCCTTCCACACACTTCGCGTGACGGCCTCAAAGTGCAGCAAGGCCGGCACAAGGGCCATGATGTGACATCAATCACCGGCGTTTACGGCAGTTGTTTTTTAGCTGCTGTATTCACGTGTGTGTCCGCACGTGTCCCTGCGTGCGTGCGTGCATTGTGTGTGTGTGAGAGAGCATGTGTCTCAGTGTTTTTGGTGCATACCTTTCCAGGCCACCTCCACGTAAAGTCTGCAGATGTCACGGCGGGGTCAGAGGTATTGTCGGCGTCCTGTGTGGTGGGGTCGGGAACAGAACGCCGTGTGTTCTCCTGGTCGGTGCGTCTGGTATTTGGAGAGACCGGCAGAAATGCAACTGCGCAAAAAATGTTCGTTTTCTTTCCTAACTTGGCGGCGATTCGTGAAACACACATTTCCTTTCCATGCATTACGTGTTCAGTTTGTCAGTTGTTAAATAAATAGTCGCGAAAATCAAGGAAGTGATTTTCTGCTCAAATTAGTATCACGAAGGCGCCCATCTCCCGGCTGCAGCCCTGCCCCGGTCGTGGAAATTCCACTTTCGGGGGCGAGACTTTGCAGTCGCATTTCCCACAAAGTGGTACTAATTTTATCGGCCTTGGATGGATGATTGACTGAGTCTACGCCCAAGCCAGGTTTTGAACGCCAGCACCTTGTGATTGCAAGCTGCCCGCTGTACCGCTGAGCCACTTGGCATGCCCGATTTTTAGATACCCCAGTGAGTATCATGAACACACATCCAATGGCATTTCGCGCAGCAACAATCACCAATTAAATCCCCGACGTGGAAGCATCTCCCTTGAATGACATAAATAAAGAAGGAATAACTGCTTGAGAATGCAATGTTTTGCCATAAGCGGTGCTTTCGAGACCTCCGCTTTGATGTGAAGTATTTTCCATTATTTAAAAAACAGAATGTTCCTGGAAAGGCAATGCCCATTGTATGGGAAGGGTCTGGCTTCAGCGCACAGCGCTCGGCAGAGACAGGTCTGAGACCGTTTGCGTCTCCCCTACCAGGAGGCTCCTTCACTCACACACTCACTCCCTTGCACACTCACTCACACACTCACTCACGCACTCCCTCGCACACTCACACACTCACTCACACACTCACTCACTTACGCACACACTGACTCACACACTCACTCACACATTCACTCACACACTCACTCACACATTCACTCACACACTCACTCACTAACTCACTCACTGACTCACACACTCCCTCGCACACTCATTCAAACACTCACTCGCACACTCACACACTCACACACACTCACTTACACACTCACACACCCACTCCCTCACACACTCACTCACACACTAATTCACTTACACACTCACTCACACATTCACTTACTCACACACTGACTTACACACTCACTCACACACTCATTCACTTACTCACACACTCGCTCGCACACTCACACATTTACTCACACATTCACTTACACACTCACTCACACACCCACTCACACACTCATTCACTTACTCACACACACATTCACTTACACACTCACTCACACACTCATTCACTTACTCACAAACTCACTCACACATTCATTTACACACCCACTCACACACTAATTCACTTACTTACACACTCATTCACACATTCACTTACTCACACTCACTTACACACTCACACACTCATTCACTTACTCACACACTCACTCGCACACTCACACATGCACTCACACACTCACTCACACATTAATTCACTTACTCACAAACTCACTCACACATTCATTTACACACCCACTCACACACTCACACACTAATTCACTTACTTACACACTCATTCACACATTCACTTACTCACACTCACTTACACACTCACACACTCATTCACTTACTCACACACTCACTCGCACACTCACACATGCACTCACACACTCACTCACACATTAATTCACTTACTCACAAACTCACTCACACATTCATTTACACACCCACTCACACACTCACACACTAATTCACTTACTTACACACTCATTCACACATTCACTTACTCACACTCACTTACACACTCATACACTCATTCACTTACTCACACACTCACTCGCACACTCACACATGCACTCACACACTCACTCATACATTAATTCACTTACTCACACACTCACTCACAGACTCATTCACTTACTCACACTCACTCACATTCACCGACACACACGCTCACTGACACACTGATTCACTTACTCTCACACTCACTCACTAATTAACCTACTCTCACACTCACTCACACATTCACTTGCTCACACACTCACTCACACATTCACCGACACACACGCTCACTGACACACTGAATCACATACTCACACACTCATTCACTTACTCTCACACTCACTCACACATTCACTTACTCACGCACACACTCACACGCTCACCTGCTGCTGCTGCTGCTTCTCGCAGGACATTCCTGGAAGGCATGCCCAGCGCATGCCCCTGACACGCTAATCTGACACCCATTCTCGAACTTTTCTTTACATCGTCTCTTTATTGTGTGTGTGTGTGTGCATTTGCTTTGATGACACACAATAATGCTTTATCCCGTTTTTTTATTAATTTCACATGCTAACATGTTTTATTGTAACGAGTTTAACCGGCTACAAACATAATTAATGGAATATAGGAGGACTTTGGGTAAAATGAAATAAAATTCCGCGTCATATTGTACGCGCTTATTCATTTTGACCGGGGCTGCATTTTTTAAATGTTTCTTCTGCTTAGCTTCATTTCATTCCGAATTCATTTTCTGACCAATAAATTGCAATTTGCAGCGAGGGCTTTAATTTGTTTCACATTTTCCTCTCAGTGTTTGTTATTGGAACCGAACTCTGTTGCCCTCGCGGGAACGCTGCTCACGTGACAATCGTCCGCTTCTCTTCCCGTGAACGTGGGCGCCTGAATCGTGTGACTCGTGGCGATCACCTGCGACGTTGAAGCTGCGATAGAAACCGAGATTCGAGTCCAATCTACCGGTGACATCTACAGCTGCGGTGAGTAGACGCAGGTGACGCAATCACCAACACAGTTTCAATTTCTGTTCTTTTTTGCTCTTTGTGTGTGTGTTCAAGGAAAAACAGATGTTTTCAGGGCAGAATGAGATTTTTCCCCTAAAAATACGAACAAACATAAACAAATAATATTCAGGTTTTTTTTTACCCTCCCTACTTAACGGTCTTCAAATGATGAATGGAAGCTTGTTTGGGTCTGCGCTGCATACAGGAGGCCTCAGTGGCTCGGTGAAATTGCTGTTTGCTTTTCACGAATCTGTTCTGAGCTAAGCAAGTGTGGAATACTGAGCATGTCCCACGCGGTGAATACATTCCACAGTTTTACCAATGTTATAAATGAAAGTGTTTTCATTGCTTTAACATCTGTCAGTCACTATCTCCCTCCGGATTTCAGTCACATTCGAATGCAAATCAAGTTTTAGATGGCTTCATATTGGGAGGCACAGTGCCTCTCAGGAAGACGAAGCTGTGTTCGATTCCCGACTGGGGTGTTATCAACAACAACAATAACACGTCCTACTGGCGAGGAAGGAGTCAGTCCAAAAGACGACCTCTGTTGACTTCCCCACAAAGTGCTACTCACTTTATCGACCCCAGAGAGATGATGTGCCGACTCAGCCAACAAACCAGGATTTGAAAGTATAACATTTCGACTACAGCAAATAGGTAGGCCAAAAATATAGACGTGGATGGGTGACATCATGGGAGAGCCCAAATAGCTGTGGAGACATCAAGAGAAGATCATGAACGTAGGAAATACGGCACCTGGTGATGATGATGATGACACAACAATTTTTTTTCATCACGTGGGTTTCGTTGGCCGTCTCCGCCCGAAAGACGTTTCCAGTCTAACCCCCAAGAATGGCGCCGCCGAGTTGTTGCTGGCGCACGCGCAGCTGGGCCGAGACTCGCGGCAGGAAACAATGCTTGAAAGGGCCTCGCTTGGAAGCTCATTAAGGGGCGGCTGCTGTTGCTGCTGCTGCTGCTGCTCACATTTGCACCTGCCGAGGCCAGAACATTGCCAGCGCTTTGCCTCATAGCCCGGCAGTGAGGCGGACGCGTGCCAACAAGAATCAGAACGCCGCGTGTGAGGAAACTATTACGGTCATTTTAGTGCTGGGGCGCCTTCAGCTTGATTCTCAATTTAATTGAACCGTGCTTATATACACACACACACATATATAACAACCCTCAATAAAATGGACACCTGTGTACGCGCACATATTGAATTATTTTCAGCCCTGCCTGTAGTTCTGATGATTTAATTCTGGTAAACAACTTTACGTCGAATGCAAATAAGCCTCCGGGTGTATTTCAATTACACTTTGTGACAGTGTGTCGGGTTCGCTCGAGCGTTGCACGTGCCACACAGCGATTCTGTTACGAGTTGTGATACTTTATATGGTTTATACTATACTTCAATTATACATATGGCACAATATGAATGTTAATGACTAAATTAAGGTAAGTCAACGGTGGTTGTTCTATGGATAGGCGCGTCCCCGTCATAGGAATGTGGAATTTTCGCCACTGACTCAGGACTGTAAACAGGACATTAACACTGCCTCGATGCTCTTTTGAGTAGGAAATAATTTTAACTTTTTTTAATTTAGTCAGCATTACACAACAGGTCCTACCTATGCTACCCATTCCCGGATGCTGTCATTCCAATACAAACAACTCAAAGCGTGCGGCAATAGCACTTTGGCCTGAAAAAAGGTGACGTTTCGGGCAAGGCCCTTCTTCATTGCTAACGGAATCCATTAGTACTCTTACTCTTAGGTTTTTTCGGTAAAGTCACGTAGGTAAAAAATAAAAGTAATAATAGAAATAAAATAAAATAATAAATCACGACGTTTCGGAGGCAACACAAGTCTCTGTCATCAGGTGGGACCGTCACAGCTAGATTTACTGTATCAAGTGAGGCAAAAAATTCCAAGATACAAGTTCCTAAATACAAAATAAGGGTGGGAGGAGGGGGGGAGGAGCTTATCTGAGTGTGGTAGCCAATGAATGGAACGTATTGGGGGGGGGGGCGGGGCTAAAGAGAACAACAGGTGCACGTGCTAAAGGTGCACATGCTAGAAGAGAACGACACTGCGCATGTTGTTTAACCCAGTGTTGGTGACAACCCAAATACAAAAAAGAAGAGTACTGTTAAACGCTGGGGATGTTAACACTCGGTGAAGTAGAATAGTACCTGTCAAATAAGATGGTCCAAAATGTGCAGTTAAATATGTTTTGCATGGTTAATAACATCTTTCCAATGATTACTCAGTTTGTACCCATCATCACGGTTGAAATTATGTCTGTGTTTGTATATCTGGATGGCGTCGTGTACAAACATTTGATGGTAGCCAGAGGGTTTGCAGAGCACCTTGGTCTCGGAAACAAACAATATTATGAGAGCCCACAGCGCTGTAGCAATGATCAGCAACTGCGGAACACTCAATTTTGCCGTGTTTCAGATCTGACTTGTGCTCGCGGACACGATCAGAGGCATGACGTTTCGTTTCCCCAATGTAACAATCACCACAGCTGCAACTCAGTTTATAGACTCCAGGGTATTGCAAGTCAGGGATGACATCCTTCACAGATGGAATTAGATCACGGATTTTATGTATTGTACTGAATCGGACTTGGATCTTATGTTTGTTTAGAATTTTGGAGATCTTTTTGGTCACGCCTGCTATGTATGGCAAAGTGATAGTTTTGATCGGAGTTTCAAGTGGCTGTTTCTGTATGGTGGGAGAAACAGCTTGGCGGACGGTGCGGTCAGAGTATCCGTTCATCCTGTACATGTCTTAATTCACTGGCCAGGTGGTGTTGGTCAGAAATGCCATGAGCTCTGTGGTATAGCGTTTTGATGAAAGAATTATTTTGAGATGGGTGGTGGTGGGAATCAGGTTTCAAGTAGGAATCTGTGTGGGTAGCTTTCCTGTAGACAGAATGTCCCAAGGATCTGTCAGGTCTCCTCTCAAACAGAATATCTAAGAATGGTAGTTTGCCATCTTTCTCCACTTCCATGGTGAATCTGATGGATGGGTGTCTGGAATTGATGTGGTCCAAGAAGTGGTTCAATGCTGGGACGCCATGTGGCCAAATGACGAAAGTGTCATCCACATACCTATTCCACAGGGAAGGACGCAAGGTGGATGTCTGGATGGTGTCTGATTCAAACTTTTCCATGAACATATTGGCTATCACTGGTGACAAGGGTGAGCCCATAGGGGTACCCTCATTCTGTTTGTAGAAGGTGCCATTCCAGGTAAAATAAGTGTTGGTGAGGCAATGCCTAACCAGCGCAGGTACATCCGAATTCAATCCATGTTGGACCAAGTCCTCAATTATTGTTAGGGTGTCAGGCACTGGGACTTTGGTAAACAGAGATACTACATCAAAGCTGACGAGGATATCATCAGGAGATAGTACCATGTCCTTGGCCATAGAGACCAATTGGGTTGAGTTGAGTACTGCCGAAGAGGTCTTGCCTGTGAAGGGAAGCAGAGTATCTGATAGAAAACGGGCTAGTTTGTAGGTAGGGGAGTTGATCGTCGACACGATGGGTCGTAGCGGGGTGCCTTCTTTATGGATCTTGGGAAGACCATAGAGTCTGGGAGGTCTTGCCGCCGAGGGTTTTAGAGAGGGACGTTTGGTTGGTTCGATTAGGGACGTCGAACTCATGATGATCTTGTTATTTTTTGTCGTTAGGCTGTTAGTAGGATCGCTTTTAATTTTGGAGTAACTCCCATCATTAAGTAGGTCCAGGATTTTGTTGTTGTATGATTCTTTAGCCATGATGACCGTGGCATTGCCCTTGTCTGCGGAGAGGATGACTATATCATCTCTCTTTTTTAGGTTCGCGAGTTCAGAGCGTTCGTTTTTGCTAATGTTGCTAGTGGGTTTCTTAGCATTCTTAAGAATAGTGGCTATTTCAGCTCTTGCTACATCCGCATGGATGTGTCCTATGCCTCTGAGGGCTACATCAAACTGAGAAATCACATCCTCTACTAGTATATATTTAGGGGTAACAGCGAAATTTAGTCCTTTGGCCAGTACCATTTTCAGATTGTCAGAAATTGGGATGTTACTCTGATTAATAACGTTCTTGTTGACATCCAGCTTTGTGATGTGTGGCTCTGGTTTCTTCTTAGATAGGAGGTTGAATTTAGAAATCAGGTTGGCTTTGCATTTGGCTGACAGTGAGTCAGCAGAAGCAGAAGTCATGCTGTCAACGTGGTTCCAATCAGAATGGGACATTTTTTGTCTTAACATTAAATGTGTTTGTAAGAGAGTCTTGTCTAAATTATCGAGTTCAAATCGGAGAAACCTTATTCTCTCCGAGATTAGTGATAGGCTAGCTTTAAATAAAATCTGTTTAGAGTTCGGTGAGGACACAGCAGCAGATGTGAGTGTGAAAGCGATGGGTATTACCTTGTTATCGCGGCATCTCTTGAATCCATTCGATCACGCGGCGCCACAGGCCCATTGCACGGAGCCCCCTGCACGTCACGTCCGGTACACAATGCGGGCAGCAGACTGCGCGCAAGCCGTGGAAGAGAAACTCAATTTGGGAGGAGAAACCAAAAGAGTGGGATAGAGGTGTGGCGCGTTCGACACGGGGTGCGTGACCAGTGCTGGATTATCGTAGTAACAAAAGTAGCTACTATATATGTAGCTACGGGCCCCGCACTTTCAAGGGCCTCGCGCTAAAAGCTTTCAATCTATCAATTCCGCTTCAGTGATTCTGCACTTGCTCTATTACTATTGTACTATACCGCCTTCAACTTTTATGAATGACTGGGTGGTTAAGGTTCGCGATTTGTCGTATTATCTGGCTGTATATCCAATGCAAAAATACAATTACTTTACTATGCAAGTAAAAAATGTGTGTGTTTTAATATTTACGTGTTTTTGGTTTTAATTTAGGGCCCCTTTATAACATATGTTACAGACCCCGCACTAGCTTCATCCGGCACTGGGTGTGACAGCTTTTCCTTCCCCCCGCACCTCTGATTAGCACGGTTGGCTATGTACGGTGCGAAATAAGTTCAACGTAACAGACACCTCGGCCAAAGTAAACACGGCCGCTTTGGGAAGCGGGCGGCGGTGGTGGATTGTTGTTATTGTTGTTGTTTGCGTGCGACGTCTCTGCGGATGTCTCCTCGTGCAGCTGAGCTCACTGATTGGCTCGCTCGTGTGCAGGTGCGGTGCCAGGCCGACACTTTGGGCATCGATGCTGGAAAGGGAATTGTGCCACAAATGCCGAGGGAGAGATGTTGGCGTCATTACGTTGTTGTTTTCTGGCTGGTTTGTTGCGTGGTGGAGTTTTGGACTGTGAGAAAGGTTTTCCCCCCAATGGGATTTCAGAGTATTTATTTTCGTACGTGGAAAATTGGAAAGCGGTGTTTACCGTTTTTGTTATGCTGATAAAATATAAATATTGACAGTGTGGTCTTTTTCCTGAAAATTATTCATCTTGAAAATATGTAACTGGATTGTATCACTCCTTTAACATTTACGTGTGTGCTTTATTTTCCATCTGAATTCAAAGCATAAATGTTTGTTTTGTTTAAATCATCAAAGTAGTATAGTAATAATTTATAGCGCTTTGTCAATACACGGATGTAGTAGTGTGTTTGATTTGATTACACGTCCTGACCCTTGCAATAGACACGTGCAGTCTCAGTGGCTTCTCACCCGACCAGATTAACAAAGTCATCATCGGTGTCATGGAGAATATAAGCGCCACACAAATGACGTCTACAATACACCTCCTCCACGTGTTTCTCCCTCCACCTAAAAATGACTTGTATTTTTATACATCCCATGAGCCAAGCCTGACTGCTGATGGGACACCAAATGTCAAAATCCCATCAGCAACACGGCCCTGTGCGATTGATTAATTGCAGCTGCATTGGTTCAACACAAGCAGCACTCCGGATGGGTTTTCTGATTCAGTGTCTCATCAGCAGAGCATGAAGTATGGGTCAATCTCCGTGGGCTGACATGGCATGGGGAGTCCTTCATCCAGAAGTGGATTGGCAAAGGAGTGTAAATGATCATGAAAATTATTAATATTATGTGAATCACAACATCTTTGAGACCGTTTATGTTTGCGAGTGCAAGCTCTGTGATTGGTGGAGCTGGACGCGTGCGCATCAACGGTCTGAGTTTGAGGTTGGTACCGGCCGCCAGATGCTTCCTGACTCAATAGGACGGATGCCAAAATGCATCTCTCTCTCTTCAAGAAGCTGATAGATTGCGTTCTGTTCTCCTGTCGGGTCTGTAGAACTGATTATAACACCACCTCTGCCCAGATTGCCTCACGGCGTCTGACAGAGCTTGGAAAAGATTTGAGCACAATCCTCCTTCACGTGCCCGTCCCTCCACGTAATACAACTAAAGTATTTTTTAAACATCCCATCAGCCGCGAGGCCTCCCGGGAGGGCATACATTCAACAGTATTGGTTCAACCACGAGTACAATTCTGGAATGGTTACGACATGCAGTGTCTCATCAACAGTCAGGCTTACTTGAACCAATGCTGGCGAACTGCCAGATGATTCCAGGTAAGAGAGATATGGTCCTCCCCATAGCTTTGTCTTGATTGCAGTAGATCCTTCCTGCACCTTCGCCTTGACTCCGCAGGCACGTACAGCTGTCCGGTGTGAGACCTGAACTTCATTGCCGTCATGTTTACCTACGTCAACAAATCTGATTTGAATTAATGTGTTACATTATTGGGGATGGTATGCAGTGCTTCTGTGTGTGGATACTTCAGACCCAGCACACGACTTGCGAATGCTTAGAGTGACGACGTAGAGAACACACGCAGGGTAACGGCACCGTTCAAACCGTTAAGAAAAGGAAGGGTGCTTGGGCAGGACGCGACACGGCGAGAGGGGGGGAGGCGATGAGCGATGGCCGAGCATTGGAACGCGTCTGGAAGGCCGTCCACGGTGGCGAGGCGGTAACTCCCTCGCCTGCTATACAGGAGGTCGTGGGTTCGATCCCTGACCTTTATGCCTGTATTTTTGAGTTTGCGTGTCTCTCCCCCCGTGGTCGCGTTGATATTTTCTGGGCCCTCTGGTTTTTCCCTCCACATTTAGAACACGCGTTTAGAGTATTTGGCTGCTATAAATTTGCACGTGATAATCCGCTTTATTGGGGTATCATTTGTGGCCGGTCGCTTTTGAAAAATAGCTATATAACTCAGTGGGCCTTACCTAGTAAAATAAACAAAAGAGTTGAGTCGAGTTTTGTAAGATGGAGCGATGGAATCTGTCTATGCGCAGGTGCTGGACGGATCGTTGCTTCGCAGGATCGTGAGAAGGGATAGTGGCTTTCGGAAGGTCTGCAGCGTTGACTCGTGGTGTGTGTGAAGCCCTTCCTTTGACTCAGCATCGTGCGTAGCATGCGAGCCATTCCCAAGGTTCGTGCAGTCTTCAGAATCATTCGTATTGATGTTACCACGTGTTGAAGTGCAGTTCTAAAACTACAGATGCTGGCAGCCTCTAATTAGAATAACGGGTAAGCTTCCACACAGTAATTTAAAAATATCATATGAGATGAGAATTGTTTTTAGAAAAAAAATATTGAATAACCCAACGCATGAACATAGTGTTATGGAATGTCATGCTGCTGACAGATCAAATCAACTGAGCTGATATCGTTACCATCTGCAGCATCCGTTACCTGAAGACAAGCGTTTGAAAAGTTAAATTCTCAACATGACATTAATAGAGACCTGCAGTGCCTGGAGAATCGATTTTCTATCACCCTATGCTGCTGCTGGTGTGATGCTCAGCATACGAGACTTGCAATACACAGAGAAAAAAATAATACAATTATGAATTATTATAAATAATGAGTATAATTAATTATAATATTTATTATTATTATTTACAGCCCTTTGTCAATCCACTGATGGTTGAGAAGTTCAGCCGTCACCCTTCCAACAATGGAGACGTTTCTTCAATCAGACCGCCTGTGTCCACACAGTGGCAGTGTGAGTGGGTTCACCACATGAATAGGTCACCACGTGTCACCACGTGTGGTGGGGCAAAGTGTGGGTACACCCACCTCTTCCAAGACGTCTGGTCAGCGTGGATGAGTAGATAAAATACTATCTAGAATTTCCTTTAGTGGAGCCCCTTCCGCCAGCAGTGGCGTGAGCAATTGCAGGGCTGCGCCCTTGCCTTTTAAAAAGCGAGTACTTGAGTGCTGGCAATGCATGCATTTGAGTAACATGCAGATTGCTTAAGTATATTACACAATTGTAAAATTTCATTATGGCATGTATTAATAACAAACGTGCCTTTCATTGTCTTTTGACATGCAGACTCACGTCGAGAAGCCGTTAAATATTAACAATTATTTTTTGGACTGAGCTTCAACAGACAGAATCTCATATGTAACTCGGGACATTAACATATCAGCGGAGCACAATAGCCTTAGAGTCATTATTTTTTATCTCGCAGTTATTAATGAAAGTATTTAATTTAAAGTAGTCATTAAACATTTATACTTGAAAGAGTGGACCAAGAATCACAAAAGGCACTTTAGAAAGGGGTCACGGAAACAGGAAGTACATAAAATTTGGCAGAAAGGCAAACGTCATTTTGTATTTAGTTAAGAAGTCAATGTCAGTGTCATTTCCTGCTCAAATGACCATTGAAGCATTGGTGTTGATGTTCTGTTTACAACTTTGAGCCAGTGGTGTAAATTCCACATTCCTATGACAGGGGTGAGTCTATCCATAGGCCAACCAATGTTGACTTGCCCACGACAAAGTACTGCTCATGTCATCAACCCAAGAGGAATTCTAGGCGAAGTCAACTTTCCAACCACGACTCTCAACATTCCGCTTGCTGGCTCTGCCACTTAGCCACCTGGCACGAATGATTTACACAACAGGTAAATCAATCATGCCTACTACCCACCCCAATCACCAACAGCAGCCAATGCGACATCAGTTCCTGATTTCATGTCTCGGCTGATGTGTCCGTGTATCTTGCTTAACATCAGAAGTGGCTCCTGCCAAGAGGGCATCGCGTGCGTGTTTTTGGTCCAGGAATGTTCGGCACCGGCCTCTTTGCGAGACAATGTTGTATTGTACCGACGCACCCGCTCAGATGCTTGCGAGGGGCATCATCATCATCATCAGCTGCACATTATGTCTGAAACGTGGTATCGGCATTGTAGCGGTTTAATGTTACTCACCGGCTTGGCTTTCCCTAATTGGCGCTTCGTGCTGCGGAGGATTTCATGACTTGCACCTGCGCGAGCGCAAAGCTGGCACCTAAGGGCGCGCGCGCCTCCTGCAGAGCGACTCAACGTGGCAGCCGCCCTCCCATTGTCTCTCTTGCCGTGCTCCTACTACGACGACTCCGCGTGTTTAACCAGCAAAGTCTCGCCGAGTCTCGAGACTCCGGAGGGTCCTGCCAAGTTTTCGCAGAGGCGGGTGCCGCTTGTTGTGTGTATTCCAATGAAGCATATCACAAGTGTACACATTGTACATATTCGGAGTGACTCCACTGATGAGACACTGAACGTCGAAACTGACGCAGATTGTTCTTGTGTTGAACCGATACTGCTGCAATCGTGCACTCCAACAAGGCTGAGTAGCTGATAGAATGTGTCAAAAAATGTGTGTTGTGCGGATAGACAAATATGGTAAGGAGGTGTATTGTCTGCTTAGTTACTTTGCACTGAGTGAGATCACCGTGACATCAGTGTACAAGCGAAGCACACAGAACGAGGGTTGCCACCTGTGCAAGATTTGACACAGTATCAGCATCTGTGTCCAGGCGGCAGGAATTGTCATGTACCGCTACTACGTTGAACTTCATCATGAAACTGAACAGTGTCGCTCATAGACCGAGGCTGAGTGAGAACTACATCCGGGTTTGTTGTGTGGTAGAAAGGGTGGCGACCCGGGGTAGGCCCCCGTGACCCGCCTTGCCTGTGGGGTGAGACCCACAGGCCGACGCCGCGTGTCAGTAAATGAGCGTCCCATTGCATCGGCACCCCATCTGGAGGCACCCGTAACCCCGGCCACTGCCCTTAGTGCTCTCGGTTGATGTCGGAGAAGAGACAACCTCACGATGTATACACACTCACCAAACTTAATAACCAGGCTACATTATAGATTGCCACTACACTTACTCCAATTAAGAACCATGCTACAGTCTACATTAGTGTTTTTTTTGTTTAAAAAATAGAATTTTTATTATATTTTTATAATTTGTATTTTAATTAACTTGATTTTTTATTATTATTTTTCTATCTACGTGACTTTACCGAAAGAACCAAAAAATATGAATTCCTGCAGTCACAAAAGTTTTAAGTAAAAAAAATCGAACGTTTGTTTTCGTTTTGGGGGGGGGGGGGGGGGGTTCTCAGAGACACAATAACTTCCACGTGACAGGTTTGACAACCAGTACAGGATAGGGCATGAGAAATACGGTGTTAATCTTCATGTTTGTAAATGTTATCACATCATTACCCTTCACTTCTCTGAGCAATTTTAAGGTCACACGATTATTGTTTTGGCTAACCATCGAAGAAAGACGGCCACTGCATCGTGCGCTTTCAGATGGGCTCCTGCAGTAGTCTGGAACGGTCTTCCTTCTGATATTAGGAAGCCACTGGAGCTATGCACGTTTAAATCATCTAGATTGAAAACTAATTTCTTTAGAACTACTTTTTGAGGTTTAGTTTGCCGTCCTTCCCCCGCACCTCGGCTGAGCACGGTTGGCTTCGTACAGTGCGAAAGAAGTTCAACATACATCGTAGAATTGCAAAATCGTGCAGAGACCTATGATTGTCCTGTGTTTTGTATTTTCTGAATCCATCAAGAACTTACGAGTAAACAAATCCCTACGATGTAACGACGAAAAATGGTCAAAGCGATCCAGAGCCACCGAATGGGGGGGGGGGGGGCACGCAATACACAGATAAACGCTGCAACGAAAAAAGTAGGAAAACTTTTTTTCATGACATACGGAAATGTTGCCATGATAATTGAAATGAGCCACGTGAGCTCTGTATTTCTGTAATACTCCTGAAACCCCAATGGCAGTCCGAGCACATTCCCTTCTGGTTCCGTGGCCACGTTCGTAAACGTGGCAAAAACGGTCTTGGGTTGTGGCTTAGAGACAAATGTTGCGTTTAGCAATCCTTAAATCTGACTGCGAACACTGAGGGTGAATGCACAGATGGGTTTAGCACTTTGTGTGTGGGGTAGAAACGTGTACCGGGCCCCCATGTCACAGCCTCGGGTGCTTCGGGCAATCGGAGGCGTTTGCTTTGAGCCGCTTCACAGCTTCGCAGGGCCAAGCGATCGTATTACATTGACGGTTACATTGATGATTACAACGCACGAATTCGAGTCCAAACTAGCTCGTTCTAAGAAGTAAGTACTGTATTGACGTAACAGAAACAAATACGTCCTCTGTAAACGTGCAACGTTCGGCCAATAGATTTCTAACCGTGCGTGCCAACGTTGGCCCAGCGTCGATTCTACGTTGTTGTTGTGTTACAGGTGGCAGAAATTGTCAGAATACATTGTCGATATTAAATATCGTGCTGGGAGAGTCTTGAATGGGAAGAGGAAATAAATCTGGCATTTGTCTCTTACTGTATTCATTTATATTCTTGGTTCTTTCGGTAAAGTCACGTAGAAGGGAAATCGAAAAATGTATTCATATATTTAATATATTTTGTATGATTGTTCATGAATTAATAATTGTTCATAAAATGGCTATGCCATGGTCTATGTGTTTGTACCAAGCTGAATACGGGTTAATGACGTGTTGAGCACCGCGTAGCCACCAATGACAACCTGCGTGTGCATGATGGTCACCCATCAAACTACTACACAGGCTTCACTTCCGACATATGACCAATTTCATGAAAAGTCATTTATAACCTGTCCTTTTCTACTCATCTTAGTTTCATATACTTGTAAAAGGCTACTTGTTGTGCCAAAAACATCATACTGAAGCGTAACCCCTCGAAAAATAATGTGTTTTTGGATATGCAATGCATACATACACGCACATATTGAGAGTGAATGTTGCTGGGATATATATTACACGGTAGTTATGGTTTGATTTCTGTTGGCCTTGGTAGTAGCCAATTAGAGCAGTGGCTTGCATAACAAAATCAAGTTCATATTTGGAATACTCTTAACTGTATAATGAGAGCAGCCAACAACTCTACAATGAAACACACAGCACCGCAAAGGTGCTAATTTTATGCGTTTCATTTTAAAACAAATGTAACTTGCGATTTTTTTTTAATTGTAAAAATGTAAGAAACGAGTGTAGACCTGCCCCACATGCCGGTTTCTGGTTCTGCTGGCCCAGTTGCAGCAGCAGCAGCAGCGGCGGCTCTGCGACGCTGCTGCAGCAGAGCCACCGCGCTGCGGCCCCACACTCGCAGCGCTGGAGCCGCTCCAGCGCTGCGACCGATCCTGCAAAAGGCGAAGGCGCAGCCCTGCAACTGCTCACTCGCGCCACTGCTGGCGGACGGGGGGCCTACACTCGAGCCAACTCCAGGTTGGTGTTCGGTCCACTCTTCGACGTTGACCGCACGCGTTGGAACATGTGGGGGCACACCCGCAACTTCACCCCACCAGACGCGAGATCGACGAACCTCGGCGGAGATTCCAGAAACTTGCCCCGTTGTTTCGGCTGCCACATCGGGAGATTGAATCGAGCCGACGACTTCTGGAGTTCGATTGCGGTGCGCTACCCACTGCACCGCTGCGGCAGCTCACTGGACTCGCCTTAACTTGAGTGAAATTGACAGGTACGGCTAACATCGGTGGCGAGTGATATCCGAACAAGTCCTGGGTGTGCTCTTCACCAACACACGCTGGCCAGCGTGGTGAAGTATGGTCAAACATCCACCGTGATAGAAAGGCATGGGGGAGGCCTTCATACAGAAGCAGATTTATAAACGACTGTGTATTTTTCTTATGTTTGGGATTAAACATGTATTACCAGCACATATACAATGTATCATCACCGCCGATACAATGTATGTCAACCAATTCCCTTCCAAAACAAACTGGCTCACAAATGTGCGCTGTGGAGCACGAAACCACACAAACACCAACCAAAAAAAACCCAACCGGTTGCGTGAATTTTCCGAGCGAAACGAGATCAGCCAAACGAGAGTAACCTGGAAATGAAGACGACATTCCGCGGGATAATTGTGCAGCATTTTACACCGACGAATGCCTCTGCCATCGAGTCATTATTTAATCCTCGTTGCTTCGTGATTTAAAAATCGAAATGTCATTAAACTGTGTAGTCCAGCATCAATCAAACGCAAGATGTCTCGAATTGCAAATTATTTCATAGGTCACATTTTTCCCCCCCAACAAGCCCCGACTTGTATTTATTCTGCAGTTGATTTATATTGTGATTTAAATGCCACAGCTATTTGGTTTGTTTGTAAATCTGCAAGCGCTGCATGCTAAATTCAAGAGAGTGTAGTTCACCGGCACGACGCGGTCCGCGTTAAACAAACGTTTAACGCCAAACACAATGAGTCCAGTGTCCGAACCATTTGGGCAGCAGGGTGGTAGCGCAGTAGTAACACGCATGGCTCTGCCTGGGTTCGATTCCCGACTCGGGCCCCTCTCTGTGCAGTTTGTGTGTTCTCTCTTTCCTCCTGTTCTGCATGGGTTTCCTCCGGGTCCTCCGGTTTCCTCCCTTAGCTAAAAGAAAACATACAATGTAACTGCTATTGGCCAAAACGTCTCAATGCTGATAAATCACCTGCAAATTACTCAACTGGGATTACACACACAGCAGCAACATCGCCCTCCGACTGAACAAGAGTCTTGAGACTCAGTGGAGGCTTTCCTGGGTAAACACGCGTAATCATAATAATTACACCACGAAAATAGTATCAAGCTGATAAACGAATTTGGTGAAAGCCAAACCACATCCGTTGTCGATGCGCGGAGGTTGCAATCCACGTTGGCCCGCAACTGGCGCCTGTGCCACGTGTCACTGCATCGCCTCCACTTGCTAAATTACCAGGATCCCTCAAACCCCGAACTTTCATCAAATACCTGTTTGCCAAATTCCGTGTTGCCATATTATATACATATTATATAAACACTGCAACGTTTGGCACGAGTGCTCCATGCGTAATTCCATAAATATGCTCGTGCATGGCGATGACTGTATAAACAATTCCGATGTGTAATTCATACAAACAGGGCTGTGTTGCATCCTACGTAGTTTTACAGAGTGACACTACAATTCCACTTTGTGTATGAGAACTTTTTTTTATTAAATCGGTTTTTTTTCTTTATGCGAAGTGGTCAACACTTTTTGAGAAGGTAACATTTAAACTAGCCAGGTGGCTCAGCGGTACAGCGAGCGGTTCCCCGAACGGTCAATACAACGAGGGGGGAGGGGGCTCATGGTACTGCGCTCATGTAACCGGCTCGCCGGTGCGGTGCTGGAAAACGACTGTGGGGTGTAGTCGGCGCATGTCCTCGTCAGTGCAATAATCACCCTGCCAGTGCCGGACAATCCTAGTGGCAAAAGTAGCTACATATGCTACGGGCCCCGCACTTTCAAGGGCCCCGTGCTAAATGCTTTCAAGTTATCAACTACGGTTCAGTGATTCTGCACTTGCTCTATTACTATAGTACTATACTGCCTTCAACTTTTACGAACGACTGGCTGTTTAAGGTTAGCGATTTGTCGTATTATCTAGCTGTATAGCAAATTAAAAAAATAAAATTTGTGTGTTTTAATATTTGCGTGTTTTTTTTATTTAGGGCTCCTTTATAACATACTAGCGGGAAGTACTCGGCGTTGCCCGGGCGAAAAAGACACACACACATCGACTTGATGATCGCTGCAAAGTATGATCTGTGTTTTGATTTAGTGTCCTGATCTTAAAGGTGCATTGAAAAATGTTGATACTCCGACTGATGCTCCTGCTGTTGTGGAGTGACTCATGCAGCCAGCTATGGCTGCAGAGTTTGGTAATACATGTTGTTCACGTGGTTTATTGTGAAAATTCGGTCATAGTTCCTATGATCACTGTTTCATTGCTTTTATGGCTTTATTTTGGTGATTTTTGAAAAGTTTTTCGGATTGGCCATGTTTGTTTGTTGTAGTACAGAGTTAGACTGATGGCCTTAACCTAAGTTGTCTTGTGGTTGTTGTTGTTTGACTTGCATCCCACTGGGATTTTTGCACACAGTGTTGGTGTACGGTGCTTTTTCTGCAATATTTTGCTATCTTTTCTTGGATTTTCTGTTTGCACATAGTCACTTTAAGATGTTTTCTTGTTCATGTTTTTGTTTTTTTGTTTGTTGCGGTTGCACCTGATTCAAGAGCCGAATTGCTCACAGGGCTATACCTAATAAATTAAACTTGAAAACTTGAAACTTGACTTAGACACACACACAGACATCGACCCACACACACTTCGACCTACACGCACACACATATGGACTCAAACACACACATGGACTCACACACACATCGACTTACACAGCAATACCCGATGATGCCACAGCTAGAGCCATTTTCTCCCTCTGGCGAACCTTAGCGAGGAGCAGGTTCAGAACAAAGATCTTCCCAGTACCAGAAGGTGCATCAAGGGAAAACATGCCTCCATTTTTAGTCTCAATGACTTCCAAAATTTTCGTGTAGGCTTCTCTTTGTGCATCCATCAGCTTTGTTTCATTTTCCTCAATAAGTTTAAGAAGCTGTAAAACATCATAGGATATTTCACGTAGGATCTCTTGGGCAAGGGCATGCAGGTTGTCCCTGTAGGGTGTTGGTAGTCCCATAGACGTGAGGTCTTTTCCACCAATAGAGTGTAGTTTGTCCTGAAGGAGGATGAGGGCCTGGTTGAAGATGACATAAGAAAAGTTGACGTCGAGGTTAAGATTTTCTCGATTAGCTCTGTGGAGGATGTCCCGACTTATGCCCTCTTTGTATTTTTGCCAGAGTCCCATGGGGTGAGATGGGCTGCAAACTTGAAGATGTATGCAGAAGAGCAATCTCAGTTGAGAAGGGGGACTAACAGACGCTTCTGTCATAGCGTAATCAAGATGCTGACCATCGTCAAGAATTCCACGAAGATTGCAAGCTCCCCTGTATGTTTGACAGACAATTCATTGCACTGTTTTGAGGTCTTGGAAAGATTTGGACCCTTTGACAACATGGAGAAGCATTCGGAGAAAATAGCACTCCTGATTGTTGGGATGAACTGTATAGACTCTTCGTAAGGCATCAGATTGACCATCAGCAGCACGTCGCTTCCATTTTTTTTTAGCAGTCCATGTATAGTAGGAGGGAACTTGGTACAGCAGGTTGGCAGCAAATGGGTCACTTTGGCACACACCAAAGAACGCCATCAGGGTAGTATGTAGGGGAGCCAGGGCTTGTTGTTGGGCATTTCCTTCGGTGAAGTAGATGCGTTGACCTTTTTCGAGGTGAACTGCCAAATGGACGACTGTGGGGGAACGCTCATAGATGGGGAAGGCAAGATTTTTCCAAATGGGCACATTGCTGCAGATGTATCTTCCTTGGACAAAATGTTTAACCTCATTTACACTTTGCCCCTCTGTTTTGTAAGGCAAAGACAGTCATGTCAGAGCATTTGATGATGTATTAGCAAACATATGTGATGGCTTTCATAGAATTGCAGAATTCCACAATATAGTGGGCCTCGAAGATCTTGCACAGAAGAGGACAGTAGCGAATGATCCACTGGTTGTCAACCTTCACTTCAGAGTTAGTGCCAGGTCTGAGCGTTGTTTCAAATCCAACATCCTCAGTATTTGTGCGACGATATAGAAGATAGGCATCCTGGCCCGACTGAGTGTCTATCAAGAAGTTTTGTGGATACCTCTTGGTACACCTGCGGTCTTGCATAGATGGCGAATTTGGATTGAACTGTCCACATGGGCCATGGACCATTTGCTTGCAGGCCACATCAAATAGGGCAGGGTCTTGATGGGGGTCAGGTAGCTCAGCACTGATAAATGCGTCAATGTCACTTGCATGAATGTTTTCCCTCAGCCATAGCAAAATGTGAGCATGAGGAAGACGACGTTTTTGGCACTCAATGGTGTGCAAGTTACTGCTTGTCTTTCCAAAGACGTTGCCTTCATTAGTCGTAATACGCCTAATGAGGACATCAACTTTGAGTTTAAAGACCCTTGCTAAGATGTCATGTCTGTCTATTGGCTTTTGGTTTGGATAAAGCTCAACCTGGATCTCCTTCCATCTCGGATTGCAAGTGAAGGTGATAAAGAATAATCGGGCCTGCTATTTTGGCTAATGTACGCCATGGCATCCTGAGTCTTCTCATGCATGTGTAGGGGTTATTACGAGAGAAAAGGCGGACGAGAAACACAGGGGTGTCTGCACCCGCACACACGGGTGGCCACACCGACGTCCGCATCCGTTAACCACTGGGGGGCCATGGGGGCTCTGTGATCCCCCATAACCCCGCCCCTCCGAGGGGATCTCTATAAAGGGCGGGGAGCCAGAGAGCTCGGGGCCAGTTCGACACGAAGCTGACCAGTGAAGACTGAAGACTCTGAGATTAGGTCCTGGGACTCCCCTGTCTCGCTGCCCTTGTCAGGGCCGAGCTGGGTAAGCTAGCGGCGCGGCCCAAGAGCTCCCGGACCTCTGCCCTTGTAAGGGCAGGGCCGGCTTAGCTGGTGCCGAGATCTGTGCTTACCAGGGCCAGATCAGACAGCCTCCCGTAGCCCATTAGAGGAGGACTGGGGAGCAGGACAGAGGGCTTAGTACTAGGGTGGTTTCCCACATAGTACGGGTGAAGGGGCCGTTACCCCTTCAACTATTGTGTCTGTCCCTGAGTTAATAAAAAGAGTGTGCCTCAACTCCGACGTCGTCTCCCTGAACTCACTACATCTGGCGTCAGGAGTGGTCCAAGCATGGATACGAGACGGACCAGCTGTGAAGGATGAAGGCAAAATAACTAATCTGCCCACATGAAGAGCGTTTGCATATCCGCCAGCATTGATAGAATCCCTGAGATGAGCATACTGTTCACATGCAGGCGTTTTTGATTCAGTTGAATGTAAAGAAGGGGCTCACTCTCAATTTTGGCATTGTCATCGACAACATACTGGTGAAAGAGGTTGGTGCACCGTAATATGTGGTTTCCTCCTTCTCTGTCCATGATCACGAAGGAATAAAAGTCTTTAGAGGAGACAGTTTTGTGAGGATGTCTTTGTCCTGTAGCTTTGATAATTTGAGGAATCTGGAGGTGGTACCCATCTTGGCCTTGCGACAGTAAAATGTGGTATTGTAGGGCATCATATGCTCTGTTTGTCTCAGGAAATCGTTTGATGGTGTTGTCTTGGTATCGAAGCACAATGTCTCTCTTACCATGTTCCTCACCCACCGTAAGAACAGCAACCTTAACATAAGTTGGGGCATTGAACCTCCCTGCGTGCTGCCTGCTTGGGTGGAAAGAAAAGGTGCAGTATGCCAAATTTCAAATGGTTGATTTCCGCACCAATGTAACAAAATTATAGATGAAATGTCATCGGCTGTAGCTAAGAAAGTCCAACGTATTTAGCAGTATAACATAGTAATGAGCATCACAGTTCTACATATCAGTAAATAGTGTGACGGGAGCAATCGAAACAATAGCAACGCATTGAAGAAAGAAGCTAGAATAAGTCTACATTATAGAGCAGCAGTACGCACAGGTAAGTTAGGAAGCAGGCTACAGTCTATATTATAGACTGCCAGCACGCTGACTCAATTACATAAGCATTGCTACAGTTGGCATAATAAGCTGGCAATACGGTCAGCAGCTTAAAAAGCAGGATACAATCTACATGAAAGGCTGGTAGTACACTGAGTGAGGTAAAGAAGCAGGCAACAGATTATAGACTGGCATACACTCATCCTGCCCTAAAGCAATATGAACAGTGTAGATAATAGACTGCCAGTTCACTGACGTTAATTAGTAAGCAGGCAGCAGGCCACATCATAGACTGCCAGTACACTGGCACAGCTGAATAAAAACACACATAAATATTGAAATATTGAGCAACTTTTTTAAAATATTAGTTGTCTACACACAAACATGGCAATGTAAATATTTGCAAACGTATGTTTATTATAATAGTGTTCTATGTACGTGAGTGTAGGGAACGAAGCAAGAAATTAGTACTTAACATTGCCGTGGTGAGGCCTCGTCCCGTGCAGAGCCCGCGGCTTCGCCTAGATTGCCCAGCCGGCCGAGGTGGCACCTTGGCAGGCAGGGGGCTAGGCCGCTCCCCCGGCCCGCGCTACAATAATGCTAAGCGCTATACTATTACTATCTACGGACTCTATAGTAGTGACTGGACGCAATGGGGGGGGGGGGGGGGACAAGAGGACATCACACTGTGAATAATGAACGTCAGTGTTCTGTGTATTTTTAAAGCAATTTTTAAGCGAATGCAATTGTTTGCTGATCGTGTGTGTGTTGCTAGGGGCAACCCCAGTCAGCGTTTCGTGTATGCGCAATTGCGTGCTTTGTCCCGCCGTGAGCGGCGAAACTAAATAATGAAGGAAAGAAAACTCTCACAAAATCACTAATTAAACTAATTAAAAGTTGACGGATGGGAAAAAGTAATAGCGCTTGCCAACCGCGGGTCTTACAGCGTGGTACCTGGCACATTTTTAATGTAAATCCCACCGCGTGAACACACACAGACAGACAGGAAAGAAATTACATTCATATATAAGATGCTACAGGTCCCGCACTAGCTTAATCCGGCACTGCACCCTGCATCCACTTTCATGTTTCTGTAATTCAAGTTTTATTTTCGAGGTTTTAAACGTAATTTGTCCGAGCCAATATTGGTTACGTCGCATTTATTTAATTTAATACTGACCATGTTTGTGAACTGATTAAAACAAATCTGGTCTACAGTTGCTTTTGCCCTTATTTCTGTTCGTTTCATTGTTGTACATCGTGTTTGTGTTCTTGCTTTGTGTAATTTTTGTGTGTAGTTTTTGTGTTCTTGCTTTGTGTTCTTGTTGTGCCCCAGGTCACTTTTGAAAATTGGATTCATCCTGGTCTCATGTGGTTACACAAAATCTACTTCAAATGTGGAACCTCTGTAGGTATCGTTTGGATTAGCCCCCCGCCACTTCATGTTTGGGTTTTCTTCAAGCTGTCAAGCTAAATTCCACAAATAGTCCAGCCTCTAAGCCCGTGCACCATAACAGCTACAAAAAAAAAACATCACTATGAATCTGAATCAAAGTATGAAAAATAAATCGGCGTCAATAAAATAATTTGATTTGATCTTCAAAATTATATAAGCATTAGCTTTGGTTTTCACAATTAACAATTCAACGTTATTGGATCATGGACATTCTAATTACCACAAAATCCCAAATAATAATACACACTTCACTGCATTGACACCACAAAGCCACTGGCACATGCCAATGTCTTTCTCTTTCTCAATATACTCACAATAAACTCTATTACTTAATTTACGGCATACTCATTAATCACGAATATTTATACGATTCATCATATTTGTTTACGAACGTTATTTTTACTTAAACGTGTTATGCAGCTGTTGAGTTATGTCGCTGGTATCTATTGTGATGTGCAGCACATTTGTAGGTAACCCAAGCTTCGGGAAAGCACATCATCGTGCCAGTTTCTGCCCATTCCTGAGACGTTTCCAAATGTTCCCCATCAAATACATTCACCATCAAGAAATCACTTTGTGGTTCCCGCTGTGGAATGAGCATTGAAGCAGCGGTGCTCATCTTTTCTTTACAGCCCTGAGCATGTGGTGGAAATTCCACGTTCCCATGGTGGAGCTGAGTCTACTCATAGGACAACGACTGTTGACGTCTCACAAAGTGGTACTCATTGTGAACACCCCAGAGGGAAGGACGATGGGCTGAGTCGGCCCCCAGCGAGGATTTGAACTCGCGATCCTCTCCGATTGCGAGCCGCTGGCTCTGCCCACTGAGCCACCGCAGTCGCACTCATGGGTTTCATTTCAAAGTGCATGAAAGAATTGCCTCAATCTTGCAAATATACTTTTTTATTACTTAGAGTTGTTGTTGTTTATGCAAAATTTGTATGAGTACTGGATAGTAAATTAAATTATATTGACTATAAATTATTACAACACAGAGAGTCGGCTAACATAAGTCAACAACCCACCTGGTTATTGTTTTATACCTCGTACAGTATTGCACGCTTAAATTATTCTGCTCTGCGAATTACAATAAACGCATGCATCAGATTATGGGCCTATTCGCTGTGGATTAAGAGCCTAATGCCGTCAAATAATCACCGACCAGGAGTCTCGTTGCTCACGCAACATTAGGGCAGTACAAACTCGGCAGGCAGGCAGGCGGCCAGGCATGCCGACTCCGTGCGCAGTCGAGGGAACTACGGCTGATGGTGTTATGAGGAGCGGAGTAAGAGGTGAGGATGGAGGAGGAGGGGGGGAAAGGGAGTTGGTGGTGGGGGGCGAAGGGATAGAGCGGCAGTGGGGGCCGCCAGACAACGCGCCCGCGCGCGAATTTCCCAGGGCCGTGCATCGTGAGGTGGGTGGGTGGTGAATGCGAACAACGTTGGTGCCCTCGTAACATTTGAAATGGAGAATGCAACGGCTCTGGCGACTTTCACGGTTGCACGTTCCAAATGGGTGAGCCCGAGTGTGGAGACATGGCAGAGCCATTGCTCACGGTGGCGGGGGGCCCAGGCTGCGCACGCCGGGAAGGTGAATGGGAAGCGGGCGAGGGCGACGTTGTCCGCAGATCTCCGCCGTCTGGAGTGCTCGAGTGGGAGCCCGGCAGGGCGCTCGCTGCTCGAGACCGAGTCGATTCCTTCCTCTCGCGGGCTGCTGCTGCTACTGCTGCTGCTCAACGCAGCTGGATGCCAAGGGGCGTTCAGTCCCCCACTCATGTTATGTTTTGGCACTTTAGAAAAAAAAAGTGCTTGCTGAGCACCGGGCCGAAGGTCCAAACCATCAAGCAGGCAGAAACAAACAGCACGACCAAAGTTGCAATAGATAAGAATGAATTGAGCAAGGTTGTTATGATTGCAAGAGCTTTGGGAAAGAGACGATGGGAGGGATTTCCAAACTGGTGCAGTGTGAGAGGAGAATAAATGTGTTGTGACCTGCAGTGTGGTGAGTATGTGAGTTGCTGTGACCTGCAGGGTGGTGAGTGGATGAGTTTCTGTGACCTGCAGTGTGGTGGTTGAGCACAGTGTGAATGAGATGAAACGGTGTCTGGCAGATTAAGTTCTCAGCATGGGTGGAGGAATCAACGAGTGAAGTTCATGGGGACGGTAATAATGGTAGTAGCGATAAAAGAGTGACAAGGAGGCGACGGACTGCCGGTGAGCGAGTGACTGGGATGAACCGGCGAGTGCTGGATCGCAGGTCACCATAACTGCTTTACACTTCATTTCATGAGGTGCAGTTGGTGCCCTTACAATTTTAGTTTTTAACGCTGACAGGACCACCAAATGTAATTACACTGCCAGAAAATATATATATCAAAAGCTCTAGGAGAAGTGTATTTCCGCGTTGTGAAAAAGAGCAAAAGCCGACAGACAATTACGGCACAGCCCCTGAGACACGGCATCAGTTGTTGCATTTCCAGCTCAAGTCAATTGTCGCCCGGTCTGGACATGCGGTCGACACGTGATGTTGCGCCTTTCATCACCGCCCGCGCTTCTTGTCAACTCTAAAAGCAACGTCTACCCTCCTTCGGCTTCATTGTTCGGTCGGAAAGGAGGTTCCTTTTCAAGGTTTTCAGGTGCAACGTCATCAGATTCTTATTATTTTCGCCTCCTCCTTGGCATGCGCGTGAAGGAGACGCGCCCATCAGCGTTTAACAATCAGCGGGACTCGGTTACGAGTAAGTGTTGCGCTGAATATCTCGAACAAAAGCAGGGAGGATGTGAAATTACAACCGTGGTGCTCGATAGGGAGAAAAAAGTGGAAGTATGGGTGGTGGTGCTCGTGGTGGTGATGTGGATGGTGGTTGAGTGGGTGGTGGTGCTCGTGGTGGTGGTGTGGGTGGCGGTGGTGGTGTGGGTGGTGGTGGGATGGGTGGTGGTGTGGTTGGTGGTGGTGTGGGTGGTGGTGAGTGTGGGTCGTGGTGGTGTGAGTTGTGGTGGTGGTGGTGGTGTGGGTGGTGGTGTGGGTGGTGGTGTGGGTGGTGGTGTGGGTGGTGGTGGTGTGGGTTGTGGTGGTGGTGTGGGTGGTGGTGGTGCCACGCCGTTTTCTGGGCGGCCTGATCAGTAATGAGCTGCAGCTGAGACAGTGTACGCATCACTCCCCAACGATTAACAAGAACGTGCCAACATTATTCTTTTCAAAACAGAGCCGCTGAGCACAGGGCCCAAAATGCACAAAACGTCTAGCAGCCAGCAACAAACGACACTCTCAAAGTTGCACTCGGTAAAAGTGTAACACGTTTCTTGCATTGAGCAAGATTATTGTTATTATTGTGCGAGCTTGGGGAAGAGAGACGACGGGAGGAGGGCAGTGCAAAGTGGAGCGGTGCGAGCGATGACGGAGCAAGAGAAGCGAGGTGACCTGCAGTGTGGTGAGTGGGTGGGCGAGTGGTGAGTGCTGTTGTGACCTGCAGGGTGGTGAGTGGGTGGGCGAGTGGTGAGTGTTGTTGTGACCTGCAACGTGGTGAGTGGGTGGGCGAGTGGTGAGCGTTGTTGTGACCTGCAGCGTGGTGAGTGGGTGGGCGAGTGGTGAGTGTTGTTGTGACCTGCAGCGTGGTGAGTGGGTGGGCGAGTGGTGAGTGCGTTATCGTGACCGACACTATGGTGGAGGGAGGGAAGAAATGAGTGAGTGTTGTTGTGACCTGCAGTGTGGTGGTGGCGGTTGGACACAAGTGTGGTGGATGAGATGAAACAGCCCGTGTTTATTCGTGGAGGAATCAATGAGTGATGTTCACAGGAACAGTGACCGTGGTAGTAGTGATGACGGCTCTCAAACGGCAATGTCCAGAAAGTGCCAGTATTGTACTGGCCACTGAAATGAGTTGCAACTCGTTTAACTTTGATGGGCGTGCCTATTAACACGCAAAATGAATTAGGTTGCTCCGAATTGCTGAAACTTTTCCGAGTTCACTTAATTTGAAACACAGTTAAAACTATTTTAGATGTTTCCAGTTTGGCTCCTGAAGGGGCAATTAAAGGGTATACACACGCACCAAAGGCACCGTTTGTTTCAGATTATGACAAGTGATTGCGGCGTCTAATTACATTCCACTAAACATTTGCTCAAAATAATAGTATTGTATATTTTTTTTACGTTCATTAACTGAAATTATATCCTCCGTAAAATAATTACTTAAAGTGCTCCCCCGGTTCAGAGGGGCCCAGTGCAGTACGGACATCTCAGAGGGACCCCCAGCCTTGATAGCCACGGCTATTCACTTGGTGCGGAGTCGGCGTTATGCGCCAGGGACCGATGGTCCGAGCTGCCGTTGCGCTTTGTGAGCGACACTTTGTGTTTGATTCGCTTCTTGCATCGGATAGCCACGGATAATGAGTTCAGAAGTTCGCCAAAAGAATCATTTATCAGTCACACAAATAATCAATGAAGTACAAAAACGCATCTTTTGCTGCCTTCTCCCCCAAACAGACGACTTAGTACGTAGGCCACGAGGAACCCGCGTTAGCTCAGATGTGGAGCAGGGTGCATGCAAACACGAGCGGCGAAGTGACTCTAAACAAACACTGTCATCACCAGCCATGCTCGCTCAATTCTGCGATGTAATTCACCACATAGCACCGGCACACGAGCCCATTCCATCGCTCCATCTCCTCGGTGAGACGTACACTCTCCGGCAGGTTCCCTGCCTTGGCTATCATCGGCCATCGCTTCTGCGAGCAGAGCGCCACGTCTGCCAAAGCCGCCGTTCATCCTTAACGGGCGAAATGTCGTCTCTAGTCCGCGTGTGTTCCCTAATGCACCGTGGTCATCGTTCTGTCTGTCGGTGCAATTGGGAGCGTGCATCTTTGCGCAATTTCACTGTTAACTCAATTTGTCCTTCTTTAATGTCCAATATTTCTGATCGGTGTGTGGATAACAGTGGTCGTGAGTGACGCGACGCGACGTTGCCATTCCGGATCCGGAGTTTGTGGCTTGTCCTCAAGGGGCATTCTTCCCACCTCCGGCACATAACCTAAATCCACTCCCCTCGTGTTGGTTCGCTCCACGCTCTCCTCTCACCACAGCTCGAGCGCAAGCGAAAATGTGTTTCTTGACTGGCCTGTGGTGGGGGAGCACGTTCTAAAATAATGAGGAGCCCCTTCTGTGCCCCCCAACTGTTTCCATATTCCTTGGACTTCGTTCCGAGGGACATCTGGCCAAACTCCTTCGTTTCCCAGCCTCCACCAGGGCGCCCCATCGTAACTGGACATCCCTAAAATATATTAGAAACAGCTTGCACGCCTCTGATCAAGTGTTCTTACATATTTCCCCCGTTTTCTTCGATATTTTTCCATAAAATATATATATATTTTTTAAATAATAATGCGCAGTTTATTCTCACAAAATCTGCCGTGTGTATAATATATAGTTTGCTTCCTGCGCATTCCGCGTAACGTGAGACCGTCGCGTCGAATAGCAATTACAAAAGCAAGCAACACAAATCTAAATATTCGTGCGGATTTTCTTTCTCCCCCCCCCCCCCCCGATATCCAAAAGTTTGCGTGGCTCCTATGGAGCTGCCTCTGAGCGCCGTGGCAGCGTCGCGCTGCCCAAGCACAGCAGCCGCATCCCCACTCACAGCGACGGAAGATTACACAGATGTGTAAGATGTTTGCGTACACGTGTGCTGTGTGTATATAAAACAAAATCGGAACAGTTGTCGGGAGCGGTGGTGTCGTGATTAGCGCACTCCACTATGAACCCAGTAACCCTCACAGCCAATATTGGTGACAAATATCTTAAATTGGTCCTGGGGCCCTCCTCGGTCGACTCAGCCTTAAACAAATACCTGGTGCTGTCCGTGAGCATCAGCACGGGGGAGACAAAGACTGCCGGGCATAAGGGACGAGCGACATCTGTGCCAGTCCCTTTTACCAACCCACACTGACTGGCGTGGTGGAGTATGATCAAGCATCCCCCACATACAACGTAGCATGGTGATGGCCTCATTTAGCAGTGGATTTATTCGTTAAAATACTGCCCACACTGCTATGGGGGTCGTTTGACCATACTTGACCACGCTTGTCATTGTAGATTGGTGAAGGAGGGCTTCCAAAACCGGTTAAAATATAATTGATATTAGCTATGGCTGGAAATCAAACTCAGGTTGTTTGGATCATAGCACAGTGTGCAAAGCATGGGGCACAACGTATATTTCTTACAATGTTACGTAACTCAAATATGCAAGAACCGTCATATATTATTTATAGGTAAATATAAAACTGAATAAACAATGACCAAAGCATTTCTTTCTGCCGCTGAAAAAATATATATATATCTCAACTTTCGACACAACTGGCCTGCTTCAGGAAATAATAAGGTTGAATTAATAAAAAAAATGTCTTACCGCTCATATTAAAATGTTCTGCATATTACATTTCACCTATTTTATTTACATTTACTTCTGCTGAAAGTCACGCAATAATTAACGCACGTGTTCTAGCCAGGGATAAAACTCCGTGGACTTTTGTCAGCATCGCTGACCATCAGCAACAGAAATTGGCTGCACATACTGGTCTCCATTTAGCACGAGCAGCTTCAAATCATCATCATCATCCCACGAACTGTTCCCATGCACCTCACTTGTCCCTCCGGGTGGAAATACTGCAGCAATTTTCATTTTATTACTGCAAAGCTTATGGGCATGTGAATTTACAGCAGATTACAGTCTCATCATTCTCCCTTAACAACATGCAATTCATGCTCGTGCACAGACCGTCTTCACAGACGGCGATGTGTGTGATTGCTTTCACGGGCAGAAATGAAAAGATTAAAGTTAGTTTTTTTTTATGGTTTACCAGGCCACGCGCGAGAAGAGCGTTTCGTTTGAAATGTGGCAAGTCGAGGGAGCCCTCTGCTGGAGATTCAAAAACATAAAACAAATTGTCTGTGTCCCCTTTAGCTGCAATATCAGCCAAGCCACATCGGAGTCCACCATTGTGCCAAATAACACGAACTGTGCACAACATTGGGCTTCCTGTTTACTGAAAATAAACGCGACTTGATACGAATCTCCTGAAATGAAATCTAAGGACAGGTTGTGTGTGTGCTGTCCACAATTGCTCACTTGAGCGTAAACAAAACACATGTTGCAAATTATTATTTAAATTTACCTGATCTCATTCGATCTCAAATTTCACGTTTATTTATTTTTGTTTAACCAGGTGAGTAGTCAAGAGACTAGAACGGTCTCATTCGCAAAAGTGACCGCGAGTGACCAATGTGAGCAATGCTATCACACAAACAACAACAACAACATAGTACCGCAAGGAATTAAACGGGAGCGAGCGCAAACACAACAAAATATAAATCACCGCATAACAACTGTGCACAAACACAATCAGTGTTACATTAAACACAGCTCCCGTCCAGTGCCGGACTAAGCTAGTGCGGGGCCTGTAACATGTGTTATTAAAGCGCCTTTAAAAAACACGCGTAAATATGAAAACACATAAATGTTTTACTTGCATAGTAAATACATTTAATTTTTTCATTTACTATACAGCCAGATAATACGACAAATCGCTAACCTTAAACACCCAGTCGTTCATAAAAGTCGAAGGCAGTATAGTACTATAGTAATAAAGCAAGTGCAGAATCACTGAACCGGAATTGATAGCTTGAAATCGTTTAGCGCGGGGCCCTTGAAAGTGCGGGGCCCGGAGCATTTGTAGCTACTTGTGCTACTAGGATATTCTGGCATTGCTCCCGTCACAAAAGCTTGCTTGCAAAAATTACAGGGGGACAGCAGTGGCGGTACGAGGTTGGTGGGGGGGGCCTTCTAGATGCCAAAGGTCTTCGTACGCAAGTACGTTGGGCTCATCCGTTATGCGCCAGCCGTGACCCAATGCGCCACTTCCGCGCGTTTGGCAGCGGCGCGGGGAGTTTAAAGCGCGTGGCACGGAGTCCCAGCGCGAGCGCCGTGAGATGGGCGACCGCCCTCGTCTGCCTCGTTGTTTACAATTTCTTCGGCGATTGTTTTCCAGCCACACCCCCCGCCCCCTCATTCGTGCTTTTCGCATCCCCCCCCCCACCGCTGTTTGCTTTAACGCATCCGTCGCCGTGTAAATGGCAGGAAATTTCAGAGACCCCGTTATTGTCGTCCGCAGCTGAAGACAAAACCATCCGCGGTGTTCGTCCAGAGCCTCCGCGAACGCGCGACGATGATAGCGGTGAAAGCGTCGGCCGCGACCTTGTCGACTCTGAGCTGTGATGTGTCGCGGACATCACAGCTGCGGTTCATGCCAGTGACCAGGGCACTGATGGTGGACATCGGTCGGCTCTGAGACAGAAGAGGGTCTTGTATCTTGGCGGTACAGAGCGTTGCAAGCCAGAGGTGTCGCGCGATTTATGGGGGGGGGGGAAATGTTTGCTAATGAAAAAGGAAATACATGCAGCTTTGGTAACAGAGGAGGAGAAGGAATAAGTCGCACTGTTGGTTTGATAAATTAGTTGCAAGAGTCTATTTCCTAAAGCTGCCAAGATTTCGGGTATATAAATACACACACACGCGGTACACACACACACACGTGATATAAATACACACACAGTATACACACACACACGGCACACACACGTGTATATCAACATACACACAGCATACACACACACATGATATAAATACACACACGTGTATATAAACATACACACACAGTACACACACACACGTGATATAAATACACACACGTGTATATAAATACACAGCCGCGGTACACACACGTATGTGCCATCCAACCTCGTTCAAACCGTCATTTACTTTAAACCAGAGCCCAGCAAGCCCAGCCATGCAGCCATTTCAATTTAAAATTAATTTCACGGGATATAAAACAAAGACAATTATTTTTAAACCAGCCTTAGGATATATGTTTCAGGATTTTGACTGTGTAATCATTTAATTCGTATAAACGAAGAGCACCATTGGTGTGTGTAAAAAAAGTGAAAGAGTATTGGATCGCACAAATACGTATTTATTATTTATTTACTTCAACACCGGTGCTGAGCACGGTCCCAAAACGGCAAGCGACCAGCAACAAACGGCGCGAAAAAACACGTGTCTTGCATCGAACGGGGTTACAACACAATCCATGGCACATAAGACGATGCGAAGGATATTGTGCCACACTTTACCAATAAATCTTCCACATTGCCCTTGCTATGCTATTAGTATTATTATTGTCCGTCCTTAAAGAGGGAGCTCCGCATGAAGCTGAATGTGAGGTTGGAGCGCACAGCGTTCCGTCTCACCCAGCACTGGCCGCGAGGCAGCGACGCGTTACCCATCTTCAAGAGTCATCTTTCAGTCCTTATGTAATGCGAGCGCAAGCGGGGTTCGCTGCTGGCCTTTGGGCCAATCACATGGGCCGGGGTATTGAGGGGCGGAGCTAGTATGGGGGCGTATGTGAAGGTCCCCGCTTACCTCGGGTCCAATTGGAAGCGAGGTGAGTGGGGGCGGAACCTAGGGGCGGAGCCAGCAGGGCGCGATGGAGGGGCGAGATCTGGAAGTTTAGAAGGCACGTGGTGTGAGGGAGGAGACAGGGTCACGTGGTAAAGGGGATATAGGTGGGAGCCCGAAAGGGCTCCGGGTGAGTTGTTGGAGTAATGAAGCGGGTCCACGGGTGGCCGGAGGGATTCCGCGCCATCAGCCACGTGGCTGCACGGGCTCAGCACACCGTCGGCCAGCGGTGTGCAGAGCGAGGGGAGCTGAAAGACTGATGGAAGAGCGCGTGCGGCGCGCGTCACCAGGAACAGCTGGTCCGGTGTTGGGACCAGAGGGCTGCGGGTGTTGACCTAATAAAGAGTGGACGGAGACCAAGTGAAGCGTGGCGAAGTCCTTTATTACACTGGTGCAAGAAGTGGTTCGAGATGTCAAAGCATCTCAAAAAGAAGAATCAACCAACGCCTTCTTCGGATGACGACGGAGAACTTCCTCCAGCAGTGGCGGTCCCGGACACGGGTGTGCAAGATGTCGTCGCGGGAGCCGGCCCGTCTGCATCTCCGGGCGCCGAGGACGGCTGGCGGCTCGTGGCGGAGCAGATTGATTTGCTACGGGCCGTTTTGCTGGACTTGGTCACCCTGGTCGCGCCGGCGATGGCGCCGGGACAACCACGCGGCGGGCCTCTGAGGGGGGAAGCTTCGGGTGGGCCCGGGCCGTCCGCCATTGCGGCCTCTGCGAGGCTTCCCGTTTTTCCTGACACGCGGCAAGACGCCGCCATCTTGGGCGCGGTCACGGCCGACTGGCGGGAAGCCACCATTTTGTCACCGCCGCGTGGGGCGGCCGCTTCGGGTGACAGCAGCGGCTGGACCCGCATCCACGGTCTGATGACTATAAAGGAGTTTGCCGTTGGTGGGGATTGGAGCGCATTCGCTTGGCGTTTCGAATCAGCTGTCCGATCCGCCAAGTGGACGGATGAGGAGGCCTTGGAGGTTCTGCCGACGCTCCTCGATGACGCATCTTTGAAGCTTTTCCGCTCCATCCCGGCTGCTAGGAAGGCGACGCTGAAGGGGGCTTTCGACGAAATGGCGGATGCATACGAGCCACCGGACGACGCTCATCGCAGATTTGTCCAAAGGCAACGGGCACCGGAGGAATCACCCATGGCCTTCCGTGGCGCTGTGATTGCGCTGGCCATGGCCGCGTACCCCGAGACCGAGCCCGACTTGTTGGAGCCCTTGATACTGGGGAAGATGTTGGAGTTGTCCAAGGACCTGGGCATTCCACTGCCCGTGTGCGGCCACGAGCAGCTAACCTCCCGGTTGGCGGCCAAGTGACTCGACGTGAAGTTTAACTTGCGCCGTTGGGTGCAGATGGCCGCCTGGACGGGCAATCCGGCCGTTGATGGGAAACCCGTGGGTTGGACACCGTCGAAGGTTGTCTTCGTCCCGGACAATGCGGGGCCTGGCGATCTTACTGCGGCGGCGGCCCAGTGGGTTCCACGGAGGGGGACAGTGCCACGCGAGGGGCCCTCATCGGCGGATCGCTGGGACTCTGTGGAGGCCGGGCGGTGGACCGACTTGGCATGTTACCGCTGTGGCCGTCTCGGCCATTTCGCGCGCGACTGCCAGGGTCGACCTCGTCCACCTCTTCGCCCGGAGTCCCCGACCAAGGACGCTCCATCGACGTCGGATGGTGACCCATGTCAGGCAAGTCGGTACGCATCAGACACCCGGCAAGGCCTGTCACCTCATTCATCGTTATCTGCGTGCGTTCCGGGTGCCTGTCTTAACGAGGGGTCTTTAATTGATCCGCATCGGACGTTGACGCAGTGGCGGAAACTGGCTCGCAGGGTCGTTGCGGCAGCCACAGGGTCGTCGACCATGCCGGGCTCTATACAAGGGGTCGACGTGCGGATTTTAGTCGATTCGGGCGCGTCCGCCACTATCGTCTCGGACGTCATTTTCCATCTCCTGTCTGTTCCGCCGTTGTGGGTACGTCCGGTCTTCGATTCATGTGTTGCTGCTAACGGGGGGAGTATGGGCATCGTGGGTCAGGTGGAAGCACGCATTTCCATTGGGGATGTGTTGGCTTCGGGGACGGTGTTGATCTCCAGATCCCTCGCGGTGCCTTGCTTATTGGGGACCGATTTCCTGGCAAAGATGCCGATTAAGATCAGGGTCAATCAGGGTTGCATTGAGTTACCGGCGGGCCGTAAGATTTTCTTTCTGCCGTCGCCGTGGGGCCGGTCCGCCCCGGACCTCCCGGTGCAGGCGCTGGCCGACGTCTCGGTCGACATTCCTCCGGGCTCGCAGATGCTCATTCCACTGCGCTATCGGAAACCCGTGCCTGGGGTTCAGGGGGTGGCGGGTGTGTTGCTGTCTCCGTCTAACGCTGTTACGGGCGGCTTGGCGCTAGTCGCAGCCCGGACGATTGTTCGGCCAGGTCAGCCTCCATTTTTGCAAGTTTTGAACAGGGGCGTGGACAATGTTGTGGTGCCAGCCGGTACAGGCTTGGCCCATGCCACTACCACTTTTACAGCACACGCTGAAGGGGATTGCCGGGGTCTCGTGGCGGGGGTTTCGGCTTCTACTTCACCGGATGATCGATGGATCGCCGGGTTGTGTCAGGAAAATGCGTCCTTGACTACGCACCAGCGGTCCGTGCTTCGCGCGCTGCTGTCCAAATATTACGACGTCTTTAGCAAGGATGATTTTGATCTGGGACGCACCTCACTGCTTTCCCATCACATTGATACCGGGGATGCTAGTCCCATACGTATGAATCCGCATCGGTTGAGCCCCTCGGAGAGGAATCACGTTCGCGGCGCAGTGGATGATATGCTTGCCGCTGATATTATCTCTCCCTCCAATAGCCCATGGGGTGCTCCGGTTGTTCTGGTGAAGAAGAAGGATGGTAGCCTGCGATTTTGTGTAGATTTTCAGAAGCTGAATAAAGTGTCGGTCGCAGATGCGTACCCCTTGCCGCGTATGGATGATTCCCTCGATGCCTTGTCTGGGGCGGAATTTTTTTTGACGCCCGAGACCTCTCCTCGGGGTTCTGGCAGCTTCCCCTGGACGAGTCCTCGAGGGAAAAGACGGCTTTCCGTACGCCGCAGGGGCTTTTTCAATTTAATTGTCTTCCGATGGGATTGAACGCCGCTTTTGCTACGTTCCAGAGGTTAATGGAACTCGTGTTGACTGGCCTGCAGGGGGACACGTGCCTGATATATTTGGACGACGTCATTGTGTTCAGTCCCATGTTTGAGGAGCATCTTCAGAGATTGTATGCTGTTTTCGCTCGGGTGCGTTCCGCTAAATTGAAATTTAAGCCTAACAAGTGTCACCTTTTGCAACACTCTATGCGCTATTTGGGTCACATTGTCATCCCTGATGGTGTGGCCACAGACCCAGAAAAGACGGCCTGTGTTCGGGACTGGCCGACTCCGGCCACGGTGGGGGACGTACATCGATTTGTCGGGTTCGCTTCCTATTACCACAGATTTGTACCAAATTTCACTACGATCGCTAGGCTGCTGCACCTCCTTACGGCAAAGAATCAGCGGTTCAAATGGGGGCCGGAGGAGGAGGCGTTTCGCGGCCTGCGCGTTCGATTGGCTTCGGCGCCGAAGCTGGATTACCCTGATTTCGCTTTGCCCTTCATTTTGGATACCGACGCTAGTGACACGGGTATTGGCGCCGTCCTATCGCAGTGTAAGGGGGGCGTCGAACGCGTTGTGACTTACGGGAGTCGCATTCTCTCTCCGGCGGAGACACGCTATTGCGTCACCCGGCGAGAATTGTTGGCTATAGTACATTTTGTCCGCCAATACCGTCCGTATCTGTATGGCCACAAATTCATTGTAGGCACGGACCATGCGGCTTTGCAATACTCCCTCAAAGTTGACCAGCCATCTGGCCAGCTGGCACGATGGCTGGAAACTTTGCAGGAGTTCTCGTTTGACATTCATTACCGTAGGGGTTCGCGTAACGCTAATGAGGACGAGCTCTCCCGACTGCCGCATGGGTCCGCCTGCGCGTGTGCCTCGGGCACGAATAGGTGCACGCGAGTTCCACGGCCGCCGGGGTCGGTCATATCCGCTGTGGAGAGGCCCGCGGACTCCACGTGTCCGGAGCCGGCTGATGGGGTTTTGAATTTGCCACGTTCCGTGTGGGTTCGGAAACAATTGCTCGATAACTCGCTTGCGGCCTTGAGGGGTCAGGCTGCAAAGTCGAAAGGGTGTCCGTCGTCTGAGGGGATGCCGGGAGCGGTTCTCCAGGACGGGTTGTTGATGTGGAGAGAGGACTTGCGGGGTCGCTGGCGCCTGGTCGTTCCGTTGTTGCTGCGATACGAGTTGATTCGGACTCTGCACGCTGAGAAGTTGTTACATCTCGGGGTGCAGAAAGCTATGTTGACGTTGCAACGTGATTATTTTTGGCACTGCATGATGACTGACGTTGTTGGGCACATTCGGTCGTGCCCCGACTGTGCCCGGCGGAAGCCGCCCAAACAAACCTAATGTTTCCCCAGTGCAATCGATTAAAGTGACGTGGGATAACGAATTGGTGGCGTTGGACATTCTGGAGCCCTTTCCCCCGTCTGCTCGGGGAAAAATGTTTTGTTTGTCGGAGTCGAATATCTTTTGCGATGGCCAATGGCTTGGCCTTTGCCTGACCAGTTGGCGTCGTCTATCACGGAAGCATTCCTGTTCGGGTACGTGATGGACAAGGGGGCGCCGGAACGACTGCTCACGGAACAGGGGCGAAATTTTTCTTCGAACCTGCTGCGGGATGTGTGCGACGTATTGGGAATTAAGAAGGTTCGGACCTCACCATACCATCCACAAACTGATGGGATGGTTGAACGGTTGAACCGGATCCTGTCGGCCATGCTCTGCCATACGGTCAGCGAGAAGCAAGCCGATTGGGACTTGGATATCCCGGGAGTGCTCTCCGCTTACAGGATGGCACCGCATGCGTTGACGGGATATTCACCTTTCTTTTTAATGTACGGTCGCGAGAATGTGCCGCCTGTGGAAGTACAACTCAACACGCGGGCGAAGGGTCCTGTTAGAACTCTCCCTGAATATATTCGCGAGTCGGTTCGGCCCGTGGCGGAAGCGCGAGACATGGCCCGATTGGCTACGGCCAAGACCCAGGCCCGGAACGAACGGTGCGCCCGGCGCTCTCATCGTGTGTCCCCTTGGCGGGTGGGGGACATGGCCTGGCTCCACTGTCCACAGGTGTGGTGCGGTGGGGACCTCCTATAAATTGCACAAACCCTGGCATGGGCCTGTGGTGCTCATTGAGGTTCCTAGTCCCCAGTCTGCATGCGTTTGTGTCGGGTTGCGCCGTTTGTACGTCCACACGTCCCGGTTGAAGCCCTACGTTGCCCCTTGTGTCGATGCGTCATCTCCTAACGTTGCCTTGCCGGTGTCTGTCGCGTCCGATGTGCCACTGCCCTTGCCTGTTCAACCTGCAAGCGCGCCTGTCGTGCCTCCTGTAGACGGGCCGATGGTGATCCTACCAGACACGAGGATTTCTGCACCGGGTGGGCCTACCACGGCGACGGGAGCACCTGATCCCGCTGCCCCTCCGACCCCGCCGAGGCTGCGGCTGAGAGACGCCCCAATTTCGGGCCGGTCTAATGAGCGGGATTCTGCAACGGACGGGCCTCCACCAGCGACGGCTGATTCCGCTTCCGTCGCTCCTAAAACCCCGTCCGAACTGCGGTCTCCGAGAGCGCCGGTTCTCGTGAAGGACGGTCCAGCGGCCCACACTCGTTCCAGATCCCTTCCCTTTCGTTGATTTTATTCGTCGTTGGGTTGTTCCGTCGTGTCGATTGTGGCCTGTCGCTCGCATTATTACATCCTGATTCAGCCGGGACGGCTGGTCCTTTACATCAGTGGGGGGGGGGGGGGGGTCATGTAATGCGAGCGCAAGCGGGGTTCGCTGCTGGCCTTTGGGCCAATCACATGGGCCGGGGTATTGAGGGGCGGAGCCAGTATGGGGGTGTATGTGAAGGTCCCCGCTTACCTCGGGGCCAATCGGAAGCGAGGTGAGTGGGGGCGGAACCTAGGGGCGGAGCCAGCAGGGCGCGATGGAGGAGCGAGATCTGGAAGGTTCGAAGGCACGTGGACCACTTTGGGTGGCCGGAGGGATTCCGCGCCATCAGCCACGTGGCTGCACGGGCTCAGCACACCGTCAGCCAGCGGTGTGCGGAGCGAGGGGAGCTGAAAGACTGACGGAGGAGCGCGTGCGGGGCGCGTCGCGAGGAACAGCTGGTCCGGTGTTGGGACCAGCGGGCTGCGGGTGTTGACCTAATAAAGAGCGGACGGACACCAAGTGAAGCGTGGCGAAGTCCTTTATTACACTTAACAGAGCCTTTGTCTAGCCCAACCAACCGAGCGAGGGCAAATGCCAAGTGTAATCGCTTCCAGCATTTATGAAGAAATATTAATTTCAAGGTGACATTCATTCCAAATAAATATTCCGTCCGCTCGCGAAAGAAAAAAAAGTAAATCTGGTTCAATTAGATTTTTCACTTGCATGCAAATTTCTCGCGGCTATGCGAGCATGCGGAACGTCCTATTGGCTCGACTGTGCTGTGGGATGGCACATCGATTTGAAATGAGTCATTGATCGGTTATTTGAAATTTCCCATAACAGATAAAAATAACAGAGTAAAAATGTCACCAGCCATAAATTGTAATGAAGAACAGTTGTAATATTTTACCAGACCAGTTGGGCTTGGTATGGATGTTATCTTAATGAAAAAAATACTTGAATTCTGTACTTCATGAATAATAATATAGTATAGGATATTGTAATGGCATTCATTGACAGTTTATATACCCTATTATTAAAATAAGAATAATTTACAGCCCTGTATCAATCTCCTGCTGGATGAAGACCACCCCACGTCGGCCATGGGGTTCGTCTGACCATACTTCACCACGCTGGCGCGCGCTTGGTAATCACTCGTTACTGACGTCAGCCATGGCTGGGAGTCAAACTGTGGCCGTCGGGTTCACGGTGCAGTGCGCTAATCGCTGCGCCACCGCTCTGTGGACAAAGCAAACACAGGAGGGCAATACCACAACGGTGCGGACTCGGCTGTCAGCCGTGTTTGTGTGACACAAATGAACTCCACAAGCCACGCGAGTTGCTGCAAACGGATTTAAAACACGACGGAACAGAGCGAGCACGACCCGGGATCGGGAGGTCGGGGTTAAATATGCTCGAGCCATCCGTTTAAAATTAAATCATGAATAAAACTCCCACACATAAAAAAAACTGCATCGTGATGACTTGATTGTGCCATGTGCTTGCTTATCCACAGCAGCAGCAGCAGCTCCAGCTGCCGTTCTACAGCGAGACTCAGGAAAGCGAGCAGCTTCCTCGCGTCGCTCCGGCTTGTCAGGCCTGCCCAGGGCCATCCTTTGCCATGACCCGAACTGGCAGCCTCTCTCGGCATCCTCCTCCAGGTTCCCTTTTTTGAAAAAAGGGGGGGCGGGGACCCAAGAAATACATGATCCTGACCCTAAGCTCAGCTAATTATTTGATGATGGAATAATTGCAAGCAGATGCAAACACTATCTCACAATCCCCACTGCCATGTTGACCTAACAACAATAACGATAATAATCATTTACAGCCCTTGGTCAATCCACGGCAGGATGCCGCGTCAGTCATGAGGTTGTCTGACCATACTTCACCACTCTGGTCGGTGCGGGTTAGGGAAGGGTGAGCTCAGGACCGGTTTAGACATATCTCGTCAACAACGTAAGAATAAATGAGCGGACAGTAGGTATCATTCCCATATCCGTCTCTATAAATATCAGCAGCGTTGATTTGAGTCAAGCAACACTCTGGATTGGTTTCGCGCAGCCGATGGGTTGTGTAAGAGTTGGATATGTAAAGAAAGATTGTCTACTTATTTAGTTTATTTATATTATTCACATCGATGCTAATTATGAATTCGAGGCGACAATGTTACCCAGGGTCAGGAACCGAACTCAGGTGGTTGGGTTTATAGTGCACTCCGCTCATTTCTGCGCCATCACTATACCACGTGACATGTGAAACTTATGGTGGGATACAGGGGTCCCATAAGGCGCCAGCTCTCGCATAAACTGCTTTGCGACGTCATTTTATGTCCGTTGAAGGCGAACGATACGGCGATCTATTCCTCTCGACGAGCTCTACACGATGCGCTAATCAAAGTTTTGATTCTTCTGCGAATTCGTCCTCGCTACGCTTGGACATGACATGACAACAGAATGATCCGCGCCAGGTGGGTCGCGGCGTTTATGTGCGCGGTGGGACGGAGTCGACAATTTTTTTTTCTTAATTACGATTTTGACTTCCGTTTATTCGGTACCCAGTGACGGCAGTTTGCACAGTGGATCTGTCGCGCAAGAGGCAGACTTGCTCATTTGCTGCTTGTGATGCGGCTTGCTCTCCCAAAAAATATATATTCACCTTGGCAGCAGCAGCTCATCCGTGCCATGATGCGTGGACACAGCACAGCGCGACACACGTGTGTACTCAGCAGGAGACTGCACACCAACAGCCAGAGACACGTCATCATGCATTATCTATCCACTGCTGGATGAAATTCCTCCCCAAGCCGCCACCGCTGCTCATGGTCTCACGATGCAACAGCAGGCTCACGTGGGCGAGCAGTGGTCCATCGCTCCGTCTCTGCGGCTGGACGTGTTCCTCGGGCGTGTTTGCCCTCCTTGTTGGCTGTCACTCCGTCGTCGGTCTCAACCACCACGGGACATCGCCCCTCCCGTCCAGTCACTTGTCCTTGCGAAGCCGATTTACGACTCATCCGCAGCCCACGAACAGAAAGCCGGTGCCGTCGATGCTTCGCGCGGGCGGCTGGCCGCGCTCACGTAACAGCGACCCGATGGGTGTTTTTTTCCACCTCCTCTTCCCCATAAACAGACGAGGCCGCCGTGCGTTCACACGACAAGACCGGGAGAAATTTTCATCGAAAACATCTGCGGGTCACAGAAGGCCTTCTTCACGAGGCGGCGAGATCCCCGCCACGCGTGCCCACCGCTACGGCGGCGGCAGTGGCATCGCACGCCTCGGCAACAACAAAAAACAAATATTCTTTGGTTCTTTCGTATAAACTATAAAGTCACGTCGATATAAGAAACAATAAATAAAAAGAATAACAATAGTAATAATTAAAATAATAACAATAATGAAAAAATAATACATTATAATAAAAATAATCAAAGTCTATAATGTAGACTGTAGCCTGGTTTTTAAGCTGGTGAGCGTATTGGCAGTCTGCTGACACACTTGGGCTAAGCCCATCTCTAAACCTTTACAGACAGTTTGCTTTTAGAGGCTAACCCCCCTTTTCCTGATGACGACCGCTTGTGTTGCAAGCGAAAAGTCGTGTTTATTTTTTTTTATTACTGAAAAAAAAAACAGAATAAGTTTTCATTATAGACTGCCAGTACGCTCACTCAGGTTCAGTTTAATAACCATTGCTACAGTCTACATTATCGACTTCCAGGACGCTCACTTTAATTTTTGTTTTTTATCTACGTTACTTTACGGAATTAACAAAATAATATGAATTCCTGCAGTCATGAAATTTTCAAGTTAAAAAGAACTTTAACGACGTCGCAAACCTCGCGCAGACCCCACGGAGCAGCGGCTGGGAGGGCCCACCACGTGCCCAGAGCCACGGCGGCTATCGGTCACGTGCAGGGGCATAGCCCGCGGGGTCGTGAGTCTCACACTCCGTGTCAACAGCGTTGTCACGAGCTCTGCGGCTCTTTCTTTGGAGGAGTTTCTGTCTGCGTCTCTAGAGAGCAGCGTGTCTCTCTAGGGCAGCGTGTCTCTCTAGGGCAGCAGCCGGACACGCAGGGTTAGAACAACGTCTGGGATCGGACACGCGTCGCTTTCTCTCCGGCCGCTCTTCGGCTCTTCACAGCCCCCACCACGTGGTGCGTCGTGGAGGGATGATGGGCTGAGTCAATCCCCGACCAGGATTTGAATCCAACAAGTATTGTACTCACAAGTGCAAATTACGCACGGCATATTAACTCAAACATGCCTTTGACAGGGTCAGGACACTTCAATGCATGTTTCATGGCATTAACACCAAATATGCTGAGGTCTATTTAACCTTGAGCCCCTCCGCTATATTGTTCCCTCTGTTCTGTAATTATTAACTTCACTCATTCCAGATGCGGCATCTATCACTGGACCACAGCGACAATTCATCCGTCGCCCTGAGCGATGAACGACACCTCGAGCGCGTTGAACCATCTTCCTATTTAACCATAAATCTGGCAACTCACTCAAACACTAAACAGATTCACGTCATTTATATTCTTTGGGTCTTTCGGTAGAGTCACGTAGAACAAAAACATTTTTTTACAAAAAAAACTACGACGTTTCGATCGCAACACAAGCAACATTTTTTTTCTACGTGACTTTACCTAAATACCCAAAGAATATTAATTACCGCAGTCACGAAATCTTTAAGTCAAGATTCACGTAACCACGACTTCGTTTCGTCTTGCCCCCCCCCCACCAACGCCGCCGCCTCTGCTCCTCAATTGTCCCGTGAGCCTCTCCGGCGCACGTGGGAGGACGCGGGGTGAGTCGATGGCGAGCGGCGTCGATGAGCGGGGATTGAACGGGGAGTGAACGCCGCGTGGCCGGGCTCAGGGGAGACGGCGCGGCCCTTGATTAGAGCCGCCGCTGCCGCCACCACAGCTATCAAACCCTCGCATCATCAAACGAGTGACCTTTAAAAGCTGACAGCTGCGAGACCCCCCCGCCCGCCCCCCCCTATACACATTGGCTCGGAAAATAACTTTGGTATGAACGAGCAAACGAGCGACTTGGCAGAGTAGCTGGGGCTTGGGTATGGCGATAGGTTGCCGGTTAGTGTGGAAACAAAAACGAATCAAATTGAAAACATAATAATTGTTAGGAAATACCAACAGGCGCGCGTGACACTGGGATATTGCAGAATTGCACGGGCTTCTTGGTGGCGGCATTATTACAGCCCTCCATTGATTGTGCGCGTTTCGTGAGAATGCAAATGCATAGAAGAGAAGAGATTTTAATGTTGACGCAAGATTCATTTCGAGTGTATATATTTTCACATTTCCAGGTGCAGATTCTGTAACAAAGGGTAAAACCTTATAGAGGATCAATTAAAATAGTATTGCTAATGTTACAGTTATATATTGCACATTTTTGTTACCGATGCAGATCTTACTTAGGTGTGGTGATGTCATTGGTTCAGCCAGACAGGTGAACTGGAAGTGAATATGATAATACTACATTCTAATAATAAATTATACAGCTTCATGATTAAAACAACTTATGCATTATAACATTCGGAACTCGTTAAAATAACTTGAAAGGGTTGTGTTGGTATATGGTGTACAACTGTACATATATCAAGTATCGGTTGTTACGATATACCAATCCCAGACATGTTCTCAGTTAGCCTTGGCCTACCAAACTGTGCAGTTCACGGTAGTAAAGTTCAACACCGCAATACAGGGACCAGATCTGAGTACAAATCAATCCCTGCCACTTCCTGGACTGTCCAGGTCAAACCTGGGTCAAACCTGGACAGCCCAGGAAGTAGCTGGGTCAAACCTGGACAGGTGGCGACCCGACTCACAATACATGAAAAACTCAACGCATTCCTCAATTACCCTGTGGCCTTAAAAGGGAAAATATGTATTTTTTTTGTGGGAAGGGCAATGGCCCTTTTTAAAAGCACTCAAAATAGGCCAGCGAGATCGAGTGGATACGAGTTGTAGACAGCACTTTACACCTTGGGACTTGAGCTGTGGGAATCTGTTACTTGAGAATGAACCCAAGGATTTGACGTAAGCACGGAAGTTACAAGTATATGCGTGCTGTATCATTTCCACACGTGGCCAAACAGCGGCAGCAGCGGCAGCAGCAGACGTAGACGCGAGATAGGTGCGCAGCGTGTGACCCCAACGCAGGCAGCAGCCAAGGACAGCAACGGCCCCATGCCAAGCCAAGCACGGCATTGCGACGTCGGCACTGGGTGACCGCGAACCCTGCGCCGCGAGAATGCCACCGGTCTCCCGTGACTCCCGAGAGAAGCTCCTCGACAATGCGGCGCGAGTTCCCGTCTTCAACACGACGCTCGGGAAAACAGCGCGTGCGAACTGAGGTGGTCGCACGCGCCAACCGTCCAGGGCTGCTCAGTCAGCCTATAGGTCCAGCAAAACTGTTCGGTAAAATTGTAATTCAGTTGTTCAACACAACGCCGGAGAGGTGATAAGCGGAGACAACCCCCAACCGGGATTTGAACTCAAAACCTCACAACCTTCTCATTGTGAGCCGCTCGCTCTACTGGCGAGCAGGGTTGCCGCCATCTGCTTGAGCCGCTAGAGTCTGAGAATCGGCATCTGTGTCCAGGGGATAGCAATTGATTTGTATCGAGATCTGGTGGCAAGTATTGTATTTAACTTTATTACTACAGGATGCTGCAAAGTTTTAATAGACCGAGGTTCAAATGTATCCGGGTTTGGTCGGCGGGAAAGGTTGCAACCTCTTCCTTCCACTGAGCCACCTGACCAGATGATGGCTGATGGCTGATAATAAAGAAGATTGTGATGATGAGGATGAATGTAGGTGGAGATGATTATCGGCGACGCTCGTGGTGAATGTCTACCGCTAATGAAGCACGATGTCGAAAGAGTGAAAGACTTCGACCGGGCAGGAGCTTTGGCGGGTGGGAACAGTGCCAAGGAAGCAGGCCCAGGCTTAGCCGACCCAACCCAGGCCCCCCAGCAGGCACGAGGGCACATTCCTCCTGGCAACGCGGACTATGACGCCACGTGTTGATGTAAACACTCCCCGAGCCACAGTGCGGTTGCTTTGCTCAAGCAATAAACTGATGCCGGAAGAGCACAACAATTGAACTCCACTTTGTCAAATGGCCCCCCATTATTTTTTAGTATTATTTTTGCAATTGCATCATCGTCATGTGGCGTGTGTATCTCGCTGGGGTTTAGGGTGAAGTTTTTGAAGGTTTAACTCGCAGCGACTCCCCTGAGATGTAATACAGCGTGGGTGCAGGACGGGTTTAATTGCGGTCATTATGACTGACAATCAGAAAAACGCACTGTTTTGTATCAGTGTTGTCAACTGCATCATGTATTGTTTTTAAACATTTTTTTGTCCATTGCACGTTTACCCAAGTCATTTTGAATGAACATATGCAACAATCGTTTGCTTGTCGTACAACCCAAACTGGTTTCATCTTTCAAGCATTTCGGTGAAACATTTTTTGCCCAAAACATACCGTCCTCTCGGAAGTTTAAGCGAAATACCGAGTGCAAGCGTTTAATAAACTCACAGCATTCAGTTGCAGTGAACTAGTTTCTTCCACACAAATAAAGTAACCGTGGAAATGAAAGCGTATGAAAGGACTGCATTGTATATATATATTTCCAAATGTTAAAACGTAATGTTAACTAGCATTACCGCAAAGCCAAACAGCTTAGAAGTCAGCCAATCCTATCCAAACATGAACATTAAAAAAACCCACATATAATGTCAGGAGGCACACTTTCGAACGTACTCGTTCTGCCATTATTTTCCAGTGTAGACTCCAGCAATCGGTGTAATTAGGTGTATGTTTAATTATAAGGTGTATGTCTGAAGGTTGTATGTTTAATTAGGCGTATGTTTGCGTTTGCGGGGCCTTGGAAAGAGAACTCAAGGAGATGCTGCTTGGTACCAAAGATTGCATTTGCCACGGCAACATGAAAAAATGCTGTGTCTTAAATTGGACGTATCCATGTTTGTGTTATACATTGCTTATCGATGGCTGCCGGGCCTGTGGTAAGGCCCCAACAGTGTGAAATAAACAAGATGTTATCATCTACTTCATCATCTTCATCAGCAGCAGCCCATTTCTGTCCACTACTCTCGATGAAAGCCTCCCCACATTGCCGCGATGTGCACATTTAGGGGCGTGAGGCTCTACCACGTGACGTGTGTGTGTGTGGTTCTGTCATTGGCACACAAACCACGCGTGTGTGTGCATTTTTCGACCAGCTCAAAGTGCTTTCAATTCTCTAATTCTTTAATAATGGGCGATGCATGTATGGAAACCCTGTCTTTTATGAATATGTGTATAGTTAGAGTATATATATGTTTATTAAAGAGGCAGAATGAGGAACATGTGTTAGAGAAAATACACAGGTTAATGATATTATCCAAACTGAGTATGGGTTTGGGCAGGATACTTCGCGGCTAGAAGGCGCTCGGAACGAAGGTTCACAATCATAACGCAGTGGCGGCCAAGGAATGGAATGAGGAGATTGAGCAATGAGATGAGTTCATGCGCAGGTGCTGGACGGATTGTTCCATCACAGGATCACGAGAGGTGGCGGCTGCTTGCAGATGCCTTCATCCAGCAGCAGATTGATCATGACTGATGATAATGATGAAAGGAGAGAGCATTATAGTTGCCCTGCTACATTCGTCAGATTCCGCGCGCGAGCAATCAAGACAACGTCCGATATTATTCTAAAGAAAGTGCCGCAAGACAGCGAGCCCAATGCCGATCGAAGATTAAGCTCTCGGTGTTGTTATTCCACTGTCGGAGCGTCACTTGGCATTACTTTCCCACGTCTGCACGTAAGGAGATACACTGTATCTTATCCGGCAGCAGCTCCGCGAGAATTTCTCTCGCGTAAGAAGAGAATTCACAATCAGCTGGTGCGCACAGCAGTGACACGCGATGCGCGGCGTTTCTATGGAATAACAGCCACGAGTGCGGGGAAATCGCGTTCGAGAAACACGTGCGACATTGAAGCCCGCTCGAATTGTCACCACGCGGGCAAATTGATAGCGACTCGCAATGAGCCTCTCTGTTGACATTGCTTTGAAAGTGAAACACGAGCACAAATGTGTGATAACTAGGGACCTCGACGCTTTTCACTTTCACAAATTTGAAGAGGAATCTCAACAAATTAACCGAATTCCATGATTATTTCTATACATCCGAGGAGGTGCATTTGAAGAGGTGCATTTTTTGGCTTTCACTACCATAAATATTTGTACTGTTCATTTGCAACACAGCATGTCCATATTTTCATCCAGGAGTGGATTTACAAAGGGCAGTAAATATAAAATGTATTAACCATGTCAAATTGTAGTCGAGGCATAAAGCCTCACCAATGGAAAATTGTAAAACTTACATTGCCTTAAGTTTGGCTTTTACGACTGCTGAAAATAATCTCAAAATGTATTCCATCCTTGCTTGACATTAGTCTGTCCATAAATGCACAAAACTCAAAAAAATATTTGACACCAACAAAGATCTTGCATGAGCATCAGAAACAGTGCAATTGAATGTCATAATACTCAGGATTAAGGATCACTGTGTTCTGACAATAATGACACAATGTCAGAAGTATATTTTCTTAGAATATTTCCACCGTTCGACGAGTGAAAGTTTGTCACTGACGGTGTCCATGAGATGACTTGCCACACCGCTGTGGCTTCGGGATGGAGTCTTGCTCAGGACCAGCTGTGCCTTTCCATTCTCACCAACTTGCGCTAAATGCTGCTCTCTCCGCAATTATATTCCGATTGTGCTATCGGCGTTACGCCACGTCATGAGATAAAATATCCTTTCGAATCTCTTGCAGAAGCGGATATCGCAGAGCTACCTCTGAGATGTCTGTGACTTCTGGTCCACACACAGCAGAGGGCAGCACTTCCCACTGGCTCAGCACATGAGAGTAATGCTTGTCGTATAACAGTCAAATTGAAATTTAAATTCTCAGAATTTCGCCAAATTGTTACGAAAAAAAATGTGCGTGCAGTCTTTAGTGACCAGAGTGAGACCAGCAACTGTCTGCACTTGACACCCCGGTTTAACCACGGGTGGCTGCGTGGACCTCAGCGGCGGCCGGCTCACCACTCTCACCTCCGAGCCAGCTGGTCACCTCTCCCTGTAATCTTTTTAACAAAGTGCTTTAGATAGCTTTTCTTTCAGGACAAACATACGGTGTATGTTGCGTGCTAATTGAACAATATAGAAAAACAAATTCCTGGTGACGAAAACTAATTGAAGTCGTAAAAAGCTAACAATATGTGAAGCTTGCCTAAAGTACATTCTATCTGAACTCGCTATTTGATGCTGCTGTATTGGCAGTTGTGCATATGCACAATTAACAACATCACTGAATATACTAGTCAACACTACTGCCTTAAAAGAATAGAAATACATAATCTAATCCGCGACGCTGTGGGCAATGAACCCTTCTTTACAACACATTAGAAACGTGTTTAGAGTTTTTGAACGCAAGTTTATTGTGTTACTTTGTAATTAATTAATGGACAGCCCTGTTATCAAGCTAAACGAGCAAGAGACAATGTTGCATTAAATGAAATTCAGCAATATAGTGCATTTATTTATATCGTGCCCCAGTAAAACATAATTTAAATGTATTAAGGATTTGCGAATATACTATGTAAATATTCCACGTTAATTAATTCTGATACAAATTAAACGCTGCCAGTCAACTGCCAAGATATTGCGTGTAACGTCTCTTATCCGCCGGTGACCTTCTTCTGTTATTGCTTTTTGATGGGAATTATTGATATTAAACATTTAATTTAAGCTTTAACTATTCAGCAGCGCCCTTTGATCCTGCAGTGGCTTTTAAATAGGAGCTAACCTACAGAAAGCAGGGCCACCGCACATCTTGAAAATATTAATTCCGCTCAGCAACAAACACGGCAATCACACGTTCAAAATGCCAACGAGCTGGAGCACAGCGCCACGAAGACAGCGGAAATCCCAAGCAAGTGTTTCTCATTTAATTATTTTCACACCCAAAGGTTAACACAACATTATTTCACGATTCTGCCTCGCTTCTCCAGACCCAAAAATAAAAATAATTGTACCACAGAGTGGCAGATTTTCCCGAGCCTTTCATCACCAAGGACACTCGTTACGACTACCGAGAAGTAAATTTGTTTCTTTGAAATTCCAGGCTTAGATCAGAGGTGTGCACATTTCATTTGTTTTCACAATCGGGAGTAGATAAAATATCTCAAATCACCGGCACCGCTGGCTGTGTGATGAGTGTTTCACACGGGGAGACAGGACCTCTCTGCGTGCAGCCGTGTAACCCCCCCCCGTCTCATGCCTTCGTAGCCCTCCCCCACCTTCCCGTTTCCTGCACGGAAACCTCATCCCACCTCGCGCCAGAGTGGCGACTCAACGCCCCGGTCGCTCGCGCAAAAGAACAGAGACCCCGTCACGTCCACGTCAACCAAGAGCGACTCGTGTACGCGGTCATTGAGCAGGCACGGCGACTATCAGCGCGCTTTGATTGCAGCGGGTGAGATCCTCGCGAGATTTGTCATCTGTTGTACAGCCCTGAGAAACATCGTTTGTCCTTGAAAAGGTCCAATGATTTCTAATAATCCGGCCAGGTGGATTCGCGGTGGGGCGAACGGCTCGAAATCAGAAGGTTGCGAGTTGAAATTCAAGTTGGGGGTTAATTCAGCCCATGATCCCTCCGAATTGGATACAATGAGTGCCAATGACCGTATGGATAAACTGACCGCTGCAAAAGTAAGGTGGAATTACCACGACTGTACTGGCTGAAGGCTGTCAACAGATTAGCCCTGCATGAATGCTAATTTGAGCAGGAAATCGCTTTAACTTAATTTGTTGTAATCGACAGGTGGGGTATTTGTTTGTGTTTGGTATGCGGGCCATGACATTGGGACACGATGACCTTTGCTTGCGAGCGACGTCCCCTTGCGGCCCAATTCTCGAACTCACTCGAGGAAGTCTCCGGAGCCGGTTGCCGAGTGCCGATGGTGGAGATGGAGTCAGCTCTGAGTCCGATCTCACCCACGCTCAGGGTCTCCATGAGCCCGAGCCACGCAGAGCCTTGACCACGACGAAGAACACGGGCTCCTGCCGCGCGTGCACCTGACCCCGGGCGGGAGGCGCCCACGTCGATCGGCCCGGACACGGTTTTCACGAGCTGATAAATGCGCGCGTTGAGAATCGTTCGGAGCAGCTCTCGGCATGCGGGTGCATTCCGATCGCTCCGGATAATTGGGCACACCTGCGCATCGCTCGTGGGAAACGCCCGTTGCTTTCGGGAAACAATCATCTTCTCTTCCCTCCCCCCCTCTTTCCTCCTCCTCCACATCTTATTCTTCCCCGCTGTCCAGATGAAATCTGCCGCTGAAAGAGCGGGAGAGAGGGGCGCGCGCGATCCGACGGAGACGGGAGGATCTCATTAACGGCGGAATGTCGCGATCGCGGGCGCGGCCAGAAATATCGGAGAGCGGCACTCCGATGTTCGCCAGCTGAGTCATCGCACGAATCAAGAGTCCCCGTCTCTGTGCATGCGTCGCTACAAATAACGTCAGCATCATTTTCTTTCAAGAACACCTCGATCACTCCAATGAACACGCATCTGCGTGCTTGAATCGATACCACGTCTCTTTCGCATTGAATGACTGTGCCCTCTCTATTAGCTTTTAACAACCAACTGGATTAATTGATTGGGCAGCCCGGGCCTAAATGCTTTAAACAATCCCTTCTATCTCAGCTAGTCCCTGTATTGTTGATATTTTCTCATGTGTCAACGATATCACATCTAATTTAAGAGTGCACTTATGCCCACTGAATGTATGTGTTTTCATTTGTGTGTTTTGCAATGAATTATATTTATCTCGCACTGTTATGCGGGTCTCTCGTGAGCTGGATACTCCAAGTTTCAAGTCGCCTGGTAATAAATACGGATTATTGTCTCGATGCCCTCCTGCGTCAGGAACAACACGTGAAAGTTGCTTTTGCTATTTGTTCCAAAAAAAGTAGTGGAGCACTTAAAGAGAAATTGGCTTTCACACAGTGGATACTTCAAATTAACAACAAGGACTATGCCGCACTTCTGTACCATTCGTCTTACAAATACACAAAGACTTGGGGGACTGTTTTCAATTTCCAGATGCAATGCAATTGTGCTGGTCACAGGCTCCCTGAGTCGAAACACATGTCTGCTGCTGCTGCCCACTGTGGCCCACAGCGAACATTCCTGCACGCTTGGGTGCCGTGACGGTCATATCCCCCCCCTGAACTCGGTGCGCGGGACACACAACGTGGGAATACGAACAGACAATGTCATAGACGAGGGGACGTTGACAAATTGCACGAACTCCGGGTGGTACCATCCACCCCCCGACCCGCCGCCCCTCTGGCGATGTTGATGAATTGTCACGCTTCGATTCGAGCGTTCGTTTGTTTGTTGTCTGCCAACGTGGTGAATGGCAGTGTCTGTAGTGAGTGGCAGTGTCTGTGGTGAGTGGCAGTGTCTGTGGTGAATGGCAGTGTCTGTAGTGAGTGGCAGTGTCTGTGGTGAGTGGCAGTGTCTGTAGTGAGTGTCTGTAGTGAGTGGCAGTGTCTGTAGTGAGTGGCAGTGTCTCTCGTGGCTGCGTGGGCGGTGATTGGAATCCATCGCGTATTTTCGAAAATAAGACTGCGTCGATTCTTGCACGAGTGAATTTGGCTGCGTGTCTTGTTGTCTTTCGAATTAAAATTACAAACATTTAATTCTAGCTTTGTTCCCCACCCCTACCACAAATGTCATGTTTTGTTCGTGAAATAATCCATTTTTCAATTAATACGCCAATTAATAAAAACAAATCTTAGAGGGAAAATATATTTTCCAAATGCATGTCATTCTTTATGGTAGTTGAAAGTGCTTGAAAATGAGACATTTAAGGCATGAACTCGCACCTTTGTAATACAGGGTGCTTAATGTTTGTGTTTAACACTTCTGAGAATTTGCAACAATACCACAAGCAATGTTGCCTCCGGGCTCTGGAGACCACCTGGAGAGGATTCCAGGCTACGTGTTGACAATGACGGCAAACAAGTGGAGACTCTTTGAAGCTATGAACATACATGTGTAGGACTCGTACTGACGCGACAGTCTCTTTGTCTTTCCTTGTTCTTTATTAACGTGTATATATCACATCTCCTCCGTCGGCATCGCACAGTGTCCCTCCATTCGCTCCAGAGCACAACTCCCCCTCCACACCCCTCAATGTCCCTCCGTTCGCTCGCTCCGCTGGCTTCGCTCGCTCTCCCTCTGCTCCTCTCCTCCAGCGACCTCCCTCTCTGCTCTCTCTCTCTCCAGCTCGGTCGCTCTTTATCCCCCTGCCGTCTCACTCCGTCGTAGCTTCTCCTCCAAGGTCCGTTACTCCGCTGCTATCCTATACTGTATGCTCTTTATCTGTTTCTACCGTACACTATCTCCCTCTGTCCACTTCTACCTTATACTATACTCTCTTGTCTACTGCTACCGTATACTATACTCTCTTGTCTGCTGCTCCGTCTCTTTCTCTCTCTGTCTCTTGTCCCAGGCACCAACCAACTCCCGTTTCTCCCAACGCTCCCTCTCTTTATCCCCGAACCAATTTGCCCCACTCAATTAGATCATCCCCCGATTCGTTACTCGCCCCCGGCCCCCAGTGTCACGTGATGTTGTTGTTGTAGACACCGCGGCGCCAATCTCAGACACTCACACCTCTCGACCAATCACCGCCCTGCGTCCTCGATTACCCCGAACACCCGCAGGCCCCCCTTAATTACCTTACCACCTTAATTGGCACAATAACAACAGTATGGCGCCCCGCTGGCTGTGTCCCCGTTTGCCCTCACTGTCCCCCCGCGTGTCCGTATCACAACCCAACGCGTGACCCGTGTTTTCTCAAGTCCTACATATGTGTTATCATGTTACAGTGGATTAACCGTTATTTTTCCATTAAAAGCGATATTCTCATATAAGTGGTAAAAAAAATAAGCACCATGTATCGTGCAGTATTGTTTTAATGTACACCTCGACTCTTTGGTTCTTCCGGTAAAGTCACGTAGAAAGAAAATAAATTAAATAATAGAAAACGACGTTTCGATTGCAACACAAGCAGTGGTCATCAGGTAGAACTAAATTTGAGAGAGAGACAAAACACAGACACGGAGACACACAGACACACAAGCAGAGAGACACAACACAGAGATACGCAGAGAGAGACACACAACATAGACCCAATGCCTCTGTGTCGAGGTCTTAATATAAATAGAGAGGGGGGAGGGGGCAGAGAGAAAGATGGGTCTGCTGGAGCAGAGAAATCAGCATGTCAATGAGGCATTGGGTCTCTGTGTGCTTATGTTGTGTCTCTCTCTGCTTGTGTGTCTGTCTGTTTGTCTCCGTGTCTGTGTTTTGTCTCTCTCTCAAATTTAGTTCTACCTGATGACGACTGCTTGTGTTGCAATCGAAACGTCGGATTCTATTATTTAATTTATTTTCTTTCTACGTGACTTTACCGAAAGAACCAAAGAGTAATTCCTGCAGTTACGAAAGCTTCAAATCAAATTTGTTATCATGTTAAAGTGTATTATCCGCTCTTTTTCCATTAAAAACGATAGTCTCAAATAAGTGTTAACATTTTTTTTAAGCACCATGTATCGTGCATTATTGTTTTAACGTCTTAGTTTCGACCAACGTGGGTACATCTCAATATGTGCACGGTTCTGGGCGGCTCTAGAAGCGCCAACTTGAAAGGGAGCCCCTTAATCAGCCTTGAGTGACATTGCCTCCAACAGAACACCTGGGGGTGCCTCTTCAAAGAATACGGACCCCACCAATTGATTGGTGGCACTGATTGTTTGAGACTTGACTGAGTACGAACACTGTTTACTTAAACCCACACGGCACATTGTTTCATCTGGTTTCTCAAACCACCGTTGATGATAATTTCATGCATTTACAATACAATGTCACCTTGTGTATAACGTCTCAATGTGTCCGCAATGCAAGACGCTGCACAAAGCTGACTTAAAACCAAAATAACACGTTTCTGAGAACCAAAAAAAAGACGTTCTATATTACCTCTATATGAATACCCCTTGGATTAAGTTAATATAAATCATGTAATATCTCAGTAGAAACGTAACCTGCGATTGGCTTCTCGTAATGTCCTTACAATACTTGTAAGTGAGCCGACAATACCCCACATTAAAGTATTTTGTTCACATCCCATCAGCCATGGGACCTTGCTAACAAAGATAAAAAAAAAATTGACTCCTGGAGGACCTCAGTGCCCAACCCGACCTCCTTGTGTCAGTTTTGGCTCAAAATATTCCAATTTTGTGCTTTTTTACTGTTTCGCAGGAGGCTTATATCCCATAAAAATATATATAAATTAAAAATATAATTTTTTTAAAGCTCGGGGTACCTTTATCCTTCTTGGAACTTGGCAGTATCAAAGATTATTTCAATTTTACATCTGAGAATTCCTTCCACCATAGAGAAACCACTGTCTCACATTTTGACAGAATTGCCAATGGATCATAAGAAAAAAAAAGTTTTGAAATCGTAAAAAAAATACCCGTTCATATTTTAGCATTCTACTTGTATTGCTAAACTCCCACCTTGTGCTTAATTATCTGAGCATGTACACACATTATACACGAACAATATGATTAAGAAAAAGTTGTTTCAAATGTAATCTCTACTTAAGCTCACTCACCATCTAATGGTGCCAATACAGCTCCTGTCCATATCTGCCGTTTCACGTAAAAAAACACACGAAACTATATTTCTACACATCCCATTGGCCACACGTCCTTCTGGGACTGAATTTATTCAGCAGCCATTGGTGTAATGCGGTACAAGCAAACTCTGGATCGGTTTCAATATGAAGTGTCTGATCTGATGTCTCCTCTGAAGCTGAAATACAAATAGCATGAATTGCCGTAGAAACGCTTTTACATTTGCAGCTCCTGAGTGACAACCTATCAGTGAAGCGAGACATCTGAATCTTGTCTTATTGTAACACAAAAGCCTTATTATGATTTATGCCAATGGGATGTGTAAAAGAATGACAGATATGTGATGGAGACATTTTCTGCGTATTTATTTTATTACTTAAACTCTCCACAATGACGCCAATGATGATCATCATTGCACGGGATTGGCTGCTCAGATTTGTTTTTTTCCCCAGTCTCTTCTCTCGTCTCATCCACTATCCTCGCCCATGATTTTCGTGTCTTTCTCAAATAATGAGACTCCAAGTGATGGCCGAGGTTGCAGGTGGCCCTTGGGCAGACCCAGGGCGGTCAATTACCTAAAACAAATGTGCAGGTGTGCTCGCACTGCCGGTCTCCCACAATGACTTCTCATCTTATCGCCTAAATCTTTTTGATGTCCAAACGGAAAGTTCGCCGCTCTGTTAGAGAACTAATATAGCGCGAGGGGAGCACCGTTTATCAGCTGTACAGCCTCGCTGAGAGATGAGAGAAGCATTTAGCGTCGAGCGGAGGGCTGGATGTCCACAGGAACGATGACTGAGCCAGAGGAAGTTACTTCAGAGGGTGGGTTATTAGACAGTGGTGAGTTTTGGGTTCATATTTTGGAAAGCGTTTTCAAAAGCATGCAATATCCACATATTTTCCTAAATACCAATCCTTAATTGTTTGAAACGTGGTCTTGGTTACAAGTTGCTTTTTTATGTAGAGGTCAAAATGAGTTGATGTTGTAGTGGATGCCTGGAATACTCTGCACTTTATAGAAAAATAACCGCTTGTTGCAAATCACCCCTTTTATTGATATCAGTGAATTGGGATTATAGGAATTTGTAAACACAATTCACGTCAATTATTAACAAGGAGGACTACAGAGAGACATGAGGACAAGAGCCTTTTACCCAACATACACAGAACAGAGATTTACACAATTTGACAAAATGTCTTCATAGGGGGGAAACAAGATGATTGCCTAATCTGTGAATTTGTAAAATTCTGTGTGGAGAGAATGTTAATTATACACTGTGCGGGAGCTTAAGTGGGGATATCGGTCAACAGAAATGACTGTGCTATTGGGAATCTGCTGCAGGCATTTTCCCTCCGGTGTCATTGGCACATGTCACCCGGCAACCTTTGCATAACTACACTGCAACACGACAAGAGGTCACTGCAACTTGATACGGCTTGCAGAGCAACGATCGGGCGCCACGGTGGCTAGGAGATGTTAACTACCTCGCCTGGTATGCAGGAGGTCGTGGGTTCGCTCCCGACCCTGACGCCTGCTGTATATTTGGAGTTTGCATGGCTCCAGGAGGTCGTGGGTTCGCTCCCGTGGTCGCGTGCATTTTTCTCCGGGTCCTCCGGTTTTCCCTCCACATTTAGAATCATGGTGCGTTGAGAGTATTTGGCTGCTAGACATTTACACGCGATAAGCCACTTCGTCGAGCTACCATTTGTGGCCAGGTCGCTTCTGAAAGAGAGCTACAAAAGCGCAGTGGCCCTTACCTAGTAAAATAAAAAATAAATAGTTTACTAGTTTAATTGGGCATGGGTTTTCCACTTTTTCCAATGCAGACCAAACCCGAGCATAATTCTCAGTGAGCTTAGGCCTATGGAACCTGTGCGGTTTACTGTAATGAAGTTCAAAACACAACCACCAGATCTAAAAACACAGATGCCAATCCCACGGTAAAACCTGGACAGGTGGCAACCCCAAGTGTGCAGTATGCCTGTCACAATATGCCACCTGAATTGATTATTTACAGTCCTTTGTCAATACACTGCTGGCTGAAGGCGGTCCCACACCGTATCAGTCATTGGAGTTGTTTGACCATACTTCGCCACACTGGTCCGTGGGGATAGTGCAGCAGGCAGAGCACAGGGGTAGATCAGCTATCACTCGCCACCACTGTTAGCGGTGGCCAGGAATTGATCCCGCGCTGCCAAATTCTAAGCGGACTGCGCTTATCATTCTGCCGCCATTCCTCCTTTAAATATAATTAACTCAGCTGACATGTCTTCTTTTCACAGCCGCTAAGACGTTGAGTGGCGCGCGATATCTAAACCGGCCCAGGGACCCTCCTGCATTCACAAACCAGCACCGACCAGCGTGAAGTATGGTCAAACAGCGTGAAGTATGGTCAAACAGCGTGAAGTATGGTTAAACAGCGTGAAGTATGGTTAAACAGCGTGAAGTATGGTTAAACAGCCCCCATGACCACCGTTCAACGGCGGATTAAGGGCTTAAACTTGTTATGTTTGTCTGCGGTTTGTCTGCGCAGGGTTGTGGCGGTGACTCACTCTTGGAGAGCAAACTTCAGGACGAGGAGTGGCGAGAGTCGCAGTCTCACATCTGCGAGCTCCCCGTGCACCCTCGTGAGTGCACACACACACGCACACACACACACGCGCACACACACACACGTACACACACACACACACGCGCACACGTGCACACGTGCACACACACACACACGTGCACACACACACACGTGCACACACACACACACACGTGCACAAACACACACACACGTGCACACACACGTGCACACACACGTGCACACACACGTGCACACACACACACTCACGCGTGGTGTGCGCACGTGCGAGCGCCGCGTGCGAGAAAACCCGCCACGTGTGCTGGCCGCCTCTGAGCTTCATCCCCTCGGTCTCGCGGGGGCCCCGTGGGGAGCGGGCGCTGATCACGCAGAGGGGGGCCGCCTCGCAAGCCACTTGAGCGCTCATTGTAAGATGTTCGAATCGTCATTACTGGCCAAGATCAATCCACTGCTAGATGAAGGCCACACTAAGCCGCGTCCGTCTCCCGCGGCCCGGTGGTGTTTCCGTGGCTGGCTTGCGCTCGTCAGAATTCCGTGGGCAGAAGTATCGAGCTACTCATTATTCATCTGCACAGCACCTTGCACTGCTTTTCCGTGGTGGACGTGGCCCCAGGCACGATCCCTCCCTCGGCTGCCACTCAGTCGCTTTCACCACTTCCACCGCAGCCCCTTCCACCGCCGCCCTTCCATCGCAGCCCCTTCCACCGTGACCCCTTCCACCGTGACCCCTTCAACCTTGACTACTTCCACCGTGACCCCTTCAACTGCAGCCCCTTCCACCGTGACCCCTTCCCCCACCGCCCCTTCCACCGTGACCCCTTCCACCACCGCCCCTTCCACTCTCGCCCCTTCCACCGTGACCCCTTCCACCGCCGCCCCTTCCACCGTGACCCCTTCCACCGTGACCCCTTCAACTGCAGCCCCTTCCACCGTGACCCCTTCCACCGCCGCCCCTTCCACCGTGACCCCTTCAACTGCAGCCCCTTCCACCGTGACCCCTTCCACCGCCGCCCCTTCCACCGTGACCCCTTCAACTGCAGCCCCTTCCACAGTGACCCCTTCCACCGCCGCCCCTTCCACTCTCGCCCCTTCCACCGTGACCCCTTCCACCGTGACCCCTTCAACTGCAGCCCCTTCCATCGTGACCCCTTCCACCGCCGTATCTGTTGTATGTACTTGGGGCCACATGACCTCTACAGGAATTATTCGACAGTGTATTCACGACATTGTAAATAATAATTGAGTATTGAATATAATTGTCACGGAGTCGTTTGCAATTCGTGAAACCACAGGGCACGTTTGAATCGTTGCACCTGCTGTGATGATATAAAAAAATAGCACGATTGTAATGTTTTAGGAATATTCTAACACATTTCATTTACCAATGAGAACAATGATGTTCGAGAGAGATTATCGTAAATATTTCACAACAGTCAAAAATAAAAGATCAGAAATGTTAGGAAGCTCTTAGGCAATACTTTAAAAAATTAACCGGTCTAATAAATGGTATTTCTATATTGAGGGTTTAACAGGACTCACAAGGTCGCGTGTACGTTATGTATATTCCACCCTATGCAACGAGCTACGGCTCAGAAAGAAAGCAACAATCTTCTTCTCGGTGTGTGCATAACAGCGCAGCAAACATTGCACAAATTGTTTAGGGACACGCAGAGCGGCTCGAATGTCCAAAAAGAGATTACACTCTGCGACGTCACAAAACAGACGTCGGGGCGAAACGAAATTTGTGGGCGAAGTCACCGTGGACTTGTAGAGACGCGACAGCAAATCGCCGGGCGTTTGCCGCGAGGGGGGTCAGAAAGGCAGGAAACAGACGCAGCGCCCCCCCCCCCCGAGCCCGGCGCGATCCCTCCGCTGCTTTGTCACCGGGGGTCAAGCGGCAAGTGCAGAATGTGCGCGAGAGTTAATTGCGTGGCTGCCCCGGAGGACGCCTCTCTCTTCAGTGAGTCGTGTTGGCAGCCAAGGGGTGACTTCAGCCCCCTTCTTTTTTGACGAAAAAATTCCTTCCTAACCAAACGTAATTGTTTCCCGATTCGACTTGGGAGTTAAAACGCGAGGATGCCCAGCTGTGCTCTAAACACTGTCACGTGTTGCACGGCGCTGAGCCGCGCGTTCGCTTGCGGAGCGGCGCTGAGCCGCGCTCTGGATGCGCTCGCGTCGTGAGCGGTACCGCGGACTCTGCATGGCGCGCTTGTTGGCGGGGTGTGCTGCGTTTGTTCATTAGTTTGTGCCACCGAGGGGTGGATCTAGGACCTTTCCCGAACGAGGAGCGGTCCTGAAATTTCAAGCTTTTTAAATAACGCCCCCTACGTTGATTTAAAAATAAAACGTTCCACGTATTTCCTCTGGTAAATATCAATACAAGACAATGTTTTGGGGTCCGAATGAGGAGGGACGATAAATGCCCTGCCACCTTGGATCCACTACTGATACTATTCACTTAACACGCAGGTTACCACAACCAATCATACGATTCACAATTGTTCTTTGGATAATGAGAAATATGACTGGGATTAGTCGGTGGAAAAGGTGGCTACTTAATTTGCAAATTAAAGGACCAAAAGACGGATTTCCTTCGAACGAGCGTTCTATCGAATTTTTTAAGATAAAACTAAAGATGATTGTGTAAAATGTATCCACATGAGTAACAGGAGGTGGCCTTCCTTTGAGCGCGACACCGCCAGTGTCAGGGTAACGCCCGCAAGCAACGCAGCCCTCGCCACTCACAATTATCACTCATTCACCCCGGAAAGCCACGAAAAGTCTGAATGCTGTCTCTCAGGAGGGCCCTGCTACACAGCGATAGTTGAACCTGATGGCGGTAGCCCGGGGCACCATAGTACCCCGGTTCTCTCGCATAATGTCCGTGATGCAGTCGTTTTAGTCTCTAGATGGTCAGCAATGCGGCAATCGACTCATCTCGACGAGGTGGCCACGATGCACCACTACGGTGCGTACCGCTTCGTTTCGACATCGCGGAGTTAGCACCGATTGCAGATTGATTGGTACCCCAGTCGCGGAGTTAGGGGCCATCCATTTAGTACGAAGGCATGGAGGGGGAAGGGTTAGCCCAAATGCGTACGCGTGCGTATGAGGGGTCTACTGACAATGTACGCATAGGAAACGGAGGAGGGGGGCGTGAAACCTCGATAATAATTGTGTCTACATTGGCCTTAAAATGAGTTGGATAGTCCGGCGGTGGATTGTTTGCTTCAACACGTTAATAATATTAATCCTTGATCGTTCTGCGTGGATTAAATATCGGCCGTTCTATAGGATTCGGGGGGGGGGGGGGTGGTGGTGCGTCAATCGTACGTACGCAGGTGGGGTGAGGGGGTGTAAAAAGTACGCGTGAGTACAGGGAGGGGTCAAGTTTTGACAGCCGTTTGCGTACCGACTAAATGGATGGCCCCTTATGCACACCCCTGGAAAAAAGAGTGTCCCAGAAATAAAATATATAATTGCCTCGAGCCGTCTTGTATTATTTGTTACCCTGGGGGACTGCCAGGAGTACCACTTGGCCAACGCCACTGACAGTGCGTGTGTCGGCCTATGCGAGGAGAAACCCCCAAAGGGAACCCATTGCAGAACAGAAGTCCATGCAAACCCAGCACGGGAAGGCACCCGAGTCGGGAATCAAACGCCAGCCCTTTCTGCTGCGAGGCACGAGCATCACCGCCGCGTCGTCCTGCCGCCCAACGTAGTGACACGTGCAACGGGGCGGCTGCTCGTTTCCGATTGCAAGCGGAATGACATCGCCTTTTCAAGTCGCGCGCTCCGCGGTTTACTCGGGGACACCTCCCTCGCCGTGGGCCCTTGATGGCTTTTGATCTGCTGTCAGGGAGGGAAACGAGCGGGTGGCTGGGAGGGCGAGCCAGCGGGATGGAGGGGGAGGCAGGAGGTTGCGGAGGGCCTGCGAGAGGGCTGGCCTGCAAGCTGTTCACACACTCGGTCGGTCGGCAGGCGCGAGCACCGGAGAGCTGTGCTGGAATACAACTCAAGTCTCGTCAATCCATTTCCTCCCGGTGCCTTTCATCATTAAGCAGACAAGACCTCGGCAGTCAACTATACAATCCCTTAACCACCCCCACCTCCTTTTCATATGGACTACTCTGTATTAATCCCAGCCCCTGTAGTCGGTTTCCTCAGATTAATCTCAACTTAATTAGCAGTCAGAGGATGTTGGAACTTTGTCAGAATCTTGACGGTATAAGTCTTTGTTTCATCAATGGAAAATAAGCATCTTTAAATTAAAGCACTAGTCACACGGTAACTGCCCAGTGTAAATGTGTAATAGCGAGCTGCTCTGTGATATTGAATACTGTATTTCCCTTTGTTTTGTTTATTGATTTTGGACGTATGGCCATTCGTAACCAAAATTCTGTGCGCAATTTAATTTCTGTGCACAAATTCCAACGTTTGGCAGGATGACTGCCTCTCTACAAAAACACGCTCACGGTTCTGCAGAGTGCCTTGACATGCAGTCGCATTTAAATGCCCTGAAAATACATTTTGCTCACAGTGTCAACATTGGAGGGAAATTGACTGAAAGACCTGATCTATCTCTCGGTATATCTATTTCCCCCGTCTTTGTCCCCATCTCTTTCTCTCCCTCTGTCTGTCTCTCTATCCCGGTTTGTCTCGCTCTGAATGTCAATGTCTGTGTCTCGATCTCTTCGTCTTCGTGCCTGTTTTTCTGTCTCTATTCCAAATGTGGCCGAAAAGTGTTCGTTCCCAAATGGGGGAAAAAAACTTTCGATTTTGGCTTATGGTTCACAAATGATGAGAAATACAAAGTTCTTGGTTGGACCCCATGCTTGTTTTGAACCAAATCGTTTCTCGCATATGTACTTGGCTTCGGACTTCAGGGGTTGCCGTCACGAGAGGTCGGTTGCAGTTATTTGTATCGCTGCTTTTATTGGTCACGTGTCATATTTAGAGACAAACAATGCAAGACCCAACATTTTAGTCATATCCTTCTCTGAGTAACGAATATAAAAACATGTGTTTACAGGAAGGAGAAATTCCATTTAAAAACTTGACATTATAACATGGTAAAATAGCTTCCACTCAGCTAAAATGAGCATGGAATTGTTAATGTATCCCATCTAATCCAAAGCAATAATGCTTCCTCACCACACAAGATGGCAAAGCACCCAAGGGCACATCTGGATTCAAACCGCCTGTTTTACCGCGTACTAGTTAACACAGCACAGGGCCAGTGAGTCTATATTTGGTGAGAAAATTAAACAGATTGGGTATGCATTTGGGCAGGAATGTATTGTTAAAAAGTATAATTTTCAAGAACATCACAAACACAATATCAGAAATTAAATAATTATGCTGAATAATCCACAAAAGCGAAAAAGCCCACAAAATCTAAGATATTGATGTTCATGTTGATTTATTGCACTAGTCCCATCAAAGTAAGTAGATTATTTAATGGTTCCCCCCCAATTAAGTTAAATGCTTGTGAAGAAGGGCTACAGAATTCGTCACCATCATTCTGCCAAAATTCCTTTATATATACTTCTTCCAAAATACATATTTACATAACATGGGTCGATTTAAGAACTGTTAGCAAAAGCAAAGCAAAGGCAGCAGCCATCACTTAGTACCTAGCAGGATGTGATATATAAAATGGCACGTCTAACTTAAACTATTTCTAAGTGCAAACCCCATTAGACGATGAAACCTTCCCAAGAGCCTTGTCTCAACATATATTTTGTTGACGCGGAATGTTATGTATGACGTAGTTTTGCATAAGACTAGGACCCATAGCTACCTGTAAACATTTGGCAGTTCACTAGCATTGGTTCAAGTGAGCCTGACTCCACTGATGAGATACTGGATTTCAAAACCGGTCCATCACACAAGAAATATTTTTTCAACGTTAATGATTATTTTCTCATGCATATAATGCATTATGTATTAAATTGCAATTAATATATCAATACATTTGCATAGTTACATTCTTTATATTTACCCTACCTAAGGCTTTCATGTATTCAGCCTCTGACTTAAACTGTCACCTGGGCAACCAGGTGAGCTGTCAGATCGCGCGCTCTTCTGCGTCAGTCAGCACATCTGTGCGGTTCGTCAGACGCAAGAATCCACACTCCGATTCGCACTTCTCTGACAACTTCTGCAAGGTATTCCCAAAGCACAGTCTAAGCTGAAAAGTGTATACGTTTACGACTCCAGTATTTGCAAGTGTCGGGCATAGTGTACTGTTTCAAGGCTCCTAACACAAACGTGACATTTATTCTCAACTTTAAAAAAGAGTAGAGCTGGGACCATTCATCAAGTCAAATGACTAAAAATTGTAATCGACTACGTCTTGTGATCAATTGCCCAGGCCCTTTAAACATGGTGGCCATCCCCCACATCCTGCCTCCCGAAGGTGGGTAACCCCCTTCAGGCCACACCCAGCACGACCCAACCGGTGACCTCACCAAGCAACACCCGTCAACCTCCCGTCCAGCGACACACGTGGGAAGAGGTGACTTTTTTTACCAACTTTTCGTTATACAATTTATGTAGTCAAGCCAACTATCAGTAGACTAAATAATTTACTACTATAATGAGCCAAGAATGTCTGTGTGTCCCGCGCGTGACGTCACTCCACGTCGGCCAGCCCCCCTCATTAATAATCATGAACAGGTGACGTCCTCCACATGGATCCCCTCCCTCATTAATAATCATGAGCAGGTGACGTCACTCCACATGTAGCACCCCCCCCCCCTCATTAATATTGAGCAAGTAACGTCACTCCACATCGAACAGCCCCCCTCATTAATAATCATGTAGAGGTGACGTCTTCTAAATGGACACACCCCCTTCATTAATATTAATTAGCAGCTGACGCCACTCCACATGGGGGGGGCGAGGCGCCTCCTCCCCCCTCCTCAGCATAAACTTACAACCCTCACGAAAAAGGCAGAACCCTCACGTCACGCGATCTCCTTAACGATATTGAGACATATAAGTAAAAAGGACGTCATGATGACTAAGAGATTATAACCTTTAAATGAAATGTGTGTGTCACCGCGGCCTTACAAATTGCACACGAATGGATGCAATGAATATCACGTCGCGGTCTGCTTTTTATTTGCAAGTTTCCGATTTACTTAAATACACTCGTCCTTGGACGGGCAAAAGGCTAGTTGATTAAATAACTGGAGGGGGCAAACTCTAACATAACAGAGTAATATAACGAGTGGCATTAACAAAAGTCTAGTATTATTTTGACTGAGCCCCACAAAAATGTCGATATAAAGCTCGTTGTCAATCTACTGCTAGATAAAGGCCTCCCCATGCCGCGTTGGGGTTGTGTGATCATACTTCACCATGCTGGTCAGCGGGGATTGAAGGTTGGAGAGGAGCCCAGGACTGGCTCAGACACTTCACTCCCCACCGACGGTAGCCGTGGCTGAGAAACGAGCACAGGTCACCGGGTTCGTGGCGCAGTGTACTGATCACTGCGCCACTGCTCCCTCTTTCATGCCTTCAATGAATGGAAAAAAGTCACATCAACTTGCAATGTTATTCTATTATGTTCCCTGTACGCAATTTTTAACAAATACTAAGTAGAAACAAAAACGGGCGCAAGATTACGCCTTCAAATTTGATCCTTAAGGGACGGAGAACCAGGGCTATAGGGGTTACTCTAACCCTGACTAACTAATCTTTTTTACTCCAGAAATGTTTTAAATGCTACTTCCAGAAATGTGTATTATCTCATGCACCAGTCCATCTGGGGAATGGCTTTAAAGTTAGGTTTTAAAACTCTATTTGATAGCCAAAATACAGTCTACGACATCTAAATGATATTTCATTTCAGGATGTATTTTGATATCACGCAAATAATATGAAAAGCAAAATATCATAACTCGAACATTTTGTCCCGAGTCTCTTGAATCCCATGTTTGGCATTCCCAGTAAACATGCTGTCTGCACATCGTCTGAACAAAATCGAGAATAGGATGAGACAAAATAAACTGTTACAGAATTGAAAGATTTTGGGCAGCTTTTTCCATGTTTATTTCAATAAGGCTGCTATTATTTCAGTGGGAGGGTGGTGCAGCAGTAACACTTGTGCCTCACAGCAAGGGCCTACAATAAACTCCTGCCTCCATTGCCTTTGTGTGGAGTACGCATGTTCTCCCTTGTTCTGCACGGGTTTCCTCTGGGTGCTTGCGTTTCCTGCGAGAGCTAAAAAATATCAATGTAACCGGCATTTGCCAAACATCCCAATGGAAACAAATTTCCTGTAAATTACTCATTTGGACTTACACATAGCAACATCGCCCTGTGCAAAATTTGGCACGAACATCTTTAAAGATATTCTTGAGACTCGGCGAAGTTTCCTAGATAAACATGTGTAACAATAAAACACTTTCAAAGTGCCTGATCAGAAGTCAGATCAGTGGCGGCAGGGTGTCCAAGGAGGAGGTATCAGCACATGCAGTCCACGCACAGTGCAGACGTAAGATCATGATTATCTGCCCATATGAGCAGTGAAGTAGTGCTCATCTGTTTACAGTCAGTGGTGGAGACTCCACATTCCAACGGTAGAGGTACATCCCTCCATGACAACCACTGTTGACTTCCCCACAAAGTGATACTAATTTTATTGACCCCAGAGGTATGATGGGATGAGTCAACCTCCAACCAGGATTTGAACCCGCAACTCTCTGTATGCGAGCCGATCACTCTCCCGCTGGGCCACTTGCACTTTTAAGATGCATCTGCTTAAAACTCAGAATATAAAACTAGTTTTGAGCTGTAATATAAAGCCACATTGATATTCTCACCTACGATGATTGTTGTATACAACTGCAGTTAATGCGAATGGATGACATTCATTTCTCCTATCAATCTTCAACTGGACTCGGCAACTTGCAGCCAACACTTAGTTCTTTGACATGTGACTTGTGCTTGAGCACTATTCGGGGAATAAGTACAGCTCTCAGAGAGAGTAGACATTCAATAAACTCAACATTTAAACACCTTACCCATATGAACTCGGAAGGTGTTGATTAGTCGATAGATGCTAGCCTTTTAAGCAGACCAAATACAAAACTACATACACAGCGACCATATCTGGCTTACTCCAAAAAATTGCATCCCTAAATTAAAAGCTAAAGAGAAAAAGATGCTTTTTTAGAGCATTAAGGAATGAAAACGACTAAACACAGTACCACACACATCAATGAAACAGGCAAACACTACCACCTACTGGCAGATTATATCACATCATCACTCAGGCTGACCACACATGCCGACGTGTGAGATCAGCTAATGAACACAATACTATTAAGACATCAGTTTCTCGGTTAATATTTATTCAAGTGTAAAGTATATTACATAGGTGCAACATGTCCCTATTTTGAACCATTCCAAGCACGTACATATAAGCACACATTATTACTATTATACCAGAAAGCTCAGGAACATTGACGTTTGTTCATTCAAAAATATTACACCAGACTATTTTCCAGATCAGAGGACATCCAGTACATACGTTTAACCAGAGGGCTCGTGGAAATCACAAAGATTCAGGGAAGACCATGACGTTGATGAACTAAAAACTGCCTACACATTTGACGATGCTCCTCGCCTACCTACAGGCATCTGCCTTTCAACCTGGCCTCCCTCTGCTGCTGCAGCTGCTTGCCGAGCGACACCAAAGCGAGATCGAGCATCGGCTCGCTCTGCTCGCGACCATCCTTGGCAGCGCGCGCGAGGACCATGGCTCGCAGCAGCGGCGGGAAGGGGACCAGCCGGGGGCCCGTGTCCTCCTCCTGGGGGGCCGGGACGCATCTCGCTATGAAGGCCGCCTCCTCGTGCCGCGGGATGAGTCGCCAGTCGTGGTACATGGCCTGCTCGATTTCGCGGGCCTCGCCCTCGGTCTTGCCTGCAGGATGGAAGCACCGGCACCCGGGTAATTTTACAGCATACACGCAAAGAGAACACATCACACACATAGAGAACACGTCACACACACATGCATAGAGAACACGTCACACACACACATAGAGAACACGTCACACACACGCATAGATAACACATCAGACACACGCATAGAGAACACGTCACACACACACGCATTGAGAACACGTCACACACACACGCATAGAGAACACATCACACACACACACACACGCATAGAGAACACATCACACACACACACATAGAGAACACGTCACACACACACGCATAGGGAACACATGACACACACACGCACAGAGAACACATCACACACACACACACATAGAGAACATCACACGCACAAAGAACACATCACACACACACATAGAGAACACATCACACACACACGCATAGAGAACACATCACACCCACGCACAGAGAACACATCACACACACGCACAGAGAACACATCACACACACACACATAGAGAACACATCACACACACACATAGAGAACACATCACACACACACACATAGAGAACACATCACACACACACACATAGAGAACACATCACACACACACATAGAGAACACATCACACACACACATAGAGAACACATCACACACACACACATAGAGAACACATCACACACACGCACAGAGAACACATCACACACACGCACAGAGAACACATCACACACACGCACAGAGAACACACACACATAGAGAACACATCACACACACACATAGAGAACACATCACACACACACACAAAGAGAACACATCACACACACGCACAGAGAACACATCACACACACGCACAGAGAACACATCACACACACGCACAGAGAACACACACACATAGAGAACACATCACACACACACATAGAGAACACATCACACACACACATAGAGAACACATCACACACACACATATAGAGAACACACCACACACACGCACAGAGAACACATCCCACACACACACATAGAGAACACATCACACACACGCACAGAGAACACATCACACACACGCACATAGAGAACACATCACACACACGCACAGAGAACACATCACACACACACACATAGAGAACACATCACACACACACACATAGAGAACACATCACACACACGCACAGAGAACACATCACACACACGCACAGAGAACACATCACACACACGCACAGAGAACACATCACACACACATAGAGAACACATCACACACACATAGAGAACACATCACACACACACATAGAGAACACATCACACACACAGATAGAGAACACATCACACACACACAGAACACATCACACACACACAGAACACATCACACACACGCATAGAGAACACATCACACACACAGAGAACACATCACACACACACACACATAGAGAACACATCACACACATAGAGAACACATCACACACATAGAGAACACATCACACACACAGAGAACACATCACACACACAGAGAACACATCACACACAGAGAACACACCACACACACACATAGAGAACACATCACACACACACACACATAGAGAACACATCACACACACACACACATAGAGAACACATCACACACACACATAGAGAACACATCACACACACACATAGAGAACACATCACACACACAGAGAACACATCACACACACACACACATAGAGAACACATCACACACACACATAGAGAACACATCACACACACACATAGAGAACACATCACACACATAGAGAACACATCACACACATAGAGAACACATAGAGAACACATCACACACACAGAGAACACATCACACACACAGAGAACACATCACACACAGAGAACACACCACACACACACATAGAGAACACATCACACACACACACACATAGAGAACACATCACACACACACACACATAGAGAACACATCACACACACAGAGAACACATCACACACACACACACACATAGAGAACACATCACACACACACATAGAGAACACATCACACACATAGAGAACACATCACACACATAGAGAACACATAGAGAACACATCACACACACACATAGAGAATATATCACACACACACATAGAGAACACATCACACACACACATAGAGAACACATCACACACACAGAGAACACACACACACAGAGAATACATCACACACACACACATAGAGAACACATCACACAGAGCGAACACATCATAATGGACGTCTCGGGTGGAGAACCTTTTCCTCACCGAGGGCCAAATATGTCTTTCAAAATATCCAAAATTACCCTCTGACGGGTAACCACTCACTGACACACACACGTCGCTTGCGTCACCACCAAAAGGCCCTTTCAGTAAAAGAAACGACTTGATGTACTAAGGATAGAAACAAAGCGTCGACAGATCGAACATTTCACCCCTTCAGTAACCAACCAGTGCGGATAGAATGCTTGCATTGACGGGCAAATGTAGCCGACTGTTTTGAAATCGACGGCTTCATGTGGACCGAGAGAAATCAAGTGACAGGTCTGAATGCCAAATCACCCGCAACGCGCCCGATCTCTGCAAAACTCTGAGGCTAAGCAAGATTGAGTCTGGAAAGTGTTTTTTTCATTTATTAGCGACCACCATGCATTGGATGGATCGACTTTCGAGGGCAGTACTTGCAGCAAACCCATAGTTGTCCTGCACTATGCTCCAAGTCTCGCCTCCCCCACCTTCACCGACTGAGGTATGGTCAAATAACCATTACCCAACAGCAGATGAACAACACTGGCTGGGCGCGTGGGTAGATTTGTGCAACCGCACTGCACGGCTCACCCTGGAAGGTGAGGACGCCCCACGCTTTCCCATGGTCCAGATCCTGCACAGAAACATGCGACACGTACATCTCATCGGACACGTGCATGCAGGCATCTCATGGAACACGTGCATGCGTGCATCTCATCCCACACGTGTATGCGTGCATCTCATGGAACACGTGCATGCGTGCATCTCATCCCACACGTGCATGCGTGCATCTCATCCCACACGTGCATGCGTGCATCTCATCCCACACGTGCATGCGTGCATCTCATCCCACACGTGTATGCGTGCATCTCATCCCACACGTGCATGCGTGCATCTCATCCCACACGTGCATGCGTGCATCTCATCCCACACGTGCATGCGTGCATCTCATCCCACACGTGCATGCGTGCATCTCATGGAACACGTGTATGCGTGCATCTCATCCCACACGTGTATGCGTGCATCTCATCCCACACGTGCATGCAGGCATCTCATGGAACACGTGCATGCGTGCATCTCATCCCACACGTGCATGCAGGCATCTCATGGAACACGTGCATGCGTGCATCTCATGGAACACGTGCATGCGTGCATCTCATGGAACACGTGCATGCGTGCATCTCATCCCACACGTGCATGCGTGCATCTCATGGAACACGTGCATGCGTGCATCTCATGGAACACGTGTATGCGTGCATCTCATCACACACGTGCATGCGTGCATCTCATCACACACGTGCATGCGTGCATCTCATGGAACACGTGCATGCGTGCATCTCATGGAACACGTGCATGTGTGCATCTCATGGAACACGTGTATGCGTGCATCTCATCACACACGTGCATGCAGGCATCTCATCCCACACGTGCATGCGTGCATCTCATGGAACACGTGCATGCGTGCATCTCATGGAACACGTGTATGCGTGCATCTCATCCCACACGTGCATGCGTGCATCTCATGGAACACGTGCATGCAGGCATCTCATCCCACACGTGCATGCGTGCATCTCATGGAACACGTGCATGCGTGCATCTCATGGAACACGTGCATGCAGGCATCTCATGGAACACGTGCATGCAGGCATCTCATGGAACACGTGCATGCAGGCATCTCATCCCACACGTGCATGCGTGCATCTCATGGAACACGTGTATGCGTGCATCTCATCCCACACGTGCATGCGTGCATCTCATGGAACACGTGCATGCGTGCATCTCATGGAACACGTGTATGCGTGCATCTCATCCCACACGTGCATGCGTGCATCTCATGGAGCACGTGTATGTGTGCATCTCATCCCACACGTGCATGCAGGCATCTCATGGAACACGTGTATGCGTGCATCTCATCCCACACGTGCATGCAGGCATCTCATGGAACACGTGTATGCGTGCATCTCATCCCACACGTGCATGCGTGCATCTCATGGAACACGTGTATGCGTGCATCTCATCCCACACGTGCATGCGTGCAACTCATGGAACACGTGCATGCGTGCATCTCATCCCACACGTGCATGCGTGCATCTCATCCCACACGTGCATGCGTGCATCTCATCCCACACGTGCATGCGTGCATCTCATGGAACACGTGCATGCGTGCATCTCATCACACACGTGCATGCGTGCATCTCATGGAACACGTGCATGCGTGCATCTCATCCCACACGTGCATGCGTGCATCTCATGGAACACGTGCATGCGTGCACCTCATCCCACACGTGCATGCGTGCATCTCATCCCACACGTGCATGCAGGCATCTCATCACACACGTGCATGCGTGCATCTCATGGAACACGTGCATGCGTGCATCTCATCACACACGTGCATGCGTGCATCTCATGGAACACGTGCATGCGTGCATCTCATCCCACACGTGCATGCAGGCATCTCATGGAACACGTGCATGCGTGCATCTCATCCCACACGTGCATGCGTGCATCTCATGGAACACGTGCATGCAGGCATCTCATCCCACACGTGCATGCGTGCATCTCATGGAACACGTGCATGCGTGCATCTCATCCCACACGTGCATGCGTGCATCTCATGGAACACGTGCATGCGTGCATCTCATCCCACACGTGCATGCGTGCATCTCATGGAACACGTGCATGCGTGCATCTCATGAAACACGTGCATGCGTGCATCTCATCCCACACGTGCATGCGTGCATCTCATGGAACACGTGCATGCAGGCATCTCATCCCACACGTGCATGCGTGCATCTCATGGAACACGTGCATGCGTGCATCTCATGGAACACGTGCATGCAGGCATCTCATCCCACACGTGCATGCGTGCATCTCATGGAACACGTGCATGCGTGCATCTCATGGAACACGTGCATGCGTGCATCTCATGGAACACGTGCATGCAGGCATCTCATCCCACACGTGCATGCGTGCATCTCATGGAACACGTGCATGCGTGCATCTCATGGAACACGTGCATGCGTGCATCTCATCACACACGTGCATGCGTGCATCTCATGGAACACGTGCATGCGTGCATCTCATCACACACGTGCATGCGTGCTACGCGTGCATATACATGACACAGATTATCACGATTGGTTACGTACGCTGCGAAAGTGCAACGTAAATTATATCCACAGCTCTATGCGTAACGAACTGTGTGTTACGAATGTATTCGGTGCATGCCACATAGGCACACATAGATGTGCGTGGCACGCACACAGTGTGGCGTGGCACGCAGCGTGGTGGTGTTGCGTGCGCGTGCGAGGCGTCTCACGCTGGCCGTGTAGTCGAGGCGCACCGCCGTCACGCGCCAGCAGCACGCGGCGCCGTCCCCGTGCAGCGCCGCCCACGAGGCGCGCGTGGCGAGGCGGCCGAGGCCCGCGCGCCGCGCCGCGCCCAGCAGCGCGGGGAGCCGCGACTCGCGCGCCGCGTCCGCCCAGGCGCGCGCCGGGAGCCGCCGGCCCGTGTGGGGCCGCCGCATCGTGGAGGGGTCGAGCGCGTGGCGGACGCTGTCGGGCTGCCGCCGCGACACGGCCCACACCTCGCGCACGCGCTCGGCGAGCTCGGCGATCCAGCGCACGCGCCTCTTGGACATCCTGCCGCCGCTGCTGCTGCTGTTGTTGTCGTAGTCTCTAGTCTGTTGGTGGTGTAGACTAGTGGTGGTGTTGTAGTCGCTAGTCGTGTTGTAGACTAGTCGTGGTGGTGTAGTCTAGTTGTGGTGTTGTAGTCGCTAGTCGTGTTGTAGACTAGTCGTGGTGGTGTAGTCTAGTGGTGGTGTTGTAGTCGCTAGGCGTGTTGTAGTCGCTAGGCGTGTTGCAGACTAGTCGTGGTGGTGTAGTCTTGTTGTGGTGTTGTAGTCGCTAGGCGTGTTGTAGACTATTCGTGGTGTTGTTGTAACTCTTGGCTGTTCGCTCGCTCACCTCCGTCCCCAACCCGGCTCAGGTCGCACGTGTCGAGTCACATGTCGCGTCGCGCGTCCAACGGCGCCCCCGGAGTCATCGCGGCCACATTGGCACGGGGTGGGGACGGGTCGGCGTGGCCGCCCAGTTGACGTCGCCTCGCGTGCCTCGAGTTGCGCAGCTGCGGCGCGTCGATTGAGTTGGGCTCCTCCCTTACAAAGATGGCCGGCGGCGTGCTTCGTCTTCACAATGACGCGGGATTACGACGCCGCGACCTTGGCTCGCGGCGAGGTCGTTCATATTCACGAGTGGTGATGAATATTCACCACTGGGCCCCACATCGCCACAATTACTGGCCGCAACGTCGCACTCAAATTAGTTCTCCCAACTGCACCGGCGTTTGCTGTACCTGTAACGAATTGGCACGTTCTGTTTACGTGACAGACCTTACTGATTTGTGGCGGGTTTAACGACGCATTTATATATTTACGCGAACTAACCCAAAACACCTCGATTGTTATGTATTCTATTGGTCGCGAAAGCGTACGTGTTAAATTCACGAGGGGCTTGGCCATTCGCAAAGAGCCGCTTAGGATATAAACAATGCAGCCGCTTGAGGCTACCACATTCACTACTGGTGAGCACCATTGTCATCAGCCAGGGTCTATCCACTGCTGCATGAGGGCCTCCTCCCCCGCCACCTCTCACGATGTTCTAATCGCATCTACAATACATCCATTTTCAATTACATTTCTACACACGATTTCATGAATAAGCCCCGTTGAGAAATATTCTCATGGCACTGATGAATCGTTGCAACGCTGCGGGGTTCGTTTGCACGGATGGTGGTGATGATGATACATGGATTCTAAAGGAATTTGCCCGATCCAACTCTCATCACAGGAGACGTATTCTATTAAAAAAAATAATGTTTCGTCTTCTGTGACGCGGTTATTTTTGCCCCAATTTCAATTTGGTTGTCTCTGCTCGAATGTATATTTTTCTGTTTTTTCCCTAATATCAATTTGGATGTTTTAGCTCCAATTTATATTTCCTTGTCATTTCTCTGGCTTATATCCAGCAAACACGCAAAGTTGGCCCAGCGTATTGTTTGTATGTAATTGGCTTTGCGATTTTGGTGACCCAGAATAATTTACGAAACGAGACCGCCCTGGGCCCTGGAGTAACCTAGACGCCAGGTGGCAGCGTAGCCTCGCTGAGCCGTGCCGCACAACTTGCACGCACTCTATTATACTTTTTACTTCGCAGCTTTCATGCCAGATTTAGAGGTTTTTGCCTCAAAATTTCCTAAACAAAGGAAGTGTTCATACTCTTAGGTTTTGTCGGTAAAGTCACGTAGGTAAAAAATAAAATTAATAATAATACAGCAATCGTGCTGTGACGGTTCCACCTGAAGACGGAAGCTTGTGTTGCCTCCGAAACGTGATTTTTATTTTTATTTTATTAATTTTAATTTTATTTTTTACCTACGTGACTACCGAAAAAACCTAAGAGTATGAATCATTGCAGTCACGAAAGCTTCAAATCTAGAAATGAAGTGTTCCCAGATCTATGCTCAAAAACGCATATGTTGGTAATACTTTTGGAGGAAAGGATTTATTTCTATTAATATTTGTTTTACGTGATTTAGTATTTAGATGTCTGAGCTCATTTGGAAAAAATGGTTTCAGCAGGTTAGCTGTCCAAAATATACGAGTCACCAGAATACTCTTCCTATCCGCGTGCCTACTATTCACTATTCATATTATCCACGTCCTAGAATCAATACGTGGAGTATCATATCCACGCATCGAATCTGTCTGTGGATCGTGCTTACCACAAGTATCACCAAATTCATCCTGTTTCCCACGGATATGCGCACGGACAACGGCAGTGATTTCTGGAGAAAAAAAAACCGCAGCGAATAGGATCCACGAATAGTGCCCTTCACATTACCATCGAGTTAACCTGTGCAGGCTTCATTGAAACGCTTCACAGTTGATCTTTCATGGAGGTTTTGTTTATGAATTGATGGCCACAATAAACGTAATTCAAATAATGCATGTATTGAATCTGGTCTCGATGAAAATATTGTCAAAACTTCTAGAACATCCCTCATGTCAGGCAGTGACATGGCTACTTGTTGTTCATGGTTCCAGCCCGACGCCCGTCCTGGTTAATACTGCGGGTATATTAAACATAGATATTACACACCGTATGCTTCACAGTGGCAATTATAGGTCACCTTACTTCTTTCGAAAAAGGAAGAAGCTATTGTGTTGGTGTAACAGTCCCAATTAGAAAATTGCTCGCAAATGACCTAATTTAGTGAAGCCAGACATGTTTTCTACACATATCCACATATGAATATGAAAGTATATCTTACACAACCCATCAGCCGCCCGACCTTCTGGGAGTATACAATATAATTTTGCATCAAACTAGGACCCAAAGAGATGGGCCTTTCCGGTAAGAATGACAGTTGACCAGTAGTCAAGCAAGCCTGATTGCTGATAAGACACAATGTCGAAACCGGTCCAGATATGTGAAGGAAACATAGTCTTTTTTTATTACTTTATCTACAATGATGCGAATTATGTTAATATAGTAAAGCTGCAAAGCAACATCGAGCCTGACTGTATAACTACTGCAGTCTATACAGTACTTGTGTAATGGGTTCAATTGAGTCGAAGACGTAGAATTGGAGGCAACACATTTATTCAGTTCCAACACACGGGGTAACTTTACCCTTAACATAATAACAACCTATGGTGGTGACCACCGGGCTAACTACACTAGTTACTACGTGACTGGTGTACTTAGCCGGGTGGTGACAACCAGGCTAACTACACTAGTTACAACGTAACTGCTACTACGGACCGGGACCAACAGCTTCGGCCCGGGTCCACTTGTTGGAGACTTGTTGAACGGAGAACATAGATGAAGGTTTCTTCTCGGGACCCGGCTTATATTCTCTGTGGCGTGGCCGGCTCCGCCCTTGGCCACGTCCACCTTCCAGAATCCTCGGGAAGGATCTGGGTCCCAATCACGTGACCACCCCTAACCCCCTCTTGGGGCCCCTTTGTAGACTTAACTGGTCACGTGTCCTCCCGAGTCAACCAGAGTGCCATGGCCTCGAGTAACTTCATCCTTCGGCCGGCACCCACACACCCTGTCTTGTAGGGTCGGCACTGCATGCAACGCGTGGTGCCACCCAGCGCTATCATTCAGCGCTCACCGTGCCCCTCTGGGGCCGGTACTACACGCACACCACTGTGGTGTCCGCGATGTCGCTACACCGCACGCCGTGCCCCTCTTAAGGCCGGCACTGCACCCAGCATGTTAACATCCAGCGATGTCACTACACTTGTTTGTGATGCACCATGATAATAGCGTTGTGCTAAAGGAATGGCAGGAATAGCACATGTACTTATGCTTTGATGTGATTAAATATGAATGTTAAGATTGTTTTAATGATTTTTATTTGGCATACATTTAACTATGGTTATACATTTTCACGAATTATATTTTCGGGATGTTTTTATCTTGAGATCTTACAATGCTTAGTACAGCAATACTTTACTGCTACACTATTCAGCAATTCGTAACACAGTCAGCAACAGTACTGTATAATAATAATGGACAAAGGATTGTGCTGACACGAACATTGTACATTTATCACACCGCATCATTACTGTGCACAAGAAACAAAAACGAGTAGCTGCAAAAGTTGGGATGATATTTTTTAAATTGCCTCATTAAGAACAGACATTTATATTTTAAAAACTGTCACAATACATTCCCATCATGACCAATGAAAGACTGCTGAAAGGGCATGCAGATGTCATGTTACATCACTGCGATAGTTTGAATGTTTCTGAAATGCTACGGTATTTTGAATTTCGATTAAAGTGGGCACATTAATAACGAGGAAGTGTGCAGAAATATCCGCTTTAAAATAAGTACGTAGACAATACCCCGCTTTCCATATCTGTCTCTCCAAGCATTTTTTTTACTCATCCCATCAGTCACACGACCTTCTGAGAGTGCATCATTTCTACAGCATTGATTCAACACACACAAACTCTATCCTGGTTTCAATATTCACTGTCATCAGCATTCAGGCTTGCCTCAACCAATGCATGTCAACTGCCAAGTGTTTATAGGCAACACTATATGAATTAAATGGTACCTTTAAGGTACCATTTTATTGTTGCGAAGTTTCTATTTATGCAGCACACAAAAACGGATGTAATTGAGGTCTTTATCATCTATGATCACATAAGCATGTACCTGGTATGACACTTCTAAACAATGTCAACTTGAGAACAAAACAAGTCTTCTGTTCCCAGTTATCAATCTGAAAACGTCAATAGTAGAGTTCATTAAACAAAAAAACGCATATTTAAATTTGTCTCATGAATAGAAAGAGTGTAAATTGGGGGCGTGTTGTTGCTGCTAATTGGGTCACTGTGCACAATTGTGTGGGATATTGGCAAGTCTGTTCATAACTAACAGAGTCCCTAGGGAACTCTGTCAATTGCCCAGTCAATATATCATATCGCACAGGAATATCTTAAAATGCATTCCAAAATTACTGAGTCTGAATTACTTCACTGTACTGTACCATATAAAACATTTCCCCTCAATTAAACGTTGTTATTTATACAACAACCTGATGACACTTTGACTATATTTATAAGTATCAAAATATTACTTTGTATTATATTTGATTGTAAAAAGTTGTAATATTACACCAACGGATATCTTCAAATCATTTTCAATATCTGGGTAATTTAATTGTTAAATTGCTTCGAAGCCAGCATTGAAAAGATGTGTGCAGATTGTCAAGTGTCCTCTGTTTGCAAAGCTGATTTTTTTTTTATATATAATTGAGTGCAATGTCAACCCAGCGATTGTACATTTCATGCACTTGACGAGTGGTAACATTGGCCACTGCAGCATGATGGGTTTTGAGAAATTAGATTTTCAGAAGCCCTACCTATTGATATATGAATCTCACTAAACCGCCAAGTCACACGATTTCTTGACAGACAATTTACAGGTACGGTATTTATTTTACAGCACTGGGAATGAAAGCTTTCCTGGAACATGAGCAATTAAATGAATGGCCTGCAGATGCGTTTGTTATGCAGTGGAACGTGAAGGTTACACATGTGTTTCTGTTCAAATATGTTTCTGCTTCAGCCACGATCAATCCAGATTTATCTTATTCGGTTCTGTGATGCATCAGGCCACCTAGCACCTCCGCATGAGCTTATTCATTGCTCCACCTCTGCTGTAGTTGCCCTCTCTGGTGTGTTGCCTCCCATGGCTTCTGCTCTGTCATAAGTCTCGACCACCGGACATCATCTCTTATAAATGACACGTTCAGCCCAAGTCCACTTCACAGTCAAAGCAATGAATAACTTGGATATATGCTCCAATCCATGTTTCTAATATGCATAGGTAGGACGTATGTGTGAGATGTATGCATGTCAATATTTGACTGACAGAACTGTTGAGTCCTAAGAAAAGACCACTCCTAAAATAGACTCTGTTCTTCTCTTGTTTTCAATTAATATTTGTAGTTAAATAAACATACCCACAGTAAACGGAACATTTTCCTCGAAGATAAACACTATAACTTAAACACAATTTGTCAATTCTGCATACAGATACATATGCAGCACTGTACATGTGGTGTTTTTTTTTATATGCACATGTATTTTCCACATGAGAGACAGCACAACGCTTTCAATCATGCTTCAGTTTCAAACGAGTTAAACGAAGACAATGATTTCGATGAAAACATTTTTTTCCTGGGCAACTGCTCTCCTGGGCAACTGCTCTCAAAGGCTAACCAGCTGTTGCTGATGTGCATTCTATCCGATTGCCACCTACAGTATTCCTCCCATTCGTAACCCTGTTACGCACGCAACCCTGTTACCCACGCAACCCTGTTATGCACGCAACCCTGTTACCCACGCAACCCTGTTACCCACGCAACCCTGTTACGCACGCAACCCTGTTACGCACGCAACCCTGTTACCCACGCAACCCCGTTACGCACGCAACCCTGTTACCCACGCAACCCTGTTACGCACGCAGCCTTGTTACGCACGCAACCCTGTTACCCACGCAACCCTGTTACGCACGCAACCCTGTTACGCACGCAACCCTGTTACGCACGCAACCCTGTTACCCACGCAACCCTGTTACGCACGCAACCCTGTTACGCACGCAACCCTGTTACGCACGCAACCCTGTTACCCACGCAACCCTGTTACGCACGCAACCCTGTTACGCACGCAACCCTGTTACGCACGCAACCCTGTTACCCACGCAACCCTGTTACGCACGCAACCCTGTTACGCACGCAACCCTGTTACGCACGCAACCCTGTTACCCACGCAACCCTGTTACGCACGCAACCCTGTTACGCACGCAACCCTGTTACGCACGCAACCCTGTTACGCACGCAACCCTGTTTGCCTTCTATTACCCATTGGAGCGGCAATGTCCACGAACTCTCATTACTCGCGGCACGAATCTTTCTCACATCTACCGCCATTTGGGAATTTGCCCCAAGTTCATTGCGGAAATGCTTCCAATCCCCTATGATATTTTCACGGATAAGTGGGATCTGTGACAAATTGCTCATATTATCCGCGACATTTGCCGGTGGGTAACTGCACGGACAACAGCATCCGTGAAATATCACCACGGATAAGAGGAGTTCTGTAGTAACTCTGAAAGAGGAGACGTTTGAGAAGTGAAACTGAATGGCTGACATTGCCGACTAAATAGAAAATATCTGCCAGGTGGTTAGTTATCACTCGTGGTTTGTTTAATACGTAAATTCTGGTGAAATAATGTTCTCAACACCATCTATAATGCAGACAATCATTTCTGTCCCTGTACATTATACTGTATATGTTTCCGTGCATTAAAAAAGTTACTCCAATAAACTGAATGGCAGTGGTGTATTAATAACACAAAACTATGTTTTATACATCACAGCAGCCTAAACATGTATATTTTATCGTATATATTCACACAAATGTTACTCTTGCAATTTATAATTGTGCGTCCAAAATGTCCATGAAATTAATTAGCAAAGCTCAATCTCAAATGCGACCACACGTCAAGTCTCTAAGACGTTGATGTCACCACTAAACAACTTGGCTTGTGCCAGTGGCTGGATAGCCTTGCACTAGGTCACATTCTCAAGATCAAGTTGTCGTCATGACCAAAGCCGTTAATGCCACCACTCCTCGCCAACGATGTCAACCCTCTGTCAGTTCCCGCAGCTGCGTGCAGAGCCGACATGGAGCGACCTCCAAGCTCAGCCCTGACAGCCTCCCACCGCCTGCTTTAAGGTCTTCCGGAGCCTACATGGCAATACAGACAGTGATGCTGCCTCAAATGCCCCTTTTCTTTATACGCAAACGTAGCAGCTACTCTTCCAAAGTGGTTTCCATAGCTATAATCAAAAACATGCCTTGCTAAAGCAACGTGCCTCTTAAAGATCTGGAAATCACTGCCTATGTACACAAATTCCACTACCACCTTCAACCTTCTCTCCTCCAACCACAGTTTAGTAGTAGAGTTTATATTGTTGCTATATCCTGTTTTCAGGGATATTAAAAACGTACAAATATTGCATGAATTCGATTTATAATGGGTTGAATCAACCTTATCTCCCCACAAGACCTAAGAAACAATGAATATTGGTTCAGCACATCCGCAGTGCCCACTTATATACATTTGTCAGCAAATGTGTCAGTTTCTTGAACCCAATGTGAATGTGGAACAACAGAGATGCGTGCTTCAAATATAACGTCATATTGGTCATATTATGTCATCTACACGGCATGACAGGCTATCTTTTCACCTTTGACTGCCCCGTTAAACCGATGTTTTAGATACAACCCAAATATATCACTATCCATGATTTTCCAAACTATCTATCAGCATGAACGAGCACTTGGAGGTCACAATCGCCGTCGACATCAACAGCTCTGTGCTCCTGTAAGACATTCAAAATAATGAAACATCTACATTATTTCACATTTTTCTGAGAGTATAGACGGAAAAAGAGTCACATTGCCAAGGTGGAGTGACCACAGCCGCATGATGCGAATGGATTAAATGTCAATGTATTTTTAATTCATTTAAATCATCTCGACATTTTAACATGTAACATAAAAAAACGGAGTGTGAATGTGCATTTGAGCACGGGTTTGATTTATGTGATAGATTTATATTACATGGGCTTCCAAATGAACCGAGTGTGATTGAGAATGAAGATGAATATGATTCGTATAATTGTACAGCATTAGTTTTACGAAAGCCAATCTGCGTTTGGCGACCACAAATGCGCACTTTGATTTGGAATGACATCCACTTCACAATACTTTACTGGTCCTTGTTTTTTCACACGAGCAGTAGCCCAAAGCGGGAAGGCTTTTTAAGAAATACATGAATACATTCGAAATGATGGTGAATGCATTTATTGGACAGCACTGACAATCAAGCACCAGATGTTCTCTCGTGTGCCAGGCTTAAAGTGCGTTGCACAAATTGGTGCATCAGGATTAACAGTAGCCATGGATTTATTTAAATATTTTTAAAATCAGAGCACAGTGATCTAGTATTGTGTTTTATGAACTGAATCTGCCTGCTGAGCTGATAATAACAGTATCAAATGTGTAATAATAGTTCAAACTAAGAGATAGATGCTGATTAAATGCAAACAAATACCGGCAGTCTTCAACATGTCGAACACAACGAAGAGTAACGATAAACAACACTGCTTACAGTGGGAGTAAACAATGGTGTATGATATGTGAACATGTGCCTTGGCAAGTTTAGTCAATTGGCAGCCAGGATTTGGCATTGGTCGTTGGCCAACATGGACAACGGGAAGTGACATCTGTAGTGTGTGGATCGACATGGGTTAAAGGTCACTTCCACAGACTGAGACATTCACACTGAGTGTTGTGTCTACACAGCCTAAAGCATCTTTGTGCTATTTTACTTTATCTCCATGAGTGACCTTGTATCTATCTTTGACTGTTTTATGGAATGTTCTCATGGGTGCAAGTGCACTGCATAGGGAGGATTAGCCACTGTGTGTATTTATCTGTTCACTGCTGGATGAGGGCCCCCAGACGCGACGCCGGTTCTGTGGAGGCATCACCGTGCTGGCCGACGTAGGTTGGTGATGGGGCCAGGACCCGATCGGATGTAACTGACCACTAATGTGAGCCATGGCTGGGATTCAAACACCAGTCACCAGGTGCGCATTAGCGCACTGTGCAGGCTACAAGGTACGACGCAATACCGGCACCAGATCTCGGTACGAGTCAATTCCTGCCGCCAATCCCCAGGCATAGCATCTACATGTAGCAAGCATCTCAAGTCGCTGCGTGTAAAACAGTGGACACATGTTTTTGTTGTTGTATCGAGAGGCAGTCAGTCACAGGAAAAGGAACAATGGAAAGTGTTAAGTCTGGAGTCACCAGCTTAGATGGCTTGGGGTCGGCAGTTGCAGACTATGAGGGCAGCAGAAGAGAAAAGCATGACCTCTCACTGAGCGAAGGTGGACTGGGGGCTATGGGATGGGAGAGTGTGTGGAGGGGAGGAGAGAAAGGTAAGAGGGGAGAGGCAGGAGGTTATGTGGGAGATGGCTGGTGATGGTGCTTATTGAGACAGGCTGCAGTGTGTCAAAGGGGTCGGTGCGTGGGGGAGACAGAAGTTGAGGCAATAGGACCGGAGTCAGACATATCGCATGAGAGTTGTGTTCACTTGACAGGCTGCTGTGGAGGAGGAATAATGTCGTGTAACTCATATCCTTTGTAGAGATACTCACGTTTTTACACCTGATGTTTAATCAAAATGTGTTTTAAAGGCATTTTTAAAGTACCGCACGTTGAGCTGAAGCGTTTTTGTGTCATAAAGACGGTGGTGGAGTTTCCATCCACAAGTCGGAGGTGAAACGTCGCTTTATCGCTGTGTTGTGGAGCCACGAGATTGTATTTTTTATTTTCAGAATATCCTCTGCCAATGATAAAAATCAAGGTATAAAACAATAATTGAAAATGTGATGTATGCCTCTCGCTGATATCAGTAGTTGCTTATTGATGCACCCACAGGCATTGGGTAAAAGAAGAAATACAGAAGGAGCTCTCCATATCAATGTGGACCAAAGTGTCATTTACTTTATCGTCAAGTGTCTGCATTAAACATTGGGACGGAAGGCCCTCAGGTTGATGCAATAAAACGTTGTTTTATTTTTCGTGTAGAGATCGATGTTGTGTATCTATTATTCAGGAATTAACTTTGTAGAGGTGGTAAGTCATTTACAGACTTGCAACCATGCCAGTTGAGTTACAGGGCATTTTCTTGGAGATTCTCATCACCTGGGAGAGACCAAAGATTTTTTTTTCATTCATTCCATTTTGTGAAAAATGTCAGATAGTGACCAATGGAAAATGCACATTTCTCAACCTTACAAGAAAACATCCATTTGCTTATATTGCAACAAATGATGAACACTGCAGAGATTATTGTATTCATGAGAAAACTAATTTCAGCATATGTAGGCATAAATTATTCTCATTGATTCGCTTATATAACTGTGTTTAAACAGTTATAATGAGAATTGAGGAGGTGCTGATCTTCAGTTTACAGCCCTGAGCCGGTGGTAAAAAAAATCCACATTCCTATGGAGTAGGCGAGTCTCACCGTAAGAAAATCACCATTGACTTGTTTCTAAAGCATTGTGGAACACCAATGGGCTGACCAACCTCAACCAAGTTTTGAACACGCAACTCTTGGACTGCGAGGCACTCGCTCTACCACTGAACCAGCTTGGGGCTTCGTGGTGGAACATTTTAAATTAACTTAAAGGCAAATAGGTGTTGGAGCAGTGCTACCGTGATAAGCACTGCATGCTGAACCTGGTCACCGAAGTTAGATGCCTGGCCACGGTGAACGTCACTAAGGAGCAATATCTGATCCTAGACGAGGGCCTGCCCTTCACCAATCTAAAATTACCATTGTGGTGAAGTATAATCAAACAGCCTCCACAGTCCCCACAACCAACACCGCATGGGGAGGCTTCCATCCAGCAGTGGATTGACAAAGGGTGGACATTCTTATTATTGTATTTAAGCAAATAGACCAGAACTAATCTACAGCCCAACCAAATGTTACGAATACTTGCTAATGTAAATCATTGGAAATATTAACATCTGCATGGGAATATTCAGTTGTTTATGACCACATGTTTGCGTTGTCCCACAATACCAGATGCGGCCCTGCAGATGCGGCACATCAGTCCTGGCCCCGAGTGGAACTGTTCGGCTGAGCACTCGTTACCCCAAGGGTAGAGGAAGCAAACATCGGGCCTCATTACAGAACAGAGTGGCTGACGGCTCTAAATAAGCCCCAGTGGGATTTTAAAAGACAACTGGGTCTTGCAGGTTTCCCTGTTCAGTTTGAAATGGTTATGTAAAACTTTTGACTGCTTTCTATAGCCTCCAGAAGGTCGGATACTTATTTCCTGTTCGAAACTCCTTGATGAGTAGCATTACTAAATTACACTGGAGATATCGGGTGGGCATTTACAAATCTATGAAGATTGTTTTTTTTTATATAATATATTGGTCAAGGGTGAGTAGATGTCTTTACGAATTAACATAAAACAATTATTAAATGCATTTAACCTCATTTTTGTAATATATCAAGAAATTAGATCGCGTGTAATGAAACCAGGACAAAGCGTTATATTATAAGAAATCATATGAAATCCGAGACATCTACAGCACAGATAACCCCCTGTTTTTTACAGCAATCATGAGACCTGGCTTTCGTCAAAGCAAACTCAGTGAAGCGATGCCGTAACCAGGGCAACTCGCCAACAGTTTTGTTCAATTTTAAAATTGTTTTTTTTCATTTTTTAAATGTACAGATATCTTGAAGATGTTTGCCAAGTATAATATTGCATTCAACATCTTAAACAACCAATTGGAAATGTTTGCACATTCCTTCCGTGAGTTTTCCACAAGCATTGGAAATATGTAAACCGCAAATTGCTGGATGATTTATAAAAATTTCAGTTTTATTGTTGTTTCATCTGTTTAAAAATCTTCGAATCTTGCATGAACTACACAAACGTGTAAAACCCAGAAACACCTCAACATCTTCAAATGCAATGACATAACGACTTCATTTAGATGGCCTGGCTCACTTTTGCAAATGAAACTCCTCCTGGTATCTTGAGGTCTCACCCGGTTACACAAAATACAACTTGAAACATACTATTAATTTATAACTCTTTGTTAATCAATGTTGACTGTATGCCTCCCGATGCCATGTTGGGCATGGGTCTTGTCTAACCATGTTACACTCAAGCTGGGTTCACATATCAACATTAGAACCGTGGCCAGAATTTAGACTCACGGTCATTGCACTGTTCAGGAAATGATAGACCAACGACATCAACAGAGCGTTGTGTGCAGGTGCAGCCTTAAGAACCCCGTCACAGTTTGTTGTTTTAGCACAGCGAGGTGATGATCGACCCGAGCGTTGGTTCCCAGGAGTCTGCTGCTCTTGCAAGACACGCTCTGCGTTAAACAAGCGTGAGACTGTTTAGATAACACAGTCACAGTTCCAGGCTACTCAAGTATGGGAGTGCCATTTTGCGTCCACTTTGTGCTAAAATGTTTCAGGAAAAAAACACTGAAAGGAGAAAGGGATAAACAAGGACATTAACTTACAAACGTTAATAAAGTATCTACTTTAGAGTAACGTTAACAGTTTTATGGGTGGAGTGATGGCAGGCACAGTGATTTGCACAGTGTGCTTTGAACCTGGTTACCTGGGTTCGATTCCCAGCCGTGGCTATCATCCGTGGCGAGCGATATCCAAAAGAATGCCATGAAACCCCCAACTCACAATGACGAGCACGGTGAAATATGATCAAAACAACCGCTATGGGCGACACGGCGTAGTGAGGCCTTCATCCAGCAAATTGATTTTCAAAGGGCTGGGATTTTTTTAAAGATACATTAGGATCAGTGATCAATGTATAGGTATGATAATGGTGAATAAACAAGAGAGCCATGGTATACGTTTGAAGTCGTATGGATTTCTGAGAACCGTGCTCGCGTTGAGGCCAATATCTCAAGTTGTGCTGCTGACCCAGCTTCTCCAGTGAGTTACACACGGACACGTGCTGCCAGTCTCAACCTATTTACATCTTTAATTAAAACTCACTGGCACAGGCTGAGCAACTGTGACAGCAAGATAACATTCTGTATGGGCTGTCGGTGTGCACCACTTAATCATTTGTGTATTTACGGATGTGTTTTTCTTGTGATATTAATTGAAAAAATGAATAATGTACTGTACAAGTCATTTGTTTAAAATGTTTGCACATGTGTCCGTACGTGTTTGCTACGCATGTGAATGTAACACGAGATGTTCCATCGAAGTGTTCTAATAAATAACTAAGTCGAACCATTCGGAGACGTATTTGCCATGCTGCCTATGTCCTGTAGGGCTGATGACAATGCACACTAATCTTGCCGTGTTCACATTGGCAGCATTGGCCCCACCTGCCGTGGGGAATCTGCAGATATCTCTCAGTGGATCGATCTCTTCACGTGCCCTCTGAGACTACACAATGGCATTCGTTAGTTTATCATTCATCCCATGTTGAGAACTCAGTTTTTACCAGACTGGCTGTTTCATCTCTCATCAAAAGAGTGGTCAACCCACGCAACAGCAGGTGCCCACCCACTCACCTATTTAACTCACTCATCCACACACACACTCACTCATAAACAACAGTGTTCAATCACCACTACACGGCAGGTCACAACCCTTATCTGTCTGCTTCTTCCTTCGCATTGCTCGAGGTCACTCTTGTCCCAAACTCATGTAATCAAGTCGCTTAGGTACAACTGTGATCATGCTGTTAGTTGCTGGCCGCTTGACATCTTAGGCTTTTGGGCCTGTGCTCAGAAAATTGAAGGTGAATCATTCCTAGATAACCCACACATGTCTAATGACCCTCTTCTGAACAGGTGATGGAACCAGTCTGGCTCTGGGCGGGCCCTGCTTGGCCCACCCAAGTTCACTCTCCCCCCGAGTGGTAAGTCACTGTTAAATTGGTTGTGCTGCCCTTCCTGCTTCTGGACTCCGTGATACACAGGTCCCTCTTGCAACTGTAATGTACCCTAATTTTAGAAGGTTTCTACAGGCAGACTACGACCATAATAAACACTCACAGAATCCGCGTGCCACAATGGCAATCAAATCCTTTGCCAATTGGATTTTCTTACAAATGTAAACATGCCAGCTGTAAGACACACGTCTTCACGTATCTGTTCCGCTTGTAACTGATTTCAGTGGCCAATAAAACGCTGCCACTATTTCTGGACAAGCGTGACATTAGAGAGCTGCTTCTTCCTTGCCCTTTGAGAACCGTGAACCATAACGTCGATTGTTTACCAATGACCAAGTCTCCCTAAATGCACCCAATCCGGTCAGCTCTCGGGAGCTAAGCAGGCTTGAGCTTGGTGAGGTGCTTGGATGGGCGACCACCAGGGCTTGCCAGGCATTGTAGGCATGGAGCTGCGAGATTGTGGCTTGTGTTGTCTCTTTATCGGCGTGGGGTTTCTCCGGGTTCTCTGGCTTCCTCCCGCATGAGGCCTAACACTCGTTAATGGCATTGGCCAAACATCCCAATGCAGGACCCTCCTAAAAACTCTTGAGAATCAATATAAATAAGCCGTCAATTCGCCCCCTTGGCATATTTGTCCCTTCATATAAACATGTTTTTACATATCCCGTCAGCCACAGAGCTTTCTGGGAGTGCATCTTTTTCAGTAGCATTGGTTTAAGACAAGGAAACTCCTGTCGACCTTTTTCAAGATTCAGTGGCTCTGAGTCAATCTTGCTTTAACCAATGCTGGTGAACTTACAAATGTTTATAGGCAAGGACCCTCTCTATAAGATAAGGGCCCTGGTCCGATACAAAACTGTCTAATATATTGATACCACTCAGGGGCACTGCTGTCCTGCCCCATTGAACATCCACGGCTGGAATTTGAAAACTGCATTTCGCAACAGGGAGAGGCACCGCGGGCTCGTGTGCAGCACAGAGAGAGAGAGAGTGATACCGATTGCCAGGCAGTCAGCAGCTGCTGGCTGTGTGCACAGAAACACAATTGCCTTGTATTGATTTGCCGACACATTTCCACAATGTCTAGTGGGCTATCTGTCATCACATCCAATTGCCGCACACTCGCCGCCCTGCTGCTCCATCGCAGCGAATGTGCCCCGGTAATTATTGGTTAGCGATTTTTTTTTCTCGCGTTGTGGTCCATTCCCTTCTCTCTCTCTCTCTGCGACTCTCATTATTTTCACGCCCGACCGCTCGCCTCGACACAAATAACGCCACCCGTTTTTCTCTTTCTCCATTCATCTTCACCCCCACTTTTATTTCAATCTATTTTTTTTATTCACCGTTTTTTTATGTCCAGATGATGTCTTCTGCCACTGAAAGATTCCCTCATATTCTATCTCCCAATGAAAAACACTGTCCTAAACAGACAATTGGGGCAATTGCACGTTAGCGAGTAGCGCCTAAGAAGCCGAACTCTCGCCCAGATACAGAGCTGACTCTCTAAAATACATCCACAGTCTCCGCTTATTTAAATCTTTAATTAAAACTCACAATATCTGCAAATGCTGCAGCTAAAATACATTCCATATGAAGTGGCATCATGCACCACTTGATTGTGTATATATTTATTACGTGTGTTGCCTGGATGTGATGTTTACCGTATGAATGCCAACTGTATAAGGTATAGATTTTAAAAGTTTTTTACGTGCTTGCTATGTATGTGTTATGAATAAGACCGATTGTCCGAATCGTTGCATATGATATATTTTTCCGAACGCAGCCTTATTGACGAACGTGTTGTGCGGTTTTGTTCAGTGTGCCTGTGCAGACTCCCAAACTAATTCGTTGTGTACGCCCGAGTTGTACACCCTGAACACCCTTGCAAAAACGTTTCATCTTGAGGTGGCACATTTAAATAAATAAAAACCATGAGCGAATGCCAAATTTACCATGAATCACGAACAATGCACAGTTAGGCCCTCGCAAAACAACAGCCTTGTCTATTCGTGCCAATGCTTTGCCAGCCGTGCCAGTGGGTCAAAGAACGTGGGCCCCATCGTGACATTCGCGAGGCTGCTCTAGTGCCGAGCGTGGCGCCGTGGTGCGATAGAAACGGCCTCCCCGTTGGCTCTGCTCCACGCGAGCAGGCGTAAGACACGGCTCCACCGCGACGCTTCCAGCCATATCACTGTTGCACCTTGCCTCTGACATATGTCAGAAGCCAAACAGAGTCGTGGCGAGTCAGTACTGCCGACGTACGAGCTGTCAGAGGCAAGCCGTGGCACCGCAGACATTTTGGTGTCAAGGGTGCATGAGGCCTGCCCTGCTGTGGAGGGCCAAGATCAAGCTATGTTTCAGCACAGTTGTGAGATAATATATTCTGAAGATTACAATTTAAATATTAAGATTAAACAGGAAAAAAAAAGCATTGCATGTGAGGTCAGTTCTCAATGGCATTGCAGGCTTGCATAGTGCTACTGTGGAGGAGTCGAGGTGGCACAGAGTGCTGAGCAACACTGCACTGTGAACCGAGCGACCCAAGTTGGATTGCACGGGAAACATCAGCGGCGACTGATATCCGAACCGGTCCTGGGCCATTCCCCCCCTGCTTCCCCCTCTTTGACAACCCGACCAGCCTGGTGAAGTATGGTCAAACCACCCCCCCCCCCCCCACAAATAACCAACATGGCGAAGGGAGGTCTCCATCCAGCAGTGGACTGACACAAGGCTGACACAAGGCTGACACAAGGCTGTGAAATATTTGTTATTGTGCTGTAATTTTATTTTGTCATTACTCAGTATTATGCTTAGGTTGAGAATTTAAACTCAATTTGTTTTATATTTTACGTGTATATCACTTTAATCTGTGATGTCACTGATAGGTAAGATGTATTTATGATAAAAATAATTCAACTCGTCATCCATAGACGTCATTAACTTTATTCAGATGCCATTATTTTTGCTAAAATTGAGAATCAAATAACGAGGTTTACCAACACATAAATAACGTTGCTACAGTTAGTTGAAATGTTTAGTGATTAAGCTAAATACAGTACGTGCCCAATAATATTTCTAAGCAATACCTGCGAATATATTTACTTTCATTTTGCATTTTCTTTGCCCCATTTTATTTCCTAGCAACAGACCTGAAAGTGGTGGAGTCAATGCCAGTGGAGAATATCCTTTTGTTGACTTGCGGAATAAAATGTCTTACCTGTCAAACTCATCGGAGGGTGATCATAACACAATTAAGTTGTCTGACCTGACCCAAATTCCAGGTTTTAAAATTCGCGTATTCACTATGAAACTGGCTGCCACCCGTGCCACCAGTCTCACCTCCAAGTCGATATTAGCGAGTATAACATTCTGTGCTCTGCTGTATGACGGACGACAGAGTGTTCATTCCGCTCTCTTCCACTCACAAGCTCGCCACGCATGTCACTGCTGGGTGACGGCGACGCGTCTATCCGGACGTCTCGCACAGCAGCGCGTCGCCCCGCACTGGAGAGTGGACCGTGGGAGGTTACATCACAGAGCGACTTCTTAAAAACGCACATTCGTCACGAATACTTTGGCCTTAAAAATATATACATCGATACTTTTTGACGTTCAGGGCAATAGCCCATCTTCACAGCACACAGATGTTTGGTGTTTCCAAATAACGCCGCGGCGTTCTTGACGCACGTGCTGAGTTGTCTGCGCTTGTGCTGCTCTGCCAACGCAGTGTCACCGACTAATGTTCATATATTTGGCTCTTTCAGTTCCCCAAACCCTAAACTTTTACATTTTTGCACCATCTTTAGTGCCAAAAGGCTGTTTATCCCCCGATTGCCTCATTGACTATCGGGCCAGTGCTGTTGGTGAACACAATTGAGGCTGACACGGCACAAGGGGGAGTTATAGCGGTTAGCACCACCCCAGCTGCCTTTGTCTCTCCACACGAGACCAGGTACTCGTTTAAGGCTGACCCCAGAGTCAGCCTAAGACAGATTCAATTCCCACTCGCCAGTGATTTGTGTGCTTGGAAAGTCAAACCCAAGTCTCTAGGGTTGTAGTTCAGTGAGCTCACCACTCGAGCACCATGTATTTTTTATCAGGCTACATGCACACAGACACGTGCTGTGTGTGCTCTACTGCATACCATACTTTCCACATGTACAGGTTGAATTAACACAATATTAATCTCGTGAAATAATGTATTCTGCATACATAATACAATTCTGAAAAACATTTAACAAATTGAATTTGACTCATTAGTAAATGTTATATGATTGTAAATATTTAAGCAACGCAAATTAATGTTTCAGCATTCGGGGAAATATTTTTTTCAACGGGACATTTTGAAGCGAACTTTATTCATCATCGTCGTCAGCCACACTCTATCCTCTGCTGGATGAAGGCCTCACGACCCACACTGCGTGGAGAGTCCCTCATCCAGCAGTGGATGAAGCAAATGGCTTCACACGTGCAGCCGTGTGCTTGACATATTGAATGTGATGGAATGAAAACGCTCACAATGCAATGGGTTTCCTTTGGTCGTTGTTTTCCACGATGCAGGCAACGCACATCGTGTGTGGCCCCGCGGCCCGGATAATGATCCCCTTGCAGGGTGAGGGAGGGCACATCAATCAGCCAATGAGGCAGAAGCTTAATTCTCCAGTCCGGGTACGGTTTGGTACACTCACCCATCCCCAGGTCAGATATAGTACGCACAGAGAGCAACTTGGAAAAATAATACTGTTATTTATCTGTGAAGGTTGGTGATTGATCTTTTTTCAGCCTCTGCTTACCGGGTCAGTAATGCCATTGTTGGAGCGTGGTAACACGCAGCGGTGCTGCGGTTGTCCTCTGAGCGTGTCGCCCCATGCAGGAATGAGCTCCGCGAAGACTCAAGGGGTGCTGCCGAGGGCTGCCCGGCTGCGTTGGGCGGGACGTGCCGGCTCGTGGCCACGCCCGAGTCGCGTCTCGGTATTTCCCGCACGGTCCTCTCGCCGCCTCCATGCCAGTCGCGCAAGGGGCCATCCATTTAGGACGTACGCATGGAGGGGGGAGGGGGGGGTGAAGCCTCGATAATAATTTGTCTACATTGGCTTTCAAATTAGTTAGATAGTCCGGCGGTGCACTATCTGTTTGCTTAAACCACGTTAATATTCTTAATCCTTGATCGTTTCTGCGTGGATTAAATATCGGCCGTTCTATGGGATTCGGCGGGGGGGGGGGGGGGTGCGTCAGCGTACGTACGCAGGTGGGGGGGGGGGGGAGTAAAACGTTCGCGTGCGTACAGGGAGGAGTCAAGTTTTGACAGATTTTTGCGTACGTACTAAATGGATCGCCCCTAAATTCTAAAAAATCTATCTTTAATATCACCAAGAGTTAATCCCCACCCCTCTCCCCCATTTACGCACAAAGTCAATTAAAAAATTGGGATTATTTTTAAATTGGATTTTGCGAACGGTAGCAACATTTTCTCACGCAATTAACAATTCCGTTTAAATGTTATTAAAATAGCAATTTTATTAAAATGGTTAACGCTATTAGGCCAATCCACACGCCTGCCATTTGATATAACATTGCTGCTGTTGGGTGTTGGGCAAGGTGCTGAATGGTCTCTCAAAGTATTTTCTTTGGGTAGTTTAAGTTAAAAAAAACCCAACGATACGTAGCGCCGTGAAATTTTCCTCAACACTGACTGTGAGCTACGACCCCGGCGTGTGTCAAACGGTTTCTATAATCAGTGTGCTGTCGTCCGTGGCATGGTCCCTAAAGGGAGACGACCGGCCGTGGCGTCTCTTTCAATCGACGTCTCACAAATGCCACACTGGAAGCGCCGGTCCCGAGGAATGCGCGGCCCGCAGTCATCGTTTGTATGTTGACGCTGCTGCATTTCGATTTAAATTAATGAAAAAATAAAGTTGCAGCTGTGAAACGAATGCGATATAAATGTGCAGTCGTTAAGTTCACACTTTCATTAGACCCCCCCCACCCCCTGTAAAACTGATCAATTGTCTCGTAATGCATTGAAAACTAAGAGAGACTGCCATATGTTGATCAAACTAAGAACGCGTGTTTCATAATATTAGAGCTGCCAAATTGTTCCATGTTTTTATTATTGGGTAAAAAAATGTCAGTTGCTTTCATCGTTGTTTATTTCTACAAAATTAGCAGGGCCACGGTTAAATTCGAGAATAAACGCATTGAAATTCAGTGGACGTGTTGTGTGCTTCATAATCGGCGTTGGTGAATCCGGGCATCGTTCCTCCCCGAATGAGCACAGTCGATGTGTTCCATGCATACAAGGGAGAGGTCATCAATTACATTCATCCACACCCATGACATTGGACTCCCTTCAGAAATCTCTCGAGGCAACGGCGGTGAAGCGATTGGACAGCCGGCACCGATGACTCAAGATGTGGTGACACTCAGAAGGCGGTGGCCGGGTCACTCAGAGTTCAGAGACGCTGAGCCGGCACAGCTGAGATCTTGGGTTTGAAAATCCCAGTTCCAACCACTGCCTGTGATGAAACTGGATTATCAAGTGGAGTTAGTTGATGGCCTCAGGCCGGCCACTAATGACTGCACAAAAAAAGATCACGATAAATTTGGTTCTGAACTTCATTTGGTGAAATTACAGCTTTGAGAACGAAACAATATCAGTTTGACTGCCATTTAACAAACATTTCTCTCACATTGTTGGGAGGGTGGGAAAGCGCTGCCCTCTACTGTGTAGAAGGAGATAACTTTTCGGGATCTCAAACGTAGTTCTGCAATATCCGCTTCCGTGGGCCATTCTTCAAGGAAAGGTTGCATTCAGCAAGAAATCTGAACTTTGTCTCATGGCGATCGTACGATCGGGACTACATTTGAGAATGTATACTATTTTATTGACTCTTAGATGCAAATAATTTAGAAATATTCCCAACGTCGACACACAATGGCTTTCCGTTGAAACGAATATAGAGCGCTGTACAGCGGACGGCGTCCCTCGGTCATCCCCTACAGAAGCTACCGCGGCGAGGGGGCACAACATCAATCCGCTGAATCTGTGCAAATTGGCTCAGTGGGCAAGGATGCCCAGCACTGCCCTCACCAGCCACTCGGAACACGACTCTTTCATCAGGCCCCGCGGTATTATAGTGCAGAGCGCAAGCGACCCCCCTGTACAGTGCGGGCAATTTGTGAACATGAAGAGCAACAGCAGCGCCATTATTTATAGGTCGCCGCGGGGTACTCTCGCGAGGATGGGCGCGCGAGAGAGAGAGAGAGGCTCACATCTGCTGTCCAAACAAACAACCGGCGCAATTAAAGTCGGCGCATTTCCACTCCCTCTCTCCCTCCCTCCCCCCTTTTGTTTCGGCAGTAATGCTCGTCGAGGCTGAGGCTCGCCCACAGCAAGGTGAAAGTCAAGATATTCCCATGGCCAAAGCCGTGATTCCCACCACTCCTCCTCGCTCCCAATGCCCCCCCCCCCCATCATCCCCAAGCTGCTGCAGTCGACACTCGACCGCCAGGGCGGGTACGAGTTCTGCTGCGTGCTGACGCTACGGCTGACAGTGCCGTTGACGAGGCTGGCTTCATCAATGCCGACCGCTGACTGCGATGGGGGGGGGGGAATTTCTGGCGGTAGGACTTTGATGCGGATGGGGTCGAAGCGAACGGGGGGAAGAAAAAAAACTCAATTTCCTTGTCAAATAGAAAAAAAACGACCTTGAGCAAAGTGTTGTTTCCAGTCATTTGTAAACATTGCCTTCCGTTCCGAGGAGTGGGCCAATGTCCACGCAAGCAGTCCACAGGCGCGAAGGTGGCAGTGCTGAGGATGGGTAGTGGTGAGGCCTTCTCCACCCCTGGATCTAAACATTGTCTGTCCACACTCCGAGTGCCGGTGTCATCTTTGCCCGAGGGCTGGGTTCCAGCAGACGGAATGAAGTGACGGAAAAATGTAGTGGGCACCTTTAAGCATCGGTCATGGTGACATTTCGACGTGTTCGAGATTTGACCAATTGAAACTTGTTAAAAAGCATATTTTAAAAATCGTACAATTTGTTCTCGCTGCGTCTTAACTTCACCAAAGTAACGCAGCTCACGCTGCTGCGTCCGGCTTCATGGTCGCGCTGAGCGGCTCTCCCGTGGGACCTGTGGTGGTCGCGTCGCGTGGTGGTGGTGGTGGGGGTCGCGTGGTGGTGGTGGTGGTCGCGTGGTGGTGGCGGCGGTGGTGGTGGTCGCGTGGTGGTGGTGGTGGTCGCGTGGTGGTGGTGGTGGTGGGGGTCGCGTGGTGGTGGTGGTGGTCGCGTGGTGGTGGTGGTGGTGGTGGACTCTCACGGGCCACTGACAACCGTTGACAAACGTCCGCGCGCCACCACGCACCACGAAGATATTTTTTTTCATTTTAAAACCGCACCCGAGTAATCAATGCCAACAATCGGCAGATTCGGTCAATAGCCAGCTGCGTTGATGAGGCACAAAAAAACGTCGAAATGATTGTTCCAATCTTGATTTGAAGCTTTTGTGACTGCAGGAATCCATACTTTTGGTTATTTCGGTAAAGTCACGTATTTTTATTATATTTTATACCTACGTGACTTTACCGAAAGAACCAAAGAGTATGGTTGTTGCAATGTGCAAAACCCGGTGTTTTGTGAAAAAAAACGTGTCTGTAAGAGTTGCGGGAGCACTTCTCAGCTCTGGGCGGAGAGCCGCAGTCTTTCAGATCCCCCTTCGTTCCCTCCGAGGAGCCAGAGAACCTGTTTCTCCTTCTCTGTCCCTTCCACGGAGCACTCGAATGCTCCTTCCTGTCGCTAAATCGAGCAGCAGCAGCTGGTGTCGTTCGAATCCGTGCTCGTTGTCTCGCATCTCGGTTTGTTTTTTCTTCCCGAGTGAAAGGAATGGCCGTGGGAAACGGCGGAGAAAATTGCTGAGAAATAACAAATGCCGCGCCTCGCTCGCAACATAGCTAATACTAATGATGGGATCTGAAATAGGAAATGCTGTCAATCGGGTACAAACAAGTGCCTCTTGAAAGTGGTGCGCTGTCTTGTTAAAACAGCGAGTGAGTATAATGCGCAATTAAACCAGGAGCCAGGCATTTACAAGCCCCGTGTGAAATGCAAACCGCGATTCATCGCTCGGTTTGAAAAAGTCCAAGTGAAAACGCGCGTACGATTTACGGAGTTGTGCCGGCCACGACGAAGCAGAGCTGCCCGAGGGCTGCGCTCTCCCCGCGAGCTGCGGCGGGAACCGTCGTACGTCGTGCCCCCCGTGACGGGAGCGTGCGTCGCTTCACGGCATCGCGTGACACGCGACACTCTGCAGGGCAGGACCGACTTACTCTCCCAGCCTCGGATATTGCGCTCGACGCCTGGGGTGGGGGGGTTCTGACAGCGCCAGATTATCCCAGTAGCAAAAGTAGCTACAAATGCTACGGGCCCCGCACTTTCAAGGGCCCCGCGTTAAATGCTTTCAAGCTATAATTTCCGGTTCCGTGATTCTGCACTTGCTCTGTTACTATAGTACTATACTGCCTTCAACTTTTATGAACGACTGAGTGTTTAAGGTTAGCCATTTGTATTATCTGGCTGTATAGCAAATTTAAAAATACAATTACTTTACTATGCAAGTTAAAATTTCGTGTTTTAATGTTTACGTTTTTTTTTTATTTAGGGCCCTTTTATAACATCATATGCTACAGGCCCCGCACTAGCTTAATCCGGCACTGGGTTCGAGGCTTCTCAAGTGTTGCCCCAAGGATCGGGAATGTCTTGCCGGCGGTGATCCGCACGCTACGAGCATCCGTGTGTTTTGAGTACAAGACTCACTACTTTCTCATGGCTTTTACTAAAACATTTTTTTCATTTCAGTGTACAGTGTTTTGATACTCCCTTGAGTGGAGGTGATATTGCATTTAAAATATATGCGGTTAGGGTTTACGCTCTCACTGGAGACCCCACGTGATTGGCCGAACACAACTCAACACCTTCGTGAAGAACACTGCAGCCTGAACAGAACACGTCTTGATTCAGTGACGTTTCGGCCAATGGCCCTTCCTCATAGCATGCAAATTTTGTTTGCATTTTGTGCTATGAGGAAGAACAATAATCTGAAACGTTACCAATTACATATATTCTTTTTTAAGGCCACAGTGCTATTCACGAATGTGTTGAGTTTTGTGTTGTTGTTAATTGTGCATGTGCACCACGGCCAACACAGCAGCAGCATCTCAAACAAATCCCACGAATGGCCGGGGTCGTCAATGTCCGCCACCTCCCACAGACTCCGCCGCAAGAGAAAACAAGGTCAGCGACATCGGACATCCCTCCGCGGTGTTCATTTACAAAGGCAACCGCCCCCACGGCCAGAGAGGAGTCGATGCTCACCGGAGCGTGCACGCTCGCAGCGGCGCACGATCGGTCGCCTGCTTCAACTAAATCTGCCGCCGCAAACGGAAAAAAAAACTGGAAAATCGTAACGAACATTCCCATTCCCCACCCGCGCAGCCAGACACCACGGTGCATTATGGGAAACGACAGAGTGCCGGTGAATCGTCGTGAAAGCAAATTAAGTGTAATAGGTTGGGCATGAGTCTACAGCTGTCACGTTTAATTGTTGGGCGTTTGTACAAAATGCGAGGAGTTTACGAGGCTCTCCGATGTGTGTTCGAGTTTTTCCACGTGTTGTTCGCAATCGGAACCGAGTTATTCAGTTCCTGACAAGGCTCTCAGTACGTGGGACGAAACGTCGGACATCGTGCCGAACAACACGCGGAACAACCAGAAAACTCATTGTAGAGCCGTGAAGCAGCACGAGCACGACAACACACGGAGCACAAGGCACCATCAACTTCGTTTTCCGATGCTCATTGACAGAATCAGCATTGCTGCTGAAACTCGTTAATTATGGCTTGTGCTGGCCAGCAGATCGACTGATTGGTTGTTAACTGATACTATATTCATGTCAAAAGTTTTCAATATGGCGTTTTAACATCTTGACACCTGTTTTGTTGCCAGAAAAAAGGGGAAAACCTATTATCATATTTTGCTACTGGCAAAGGAGGTCCCATGATCGATTCATGTCATATTCCATTCTGTCACTCGCAAATGTAGACAAGTATGTACATAACGTTTAGATGTATTTTGCCGAAATAATATCTCAAGGTGCAGACGTGCAATTGCTCGTGCCACTGCTGACGCTAGAGGCAACTCTAGAGGGCCCCTAAACAGGGTCACTTGGCCTACTCTTCTACTCTGGCCCGACATGATGAGATCGAATCGGCAGACGTCGTCTCTCGTTGGCCGGCGCCGTGCGGGCAGCGGCCGCGTCGCCTTCTCCTGGCTGAAGAAGGCAAGCGGCAATGATGAGGATCTGGGTTCGAATAATGATCGGCTGCCCGAGACCAAGACAACGTCTCACATTGCGGAGTTCATTGATGGTCACCGATGACTGCAAGAGATTATGTTTGTTTTACTTAAGTCCGAGTATACGATTTGCCACCCTAAGGCAATATCCTTTCAAGGGGAGTGATCTTATATAATTCACAATGAGGCATTAACATTATGAAAGGTTGAACAATGTGTATAATATCTAATACCATTACCATGGGGTTATTTTAATAATCATGAAAATTTAAACATGTTATGCACTATCATTACGAAGTAATGCACTTCGTCGTATTTGTTTTGAATTCACAGTCAAGAGAGAACACATGCAATGCACTGTATAAACGTACTCATTTCAACTTGAACAGAATGAAAAAAAATCGAGTTTGAGTGGTTACCAAATGTTTTACAGTGAAATAGATTTTTAAAAATATAAAATTGTATTAAAATTGCCACCTATCAGGAATCTGCAAGTCCCATTTTTCACCAGAACATTTGTACACCATGTAGTTTGTCACTATAAGAGCGGTCCCACGTTAAATTCACATGTGTGCGTTTGCAATTGCCAAGGTGGCTGATCCAGACTCTTACAAATGACCAGTGTTTCTGCCTGAAGACTTACCATTCATCACGCGACGATACGCCCATGGCCAAGTTATGCAGGGTATCGAGAGAAGACCGGCTCATACTCAGAGGTCTGGCCAAATGTGCACAATGAACTATGCAGCAGTGCACATTTCTCAAAGGGCGGCATGAGCTAAGTGAAGGCTTTCCTTCCCACTTGCTTGATTTTACCCCAGCAAAAGTAAAATGTTAAATTAATTAAACAAGCTGCCAATACGCCTCATTCAATCATTTGTCTCTCCACATAAAGCACAAAGGTATATTGTTTACCTCCCAGCAGCTGCACGGTCTTCTGGGAGGGCATGTTGGTTCAACACAAGCGTACCACCCGAAGTCTGTTTCAACATCCAGTGTCTCATCAGCAGAGCGAGGCAATCGTTCCACAACGGCATAACGATATCGACTGCGGTGTTTCAATGTCGATGTTCAGATGTGGACAGGGGACAGAAGTGGGCGCCACAAAGCCGAAACGATGTATAAAGTAGCAAGTGGCTTCAGATCAAAACTCGTCATGCACAGCGACACGAGTGCGACAACACGCGGTTTCGATATCCCACTCGCACTTGTAATCCATATGGAATGTGAATCATTACATGGACGCATGTAATTCTAATTGTATTTATTCCGCAATATTCTGCTTCTGCCATGTGCAGTACCGATGTGACGGGGCGTTATGTTCTAAGTTATTACGACGCTGCTTCAGTGAACTTTAACATTTCCCAAGCAAGGCCATTCGACTGAAACATTAAGACTTTCATTTCCTCTCGGTGAATCTGCTTATCGAATCCCTCGTGCACGTGACAATGGAGTCATGTGGCAGTGGCGTCACGGTGAGGCCACGAGACCTGCATCCCAGGGGTCTCCAGTGTGTCCTCCAGGCGCAGCAGTTTAAGTGACGGGCAAGCTCACAAAACCTCCCCAACTCTGTCCACGCGGGCGGTATGAGTGGGCACACCGCAGTTCGGTGGGTCGTGCGTGGTGGGGTAAAGTGCAGGGTACTCCCTCCTTCTCCACGATGTCTGCCCGGCGTGGAAGAGTGGGCCACAATAGAGCTCACTGTCGAAGAGGGCCTATCGCCAGCAGTGGTGTGAGCAGGATATTGCAGGGCTGCCCCTTTACAAATGGAATTGGAGTCCATCTTAAACACGCTATGCATTGACGTGTTTCCACTTTCAACAATATGGTCGTGGATACGGGACGCGCACATTGGAGAAGCCTTTATCCAGCAGTGGGTAAATCATGGCTGTTGATGTTGAAAAAGTATATTAATCAATATAGCACATCTGTATTGTCATGGTATATCATCCAGCGTAACAAGTATATGTTGTAGTTTTAGGTCAAACAATTATGACATATCGAACTCGAGCACAAACCAGGCCAAAGTTACACTCTCGTGGGTTTTAAGTAATTTATTGTTCCACGATAAGAACCCCCACGGATGAAAACGGATGTTTTTGTTAAAATTCTGGCGATGTATTCGCTGTGGTCCGTCAGAGTATGGTTTCCACCATTCCCACTGTTGACGAAACCTGGCCAAGTTTCTCAAGTCAGCCTCGGTCTACAATGATCAATGCTGTGCAGCGTACTGCGATGAAGCTCAACACAGCAATACCGGTGGTACCAGATCTCAGTACAAAATAATTCCTGCCGCTCGAACGCGAGACGCCGAGTCCCGGGACTGTCCGGGTCATACCCGGGTCAAAGCCCCGACGGTTGGCAACCGGAGACAGATCAGTGCATCCTCCCCGTGTGAGAGTTGCTCTCAGCGATCGCAGTGAAACTTCCCACGGCCGCGCGCCGCGTGATGCAGTTTCCTCCTCGCCCTCGAGTCGTCCATCACAGCGGCGCGCAACCCTGCCGACCACGTATTGTTATTATCAGCCGCGCTGCGGACACCGACCAAAACGAAATTGCGTTTTCTCTCCGACTGCCCCCACCACCCCTGGCCATGTCAGTCTTTCGTGCCAAGCTCTGCCACCAGCCGGGGGGGTCGGGGGGATGGCCGCGATTCTCCGATTGTTCCGAGCAAGACGGCGCCGGAGGCTCCGACCGCCGGGAAGTTCTTCTCGTCGGCCACGCGTTGCTCTGCCGCTGCCACCGCTGCTGCCGCTGCCACCGCTGCTGCCGCCACTGCTCCCGCTGTTGGGGTGGTTTTTAAACAGAGTTGTTGAGCACGGGGCCCGAAAGGCCAACATGTCAAGCGGCCAGCAACAACAGCAGTCAAATTTGTAATAGATATCGACCGTGTAAACACACGTGTTGAATTAAGCAAAGTTATTTTTATAGCTTGGGAAAGGGACGATGGGAAGGAATTGTCAAGGTAGAGCAATTGAGAGACGAGACAGCGTCTGGGAGACCTCAACGTGGCTGGAGGAATAAATGACGTTAGTTCATGGGAACAGTCACCATGGTAGGAGTGAAATAAGAAAATTATGCGCCTGAAAAATCACTCCCAGAAATCCACGTGGTTGATGGGATTTTTAGTTTTTACGTAGAGAGGAGGAGGCCTATGGGAAGAGGAGGGGTATCGACTCCTTGTTAATTTCATTGCAGAAATGTCACCAGAATGTCCACTTCGGCTTACTGGCTATTGTGGTCATCAACACATTGCTGTATAAAATGTGAATGTCATGGCGATAAATCTGCATTTCTGACGTTGCAGCGGGATTACCGGTTTTTGCATAAATATAATTGAAGAGTGTCTGCTTTCCAGACAATAAAACATATAGACATCTGAAACAGGTGGCTCACATCATCATCATTTTCTGTACAAGCGGTGCATTTTGTTCTTGTTTTGAATGATTGCGTTACCAATAACACACGAGGCTGCCGGGTAGTTACAATATATCAATTCTTTATTTTTTTACTAACGGACATTTATATCACAAATTTGAGTTTGGGATGAGAATTGTTATTATTAAAAAAGAGAGATAAAGAATATGAACGCGTGAGACATTAAAACACAACATTATTTCCCACACAATATCAAGCTTCGTAAAAAAAACAGCTCCAAGCCGTTTAAACAAACACATCTCCTCGTGTTCATATCATAACCATTGTCGTTATTTGTATTACTATTATACCACGGAGAAGCGATGGGGGGGTGAAAGCATCACAACATTGTAAAGCAACCCAAGACGGCGGCGCAATCGTCGACAAGCGGCACGGCACGTGCAGGCCGTGGCAATCTAGCAGACAGCGAGCGAGCGGCAGGACGGAGGTGGTGACGACACGTGGATGGCGCTTTAAGCCTACAGACGACCACGACGACGACTACGCGGAGCTGCGCAGGTGGATACACGCCCATGGGTACACGTCCATGGGTACACGTCCATGGGCGGCAGGCAACGAGTACTGCCATTGCACGCCAAGCACGGTCGGCACCAAGTGAGGATATTTACAAAGACAAAAATCCCCCGTGTAGCCTTAACAGACTGTAGGGGCAAGTGTTGTTAGCGAGCACCTATGAAGGCCGGAACGGTACACGAGGGGGTGGGTGGCCAGCACCACGCCCGACCGCCTTTGTCTCCCCAGTGGCGATGTTTACACACCACACCAGGTACTCATTTGAGGCAGAGTCGACCTAGGGGAGGCCCAGGACCGGTTCAGATAATCGTCACCGTTGTTGGCCGTGAGCGGGAATCGAACCCAAATTGCCGGGTTCATAGCGCAGCGCTTATCGCTACACTACCGCTCCCCACACTCTCACGCGCGCGCGCGCTCTCTCTCAAGCGCGCTCCGAGTCCCGCCGTGGGTTCGTGGCCCGGTCTGCTGGAAAGCTTTCGCCACGCGCTGCGTCAATCGTCCGGTCATGGTGCAAGCTCGACAGCAGAAAAGGCTCGACTCTTATCCAAACTCGGAAAAATCACGCCGGGATCTAATGGGTACGTCACGACTAATTGGGAGCGCAAAATGCCAGCTTCAAGCATGCTCAACGTTGGTGGCCTCTAATGCACCGATATGCACGGGTTGTGTTCCAGTGTTGTGCTGGTGTGAAATTCAATGGGCAGCCTTAATGTACAGACCACTTCAAACGCCCATACAATAAATACATCGGATTACCCAGACGTCTGTAGTCCCAATCACGGAGCTCAGCCTTGGAGCGAGCGGCTCGCAATCGTAAAGTTGCGAGTTCAAGCGTTGGTTGGTGGCTGACTGAGCTCGTGATCCCTACAGGGACGTCTAATGAGTTCCACTTCATGGCGAAGTTAACAGTGGTTGTCCTACGGGCAGACTTGGCACCGCTATAGGAATGTGGAATTTCTACCACTGGCTCAGGTCTGTGAAGAGGAGATGAGCATCGCCTCAATGCTCACGTGAGCAGCAAATCCCCATTGCAATTCACCCAAGTTCTTAATGGCAGTGTTAAACTCTGCATTTACCGTTTATGATGCTACAGTTACAAGTTTTCCCCAAAGACAACCGCGCTTATGAATATACTGAAAGGCGGACATTCTATGGCTCTGAACAATGCAAATAGCTGCACAATAATCACATCACAAAAAGCAAGCCAATACCCAATTTAATGTAAAGGGTCGTGTTGAAATATAAAATTAAATACTATTAAGCCTACCAACATAAAAAAAAACATTAAAATATTGTTAGGAAATACGCAAACTAAGACTGGCAAAATGTCGGTAAATATAAAAAGTTAATGTTTTAATTATCCATCTTTAATAAAGTGGCAGAATAAAACAATGTTGCAACCGTCTATCAATATCACTGGCGTAAATCAACATATAAAACCTAGTTATGTAAAACAAACTTTGAAAATGACGTTTAAATCATGAATCATTGATAACAGCGATGAATTTATCCTCGTCCATTCAGTCACGTGTAACGTGGAGTTCTGTTGCTTCGATAGCTGCTACATGCGGTGCACCGGCCATGCTGGTGAAGCAAATCATACGCAAGTGTCGTGTAAATCACTTTCACTGCACCCTCACGCGGTTAAACACAGCCAGCACGACTCAACAGCCTCAAAGGACCCCGTGGGAACCGGCACGAACTTGCGACGCTCGAGCAAATGCTCAGGCGCTCCTCAACTAAGCCGTAGCGTGCGATGCGTGAAATGTGCTGACAGGTTGCTCTCGAGGAATACAACTTGAAAATAGCGTCGAGATTGCGTGACGTAAACAAGTTACTCTGCGCCGCGTAGCGACATCGCGTTGCCTGGGCGGGCCAAGGAGAGTTCCTTGGCCCGTGTCCAGTCTGGGTCTCAATTTAGGATCACAGCAGGTCAAGGCGTGCGAGTGTGGATGGCCATCGGCATTTTGGACACCGGCCACTTTTGAATTAGGTAACGATGTGATCATTCGCATGGTGTTATGCGTCACAGTATATGTAGTTTTGCATCGAACAAAGACCCATATCTGACAGAGAGGGTCCTTGTCGATGAACATCGGGCAGTTCGCCAGCATTCGTTGAAGCAAAGCCTAAACTAATTGTCGAAAACCACTGCAAAGTTTGCTTGAACCAATGCTGCAAAAAAATTCACTCCCAGTAGGCCATTTTAGCTGATGGGATGTGTAAAAAAAACGTTTGTGTTTTACGCGGAGGGACATAAATGGGAAGGAGCCATATTGTCTGCTAATTTATTTCGCTAATTTTGAATTACTCTGTAGATCATCATTCACATCCCCCAAACTTGTGCTTGGTAAACATTGTAAAATGCACTGCATTGCAACCGGACTGAGCTCAAATTTCATTTACATCTGCCCTGTGCTCGGTCCCACATGGGCAACTTGCTGTCCCGCACGATGAACAAATGCGCGTGGAATTCAAAAGGCCATTGACAGCAAACACTTCGACAGCCAATGGCGTGGCAGTGGAGGGGGACACGCCGGGGGTCACGCGGCCCGTGGCACTACAGGAAGCGACTTAGCGGAGCGAGCGCACGGCCACATCGCCCGAACATCTCAGACGGTCGCACGGCACACGCCGTGATTGCGCCATGAACATGCTGCATGCCGTTAACCTCACGTTCACAACACACCGCCTGTAAACAACGCATTGTTCATTACCGTCGCAAGCAATTGCAATGCAATTTTTTTTTTACATTTATATAAAAGTTAAATTAACCACTTAGTTTGTTTTAGTAATCTGACGCTCTTTAGACTTGTCCCTGAATCTGTTATTACTGAGAGGATGCTTGCGCTGTGGAGTGGCGAGCGCCGCCTGTATTCCAGGGCAGGGATTGCCTTCAAACGTGCCTCGGCCACACACATACACACAGTACTCAGTTATTTGGTTAAGATCAACAGATTTTATCTTTAACATTTACTTTGCAAACCTAATACTGTCCGAGCATGTCATCTTAAACTGTACAGTTGCAACCCCCCAGCATGTGCATTATACACTGCTGCATCCTAAATGCAGAATATAGGCAAATGTCAGTGCACCATATGACCGTTAAAAGAAAAGGCCGCAACACAAGTGGAGGGAGAATAAACCACGAGAAACGTTAAAAGCCAGGACTCTCCATTATACACAGAAATGCGACCTGATGTACTTATGGAAACAATCAGTCCATAAGGGCCATACACTGCCTTGGCGGAGGGTCGTTTAAATGTGTCTGAGTGTGCTATTTGTACTTGTCCACCACTGCCAATGCAGGGTCACCAAAACGCAAACCATCCTGTCTACGCGAATTCACTTAGCTCCATTGACATACACACACCACCAGCACCACCGCCAGCACCACCACACTAACCACCACCGCCAGCATCACCACACTCATCAGTACCACCATACTCAACAGCAACACCAACAACCGCCATTCGCCACTAAGTGGCGGTGACGTTACCACGACGCTTGTGCCAGGCTATGTGCACGTTGAGGCCACGTGAGGTGTCGAACGCCCGCGGGCAGGAGGTCACGGGACAGACCCAGGTACCACAGGTCGACTGACTGAGATGACTGGCCGATGCACCACCTGTGCCCCCTACTGCGCCAACTTGCTGTGTTTAGCCGCGCGGCGCTCGGCTCGTTGTTGTGAGCGTCGCTCCTCCGCCCTCCGTGTTGTTGGAGGGCGACTGCCTCCAACTACGCCGTAGCAGCAGCGTCCTTCACGAGCCTCCTCCACAGAGGCCGATCTTGACACCGCTGGTACCAGTCATCGGCAATTCCACTCAGCTCCACATTCTGCTGTACCACATCACTCCATCTCTTCTCTAGCCCGTGCCACGCCCGTTTAGCCCCCTCTATCCAGCCAAACAAAAGCTGTTTAGGTATGCGGTGACTGGGCATGCGGGCTACATGACGCAGCCAACGCAACCTTGCCTGCCGGAGGAGCTCACCAATGTCCAGATCTTTCAAGGATTGGTGAGCTCCTCACACATTCAAGCCTGGTTAAACCCAGGATAGATCGTAGGCAGGCCAGCCTAAATATTTCTAACTGGCGAAGAGGTTTCATTATGGGGGGGGGGTCCACGTTTCGCAAGTGTAGAGAAGGGAAGGCATGGCCGTGGCCGAGAAGATCCCGAAGCTTTGTGTGGAGCTACAGACCAGGTAGCTTCCACACAGCATTATGCAGCCGATGAAAAGATGTCGCTCGACTGATTCGGAGTGAGACCTATGCTGTCAAACTGGAGCCGGTCATGAGCACACTGCCCAGGTATGGAACACTCTCCACTCTCTCCACAGTTGCACCATCGTCAATTGGGAGTTGTGGTAGTGCAGTGTCTGATGTTACAAAATACCCAGGCAGGTGCTTAGTTTTGGTGAGGCTGATGGTAAGGCCTCACCTCTTCGTGGAATGCTCCAGGTTCAGCAGTAGTGCATCCAACTCCTCCTCTGATTAAGCAGCAATCACCAGATCATCGGCATATATCATGGTATACATAACATATATAACACCACCACCATCACCACCACGAGCACCACCAAACTCACCACCACCAGCACATTCACTACCACCACACTCACCAACACCACCACCACGCTCACCACCAGCACCACCACACTCACCACGACCACACTCACCGCCACCATTTCGTTGAAGATCTCTTCAACGAAACGGGACCCACGATGACGGCGGCAAAAGTCGCACGTTGCCCTTTCAAATGACGTTTTAATCTGGAGTACACATATTAGAATTTTAAATTTTAAAATATACGTACTCTAGTTCTGGCGCTCTGCGCACATTATCACTTGTGATGGTGAGAGGAGAGCAAATTACACAATGTCACAGGCTCTGCAAAGCTAAGCCTAACATTACAGATATCCTTATTTGTCAGTGTGAATTGCTAACCTAATGATTTAACACTTTCCAAGATTACCCCCAATACCATACTGCAGTTAAACAATCATGCCTCTGCATGTACCATCTAGCCTACTCAGTTAATCATCTACATGTCGTCCTCGTTTTGTACAATGATTTCTCCACGAGGGTACATTTCTCTTAGATTCCATTGCACAATCATGGGAATCCGGTAATGTAGGACAACATCACCTATGCAGAGACGACTTTGACTAAACTGCAGCCCTAACACAAAGCACGGACGCGACGTCGTAAAATGTGCAATGGTAAATCAACAAAATCTTCACAAGCATCTCAATGGCCTCGTCACTTTCACACGAGAAATGAGAATGACACCGAAGTAACAGGAAGAGCAGTAATTGCCTGGTGACCCTAACTAATGAGAGGTTATTCATCTGCAACAAAAAACAAACCTCAGCACCATCATAAAGGGAAGAACAAATGGGACATTTTCATTCACATCCCTCGGCCTTGTAATCTGAGTGGTTAAGACTTTGGGTTGGCGACTCAAAGTAGTTACAAAACTAGCATTATAGACAAAAACGGAACCGTGGAAAATATAAAATATTACAGTACAGTATTCCATTTCCATGAGACCTCGTGTCTCATCCCGACACCTGATGGCACCACCAATTAGGGAAACAGCACAGCGCTAATGTGCAGTGTAATAATGGGTCTGCATTCACCTGGGGTGCATGCGCACCCCCTGGGATGCCCTTTCTGGGGGTGCGAGGCATGGCCATATTTTTTGAGAAGGTAAATAATCGAAAAACACATTAAGCACGGGCACGTCAGCACAACTACTTTGTTTCATCAAACCCCCGATGTTTTTTTAACGATCGAGGACCAAAGGGGTGCAAGGCTGCAGCGTAGGTTAAGAAGAAGGGCTGAAATGTTGACGGCGTCAAATTACATCATTACCGGCTTCATTGTCGCCCAATGTCTTCCCTGCGCCGTGACTCTCCAGCAGCGCCGTGCCACTCAACACGACCACCGTGTAGGGGGCAGTGGGGGGGGGGTGCCCGACTGAGGGGGGAGGTGGCAGATGCTTCCCACAGTGCCCCCCTCACCTGATAATTAGCAACGGCCTGAGTATGTAGGTGTACGTCACAAGGCGTTGTCGTCGTTTTTCACGAATGTAATATTCGTGAAGAAATAAGTAGTTGTCCTTAACGTATGCTCCATGTTGGATAATTTTAATTGAACATCGTGCAAACTTAATTTAGACGCCAGATATCATTTACAGAAGTTGCCCGCCTGACGATGTGATCTGGGCACGGCCCTGCCGCGTGACGTCACGGCCCTGCCGCGTGACGTCACGGCCCTGCCGCGTGACGTCACGGCCCTGCCGCGTGACGTCACGGCCCTGCCGCGTGACGTCACGGCCCTGCCGCGTGACGTCACGGCCCTGCCGCGTGACGTCACGGCCCTGCCGCGTGACGTCACGGCAGGACGATAATCGCGGTATCGGTTTCCCTTCGCTCGTGTGGTTTTATTTAGCACTTTTTCGTTGTCTTAGTTTGTGCTTTGCTATACGAATACAGACGACTTACTGTATGCGGTTCACTCAAAAATCAGCGCGCTCTCGGTCATCTAATCATCACGGTGTATAATACTTGTGATGCACATGCTGTCAGTACAAAGTTATTACTTAATCTAATTCATGTTGAGAACTACGACGTCATGTAACCACCATGCAGTTAATTACTCCAGAATGTCTTTAAAAAGCATTAATTTTCTGGACAATAGCAAGTTATTTAAACCCTTCATAATTATGACTGTATGTCGAACTATATTTTTTACTACATAAATGTAATGTCAGGAGATTAATAATATAAGAAAAATGTAAGAAACAATAATCCCTAAGCTACAATATTTTAAGAACGAACTGCACGATAATGGTGGAGCCTGTATTTTACAATTTATATATTGTTGAATCCAAGAGCACGCACACACTCACATGATGTTTATACAGCGTTCACTTTCACAACACATTTCTTATCAATGGACGTGAATGCTTGCATGGGAAATCTATATTATGCCAAAGCATGGTTTTCTGTGGGAGCACGAGTTGACTAAAGTGTAACGCAAACGACGCTGTGAAAGTTGACTCACACCTACCCTGCTCCCAGTTGGGCCGACGTTGGCACGAGGTTGAAACCCTTGGCCCAACGTCGACCCACGTTCAATGTTTATTGGGCCCATGCATTTGTACAAATGAGATACGAACGCAAAACAACGTGAATGCACAAGTCGTGAGTATGCAGCCTAGAGCACGGTTCACATGCGGTGACCACCACACAAGCGCGACACTCACGTTCTCCAGACACAAGCGTTACACTGACACTCACATTTCACCTGGAACTGGATACAACAGAAGCAGCATGCCATAATAGTTCTCGAGCAGTTAAGGGTACAATGAACCACACAGGAAGAAGTTACGTGGAAGAAAGCCAACATCAATACCACGTACGGATGATTGCTAGGACATGTGCAGGATACACTGCGGCTTTAAAAGTTAGAAGCCACCCATTTAAAACCGCACATTTGGAGGGGGGTGGCGGGGTGCATTAACAATTTGTGACGATGCCCAAGCACTCGCACACGAGTCCAACAGCGAGAGGAGAACGCCTGTGGCTCGGTGCATTCGGAGATCTGGCACGAGTTCACAGAGTCAGCGAATGCACTCGGTGTGTCGAGCCAATGAAAGACAACGAGGGATGGGCCAGGTGCAGTAGCACAAGATCTCGCGCTTTGCTCACATTGATGATCCCCCCGCCCCATTGCGATTTAGGAAATCGTCAGGATGATTTGGGGGGGGGGCATGATTCAACGTCAGAATGAGACGATGATGATTGTTGTTCTGCGTGATGAGTGAAGCGGCCTCACAGTGGTCGCAGGGGCTGATCGTGTGGATCGTGTGGATCGCGTTCAACGCGCACCACGCGTGCACGTTGCACACGATCGAATCTTACGCACGCGCGATTCCATCGATGTCCGACGATGCACTGTGAATTTTAGAATCAATTTGAATCGACGACTGCGCATCGTTACAACAGTACAAAGCACGACAGCAGCGACAAAGGCCCGGCCATTGCTGTGTCTTGCGTGCGCTAACACATGAGGGCACAGGCGGAGAAGTACCATGTGGGCTTTGGATCAATGTCTCCGTAACCACCCTCGTCCTATATCAGAACTCAGGAAGGAAGATGCTGTTTACAAGCAGTGACCCGTGGTGTAGTAACGGCATTATCAGCTCAGGGGGTGCGGCAATTGGTCAGGTGGGGCCCCAGAATTTGATTTATTTCGGACGGTCGCACTTAGAGACTCTAATTATACATCTCGGCTCCTCTGACCTAATCACAGCATCGTTACGCTCACGGTCTCGAATACATAACGCTGTAGGGGCGCTCCCATCTTCACAAAATAAGTTGTTCCTTTACACTGTTGTTGTTAAACACCAGTGTGGTTGTCAAGGGGACCCAACTCGTAGCGTTGGCCACCCACGCTCGTTAACGCAACTGGCAGTGACCCTGGCAGTGACCCTGGCAGTGACCCTGGCAGTGACCCTGGCAGTGACCCTGGCAGTGACCCTGGCAGTGACCCTGGCAGTGACCCTGGCGTCACTGCGCAGCCAGGCCGCTCGGCCTGCACAGGGACCCAGCGGTGCGGTCCGCAACACGATCATTTTTAGTTTCTCACATCTGATTAATGAACAACAACAAAAAAACAGCCCTGCAGCGGTTGCATTTGGGACATTGAAAATGACTCGTGTTAATAGCTTGCCGTCACCACGCAAGGATTGCCAAAGCCACTCATTGTCATTATGAAAGTAAGTTTGAAACACTGAGAGAGATGTTCTCACATCTCCACGCACTTTTTGACAGCAGCTATGCTTAGCCTTTCTTTTCTCACGGACATTAACTGAACCTTATGGCGGGACCCCGGGGTCCCATAAGCCCCCGGCTCTCGCATAAACTGCGTTGCGACGTCATCTTATGTCTGTTGTAGGCGAACGATACGGCAATCTATTCCTCCCGGCGAGCTCTACACGATGCGCGAATAAAAGTGTCAACGTTTTGTTTATGACTGCGGCAATTTATGTGCGCGGTGGTAAGGAGTCGCCAATACATTAATTAATTAATGACATTTTTGACTTCCGTTTATTCGTGACCACGGGGTCTCGCCATACGGTTCAACCGACAATTATATACGAACGCATAATGCGTTGTTCTATCCTGATGCACCGTGGCTTGCATTCTAGCAGAGCGGCAGCAACGCTCGCTGCAGGGATGTAATTACGGAGGGCTGACAATGACAAAATAACACCACACATCTCAAAGTGCGCATCATTATACATCATCCACATCCCACTGCTCTCTATAATTTTACGAAGCTTTCACTTTGTCTTGCGGAAACGCATCGACAACTTTCACTCGGGATGTTAGGTGAGGGATGTTAGGTAAAATGCAAATAGCCTTCGCAGAACATATTGTTTTGTTGTCACGAAGATGACTGGCAGGTTTTTGTGTATTATAGTGTGTAACAAAAACATCATGAACAATACATTCGGGAAAATATTATTTACACTGCTGAGTCGTGGACAAAATGGAAAGCTATCAACTGGCATCATGTTGTGCCCAACAAATCGAATGCTCCTGGTCGGGTATCACTCTCAGTACGTAGAGAAAGTGATGTTTACTCTACGCATTCTATACTCGCCGTCATCATCAGGTAGTCGTGTTGCTGGGATCAAGGCTCCTTCCCTGTCGTTTCATAGATGCAACAAATCATATTTACTCGCTACTATTATTATTAATGATGACTTCACACAGGGTAGCTAACTCGAGCTACATCGTGCTCGTTAACAAACAAAAACTGCCGCGAGGGTAAATTACGTAATAAATCTGATGCGTAGATTAGAGTTTTTTTTTTACAAAACGTTACAGTTACTTTGTTAAAAGGGGTAGTAGGTACTTTGAAGTAACAATCTGAAGCGAATAGTTGGTCCCTGGTATTGATCACACTGTGTAACGTGACCTCAACATGAACATCAAACCGCTGCAAGCGTGCGATGTTCACGGGTCTTTAAAAATCAATGTCTAGCGATTAAAAATACAGTATACGGGTAAAAATCAAAACTAAACACTTTCATTTTGTTCATGCAGAGGGCGAGATATGGGAAGTAGGGCGCAATGCATGCGTACTTGTTTCGTTAACTGAACGTGTGCGAGATGAATTCAGGAAGCCTAGCTGCACGGTGGATGCCCACTGCATCGAGTGGGGGGGGGGGGGTCTTGTGGCAATGCGCTTCGCTTATTTACATCAAAACTGATCCACACATCTTCAAGCCCACAACGTGCAAGAGAAGTGGACCGACACAGCATTAATGCGCTGCTCAATCTAATTCGGCGGGCCCGATTTGCGGAGCGGCTTGTGTGTGTAAATAAATTACTTTCTCATTCATAATAGAGTTTTTTTGGGTTAGATCGTGTAAATATTTACGCGATCTAACCCAAAAAAACTCTATCTACGTGATCTAACCCAAAAAAACCTCTTATTATGGATGATATTGGTCGCGAAAGCCTACGTGTTAAACTAACTTTCTCATTCGCACCGCCGCCACTGCCTCCGAACGGGCTGCGACGCGCCGCAAGGCCGCGCATCCCAGCGTCTGCCCTCGCTTCAGACAGCGCGCAAACAGAGAGACTGATGAGAAGGGAATTCCCTGGATCTCCATCGTGCGGGTCTCGTCGCAAGGATTACTCACGAGTTCGGGTCACGTGCTTCTTTGGCTGGCCATCAGGCAAAGAGGGCGGTCACCGCATCGCGCGCTTTCGGGTGCGCTTCTGCGGCCGTCTGGAACGCTCTTCCTTTCGACATTGGGAAGCGACTGGAGCTATGCACATTTACATCATCGAGATTGAAAACGAATTTCTTTTGAACTGCTTTTTGTGTTTAGTTTGTTGTCCTTCCCGCACACCTCTGCTTAGCGCGGTTGGCTACTTAAGTTGCGAAAGAAGTTCAAAATACATAGATACGAGGGCACCAAAACTAACTCCACCATCGCTCCTGACAACAGCTACCTGGCCTGTGCCAGGTGTTTAACGCCTCGTGCGCACTGTCCAATGCGTGGGCGACCAGTGGCTCCCTCACAAAATCAGCGCCCAGGTGGACGAGACGTTTCATGCAGCAGACTTCAGTTGGATAAGTTAAACTCGTGGCACAAGAACGGTAGCTTCTGTCATCCTGCTACTTGCTGAAAATTACTTGATCATCGTGCGTCAAGGCGAGACATCTTCACAAGGGGAGAGCTACAACTGCAGTGATAAGATGTTACTGTGTGTGTATCTCGAACAATAAACACGGCATATATATGGCGTCGCTTAAATGTGCCAGCAACTCAAAATGCCTTACATCACATCTCAATCATTCGAAGGGCACCCCCAGTGGCAACTGTCTCAGTGTCAGCACAAGGTCACAAGATGACTCAGCATCAGCCTTATTCTCGTATTAGTCTGCCAGTAGGGGGTAACGATTGCTATATTTAATCTCAATTGCGTAAATGAATCACCTCGGGCTCTAAGTAAACAACACTACTGACAATAAAGAATGGTGCCGAGCCATACGCTCTGTCCCACAAGCATTGAGTTGATTTCCCACGCCACATCTTAACCCTGACAATAAAAACACACGGCATGTGTGATGTCCATACATCTACACGCTACAGCTGCAGCCCTTACGAAGCCACGTTGAATTATCTATGCGGTATTCCACTTTCGGAGAACAAAATATAACATCAATTGACTGATGGTTTAAAAAAAAAGCGAGACCTAGTTTAGATAGATGACCTGTAGAGACATATGCAACAATGGCCTATACAGCGATAACAACAACAGCAAAATAGAAATGTACACGGGTGAGAGATGTCACACGGGCTCACAGGCCGTGGCCACGATCTGCGAGCTGCGTGCGGTTGGCAGCGCGGGCGTCGTTGCCCGGTAACGTCCCTCCTCCGCTCCGCCTGCCCCGCGCCACGTCTCAGCTTCCCCTCTCCGCGGCGTCGCCCGCTCGTCCCGGGTCGGGCGCGCTGGTCGTGGACAGGAAGGAGACCCTCATACCCGGCGAATACTGCAGCGGGGCGAGAGACGCACGTCGCCGAGTCAGGCTACTGGAAGAAGCACAGCGGTAGGGGCAGCTGGACACGTGCTAGTTGGCTTTTCGCGACAGATATTATCAGTAGCAAAGGGGGTTTTGGGGGGGTTAGATCGTGTAAATATCGCAGCCAATTAGTTAGATTTGTCACGTAAACAAAACGTGCAAATTAGTTACGACTTCGAGCGCGTGCTGCGGTTTCCAGCACGTTCTCCATTAACGCCGATGATCGGGATTGAAATCGGTAATCGTTGCTTTTTCAAAGACGAGCAGAATTTTTAATATTAGACTGCTGCAGATTTATATTCACGTTAGATTAATCGTTATGAGTGGCGACTGCAACTCATAACGATTTAGCTTTGTGTGCTTGGTTTGCTGTCCTTCCCACGCACCTCTCATTAGCACAGCTGACTACGTACGGTGCGAAAGAAGCTCAATATACATCAAACGTTCGATCAGGGACTGCGGTATAAATAGAAGAGCAAGGCAGGCTTCCTTCAATTAATCTTTGTTTTTTTAAGAATGAGTAGCAACATTTAGGTATGAATCACTGGGAGATTTTACATTTGTTTACTGTATTCTTATAGTCATAAAACGATTAAAAAACGATTAAAGTAGATTTGTAATCCTTCACCATCCAAGCACCCTCAGGGATGGCGATGTGTCGTGAGTGGAGCACACACAGAATGGAAACGCGAATGTTGACAAGCGACAACAAATGGGCCAACACCTCCACGAATGTTTCCAGACGCCAACTTCAGATGAAACGTAAAAGGAAAATAAACAAACACCAAAAGTACATCTACTACAGCACATGGGAAGAGTATTTATGTATAGACCTTTTGCAATGTTGGACTTTCAAAGAACAATCTTCCTCCGTCACTGCGAACACGAGCCTCCTCTCGGAGGGCTCCCGTGCGAAGCGGAGATTTATTCAACTTGGCGAACCTGCCTACGATGGAAGCCCTCACGCGCTTGAGTCTCGGCAAATCATTAACATACAGGACTCTGTCATACTTGATGAAAAGTGCAAACAGCGTTCGTAAATTCTCAGGTTTTTTCGGTAAAGTCACGTAGGTAAAACATCAAAATTAATGAAAATAAAATAAAATAAAAACAAAAATCACGACGTTTCGGAGGCAACACAAGTCTCCGTCATCAGGTGGGACCGTCACAGCCAGATTAGCTGCATCAAGTGAGGCAATGATTCAAGATGTAATCCCTTAAAAGCGAGTTGAGGGATTACATCTTGAATCATTGCCTCACTTGATGCAGCTAATCTGGCTGTGACGGTCCCACCTGATGACGGAGACTTGTGTTGCCTCCGAAACGTCGTGATTTTTGTTTTTATTTTATTTTCATTAATTTTGATGTTTTACCTACGTGACTTTACCGAAAAAACCTAAGAATATGATTCCTTGCAGTCACGAAAGCTTCAAATCTAGAATTAGCGTTCGTAAAAGCCAAAGGTCAAATTGATTGAAAAAAGAGGGCAGATTATCAACGTTGCCGAGTACACAAAGCTTGTGCAGAACGCGTGACAATGATAGATGGGTCGATGCAACGCAGTCTCCTCATGCTTTATTGACAGTCAAAATTGCAGGAAATCTCTTTAAGGCTATGCTTTGCAGTTTCTCTTTGTGTAAATGTTTCAATGACTCCTGTGTTATGAAACTACAAGCTACACTGTGATCACTTCAATGTAAATGTATATGTATGTCATTACGTTTCATTTGAGGCAGTTTAATCGCCGTGACTGGAAGAGCGAATCCTTTAAGAGCACGAATTCAAGATGTTGAGGAATGAGATTTCCAAGCGTGATATCTGCTCGATTGTCACCCGTTAATAATCTTAAAATGTTGATGGAACAATAGAACAAGACATAATTTCATCAGAAAGTAATTTGAACGTGCGTTTTCTTTGCTTTTTTAACAATGAACTATCGCTAAACGGTCACAGTCGTTCTAGATTTGAAGTTCTTTCGGTAAAGTCACGTAGGTATAAAATAAAACAAATCACGACGTTTCGGGCGCAACACAAGTGTCCGCCATCAGGTGGGACAACCACAGCAAGAAACAATTGCTGAAGTGGGCAAAGGGCTGCCGTGACAAGAGGCTTTATAGATAAGAGAGGGGGGAGGAGCCAGGGAGGAGATATATAGAGGGGGGTGTGGGGAAGGGGGAGTGGAGCGCTGCGAGAGCGTTCTCGATCTCTCCTCCCTTGCTCCTCCCCCCTTTCTTACCTATATAGCCTCTTGTCACAGCAGCCCTTTTGCCCACTCCAGCAATTGTTTCTTGCTGTGGTTATCCCACCTGATGGTGGACGCTTGTGTTGCGCCCGAAACGTCGTAATTTGTTTTATTTTATACCTACGTGACTTTACCGAAAGAACAAAAGAGTATGGTCAAACTCATATTTGCTTTGTGACTTAAGGCGACTGGACTCTCTACTCTCATAGCTCCGACGATGGACCAGGCAGCTTTAGATGACGACTACATCGTTGTTCATCGCCAACGATTCTCATTCCACTTGCTGGATGAACATCTTGCCCTGCTGCCATCACGGTGCACGGTCGCTGGCACGTGCCAATCAGCCGGTCTGATGACACTGTGTAACAAATACAAATAATTTGTTCCTGGGTACTAAGTGTTATTTCCTAATTGCTTATGCCTCAAAAGTATATAAAATGGCTATTATTCCCCACAAACTTTGCTTTTGTGACCAGGACAGTGATATTTTGAAATTGACCTATTGTCAATGAGAAAACGTGTGCATTTGTGTCTTTCGTTCACATAAAGTCGTGGTCACAAAAGCAAAGGTTGTGGGGAATAATAGCCATTTTAGAAGCTTTTTAGGCTTAAGCAATTTGAAAAATAACAACTACTACCCAGTAACAAAAAATGGTGTTACAGAGTGTTATGCCTCTAGCGTGGGGCAGGTTGATGCGCAGGCCCCGTTCTGTATCGATGCGGAGGCTGAGTGCTGCGGGAGTGGGTGCCATGAATGTCTGACACGCTGTCAGCAGTGCCCGGCCTTCGCCGATGTGCCTCGCGTTGTGGCTACTCCTCCGCCGGAGTCCTGGGTAACCACCCATGCCCTGCCGTGCGACACCGGGCCGTGCATGCCCGTCGACTTGCAGCGCTGCTGAGCTGCACCGCTCCAACTGCTGGCGGAGTTTTATAGACGCGTGGCGTACACGTTGCTGCAGAAAGCGTTGCTCAGAATCTGTGAGATGTTGTGCACGAGGCTCCCACGTGTTCCGGCATCACGCACTTCACTGCACAGGAGCAGAGCCGTCGTGAGTGAGCGCAGCACTGAGAGATGTCCCGAAAGAGCCCTGCTGGGAGCCTGGGACGATCAAGTGGACATCTGTAAAAACGAGCTTAATAGCTCATCAGATTCCTCCGTTATTAATACATATTCTGATTCTGATCTTGCTGCATAAGAGCTATATTTATTTATTATTAATTTAGGAACTGAATTATGTTGTAATTGCCCTGGAATACAAAATACATTTCCACTAAGCGAAATAATTTTCGTACCAAGTAACATCAACATATTGATGATGTAATGTTCGGCACGGTAACTGAATCGCCGTAAGAAGAACAAGACAAAGGTATGCTTGCTTGGCAAAGAGGTATTAATCTTAATTATCTTCATGACAAATATCAGAATGCTAGCCTTTTGCCCGTCCAAGGACGGGTGTATTTCAGTAAATCTGAAACTTGCAAGCGGAAACCAGACCGTGATATCCATTGCATCAATGCGTGTGCAATTTGTAAGGGCGCGGTGACACAGGCTTATTTCATTTCAAGGTTATAATCCCTTGTTCATCACGACGTCCTTTTTACTTTGATGTCTCAACAGCGTTACGGAGATCGCGTGACGTGAGGGTTCTGCCTTTGTAGTGAGGGTTGTAAGCTGACGCCGAGGAGGGGGGAGGAGGCGCCTCGGCCTCCCCATGTGGAGTGACGTCACCCGCTAATTATTATGAATGGAGGGGGGTGTCCATTTGGAAGACTTCACCTCTTCATGATTATTAATGAGGGGGGCTGTTCGATGTGGAGTGACGTCACCTGCTCATGATTATTGAGGGAGTGCTACATGTGGAGTGACGTTACGCGCGGGACAGGCATTCTTGGCTCATATACAGTAGTAGTAAATATACCTCAAGGGATCACTCTACAGCACAGACACTACGGGATGGGTGGAGGAGGGGATGATGGCCCTCACCCCACCCCCAACCCACCCCCCACCCATTCCACACCCCCCACCCACTCCCCACTCCCCACCCACCCACTCCCCACTCCCCACCCACTCGCCATCCACCCCCTCCCCACCCACTCGCCACCCACTCGCCACCCACCCCCCACCCACTCCCCACCCACTCGCCACCCACTCCCCACCCACTCCACACCCCCCACCCACTCCCCACTCGCCACCCACTACCCACTCCCCACCCCGCCACCCCCCACCCACTCCACACCCCCCACCCACTCCCCACTCGCCACCCACTACCCACACCCCACCCCGCCACCTCCCACCCACTCCCCACCCACTCCACACCCCCCATCCACTCCACACTCCCCACCCACTACCCACTCCCCACCCCCCACCCACTCCCCACCCACTCCACACCCCCCACCCACTCCACACTCCCCACCCACTACCCACTCCCCACCCCGCCACCTCCCACCCACTCCCCCTGCCTGTAGCCACAAAGAATTTCGTGGCAAGAGGGAAAAGTGATGAATGTCAGGTCCATGTCGTGGAAATTATCGTGGAAATTAGCGGTGGAATGATTTACCTCCTCCGGCTACCGACAGGCGATTCAGGACACACGACGGCTTGTGGATCAGATCTTATTTATTCACGATGTACTTACAAAAAAAATCAGCAGACTACCTGCTGGATCTCCGCTCTGTTTCGAAGAACAAATGTGACCTAAGGTCTTCGCTCATTTACCAGCTTCACATTCCTTATTGCCGTACAAATACTGGAGGAAGGTCCTTGGCTGGTGATGCCCCCAGGGTCTGGAATGCTCTCGCCAATAAACTGCAACTTGGATCACTACCTGTGAGATCTTCACTCAAAACTGCTCTTGAGGAGCTGTACACCCCCCGCTGCCACTGCTATGCAGAGTGGCCTGAAATCAAATGCACCTCTCTGGATGTCCGCTGCAAAGTATGATCTTGAGTTTCGATTACAGTGTGCTGATCTTTAAAGGTGCATTGAAAATTTGTGATACTCCTGCTGATACTCCAGCTGTTATGGAGTGACTCGTGCTGCAGCGATGGCTGCAAAGTTTGGTCGTACATGTTATGTTTCTCGTTTATTGTTAAATTTGAATCACAGTTCCTATGATCACTGTTACATTGTTTTTATAGCTTTATTTTGGTGATTTTCAAAAACGTATAGTTAAGCCATGTTTGTTTGTTGAAGTAATCCCTCTTTCCCTAATCTCCCCCATTAACACAACTGGCGTGCTTACTTCCGTGGATGGAATTCCTTTCCAGCTCAGACCCCGCTTGCTTGCCCATCGCCACGTATATAATAACCTCTTGTTGTAACTGCTCTCTCGCTGGTTCAGCAGTTCCACTGCTGGATTATATTTTTTCCGCCGGAGAACGACCGCTTGTGTTGCGATCGAAACGTCGTGATTTATTTTATTTTATACCTACGTGACTGTACCGAAAGAACCAAAGAGTTCAGAGTTAGCCTGATAACTTTATCTAAATTGTCTTATGGTTGTTATTGTTCGACTTGCATCCCACTGGGATTTTTGCACACAGCGTTAATGTACGGTGCTTTTTTCTGCAAGATTTTGCTGTTTTTTTCCTGGATGTTTCTGTTGAGCGTCGTCACTTTAAGATGTTCTTTGTTCATGTTTGTATTTGTTGCGTTTGCACCCGAGCCAAGAACCTCATGGCTCACATGGCTACGCCTAATAAATGAAACTGAAAAAAACGTAATTTACGAGACTCGCTTCTTGCTCTAACATGAATGAGCGCGGCCTCTAGTGGATGCAGGCGGTTACACGAACCCATGACGCAGAGCAAGTACGAATCGTCTCACTACTTTCCAAAACATTTGGTTGCGTGCATCATTCAGCTTAAACGTCCACATGAATCAGTTCATCGCTGATCCCTGAATCCTGACCCATGAGCAAGCAACAATTATGGATGTAACTTTAAAATGTTGGAGATATGGACATCTGCGTGACTTAACGAATCAACTACTGTAGCTCACGTTTGGCTGAGCCACGCTGTATGCTACCAGTGTAGACAACAAAGGTTCGTCTGTTGCCAATTAGCTGCTGTGAGGTTATAATGCACATACCCATGTATAAACTGCTCATCAGAAAACAAACTTTAAAGTGTAGCTCTCTTCAGGGCCCCACTCTGATCTCCCTGGCGTCTCTCTGTCTGGTGGAGCACGGCTATTGTTGTAAACGTCACCCTTTAAATATTTGTCCTTTCACGGCGACGGTCTTATTGACGCAAATGTAGCAGCAGTGTCACCAAATAATTCGTTTCGTGTAGTCAAGAGGACATTTTTAACGGGTACTACCATCTGACAAAACACTGCCCAGACGTGCATGTTGCAGCTCGTATACAGGCACTGACTTTAAAGGTTTAAACTAAAACAAATAATTATATAATTGGTGCTTGCACTTGGAAATGTGCAACGTGTAAATCTTGTCTCTGTTTGTATAGTACTCATTGAGTATTTCACACCGTGAGATAATGATCTTAGATTTTGTCTGTATTACAGTAAACACATTGGAAAGTTTAAAACCAACAAAAGTCGAATGGTGTCCAGCAAGGCCCTATTATTCACGGGCATATAAATGTACGTTTTACACGTGACAGTAAATTGTCACTTATTATAAAATAACCACAGACAATTAGATATAATCAAAATTATATTTTTCCAGAGTATGCATGCTCATAGACTGACATTAAAAATATATATATCTGCATATGGATGTTGAACTTGATGATGCTTATCAATTAAAGTTGTAACTGCTCCCGTGAACTTCTATCATTGATTCTTCCCCCCCTTGATTTGAGCTTTCGTGACTGCAAGGATTCATACTCATAGGTTTTTTCGGTAAAGTCACGTAGGTAAAAGTAAATAAATAAAATACTATAAATAGTTACAGAAATAAAATAATAAATCACGACGTTTCGGAGGCAACACAAGCTTCCTTAATCAGGTGTGAAAGGCACAGCAAAATAACTGTAGTGAGAGTTATCTGTGATGGGACATTATTATATAGGGTCAGAGGAGGGGGGAGGAGCCAAGGAGGACGGGTGCAGGGTGGGGGGGGGGTTTGGGGTGTGGGTGGAGCCAGGTAGGTGAAGGTGATCCTAGAGGACGGGTGCAACGGATGGTGGAGGGAGGACGAGGTACAGAATGGGGGGGGGGAACCTAAGAGTATACTTCCCCCCCTTGTTGAGGACTCGGCCTATCAGTCTGACTGTTTCATCTCTCATCCACACAGTGTTCAACCACACTCCAGCTCCCAACAATACAGTACATTCACTTACCCACGCACCCACCCACAAATTCACCACGCAACCACTCACTCACCCAGCCACCCACTCTCACCCACCCACTCACTTACTCACCCACTCACTTACTCACCCGCTCACTCACTCACCAGCCCACTCACCCGCCCACCCACCCACTTCGCCCACCCACCCACCCACTCACCCACTCACCCACCCACCCACTCACTCACCCACCCACTCACTCACTCACCAACCCACCCTCTCACTCACTCACCAACCCACTCACTCACCCATCCACTCACTCACTCACCCAACCATCCACTCACTCATCCACCCACCCCCACCCACCCACTCACTCACCCACCTACCCACTCACCCACCCACTCACTCACCCATCCACCCACCCACTCACTCACTCACTCACCCACCCACTCACCCACTCACTCACCTACTCACTCACTCACTCACCCATTCACTCACCCACTCACCCACTCACTCACCCACCCACTCACTCACTCACCCACTCACTCACTCACTCACCCACTCACTCACCCACTCACTCACTCACCCATTCACTCACCCACTCACCCACCCACTCACCCACCCACTCACCCACTCACCCACCCACTCACTCACCACTCACTCACCCACTCACTCACTCACCCACTCACTCACTCACCCACTCACCCACTCACTCACCCACTCACTCACCCACTCACTCACCCACCCACCCCCCACGCACCTACCCACTCACTCACCCATCCACCCCCCACGCACCTACCCACCCACGCACTCAGCCACCCACCATACTGCAGGTCACGACAATTCTCTTTCTGCTTCTTCCCTTTCACTGCTCCACTTCGGAATTCCCTCCTCCCATTATCTTCTCTGTTCCCAAAGCGCTTATAATGAATGACATTGCTCAATTAAATAAACATTTTTCGATTTAAAGCTTTCGTGACTGCAGGGATTCATCTTCTTGGTTCTTTCGGTAAAGTCACGTAGAAGGGAAGTAATAAAATAATAAAAATAAAACATAATAAAACAATTCTCACGACGTTTCGGCCACAACGCAAGCAGCCATCCTCAGGCGAAGAATGAAACACCCCAAGCTTGGAGCGTATATTTAAGCTGGGTTAGAGGGGGGGGAGGTGGGAAGAAGAGCGCCTAAACAAAATAATTTGCATATCAAGAGGAATTCAGCATATGGAAAATGCGTAGGAGGTGGGCGGGGGGGTTCCAAATCAATACTATGCCCGTGCATTATGCAGGATTAGCAGCATCAAAGGGGGGGGGGGAAGGGGGGGAGCATTAACAAAGGAAAGGAATGTTAATAGTATGTAGCTGTAGTTACTAAACAACCACGTAAAAAACTACAGTATAAACTGCATGACAAACTAAAGTATAAACTACATAGCATCATCAGTAAACTTACTATACTCTACAATAAGCTGAGTTACTAACAGTAAGTAATACATGAAAAATTCTACGTTGTAAAAAATTATATAATATGCTTCCATCTAAACTTTATTCTCTTACATCACACGCGTCTATACCGTACTATATACTTCCATAGGCAAAACCAACATTAAATTACATACTGTATTGCTATAAACCACCCTATACCTTATACATTATACATTTTTAATATAACACTATGTATTATTCTACACATTAGGGTGGGTAGAATAATACATAGTGTTATATTAAAATGTATAAGGTATAGGGTGGTTTATAGCAATACAGTATGTAATTTAATGTTGGTTTTGCCTATGGAAGTATATAGTACGGTATAGACGCGTGTGATGTAAGAGAATAAAGTTTAGATGGAAGCATATTATATAATTTTTTACAACGTAGAATTTTTCATGTATTACTTACTGTTAGTAACTCAGCTTATTGTAGAGTATAGTAAGTTTACTGATGATGCTATGTAGTTTATACTTTAGTTTGTCATGCAGTTTATACTGTAGTTTTTTACGTGGTTGTTTAGTAACTACAGCTACATACTATTAACATTCCTTTCCTTTGTTAATGCTCCCCCCCTTCCCCCCCCCCCTTTGATGCTGCTAATCCTGCATAATGCACGGGCATAGTATTGATTTGGAACCCCCCCCGCCCACCTCCTACGCATTTTCCATATGCTGAATTCCTCTTGATATGCAAATTATTTTGTTTAGGCGCTCTTCTTCCCACCTCCCCCCCCTCTAACCCAGCTTAAATATACGCTCCAAGCTTGGGGTGTTTCATTCTTCGCCTGAGGATGGCTGCTTGCGTTGTGGCCGAAACGTCGTGAGAATTGTTTTATTATGTTTTATTTTTATTATTTTATTACTTCCCTTCTACGTGACTTTACCGAAAGAACCAAGAAGGTTAAATAAACATGTTACACTCTTATATGTTACAACTTTGATAGTGCTGGTTGTTGCCGGGTGTTGGACGTTTAGCATCTGCGAGCCTGTGCTGAGCAACTGTTTAGTTTTTTTTCTAAATCACTGTTACCCATTTCGAGTGAGGGATATATGAGAATTGTTTCCACCGTTTGGCATCACTGGGAAACATCCAGCCTGAGCACAACGTGTGTGATGATATCTCTGCATGGGTCGCATTTACCCACAACACTCGCTTTTTAGTCGATGGGGAGAAAGAAGAAAAAAAGGCGAGAGGACAGCAAATACCAAAAAGCGAATGAGCAAATGGAAAAGCAAGAAGGATCGTGAACGTGAAAAACAGCGGAAATGTTACCGCACACAACAAGTCCACGTTCAGGAGGTTTGAAGAAAGGAAATGCATTTGGAAAGGAACTGTTGTCAAGGACACGATCATATCCAGGGGAGAGGACATGCATTTAAACTCTGATGGGCTTCCCCGATTGATCATGTGGCGTTGGCGGCGATCGGGTTGGGAATAATCATGCAACCCCTGTGACGCGGCGTTTTGAGACATTTTTAAATGTCCGTCATCGAGGCTTTGCTCAACCGGCGTTCATTAGGAACACATGGCTTATTCTTGGGTTCTTTCGGTAAAGTCACTGAGATAGGTTCAAAGAAAATAACTAAAAACTACGTCGTAGTTTCTTGTTATTGTCTTTGAACCTATCTACGTGACTTTACCGAAAGACCCAAAGAATATGAATGCCTGCAGTCACGAAAGCTTTAAGTCAAGATTGAACACGTGGCTTGTTGGGGCACGCGGGAGTTGACGCCAGAGTAACCCGACACGGAACAGGGGAGCACGGCGACAACTGCTGAACAACACCCAGGGGGGGGTGGGGGTGGAATTGACTGCAGGAGGGGTGGCCGCGACTGGTACCTGGGCTCTGGGCACGGAGATGAAGAGGAGGAGACAGGAGTTTGAGCTAAAAGCGCTCCTCCATTACTTTAACGGGTTCCCAGCCGTGTGATTGCCAGCTGCGGCCTCGCCCCGAGGTGGCGCGGTCCGGAGACCGCTGCCCGCGTTGTGCGCGCCGGGGAGGAAGAAACCAAAGGCCGTGAACAAAGCAAATAAAAAGCACGGGTGGAACAACAACAAAATAATCAAATAACTCACAACGCCTCGAATGTCACACTTTGATGCGATGTGCCTGGCGGTAAGGTGGCGGCGGTGAGGGCGAAGAAGGATGCCAAGGCCTGCGAGTGCCCCCGAGGTGAGAGCGGTGGTCTGGTTAAGGGTTCGCTTCTCACAGGGGAGACGTAGTAGTGGCTAAAGCCACGTTGTGGACAATGAGGTTTGCGTTGGGTAACGTCCGACGCCCGTGGACGACACCGTGATTGGGAAACGTTGACCGCATTAAACGCCGTTCTTGATTCAAATACGAATGGCGATTGTGACAATGGGTTTTATTTTACATATAAAAATGGACTGAATGTGCTGAAAAAAAATACGCAAGCATGAAGCTGTGGATGTTCCTGTACAACCAAAATACTGCCAGCAGCCCAGGCAGCGCAGTCAGTCCAATACAAACCAGCACTGAACTCCTAACAGAGGGATTCTATTCGGCTGTTTGATGATATGGGTAGGAACATCTAAAACTGATACTAAACTACGGTTAAGTGAGTAGACTTTTGTGTGCAGGCTTTCACATCCAATATTCTAATTCATCATTTGTTTTGGGTTAGATCGTGAATGGTTCTGGCGGGTGGTGGAGGGTCATAGTTAAACAGCGACATCATACTTTCACGATCCAATCCAAAACAACGAATGACCCACTCAAACACTGATGTATTTACACTTATAATTCGACAAACACAATCCTGGTGAAACACTGTCCCGACCTCCATAGCTCAGGAGGCAGCAAGCGGCAGGCAATGCTCTCTGGTGGGCTGACTGCTTGGCTCTGTCCGGTCACAGGAGCGTAATTATTTTTTCTATAAAATGAAACTGACCGGGGGAGTCCGATGGAGAAACTCACGGGTGCCCTCCTGATCGTCACTTACGGAGGGCGGAGGAGAATTGCGTCCGATCAACGGCACGTTCTCGTGCCTGGGATTGTTACCCGAGGCCGTGTTCCGATTCCTGCGCGGAAACAGAGCGCACGGCACGTGAACGTGGCGGCTCGGAGCGTGGGACCGTGGAGCTCTCTCCTCTCTCCACGGTGGAGGATCCTTCAGCGACCCTGCCGGCTCACGGCTCCGCACGGTGGTCGCAGGCTCACCGGGGGAGAGAGCTCTGCGAGCTGCGACCGTGGCCCAGGACTGTTGTCAGACAGCGCTGTCCTCTGAGTCCATGTGTGACTGTGAGCCTGTCACTGTGAGCCGGTGACTGCGAGCCTGTGTCTGTGACTGCGAGCCTGTGACTGTGAGCCTGTGTGTGTGACTGTGAACCTGTGACTGCGAGGCTGTGCCTGAGCCTGCGTCTGTGACTGCGAGCCTGTGACTGCGAGCCTGTGTGTGTGACTGTGAGCCTGTGACTGTGAGCCTGTGCCTGTGACTATGAGCCTGTGACTGTGAGCCTGTGACTGCGAGCCTGTGACTGTGAGCCTGTGACTGTGAGCCTGTGACTGTGAGCCTGTGACTGCGAGCATGTGTGTGTGACTGTGAGCCTGTGACTGTGAGCCTGTGACTGTGAGCCTGTGACTGCGAGCCTGTGTGTGTGACTGCGAGCCTGTGTCTGTGTGCCTGTGTGTGTGACTGCGAGCCTGTGTGTGTGACTGCGAGCCTGTGTCTGTGTGCCTGTGTGTGTGACTGCGAGCCTGTGTGTGTGACTGTGAGAATGTTAGGGGCTGATAGGAGACAGCGAGGGGACCACTCAGACATCAATGTGGGGTACACAGGATCCTTATTGGTGTCTCCAGTTAGTTTATGTTCGGCCTCAGCGATCGCCATGGCGAGCAGTCCGTGGCTGGCGAGACACGGAATTCCACCACGGGAGGCCTCTTGGTCACGATCCGACGTAGGATCGGCCAACAGTCTCAATCGGGGTCGCAATGCCTCAGATTCATCGGGTCCCTAGGTTGATGACCACGAGGAGGGTCCAAGCTCCCTCGGCGGGCCACTCTTATGCATCTCTAGCGCGTCTCCGGATTGGACCGTGCGTTGTCCGGAGATAGCGGCCAACGGCAGCGATACAGTCGAGAGCAGCTTGGTTCATTTCCTGAGGGAGCTCCCAGCACGTGGAGAAAAACGTCGGACATCGTGCCGAACAACACGAAGCGGTATGAACCCGAGAACGCATCTGAGAGCTTGCGCAGCACAACCGTGAAACCCTACGGAGTGGCACGCTGAACGTTGCTGTGCACCGCATATTAAATATATCACAAAGGAACGTAAAACGTCGAGCAAATTATTTTGAGATGTTCTATGCTCTGCCTCTACCACCGCAAAAGCAGCGTCGTAATCACAAATGAATATTAAATGAAGATAAATTGCACTTGGCATTTGACTGCTTTGCGTCGCGCAAACCGGCGGCTGTGAAGTGCTTTACGATGCTTGCTTGTGAACCGTCCCGTTCCGTCCCACGCAGCACGTAAATGCTTTGTGGGTTCATTTATGCTCCTGGGTCGCAGTCCAACTGGAACACAGCTCTACATCCGCCTCGTTCACATATCTGTGACCTCCACGTAAAGTCATTGTTTTACACAAGCCACACAAGAGATGATTGCCTTGAACCCGGTCTCAAAGTTTGCGTGTGTTGAGACTGACGTTGCTAACATTATTCACTCCCCCAGAAGGCCGTGTGGCTGAACGTGTAAAAAAAAAAACAGTTTCACACGGAGGCCTTCGCGACCAATATCCATAATAGAGGTTTTGGGGTTAGATGTAAATGTTGTGGGTTTACTCTCCAACACACCGGTGTGCTGTACTAGTAACGAATTGGCATGTTCTGTTTACGTCATAAACCTTACAAATTGTCTGTCGGGTGGTGGTGGGTTCAACAACACATTTATATTTACGTGATCTAATCCAAAACTGCTCTATTATGAAAAAAATACACTTTCATTTTGTATATGGATGAACAGATATGTGGAGGTGCTTTTGTCTGCTTATTTATTTTTGTTACTTTTATGTTTTCCGCAACGAGGCGACTGATGGTGTTGTGTTATTTACTTGAGCTTTGAAGCCATCTGGTGGAATGGGAGCAGCAGCTGCGCAGAAAGGGCATTTACCTTCAAGCTAGACTCCTGCAGGGCCAAGCAGGTGCTCAGGGATAAAAGTACACCCCGAAATCCAGGCCCTTGCTTGTGCTTGCGATCACGGATTGAAATCTGGAATTACTTCCCACACTGGCGTCTAAGGGAACGAGCCACACAGCCTGGGGAACTATCAACAAATCACGATAAATATCTCTCGTGTAATTAATTATAGCATCGTAAAATACTTATTTGAGAACTAAATACGTGTGCAGTAGACGGTAATGACCTATTTGTGATTTATTTTACCTTCATAACAGCTATTTACACAACGTATTTCTGCCACGTGTATTCATAACTGTAAGATGTTCACACACTTCATTGTGTATGCATATAGAGCCATGTGCTAAACACATACCGTCATGTACATTTCATGAGATTTCTGCCTCTAATCACAGTTAATTTCCTCTTGCAATTGCAATTATGAAACATGCATGGAAATCGTGATGTGAACTTGGGGAAAACGAAGCTCTGTCCTCAGCCCTACATTATTATTCTAGCACAGACTTTTTTAGCATAACAATTGGCACAATGCCCTAGCTGCGAGACAAAACCATCTTAAGCCACCATTGTTCAGGCGCTTTACAATTCGCAGAAAAAGGGGAAGCCTTGAGCCGCAGACGGCCACGCAGAGAAAGCCACAGACTGAGAATAGAAAGGGCCGTGCTTCGTTCAAGAGCGGGGAAACTTAGAAAGGAAACAGAGTGTAGGGGGGGAGGGGGCAGAGGTCACGTTTGAGCGTCTGCGGGGGTCACCCTCATCTGCATGCAAATGCACGTGGCTGCGTGTTCCCACGCATCCCACGCACAGAGAGGCCCGGCCGGTTCCCACGTGACTTGCCGCTGGGACCCCCCCCCCCTCACACGGACAACGGGTTAATTTGTCTCTCTTCGAACCCTGGCGTACTGGAGGAGAGATGCGTTGCGGACGGTCAAAGTAGAACATCTGGGACATATTGAGCTGGTTTTATGTTAATTGCTCTGGAGCTGCATGGGCAGCCTTGTTGAATGCGTCACATGGAACGATTAGGAAATACAAGACCGGTGCTGTGGCCGTGTGTCCGTTAAGCCAGACTGAGACCACTTGCCTTGTGCTGCTGTCTTTCCTCTTTTCATGTGATGCCGATTTTGCGATGTGCGTTTTTTGCCGGTGGTAATATTGCGTGCGGACGTCGTATGCAATGGGTTGTTAATTTGATTTTGCGAAATGTAAATCTGTCACTTAGTATTTTAACAAAAGGGGACCGTCCTTGTCATTTGCCACTACTATTTGGGAACAGGTGAAGGGTCACGGTGGCATGAATGCTGCCGTGACCCCACAGCAATGGAATGAATGGCTTTGACCCTTTTCTAACCAGATGGTCCGCGCCACGATGACATTCCTCAGCAATTTCGGTGGGAATGTTTTAAACGCCATTTAATTGAGAAAAAAATGCCGATGCTACAAACTTTAGAACGCACCCCTATAACCGATGTTGGCTCATGGAGACTGCGAGTAATCGGTTTCCTTTATCACGAGTTTTTTCCACTTCTATTATGCTCGTGTTATTCTCATGCATTGACATTCCAGGTCACATTGTCACACTTCATAAATGTGCATCCACTAGTGCCATCAGTCCATTAGCAACAAATCACCACCTTAATTGTTCTCTCCAAGGCCAATGCATATGCCAGACAATGTATACCCAATTATACTGAATCAGTATTTTAGAGACGATGAGAGCATTCAGTTGGCTTCTGTGAAGCTGTCACAGGAATCACACGTAATGGCGGACTAAGTGGTGATGCACAATAACAGCACAGACATCCAAGTGCCTCAACATATAATTTCACACGCAGAAATGGAGATTGTTAATTAATTATTTTTTCACCACCGCAAATCAAACATAACATGCACGGACACTTGAATTGCTTTTAACGGACGCAAATGTATAAACAAGTAAAACATTAACATATTGTCCACAGACAAGTGAATAATTTAGACAATTAAAGTGCACAAACAGCTTGTGCTTTTAATGTGCGTTTGTTTACCAAGTCAAAATAAATCTTGAGAAAAAATGTTTACTTCGAAGGTAAATTATATGGCATGCAGATAGAATTCTTGTTAATGTTTAAGTTAGATGTATTCGTTTGAGTTCAACGTCAATTTGATGATATAAATAATGGAACTCATTGAATGTTTGCTGTGACTTGCTCCAGCATAGAAAAAGCTGTATTGCAAATTTAATGCAATTTATAATTACATTTCGTACTTACAGGGAACTCTTAAAAGATTCAATGTAAAAAAATATTGTCCACAGACACAATGACTCTTTCTTTCTCTACGGGGACATAAATCACATTTAGGAGTCATTCCAAAAGAGCAATTTCGGCATTGAATTTTGATAACAATGGCCCGCTAAATTAACCTTACACAAATGTTATCCTCTTTGCCGCCCCAGCCATCAAACAAGTTATCGCTCTCCGAGCATTAGGGCGATAAATTGTTTCGTTATCAGTGGCACGCTATCAAATGTTTGGATGTGGAGCAGACGAGACGAGACAGAGCCATCCCAGCTTTGGGGAGGGCAGCAGATGCCGCAATTTCTGTCACCGGGGCTCCAGCTGGAGCCGTTCAGCTCGATTACAACAACAACAACAAGAATAATTAAACTCCCAGGGGTAAACGCCTTTCCAGTCGAGAAATAGCAACGCGCAAGGCGCTTGTCGCATCACGCCACGGCTAATGCTCCTCAGCCTTGTCCAGACCATCAACCACAAAAGGGCTGAACAGGTGGCCGCATTATCGTTAAGACCACCAAACTCAAAGAGTTGAACACGTGGCTGTTTGCAGTCACACGTCTCCGTGCGTGTTGTGGTTTGTATTCGTTCCCAGCCTGTGAGGCATTCTCCTGAACACTGCCAAGCCCTTCTACATTCCCGCACGAATAAGTGGTCAGCTTCTGAGATTTGGGCACAAACTCCGAAAAAAAAATTGGGGGGAGGGGGGAAGGTGGGTGGGGGTACATTTGGCTTAAAAAACACACAACTCAGGTGATGATGAGGGGGGGGGTGGGGAGTCGAGGAGGGGGAGAGTCACCCTCCGTGAGGACACGGCACCGGCTGGGCACGTAGCGGGGCAGGGCAGGCCAATGGCTTTGCGCACTCACACGTATTCGGAGACGGGCGCATTGGTGATGGACTGGGAGGTGGGCTGAATGCTCGTCTGGCTGCCGAAGCTGCTGTAACTGTAGAAGCTCGGCAGTGGCGGGCGGCGTGTGTTTCCGGGCGGCTGCCGGCACGGCTCATCCTCATCCATGTCCTCATACTGCCTCTCCCTGCGGGGACCATACGACCAGAACCACCACCACCACCGTCTTTCCTTCTCAAAGGTGGCAGCAGCAGCAGCGAGCAGTAGCCACTGTGCCGCCCCAGTCAGTGCATGATGCCCCGTGCGACATCCGGTCGGAGTTTACAGCCCTGGCCTGACCCACGTATTTATCGTCAATTCTGAATGAAAGCGAATGTCCAAGCGGCACTGCTGTGACCGTTCCGCTCCGAAACACAGGACCCAAGGTACACGTTGCCCAAGCGGCCGTTAAAATCACGAGTCAGTGACCCAAGTGTGAGCGTACCTTGTGGTAATTTGAGTTCGCTCCCGGCTTAGTGTCCTGGTAGACACAATGGTTAAGGGTCACGAGCCCCTCTAGTTCACACTCCTGCTGCTGCTGCTGCTCTAATGCATGGTTCACGCTGTCCGTGTCAGGCTTACTCCACTGCTAACTCCACAAACTGCAGCGGAATTCCCCCGTGCGTGGACTGAAACGAGCGCTTCCCAAGCAGTGTGCGGACAACCTATGTGGCCTTGTCAATGGTATCACTTGTTACTCCACTTGTTTACAAAGGAAAGCCTCTCCGAGTCCCATGGCTCTTATTCAGGAGAGTCCTGCCAACTTGTAGCAGTCGGGGCCGATGCTGCTGCTGCTGTGTGATCCCAATTGAGCAATATGCAGGTTTGTTTTTTCTGCATTGGGACGTTTGGCCCGTACAGGTTACATTGTTTTGTTTGCTATGAGAGGAAACTCAGGAATGTCAACTGATCCTGTTTTAAATGCAGCTGTAAAATTATCCGAACAAACACGATACAATTTACAAATACCCGTAATTTTTTTTATCCATTAACGCCTGTCTGTCGGCAGCAGTAAGAAACTGCGTCATCAGCCCAGGAAAGATTCCTTTTCATTGAAGACCAAAACAAATTACGACAGAAAGGTCCGTTAACGATTTCACATAAACCAGCACTTCAGTCTTTTCAGAATTCCACGTGATTTGTAAACGTCAAGCCACGCGCCTCGCTTTGTTGGCCCAGAGCAGCCGGCAGTGGCGAGAGAACCGCACGGGCAAAGTGCTGCCCACATGCGAGAGCGCCGCGCGCGCCGTTACCACCGTGCGCCGCCACCGCCGAGCCCGCGCCGGGCAAGCACGGTGGCGCGACGGATGCCCCGCAAGCCGGCGCTTTCACTGCGGGGGTTGGTGGACCGCGCGGGCTTCGTGGATGTGACGCCCCTCGTCGTACGGGCTCACGGCGAGAGCGGCGCTCGCCTCCTCCTCCTCGCAGCCTTGCGGAGCGGCTCGCAAGCGGAGCTCAAATACCGGTTGGGGCCGACTCGGCCCATCATCCGTCTGGGGTCATTAAAATAGGTATCACTTTTTTGGGGGGGTAAATGTCAACAGTGGTTGTCCTATGGACACACTTGCCCCTCCCCCCTCATAGGAATGTGGAACTCCTACCAGTGTCTAACAGGGCTGCGAGTGAGAAACGAGCACTGTCGTGGTGCAGCATTACGATAGCGGGGCTCACCTCTTGCGGAAGTTGCGCCAGGTTTTCGGGGCGATGCAGATGACGCTGTTGAACATGAGGGCCGAGACGATGGAGAAGAGCGCCAAAAAAAGCATCCCCTTGAGGCCCTCCGAGCACACCCCGTTGAGAGCTTCCACGTAGTCCTGCAGTGGGGGCAGCGCGTGTCAAAGCACGTGTCACACCACGTGACAACGCACCACACCAGTCACCGCACCACGTCACACCACGCATCGCCCCACGCGACACCACGTCACACCGCACCACAGTTGCTCAACATCTGCCCATCTCCTGCTGCTCAAATGAGTGTTGACGCCACGCTACTGGTTTCCCGTTAACAGCCCTGCAGAGTGCGTGGTGGAAATTCCACATTTCTGTGACGTGAAAAAAAACATTTTGGCTCGTGTTTTTTTTATTACAATTCTACTTTGAAACGGTGATAATAATAATAACGTGTAATCACGAAATACACTTTGAACAAACGGTTTTGACGAGTTCAAGAAAATAATAAATAAAAATAAAAGATAAAAATGTATAAAATGTAATTAAATTTGTATCTTTTATTTTATTTGTATTTATTATTTTCTTGACCTACGTGACTTTACCGAAAGAACCAAGAGTATGGATCCTTGCAGTCACAAAAACTTAAAATCTAGAATTTTTTGACGCGCTACAACAGTGAGGTTGAAGTGCACACACAGAAGGCGAGGCCATTATCCATGGCCTTGGGGCAGTGTCGTGGGAGTCCTCGCAGGGAGGAGACGTCGCGCTTGGGCTTCCCCACTGCCGCCCTACCGACCGCCACATACTCCACATGCGTTGCGGCGTGTACGCATGTTGAACTCCTATCACACCGTACGTAGCCAACCGTGCTAATCGGAGGTGCGCGTATAATTTTTTATCTCTTTATTAATAGACTGAGACCCAATATCGTGTGGAGTCCAGTTAAACAAAGACCACCCCCACCTGGGAACACATCGATCGTGAATTTGTGACGTAACACATTTATAAAGATTATGTTGACGCCGCGTAATTTTATCAACTTGATTTTTATGAACAAAACGCTCTGCTTATGTTGTGAGCGTGATTTATGAACGGTAATTAATTCTCGACACAACAGAGGTGCGGGCTATCTCCTGGCACTCTCTGAGCTTCCCTCTCACATGAAGCGAAAACACTCCAAGACGAAATGGACCACATTCTCGAGACTCGGCTGTCTGGGAAAAACAATCTTCATAATCTTGATTTGAAGCTTGCGTGACTGCAGGAATCCATACTCTTTGTTTTTTTCGGTAAATTCATGTAGGTAGAAAATAGAATAAATCACGACGTTTCGATCGCAACACAAGCGGTCGACCTCAGGCGGAAAAAATATAATCCATAATAACGAGCATCCTCCCGAATTTGAGAAGTGCCAATGACGAACTTGAACATAACAGAGCCAGGTCACGGCCCACTTTTGCGTGAGTGGTTAGTTGGCTGATGCATCAAAGCCTGACTGTTGAGTTTACAACCAGGCGTCCGAGTGAGCAGGCAATGTCTGTTGGGAGCGCCACCGCCACTTCCTAGATTTTGTCACGATAACGTCTTGACGGAATCTCGAGCGGAACGCCGCGTATTTCATCGCTACCTCTGGCCGAGACGTGAGCTGAACAAAACGATAATAATTCATTTGTGCGTCGTTCTACGCTCGTAAACGTGGCGATACAATTGTTTGTGTCGGGTGGTGGAGGGTTCCTAGAGTCACAGTGTTGGCCAGATCACTGTAAATCAATTATGAATAAATTATAAATCATCATATCAGCTGGGAGATAATTTAAACGGGTACTGTTTTCGTAAAAGCGATAAAATAATGCCTTTAACCGAAAGCAACTCACCCTTTTTAATGTGAGCCAAAATCACAAATACTGAACTGCATTGGGTTAGAGGATTTTATTTTATTCGTGTTTGCAAAAGCAATGATCTTGTACACTATAAGACCTCAAATGTGCTTTGTTATTCTCCAGTGCCTATCACACCGGATCACGATTTTAAACTGCTTTGCATCAATGTAAACATATTCAGGAGTGCCGTATTTCAAATGTATTATTCATCATATTAAAAAATATATAGCATTTATAATATCTAGCATAATATAGCATTCCCGTAACATTGTGCAATTGCTTTGGCACTGCTAAACCAAACATTGCGAGAATACTTTTCAAATAAATTTTAAAGCCATGAAAGCAGGGGCTTGTGTACGGTCTTTTTTTCGGTTTTTACACTTGGGTTAAACAGCTGTTGGTATGCCACTCGTTAATTAAATACTTTATAATTAAATCTATACTCTAACCGAAGTTTATTTCACGTTGCACTCGTTATCCACTCAAGCTGCAACACTGCTGAGAAATGTAATCATATCATCGTGGAATTTCCTTTCCTATCCTTGGGGAATATTGTATTGCACCGCAGTTAATCCGCGTACAAACCAAATACGCGCAGGAAAATGTCAGCTCTAATTAACGCACTTTTAATGTTACCGTGAAAATAGCTTCGAAAAATAAAACCGGTCGTGGTACACTGTACTGCCAGGACATTTTTCCCATTTCCAAATTTCTGTAGATAAATAGTTGTGGAGCAGAGGAGTTTTACTCCAGATATTAGGAATAACATATCTGTTGCTTTGTGCAAGGCCCCCGCCAATCCTTGCGGATGAGAGGAAACTTGTCCTTCTATTGTCGTTAATTTCACACATTAACTGGAAAGATCAACAACGGCACTGACTGAGTAATTGTGAAAGGGCTACATAGCGATTCGCTCGGCAATGACTCCTGCACACAAGATCAGCAGGCCACCCCCCTGGCCATCGAGGCAAAACACAGCATCAGCATTGGGAAATGTGACCAAAGAAAATGATTTGTGGCGATTTTCAAGCGGGGACCGGGAGCCTACGTTACAATAAAACGAATCTCTTGTTGCCCGCAATTGCAAACTGCATGATGATAAATGGCTCTGCCATTTAGAGGCATCAAATCATCACGCAGCACGTTGATAAAATGGGCTGAGTGAAAAACTGTCTAAAATATCAATTATATTCATGGTTTTTAGTCATTGCTAGATGTTTTCCGCAGTTCTTCCTGTACATGTTGGTTAATAACATTCTTCCAAAAATCATGTCTACAAAAATCGATAGCTATTATTATTTAATAGGGTAAGAACACGACACATTTCTTTTATGTTATGAGCTAAAACCATTTGAACTGTTTTTGTTTTACCAGGTAAGGCCCACTCAGCTATGTCGCTCTTTTTCAGAAGCGACCTCGCCACAAATTATATCTCAGTTATGTGGCTTATCATGTGGAAATTTATAGCTGCCAAATGCTCGAAATGCATGTTTCTAAATGTGGAGGGATAAACTGGAGGACCTGGAACAAAAGCCATACGACCATGGGGAGAACATATACAGGCTTCAGGGTCGGGTTCGAACCCATGCCCTGCTGTATACCAGGCGAGATAGTTAACATCTCAACATCGTCGTGCCCCAGCACATGTGTAAGGATATTAACAAGCAGCACGATTGGGGTATGGGAAGACGATACGATCGCACTGCTATCTAACTCTGTGTTGATATACACTGTGATATGCACCACGACATGCACCACGACATGCACTGCAGAGCAGATCTAGGCTCGCTGTTCAAACAGCGCTTGGAATGTTTGGTAAAACAGCACCCGCCAAGCAGCTGTGTATAATCTTAAACAGGTTTTAAAAACATGCCAAAGAAATCACAAAGCCAGCTGGTGCCATTCAATCTCTCATGACGTTTCAAAATCCTAAACACATGCCGGTGAGAAATGTAAAACCTTTCAACAAAATACTGTACAAATAAATTATTATTCTTAGGTTTTTTCGGTAAAGTCACGTAGGTAAAAACATTCAAATTAATAAAAGTAACATAAAATAAAAATCACGACGTTTCGGAGGCAACACAAGCTTCCGTCTTCAGGTGGAACCGTCACAGCCACGACAGCTGTATCAAGTAAATAAGAGATTGCAGGAGCTACCACTCCGTTTATATAATGGTTGGAGAGGGGGGAAGGGCCAACCATTATATAAACGGAGTGGTAGCTCCTGCAATCTCTCATTTACTTGATACAGCTGTCGTGGCTGTGACGGTTCCACCTGAAGACGGAAGCTTGTGTTGCCTCCGAAACGTCGTGATTTTTATTTTATTTTACTTTTATAAATTTTTATGTTTTTACCTACGTGACTTTACCGAAAAAACCTAAGAATATGAATCCTTGCAGTCACGAAAGCTTCAAATCTAGAATTAAATCATTATTATTATTATTCTGCTTGGTTACCCAGGAAAGTCTCACTGGGTCTCCATACTCTTTTCAGGAGGATCCTGCCAAGTTGTCGCAATTGGGGGCGATATTGCATCTGCTGTGTGTGATCCCAAACAAGTACATTGCAGATAAATGTCCGCATTGGTAATTATTTTGGCCAATACCGGTTCGTTGTATGGATTTTTTTCCAGCTATGAGGAGACAGGAACTCAGAGAAGACCCAAGCAGAACAGGGGGAGAACATACAAACTCCGCACAGAACGGCGGCTGAGTCAGGAATCGAACCCAGGCCCTTCTCCGTGCGGTGAGGCCCGAGTGTTACCATGGCACCACCCTGCAACCCAAATAGAGGCTCCAATGTTTGTAAAGCCCAAGTCCGTGGAAATGAAATCAAACGAATGCAATGCACAATGCACACGTGTTCCTTCAGCCAGACTTGACAAGTCGCTCTCATGTGAGACAGCGTCCACCGGGGCACCATTCACCGTGCGGGTGAATCGCGCGGCGCCCAACTCGCTTCGCTTGAAGTGTGTTTCAAGTTTCACACTGGAACGGGGGGGCGGTGGTGTTTTTGTTGTAACACAGTTGCCAAGCGCAGGCCAAAAGGCCTTTGTTTGGCTGTGGCAGGTCGTGGAGGGTTCTGAATGGCACACATTTTAGCCATGATCGCTATGTGACCAAAAGCAACAATTAATTATGAATCAGCGCTATTAAAGTTGCAATAGATAAGAGTGAACGTGTTTCTTGAATTGAGCAAGGGAGATAAGTGTTGTGACTTGCAGTGTGGTGAGTGTGTGGGTGAAGAGTGAGTTAATGAGTGGGTTAGTGGGTGAGTGAGGAGGCAGTTGAGCTGCAGTGCAGTGATTGAACACAATGTGGATGAGACTAAAGAGTCAATATCTGGAGGAGGAATCAACGAGTCAAGTTCATAGGAACAGTACCCATGGGTAGTAGCGATAGAAGAGTGATAAGGAGGTGGCTGCCCCCATCGGGAGCGAGTGCCTAGAGAGACACAGTGAGCACTGCATTATCAATCACCCAGACTGCTTTGCAGTGAATTCTGTCAAGTGCAGTGACGTCATAGCTGGGTTCTCCACCCCAGATATGAACACAGGATTCCAACTTCTGCCAAATTTTTACTTTAAATAACTGTAATATTTGGCACTGTTTTTAATTCTAAGATGATGTATCACATGTTTAGGTGTATGACTTCCAGTCAGGCAGGTGATATTCACACATCCATTTGTTTGTATTTGTGCCTTCAAGATGAAAACCAACACAACAGACTTGATGAGTTTTCAAGAATGTGGCCCACTTGACATCATCGCCATGTTCCACCATTTAACAAACTAAGCTCAACCCAGCTGAGCTTCTAGGATTCAGGGTGATTCGGTCGAGCAGCCTGTGTGCTGAATTAGCGATTCTACAACCGTATGCAATTCTTACAAGAATAATACAGAATAATCGAATGCATGGATTCGGCCAGATCCGATTCCCATTAAAGTCTCGGTCACCTAACCGTGAACACCAGTCACATGCCTACCTGCGCGGGGGACACGAGGTGTTATTTGTTATAAAACGAAACGGTATACAGTGACAAGAAGACAAACAGACTTGGCCATGTTATTCACCATTTGGAACCGTAAGTTTGAAACGCACAGCCCAATATATATCCATAAACAAGATGAAACATTAAAATATAACTTCATAAGTGACTAAATTAGGATTAAAATGTATACCTACGTTTCTGCATTTGTAAAATCTAATTTTCAACTATTTCTGCATCACGGCTCGCAGCTGCGGCAAGATTTACACGGCCTATTGCTGCACAGCAAACGGATAATTAGCCCATGAGTAACGTGTCCCCGGCAGGCCGCTTTTATGGGGCCCGCCATCAAACTCGCGCACAGCGAACGCACCACCGCAATAGGCTGATCACGTGCCATGTGCGTGGAGCAGTGGCTCCTCCAGTCTCATACAGCTCATGCTAATTATCCGGGAGAGAGCAGGGTCAAGACAAAAGTGATTTCCTGCTCAAATTGGCATGGAGGGGGTGCTCATCTCCTGTTTACAACCCTGAGCCAGTGGTGGAAATTCCACATTCCCATTGCAGGGGTAAGTCTATCCATGGAACAACCACTGTTGACCTGCCCCACAAAGCGGTACTCATGTGTGCACCCTGAAGGGAATGGCCGAGTCAACGCCCAACCAGCGTTTGGCGATTGCGAGCCGCTGAGCCACCTGGCTGCATTTGCCACTCCTGAGCAACAATCTTGATGACCACAACTGCCGTGAGGTGTGATCTCCAGCCAGCTCACTGCTCCAGTCAACTAGGCTAATGAAAACAGAATCATGGACTCAAGGTTAGAGACAAGATCTGACGTGAATACTCGAGAGCCCACCCAAAAACAACGTGAAATGTGTAACCTGCTTTGTGCATTGCATCGCCGTTTGAGTCAATCCAACATTTGGCTGAAATCAACAACTCAGGCACATACTGTCCATGCATTGTTCGTGCAAAACCTGCACCGTACGCAGAGTATCCCAGACGTGGTGATATTTAATCCTTGTCATGTTCCAATGAGCATTGTGCCCAAGAGACAATCGCGGAGAGGAATGTCAGCATTTCTTCACAAGGACTTCCAAAGGACTTATTCGGAAGTGATGGTATGTGAACTGATGAGGTCTGTCGTCAAGGATCACATGAATCACAGAGGCACAGTGAGGTTTTGGAAAAAAAAAAACAGCTTGCCTATGATAACCTGACTCTAACCCTTCCATCAATACCACCTTGAATAAGCCACTGTGTGATTACACGCATTATTAAACTATCAACGTTAACATTCAGAATGAGTTAACACGTCAGTCTTCTTCACTATGCCAGCAGTGTTGTCAAGAAGCGGGACTGGAATTGTTTCCAGTGGAATTCTATTTCGTTGGAAGTGGGCGTACCACCCTTCACCTCACCACCACACACGACCTGCCGAGCCACTCGCTGTGCTGCCCCCAAAGTTGGCTCGCTGGGTGTACAGAGGCTGCGGGAATTAGGAAGCTGGCACCGTTGTTTAAACGGCCGTACCAGGAGATGGATCAAACCGACGACCGCTGGATTACAAGTCCAGAGTGCTGGCCATTACATCGCTGTGGCAGCAGTACAAGGGTTACGTTCGTCACGAGACGTGTGTACATATATTGAACTTCCTTCGCACCGTACGTAGCCAACCGTGCTAATCGGAGGTGCGGGGGAAGGACAAGGAGTCGGGAACCGGATGTTGACCGTGCAGCTATCAATGCGGTTATCACGAATGCAAAACTATCTTAACCAACAGAGTTAACGCCACGTTCACCACATTGCGCGGCAATTACTTTCAAATAATATACTTCAGTAATGTCGAGTAGAATAATTATTGGAATAAAGCAATGCGGCATAACAGGTTATAGCTACTTCATAGAGAGGTGCAGCACAGTCATCGTGCAGCTCAAGTGCGACGAACGCTTTAGAAAGCGTAAAATATACAAACCCCAGCATGGCCATAGTCAGGAATGTACCCAAAATAGCGACTATTTATCAGACAATTTTCCTTTATTGAATTTAAAAGAGCCACAAATGGCGGAGGCCAGAGAGCCCTCTGCTGCAACGCTCGAAGTGAAAGGGCTTTGCAATTTACGACCAAAGTGGACGATTTGCGTGGTTACCACCGCATCGTCATGAACGGCACCGCGGCACCACAGCCAGCGGCAGGTGAGGGCCTTGGGGCCGATTACCTTGTGCAGGCTGCGGCAATTCACGAGCGCGGTCAGCTGGTGGATCGAGGTCTCTGTCGCATTTAGCGACCCCTGGATATTCCACAGCTCCTTCTGAAGACGAAGGGGGGGGGACGAAGAGAAAACAAATCACGTGGGTGTGAGATGCATTGCGAGTACCAGTAATGAATGCTCCACTCGGCCGATCCTGATCGGTGGAGACCCGCACCTGCGGCGATCTTGACTTGCCAATTACGGCCCAGACATTAGTCTCAATACATCGACCGGCCATTTCATAGTTTGGGACCGTAAAAAAATGTCGGTCCTTTGTCATGCAGCTTTTCCTACGGTGTGTGTGTGGCTGCCTGTGAGCTAGGCCACGTGCTAGACAGGAGTCTCAGTGGAGTTTCTTAAACTATTGAGCTCTGAAATCTCCCTCACTAGTGCCTCAATCTCCCTGGTGAGTGTGACTGCCTCCTGGTGAGTGTAGATGTGTCCTGGTGAGTGTTGATGTCTCCTGGCCACTGTGTTTGACCAAGAGAGGAGTAGGGTTGGAGGGATGGTGAGGTGGTTACTGCACTGCACTATGAACTCAGTGGCGAGTCATGTCTGAACTGGGTCTGGGCCTAATGCCACGCTGGTTCGTGCAGGTCACCAACCCACACTGACCAGCATGGTGAAGTATGGTCACACAACCCCCATTACCGACATGGCGTAGGGAAGGCTTTATCTAGCAGTTGATTGATAAATTGACAAAAGACTGTAAATTATAAGTTTAAGTTATGATATTTACGTCGTCACACAATGTGTTCACATCACGATGGTATTTTAGAATTGGTAAATGTGAATTTGGGTCGGCTGGTGGTCTACACAGACACACACATGCCGCTCGTAATCTGCACGTTCATATGGCCTTCACGAGGCACGCAATGTCACGTACGCGCACATGCATCATACGTACGTGGAGCGCAGCATTGCACATTTACATGTTAACCACCCCGTAGACTCCTCATCCGTGCAGTCAAAGTAAATCGTACATAAATCTCTCTCGCAGGCAAGACGGTCACGTGAGGAGCACACTAAGCGGTTACCCAAAATGACGGGACCAAATTACAGCGAGGCAAACACGCCTCCACGCACAAGTCACGAACAAAACGGGGATCCGTGTCATCGACGACGCAACAATAGCAGAAATAAAGCACATACAAAGTGAACTGTTGCTCAGGCCAGCAGCCCCTCGGATGCAGCCATGGTATCGCAGCGATGGCGATCCACGGCGCAGGGAGGAAGAGGAGGAAGAATCATTGCAAGCGGTGGGTGGTGTCGTGGCCCTGCGATGGTCGCTGTTTGAGCGGCGAGCGATACTGACAACCGACAGGCTGGTGTGCCGTCTCATTTCCGTGGTTAAACAGAAGACGTCGTCCCCGTTTAAATGTTTATTTGTCGGTATATTGTCGGCCCGACTTGTAACCGCCCCGCTGGGGACAGTGACACCTTTCCAGGTCAAGAGCCCACGGTTTTGCTGATTTAATGGGTCACTTGACAGCGACAGACATTTACGTTGTGACTGATAAAATAAATACATGAATGTCAAAGTAATTGATGATAAAAGTGAAATATCGCAAACCGTGGAAATGTGGCCATTTAAATACCACGATGATGTTAGACAGTTAAAACATTACGATGAAATGAAAGCACCAATGGGTTAAATATAAATACACTGCTGTAACATTCACTTATTTTTTGATGTTGTATTAATTTAAATTAAAATCATTTAATTCCAGGACACTCTGCATGAACTTGACATATTAGCGTGTTTAGGCTTTGATGTAAACTCAAAGTGCGTTGCTTCAGTATATCTCTATTCTTGTTAGACAGATAAATCAAGCGACTGCATGGGCAGTGGTGCACAGGCACAGCTGCACAAACACTCGCCACAATTCGTGATGGACACTGACATATATAGTGGGCTGACATTTCAAAAGGTAAACCGAATAAACGTGTTTTTTTATCATAATCGTTCTTTTTTTAAATCAAAATATTCCACTTTTTAGGAACTATCCACGTTTTATCCGAGAAGGGAGGGCCATGTCGACTTCAAAGGGGAGTCTGCCTAGAACATTTGACCCGCTCAATAAGCACCAGGAGAGACACGTGTGCTTTCTATGCATCTTTTTTTTTACAGATTTCACCCGGAAAACCCCTTGAGATGGAACCTCACGTTTGGAGAGGTGCCAAGGGTGTGGATCGGCGCACGTACAGCGAAAGCATCCAAAGCGCAAGGCAGCGTGCGTGACAAATGTGGAGAGTATTTCGAATTCTCTATTTTTTGGTTAGCGTACGACGCCGTGGAGGCCAATATCGTACAAGCACGAAGGCTTCCCTGGCTGAGTGTGTGTGGATGTCCCCGTGTGGGTCCAGCCGCTCCGTGCGTGTGAGCGTGGGTGCGTGCGTGGTGCTTCAGTGGCGCAGCCAGATGAGCTTCGCGTGCCGTTCCAGATGTATGTGGCACATTAGGAATGGATCACTCTTTTAAGTATGTCCTTGTGCAGCAAGGGAGTAAAGTGTGGTTCTGTGAAAGTCCTGATGTGCTGTGCAGTGCATCAATGCATGTGTGTACAGCAGCATGTGATGACTGAGTCGGGCCTGTAGGTGGCTGGCAGGGTTATTGAATGACCACGCGGATATACCAGTCACATGGTTAATGGCGGCTCGGGAGCAAGGCTGGTTGTAACACACGTGTTGTTGCATTTTACAGGTAAAGGACCCAAAAGTTGTTTTTGATCGTTATATAAATGTTCTAGACTTGTTCTAGACTTTAAGCTTGGCTTTGAATTGTTTGTTTGTGATATATGCAATTAGAGGCGTTTTAGCACTGTGCATTGTAAAGGGATGACGCACTGTAATTAGTTACTGTCATTGTAATTCTCTAACTCTAATACTGTTTAGTCTATAACCATGCCCATGTACCCAGAGTATAACTACTTGCAATGTTATTGAGAATAGAACACATGTAAAGTAGTAAGCTGTACAATGGTGCGATACAGTAGGTATACTGTACACATACAGTACATATAATGGGTGTAATATATCGATATAAGTGGATGGTATAGATAGACATACAGCTTAGGATTAAAGTAATATTCGAATAGTGATGTGCAAATGTGATTGTCAAAGACAAAGATGGTTTATCAGTAGTAGAATTGGGTTTAAGAGAAAGGGTTAATGAATAACCACGCGGATATACCAGTCACATGGTTAATGGCGACTCGGGCGCAAGGCTGGTTGTAACACACGTGTTGTTGCATTTTACAGAGTGACGGTGCTGTTCTTCCCAAGATTAATATTAACCACAATAAATAAATGTGCTTGCCCTCGATTTGGAGAACCTGCCCACGTCCTTCATTTCGAGTGTGCAACATGTATGGATTCATTTTCTAAAATCACACATTGCATTATCAGATCCAAGTGGCGTGAGTGATACCGAGGCAAGAATGCGCCTTACAGAGTCGCCAAGCCCAGAGCGCAAAGGCCCAAAACGTCAAGCAGCCAGCAGCAAACGGCACTATCAAAGTTGTAATAGAGAAGAGATGACGTGTTTTGTTAATTAAGGTTATTATTGTACGAACTTTGAGACGGTCGCAGGAAATTCCAAAGAAGAGAGCAGTGCGAGGGAAGAAGCAGAAAGACAAGGGCTGTGACCTGCGGTGTGGTGGTTGAACCCAGTGTGGTGTGCTCTATGGTTTACAGATCACAGCCAAAGTTGTCCTTAGGAATCTAGGGTAAAAGCCTTTGTATCTGCAACGACCAACTTCAAACGATGCGATGGGGCAAAGGTTCCAACCCATATTTATTATAATGTTCAGATATGAAAGGCTTATGTTTAAAAATGGTTACTCGCAAACATATCTTAAATCTGTGAATGTTAAAGTTTCATTTTTAACCGGCCATCTGTGTTTTTATGTAAATTATCTCTGGTGGTGCTGCATTGACCGTGATGAGGCATTGGCTTGTAAGCAGAAGAGTCGTGTTTGCTTTTTAATGAAGCACCATATTAATTAATTAATTTGCATACCAACGCATTAATGAATGTAAATCCTTGGCATGTTACAACTTTTAGATTAGGTATCCAGTTAAACGTTGATGTACCTAGATAGACTGTTGCCACTTTGAGCATATATCAAATCTTGACAGATGCGTGTGTCCAATCTAGATTTCACTTTGTATGTGCTTCGTTGCTGATGTGACACATTCTCGACTCAAATGGGATATCAAATCTCTCCAAAAACATTGTAGGCCGGTCTGTGTACAGTGAAACCTGCGTTAGTCTGTCTACAGTAAAACCTGCGTTAGTGTGCTTCAAAATCTTGTTTCCGTTCAGTTGTGTTTATTAAATCCTTTCATTGCACCTGCCACTCCACTGTAGTTTTGCAAAAAAAGTGTCCGCATATAAACAGCTACTAGTTTCAACTATATTTGCCAGCAGGATAATGATTACATTTACCTTTCTAGATAAATATTGTGCTTAATGTAAAACATATCAACGGTTTTATTTAATCAGCTAACACCGAAACGTAACGAGCACGAGAAATTCAATATGAATGTAAAACTATCATGAAAATACGACGCAAACGGTGAAACAAAGCTGGTTCTTCGAATCGATGACTGACTACAAAGTTTACAGTCCACAGAGATCCACGTAAATTAACTTGCGGACAGCCGGTGCAAATTGACTTTGCCCTTGGCCTGGTCTGTACACAGGTTTCACTGTAGACACCGCTGATGGCCTCGAGTGATCAGCAGCCATCAGAAAACCCAAAATGTGTTTGTTGTTGAACGCTTACTTACAGTTTTCTCAAAATAGCTATAGTAAAGTTGTCCCGTAGTCCGGACCGATTGTAAAGGGTAGGACTGGTGGCAAGTGAATAATGAAAATATCATAAAGAATGAGCGAGAACACGAGTGGATTAACAAGCAAAAGCGATGATTGTAGAAATAAAAATGTTAAATCATAAGTAGTGACAGCATTTCCCACACTCACCCATCCTCTCCTTCCTCCCAATTACCTTTTGTTTCTAAGTTGTCCCTTTACAACGCTGGTATAATTGCTTATTAACCTTTGTCAGGGCACCCTTTAGTATAACAACCTACTTAAAAGATAAAAAAAGTGTGCTTCGAAATTCACGTTTGGTTATCCAATGCTGCTGCGTTTTTATCAACGGAGCTATCGCTTGTGGCAGCATAACGAGGCCGGAGCGCCGAGCGGCACGCGGAGCCGCAGGGGCCCGGGGACGAATGCTACCCTGCCATGGCCGCTGTGCTTTGTGTCGTCAAGCGCGAGAAGCGATGTCCTCGAGTGAGGGCGCGTTACACATTTTATACATTTGAACCTCACACTGGCCCGTCATTTGCCTAAGGAGAACGTAGATGGAAAGTGAAATAACAAAATGCAATTCAAATATAATATCCCAATGTCGCACTCGCCATGCTGTTCCCACAGTTGCTGTAAATTGCACCAGTATTGTGAGTGAAAAGATTAGTAAACTGCCACCTGGTCATTAATAATTTGAGTTAATTTGTTCATCATTAAGGACACACTTCAGATGAAAAGAGGTTGAATTTGGACAGAGTGATGGCTCAGACAGATTAAACACTCTGCCAGGCTCTGGAATTCGAGGTAACAGTCCACGGAGGCACTCAATTCACCCAACCTAATTAATTGTTGAAGTTAATTGTGTAAATATAACCCTGTAAATGTCTGCATTAATTCGAGCAGAGATCGTTGAGTTGCTCTCTAGGGGCCACAAGAAGCCTCCCAGGTGATAGGAGAACCAAAGTGAGCGCTCGCACACACACGTGTCCGCAGCTTCCTTCCGTCTCTACGGCCTACGCGACGTGTCTTTGTGTTGATTTGATCTCGACTTGAAAACATTCCATCTCGCTTTGTTCGTGCCGTGTTGTGCAGATTTGGGGTAGGGTGCGCTGGGTAAGGTGTGGATGGTAACAGTGGTGTTCTGTACACAGCGTGGTGAATGTTGTGCTGTGTGAACCGAGTTTTGTGTATCTTGAGTGGGTGTCTGTGTGGGATGTATGTGTGTTTTAATATTTGCAGGGGGCTCGTCAAGTGCTGTAAAAAAACAAACTTGCTCAAAAGCTTTGCCGTTAAACAAAACAAAATGTAAAACCGGCTCCGTGAAAGAATTGCTCTGTGCGAGGTGTGCAGAGTGTGGGAGCGCTACCTGCATGGCAGGGAACTCCTGCACAGCGAAGATGATGAGCTCCAGCACCAAGGACTGCAAGTCCGACAGCATGCGGAGGCTGCCCGTCATCTTCTGCAGGAGACACGCCCCCGACAGTGCTCCGACAAACGGGCGACAACGTCGCGACAACGTCGGCACGATCGACAAGCCCGGCAGCCCAGGTGCGGCGAGCGCACGGTCACTCGGGCTCGGGTGTAACGGCCACTCGGGCAGAGAATCCCAAACGCCAGTCCCCGCCTCCCACCACCGCGCTACGTCTTTCTGCACAGGCCGGATGATTGCTCAAAAACGTCCCACGTGGCGCACACACAATGAGATCTCAATCTTAATTTGAATTGGATCTGTCTCTCAATTTGAATCCGCTCGCTCTACAGAGACCCGATTCAAGTGAAGACCGAGATCGCAGTGTGTGTAAATTACACACGTGATGCAGAGAGCACTATCTGCTTCGCACGTCGTCACGTGCGAGGTGTTTAACAGTCATCAGACACGTGGGGAGTGAAACGGCGGTGGGTCCTGAGGAATGTACTTTGGAAACTCCCACACTGGAGTACACAGTCCATACACAGATTCCAGTGTACATATCTGAATATGCTACCACCACCACCACCTTCCATTAGTAGCAAATCATCCCTAACAGTGGCTTCATCTCCAAAGCACGAGTAAGATAACGTGGCAAGAATGAATGCACACACACACACACATGCACACACACGCATAACAAACATCCCACAACACATCCACAGTCGCACTGTTGTGCCAACAAGCACCTATCAAGGCCGTCACGATCTACGAGGGGGTGGCATGGTCAGCACCATGCATTTCCACCTTTGTTTCCCCATTTTTGGCATCTGCACACCATACCAGGTACTCATTTAAGGCTGAGTGGACATAAGAGTGGCCCAAGGTTTGCCACTGATGCAGCTCAGTGTGGTAACCGCTGCGCCACTGCTCCACACGCACTCACACACAGACAAGTTAAACAAATCCATGCACACGTGTTCCCACAATCACCTCCCTTCAGGTGGTGTTTTGAAAGGGCAACCTTCAAGAAAAAATCCGCGGTGAAGATTTCAACCTGGTGACTCACTCTGTACCACGTGCACTGGATCAAACCCATTAAATCCTCCAAAGCACAATTCAGAGCAACCGCTCTCGCATAACCGACTGAACACCAAGGGAGCTATTGTATTCTGACACGTGCGAGCGTGTTCACGTGTACAGATAGCCAAAGCGATCTCCTGCTCAAATGGGCATCGTGGCGGTGCTCATCTCCTGTTTACAGCCCTGAGCCAGTGGTGGACATTCCACATTCACATGGCTGGGGCGAGTCTTTGCATAGGACACCACAGCTGGACTTTGAAGCGGCACGCATTTCATTGACCGCAGAGGGGTGATGGGCTGAGTCAACCCCCAGCCAGGATTTGAACTCGCAAGCTTCTGCCTGCGTGACGCTCGCTGTACCGCTGAGCCACCTGGCCGGTGCTTACAACGTCGCGTAAGTCATAAGCGTGAAATGGGTTTGATGAACGACGTGGGAGCCGAACCGCTCATGAGGGAGGCGAAGGTGCGAAGGGGGGCTGGGAGGAGAGGATGGGGAGGGGGGGTTGTTGAGCCCGCGAGAGGAGTTGCAGGGTCGTCATCGTAGCACAAGTCGCCACGTTTGCTGAGGGCCCCGCACTTTCAAGGGCCCCGCGCTAAATGCTTTCAAGCTATCAATTCCGGTTCAGTGATGCTGCACTTGCTCTATTGCTATAGTACTATACTGCCCTCAACTTTTATGAACTACTGGGTGTTTAAGGTTAGGGATTTGTTGACTTTCTGGCTGTATAGCAAATAAAAAAATACAATTACTTTACTATGCAAGTAAAAAAAATTCGTGTTTAAATATTTACGTATTTTTATTTATTTAGGGCCCCTTCATAACATATGCTACAGGCCCCGCACTAGCTTAATCCGGCACTGTGCCCGGTGTGCGAGGGCTTTCATAGAGCGCGTCGGTAAACACAGCTGCGATCGCACGCACAGAGGACCAGCACGTGGCCACACAGTGCCACGCTCGCGCCAGGGCGCAATGCTCACCCGCAGGAAAGGGTTTTTCGTCTGGAGGCTGCAGTGGAGGTAGTACTGCAACACGTCTGCAACAACACAAGGGGGGTGGGGGGGACGGTCGTTACGGATCACACAGAAGGGATGCGCGGTGCTCGCAACGTCGCTCCCCGGGGCTCAGGCAACCCCCACGCCTACGCACGGCGGCGCTAATCGCCCTGCCGTGCGAAAGAAGAAGAAGACTGCACGTGGAATTTAATCATGAAACACGTTTCCTCTCACGTGCCCAATACTCAGGGCCAAACGTGCCAGGGCAGGACCCTCCTGAAAACAAGTTCTGAGGCCTTCCTTAAAGAGAGTGTTGAGACTGAGGGAAGCTTTCCTGCTGGGTAAGCAGAGGGCATCATCTCCGTTGCTGCTGCGGCTGTTGTTGTTGTTGCGATGACCACATGCAAAGGCAAAAGCGATCGCCGTTGGTGGGGGCAGAGCTCTGCACTGCGCTCCGCATCACTGCTCCGACGATTGAGCAGCCCACAAGGGCAGAGCACGAGGAAAGGAGCAAGGCGAACACAATATCCCACTTGCAATTCCCCGCCCGAGGCTGCAAACGTGCCTGACTTGCAGCTTAATGAGCCATCGGTCTGTAGATCTGGACGGAGAAGCAAATTCATTGAGCAGTCGATGTTTCCAAAAAATTGTTTTTTTAAAGCATTTTCAGTTGCACTCAACATTCCGTTTAGGAATTAGAAATATAAAGTCAACAGATTATTGTGTTTTTCCCGGAAGCCGCGGTCAGGGTAATTCCCCCAGGCGTTCGCTAATTCCACGGATTTTCTGCCGCGCAGCTCGGTGGGGGGGGGATCATCATCGTGGCGATGTGGTGACGACGAGACGCGCACGGGGCATCCGCGTTGCTTCTGCTCCGAACCTTGGGCAAGATGCAACGCAGAGCAGTATGTATGTACGTGTATTGAACTTTTATCGCACTGTACGTAGCCAACTGCGCTAATCGGAGGTGCGGGAGAGGGACAACAAACTAAACACATAAAGCAGTTCTAAAGAACAGTTATAAAGAAATGAGCTTTCAATCTAGATTATTTAAAAGTTGCATAGCACCAGTGGCTTCTTAATATCTGAAGGGCATTCCAGACCGCCGCAGAAGTGCATCTGAAATCTCGCGCGATGCGGTGACCGTCTTTGTTCAATGGCTAGCACAAAGCCGCTGCTTCGAAGATGACCGGAGTTCATGTGATGATGGTATTATGCTCTTCTATTTAACGATCAGTCTGCACAGTGCAGCCATGTGGCCCAGCGGGTGAGCGGCTCGCGATGGGAAAGTTGCGGAGTTTAAATCCTGGTGGGGGCTTGACTCGGCCCTTAGTCACTCGGGGGTCCGTGACGGAACGAGCACCGTTTTGTGGAAAAGTCAAGAGTGGTTTTGTTATGGGGAGGCTCGTCCCCACCATGGGAATGTGGAATGTATACCATTGGTGAGGCCCCATTCGACTAAGCAGCTGTGGCACGAAGACGGCCACAGCCCAGAGCCGTCGGCAGCTGCCGGGCATCGCAGGGTGGAGGGAAAGTGCAAACCAACCAGAGCAACAATAACAACAACAACTTGTTTACACGAAACCCACGCCACAACTCACTGCAGACAGGATAAACAAATAAACAGTGCTTAGATACACATCAACAACAGCGTCAAGAACTCCCATCAAGTACGTAATGTACTCTTCATAGCCCTCAGGCTCAGGGAAGTGGGCAGGATGTAAGCACCGCCTCAGCGCTCATCTCAGCAGGAACTCACTTTATTGGCTGTGAATAATCAGTCAACAAAGTCAAGGATTTTAATAGTCTTTGGCTAAATGGGTCTGAATGCGCCCAAATCTGGTCGGGTGTCGTAAGCTAAGCAGGCCTGCGCCTGGTGAGGTTTGCCAGGTGTTGTCGGTGTCATGGGGCTGCGAGGTGTGGGCTGGAGGTGGCAATGCTGAGGGTCACCCCCTCGTATGCAGTGTCGTGGGGTTTTTTTTACAGATACTCCGCTTTCCTCCCACACGAGGCCAAATATTCACAGACAGGATTGGCCAAACATCCCAATGAGGCAGCACTCTCCTGAACACGAGTCTTGAGACTCAGCAAAGGTATTCCTGGATAAATAATGATCATGTTTTTTGAATGCCCACATTGAAGATGACACGAGCACAATGCATGATTATTCACATACACCAGGCCACCGCCGGACTCACCTTTGCTCATGATGGAATATTCCTGTGTTAGGTTCGTGATATACTTCTCCGGGGCCATGCAGAAGTCACTCACGCCCTGCAACCAAAACAACACAAGATCACATTCAATCACGTGAGCAATGAACATCGCGGACGTCCGTTTCATTCAATCATCTGCCAGGATGATTGAATGAAACAGGCAAGCCGCGGCCAAGCCACGCCATTGCCCTTCCCCCAGTTGCCAAGACATGATCCCTGGACAGAAGCTCTCTGATGTCCGGATATGGAAACTACCTCCCTGAACACATTGTCGACGAGATCGCCGATTCTGGTCTTCAGGCCTTTAAATGCCGAGCACATGGACATCGCCTAACTTCACTGCACGCCTTGCAGGACCGAGTCTTTGAGATGCAGTGAACAAATGATTATGCCATTCGATGTACTAATGTCTGATGTGGATATTGTTCACATTTGCACCCAATAAAAAATAAGAAACACCCAGATATAAGGAACTCAGTGACTGGCACGCAGCGACTTGCATCACATACACTCATTTTAACACATATGAAAGGGGCACCCCCAGTGGCAGGTGACCCTGTGTGGCACGAGGTTACCCGGCACCTGGCCTGCGAGTGGGTATAAGTCTGCCAGAAGGGGGAGATGATTGCTATGCATAATCACAATTCAGTAATTTGTGGGTATATTTTCCGAACATGGAATATTTTTAATGACGTCAGGGGATCTTTAATGTCCGATGGGAACCAGATGGCGTGAAGAAGTTGAGTTAATACACCCGCAGTATTAACCAGGGCATCCTGCAGGTTTACAACTGGGATCCTTTGCGTCGCCGCTCCAAAAGACTTCACAGGAACATAATGTACTCTTCATAGCAGATGGTGGTTTTAGTAACCATTTAGTAAGTCTTCAATAACTCGTTTGTAACTCTCAGCGGACGATGCTCATGGACCGCAAGAGATCCTCACACCGACGCTAGGAGGAGCTCACACACGGACGCAGACTCTCACCATCGCTTGTGCAATCACCCAACTAGTCGCTCGCTGGGTCGTTGACACACTCACTCGCTCGCTCACACGATCAATCTCTCACACGATCAATCTCTCATAGATGCTCACCCATTCACTCACACACGATTTAGGGACATATGGAGACTTGGGACATTTCACAGTGCGGATGTGGGGTGAAAAACATCACAATGGAAAACCTCGTGAACAACTATCGGTCCATGATCACTCATTCCCTAGAAACATCTGAGATTCACTCCGCATCTCCTTAAGCTCTCGAGTGGATATCAAAACTTCACTGTCAGATGTTGATTTTCCTCCATATGATATCACTATCATTATAATCATCATCATCACAAACTCGGCTAGAATGCCGAAGCAAGGCATGTGCGTGTGAGTTCTCAAACATCGCACATTCCTCTACTCCTTTGCCTAGCAATCCTTGTGGGCTTCAAGGCCTTTCAGAGGCCGCTTACCATCGGCCCTCTTTGAGCAGCCATAATGCCAAAAAAACGAACATCCAGGCAAAGATAACGCCGACCTTGCTCTCGTTCCTTTGAACATGCGCAGCAAAGTTCATTGATGCAGTGACCTAAACCCAATCTGCCGCATTTTCCAGGCAAATTAATTCCCGGACAAGTGTAAAGTTTTCCCTCTTTTCTTCCTCCACTGCAAATAATCTGCCAAGGGTGGCTCAGAGATAGAGCGAGCAGCTCCGCATCGGAAGGTTGCGAGTCCAAGTCCTGGTTTGGGGGGATAACGCAGTCCATCGTTGCTCCAGGGTCGATAAAATAAGCACCACGTTGCAGCAAAGTCAACTGCGGAATGTGGAATTTCAACCACTGGTTCAGGGCGGTAAACAGGAGAGGACCATCACTCAAATGCTCATTTGAGCATTGGACTTGCTAAAATGCATCTACTTTGTAATCATGCTCTCACAAATAAGAACCTTGCAGAACAAATAATACCACTAAGCAACAAAGAGTGTTCATATATATTATGCCTGGCAAGCAATTCAAAACAACGGCGCTTTGTTCGACATATTTAACGTTGGAGTTGTGGCGAGCAACAGAAATTCCATCGGAAACTCCTCGCCAAAACAAAGAAAGAGGTCGATACGAGACGCACGTGTTCCAGGAGAGAGCGGCTTTGCCGGGTAGCATGTCGGAGCATTCTCCACTTCTCAAGGTTAGCGTAACGCCAAAAAAACACAACCTTCATCATCATCAGCCATGCTCTGTCCACTGATGGATGAAGGCCTCCCCAAGTTGTCACCGTCTCTCACAACCCTGCGACGCAACAATTTGTGTGGCACCTGCGACTGAGCGGACTTTATCGCTCTGCCTCACAGTGGACGTCCTCTCAGCGTGTTCCCTCCCCTAACTGACACTCAGTCATTCGTCTCAACCCCCGGACAATTTGCCTGCCCCCACCAACGTTGGGTCAAGGCCTCCCCACCCCACTGCTGGGTCAAGGACTCCCCATGCCAGGAGGGTCGTGGGAGTTATTTTACTGAACTTCTTTAACGCAAAACAATTTCCAATTTAAAGATGAAATACAGCCACAGAAACATAATGCAATTTACATTTAAATAAGGCACGAGTAAATTCGCTTACATTTTAAACAGAATGCTATCTGAACAAACGAGCATTCAAGTTGCCGGAGTGGCAATTTGTGGCTTGCGTAATAAGCCAGGAATGAGGTACGATGTGAAACACTAAGTCCTTCGCCCAGAAGAGAAAAAAGCCCCAAGCATGTCCCAGCTGAATCTGAAATCCTTTTATCATCAGAGTTGAACGGTGCCAGTGCTGGCAACGCAGGGCGCAGCGCCACGCAGCACAGAGGCATCAGACTTCCCAAGGCATTCTTGCTCACTCTTTCAAACTGGCGTAGTTGGAGGAACTGGCAGTGCCTTCACCTTCACCCGACCCAATTCATTGAATCAAGTGAATTCGTTTGATGTCCCCTTTTGGTGATGTGTGGACCGAAGTAAATCCTGATTTTAAAACTCAGGGAACCCTTTCAGCCGCCTCGTCTGGAATTCAAACCTGGTTCTCGTGAATTCAAATGTGCACGGTTGTTTCGTAGCGACATGGAGGAAAGCCACCAAGTGAGGAAAAAAACTACCCGCGTGTGTTGAAAGTAAATAGAATAATTGTCCCTTGGAAGCCACTGGGCACGATTTGAATTGTAATTAATTCACAGTGGAACCATACAGTGCTTTATAACCATACCATGCATGCCAAGGTTGGCACGAGGCCCAAAAACAAACAAAAAAACGACTTCTATTGCTTGAGAGTGAATTAAGTCTGCTGTGAAAAACATTGGCACATGAAAGCGCGCTTATGACGCATTGTGGGGCCTTCCCCAACAGACGTCTTACACAACCACATTAGTAGAGTTCTACCGTGGGGTGGAGTGGTGGCGCAGTGGTTAGCGAGTTTCGCCATGAAACCAGCCACCTGAGTTAGATTTCAGGCTATGGCTACCATCAGTGGTGAGTGATATCAGAGCCGGTCAAACAACCCTAATGATCCTGATGACTGATATGGCATCCAGCAATGGATTGACAAAAGGATGTGATAGGATGCCTTTACTACACAAGACCGTTACACACAAAGTGGATTCTTAGACATGTAAGGCAATTTACGACTAAGAATCCACAAACCTTTGTCAATACACTTCTGGATGAAGGCCTCCCCATGCTGGGTCAGTCACCGGGATTGGTTGACCATGCTTCAGCTCGTCGGTCAGTGAGGATTGGTGAAATTGGGGGCTTTGATATCGCTCGCCACCGATGTTAGCCGTGGCTGGGAATCAAACTCAGGTCACGGGGCCATAGCTCAGTACAACCAAAAAATACAACATATAAAAAATATATTACAAATATAAAAAGTATTTGAGATTTCAATCCTATTGAACATGTATGCATCAAAACCTTGGAGTGATACATTTCAACACAAATCCGCAGTCAGCTTAAGCTAAACTTCATGACCACGCTTCATGGGTCAGATTCGCACCTTCACCAAGTACCCTTGAGTGATGTTCTCAACCGGTCTTGGTGATGGAAACAGAGACACTTTCCACAGTATCAGACAAAACGGAACATTCGGCGACAAGTGAATCGAGCCCAATGCCCTTGAAGCCGGAGACCGTGTAAATGCCCCACGGCATCATCAGAACAGAACGAGCTCCGAACGGTCCACAGATTTGTGGAATAATAGAGCAATGTCTGTTTCCTAACAGCAGCCTTGGCCTTACATTGACTTGTTGCAACGTATCTCAGTCACCTTAATAAAGAACCAGGAGGAGAGTGAGGCTGGGACAGTCTGACAACATTATGTCCGCTAGAGTCAGCTTTGAAAGACTGAAATACTACGAACATGATCCCGTGGCTTACAATGTGCATTGAATACAAATGGGCTTATAGTTGGTATGTTTAGAGGGCAAGGAGAAAGCATATAGAAAATATGCTGTGCATAATTCATATGGGGGAAGTGCTACGGGAGTTCTTTACCAACCACATTCTTAGTTTAGACATTTCTGTGGGTCAAACATGGCATTTGAAGCTGCAGAATATATAATTCAGGATTCTCACTTTCATTTTATTTCTACGATTACAGGAAGTGGTAGAGGGTCAGGATAGGCCAGACTGCCGACACAACGCCGCTATCCACGCCACGAGCACCACGCGAACCCATCGGAGCACAGCGGCACCCGCAACGATCCACACCACTGCACCGATGGCTTTCGAGTGAGGAGTGTGGAATTGGGGGTTTCATAGCAGGGCCAAGCAAGCCAGTGGGTATTCCCGAATGAGAAATATAAAAAGAATATGACTGTGAATATTACTGTGGAATGTGGCTATTTATTGTTCCTTCCATGACTACTCCCCAGGGCTATTTTACTAGTGGCTGGCAAAATATTGGCAAGGTCTAAGTGGCTTACTTTAAAGTGGGTGGAAAAATCATAAATAGTACATGTGCAGTGGCAGTAACAATAGAATATAGGCCTTTACATGAGGCCTTCTGGAGTGTGACAAACTCGCTTAAAGTCTGCAGAGCACATATAAAAAAATCCATCACTTACAAAAACCCGTTATTTACTGTCCTGTGCACACAACCTAAAATAATTAACATTTGTAGTGAACGTATCATTAGGTGTTTGCTGTGCGTGTGTCAATTGATACCCTGGACACGCGTACAAATGAGATGTTATAAATCAAGGGATTTTACAGGTGAAATTTTTTTCATTTCATTTCAAACCACGTGGCATGGATAATTCATTCTCGAAGACATCGTCATTCCAGCTGAGATTACTGGCGGCGCCGCGACTCGCTGCAAACAAACAGAGAAACACGACGAGAGAAGGGTGACGTAGCAGCGCACCACCATCACCCTCCTCAGTGAGGGTGGTGATGGTGGTGCGCTGCTCCATCACCCTCCTCAGTGAGGGTGGTGCGCACCACCGTCCCCACCCTCACTGAGTAGAGTGACGTAGCAGCGCACCACCATCACCACCCTCACTGAGGAGGGTGACGTAGCAGCGCACCACCATCACCACCCTCACTGAGGAGGGTGACGTAGCAGCGCACCACCATCACCACCCTCACTGAGGGTGGTGACGGAGCAGCGCACCACCATCACCACCCTCACTGAGGAGAGTGACGCAGCAGCGCACCACCATCACCACCCTCACTGAGGAGAGTGACGCAGCAGCGCACCACCATCACCACCCTCACTGAGGAGAGTGACGCAGCAGCGCACCACCATCACCACCCTCACTGAGGAGAGTGACGTAGCAGCGCACCACCATCACCACCCTCACTGAGGAGGGTGACGTAGCAGCGCACCACCATCACCACCCTCACTGAGGAGAGTGACGCAGCAGCGCACCACCATCACCACCCTCACTGAGGAGAGTGACGCAGCAGCGCACCACCATCACCACCCTCACTGAGGAGGGTGACGTAGCAGCGCACCACCATCACCACCCTCACTGAGGAGGGTGACGTAGCAGCGCACCACCATCACCACCCTCACTGAGGAGAGTGACGCAGCAGCGCACCACCATCACCACCCTCACTGAGGAGAGTGACGCAGCAGCGCACCACCATCACCACCCTCACTGAGGAGAGTGACGCAGCAGCGCACCACCATCACCACCCTCACTGAGGAGAGTGACGTAGCAGCGCACCACCATCACCACCCTCACTGAGGAGAGTGACGCAGCAGCGCACCACCATCACCACCCTCACTGAGGAGAGTGACGGAGCAGCGCACCACCATCACCACCCTCACTGAGGAGAGTGACGGAGCAGCGCACCACCATCACCACCCTCACTGAGGAGGGTGACGCAGCAGCGCACCACCATCACCACCCTCACTGAGGAGGGTGACGCAGCAGCGCACCACCGTCACCACCCTCATTGTTCAGCTGCTAAGCAGAGTGGCGTGAAGAGAGAGAGCAATCGCTGCGATTAGCGCCGCTGCCCAACGGCCCAGCCACAAGCTCCCCCCCCTCCTCCTCCACGATCACCATCGCCAAGGCGAGCGCCGTGAGCCCAGCCGGTCCATTCTCACACCCCCCCCCTCCATCCCCACACCATCACTACCGCCCGCGACCCCCGGTTACCACGGCAACTTACCACAGACACTGCGACCTCCACTCCAAGAGTTCCCCAGCTCACGATCAACATCAGGATGCCCAGCAACAGCATCCTGGAGCACGCACACACGTACGGGGGGTGGGGGGGGGTAGTTTAGCACAAGCGTGGCGGGCATCGTGACGGAGCACGCGGCAACGCGTCCACCAACATCGACCGTTGCACTCGGGATAAAACGCGTAGAATAACGCGTGCAGGAATCCGTGATTTGTAACGCGCACGAATGAAATGCGAACGCTGCATTCGAGGCGACAGAACTATTCTGTAGCCTAAAATGAAAGAGCAAACAAAATAAAGGGAGCCTAAGGATTACAACGTTAGGCTACGTACGGTCAGAACGAAGTCCAACATACATGCAGAAAGTGAGATGAAAACAATAGGTTTTTCAATCTTGAATCGCAACCCTGAATCGTGGAAATGTACTAAATTACTGGAGGGGGCGATACTTGTTTTTTGGCTTGTGATGCTTGTGACAGAATGTAACACCACAACATCTAGGAGCGAGTTTTTATTCTCCAGCAAAATCGGTTCAACGTAAGCAAACTCTGGACCGGTTTTGACATTTGGTATCTCATCAGCAGACTCGGGCATGCTTAAAGCAGTGCTGAACTGTCAGACGGTTATCGGGAATGACCCTAGTTCGACACACCGCTATGGAATACACAACGCAAGTGGATATAGCACTACGCAGTAAGCAGGAGACGGCTATGCACAATGTGCTCTGTACAGTCATAGGGAAGATATCCAGCGATACCTCATGAGCGCATCAGTGACTCAGTGGGCTCGGTGATCAGTGCCTATGCCCCCACCGGTCTTACATCTGACAAACAGACCATGAATAAATGATGACCAGGGTGCGAATTAGCATCTCCCATTACAACACAGAGCAACACGATTATGTCAACATAAACAGCCTAATTCCCTCCGTATAATCAAACGTAAAAAAATGTAGAAATTGGCTGATAAAGACTCATTTCTACCGCACCTATATTCATCCGTACACGTGCCGTTGACTTATTCCCATTGTCCATCGCGTGCAGGAACACATTGAATGCACTGTGCAGTAATTACATGAAGCCGTGCACAATTCTATCGGCGCAATACACAAACCAACACAAACCACACACGCAACCAAATGCGATGTGCGTCCAAAATGTGAAGCTGTAAAATCCGCGAGCTTACGACTAAACCAGCGGTCCCACGACTAAATCAGTGGCCCCCAACATTTTTGGCACCAGGGACCGGTTTCGTGGAAGACATTTTTTTCATTGGGTCTTTCCCCCTTTTCAAAGAAGCTCTCCAGCGACGTTTGTTTTGTTACTCATTGTGGCTACTAGGGGTTAGCAGCTTGTGGGCTGACCAACACTGTGACTGAGACAAGTGCGCAGTGCGGGAAAGAGACGCGGACGGAAGTGGTGAATAATAAAACAATGGGGGCGGGCCACGCGCGGACTCACCGCTCACCTTCTGCTGCTGTGCGGCCCGGTTCCTAACAGGCCACGGACCGGTACCGGCCCGTGGCCCGGTGGTTGGGGACCCCTGGACTGAATCACCTGGAAGTTGCACCCGGTCTCGTCAGATCTCGAAAGCTAAGCAGGCCTGAGTCTGGCACGTGCTTGGATGGACGACCACCGGGTGTTACCGGCTGCTGCAGGGCTACGTTATAAGCAGGGGGCGGTACAGGAACGTTCCCTGTTGCTCTGCACAATCCATGCTCCCCGCTATCAACCACCCACACGGACCAGCGTGGTGAGGTATGGTCCAACTACCCCCATGACGGCACGGCAGGGGGGCGGCCCTCATCCAGCAGTGGATTTACCATGTGCATGAAAACAAGAGCTATACATGTGGTCAATTGTCAGACGGTCAGTTTAGACACCTGACCACCGCACAAACCCATTTAAATGGATTACAGAGAAATCAAGCGATGCACGACAGAGAGAGTGAGAGATCCATTCATGAGCTTCAGCGCTCGCCGGGGCGTTGCGCTCGAGTCGGAGACCTCCCGCAGAGAGACAGCGCTGAGAGGAGCACTATTCAAGGGCGATAGAGTTCGGGCATGGCTACTCGACCCTGGGCCTATTTCTCATTACATACGACGCAAAAAATCCTAGACGATTGACAATCAGTCATCTGATTATCGCAAACGCTCCTGACAACGAGTTGGATTCGAATGCCGGCCCGTGCGTACGTCGGCGAAGACACGCGAGTGCGTTGGCAGCTCTATTTCTAGAGAAGGCTTCCAAATGAGAAACACGACTTCTGTAGGCTCCTGGTCTCAGCGGGCTCTTACACACAGCCTGCTGTCAATCCGCAGCTGGATGAGGGCCTCTTCCGCACGCCGTGCCGGGGTGGTTGCGCGAGTGCTCCGGCAGGACGGACGCCTCCCCCGCAATGCAGAGGTGAAAATTGAATCTGGCTTGAGCGTGCAGCATAGGCAGCAATTTAAATGCAAAGCATGAGTTGTGATGATATTAGACGTAGGAGCTGCTCGTTTTGTGTTCGTATGTTGGTACACGTAGGTGCAAATTGCGCCGTGGTATCTTTTTCCCTGGAGAAATTGTGTGTTTTTTCTACGATCGAATATTTTCCCTTGTACACACGAACTGTGAAGGCAAGCGTACATCCAGCATAGTGTCAGAAAATAACACAGCCAAGGAGGAGGCGGCCACTTGGCTCAGAGATTGAGCGCTGTGCCAGCAACGCTGAATTCCTGGGTTCGAATCCAGGATTCAGCCACCTGTGCTTGAACCAGGTGGAGTTGATGTCCACGACATTCCACGACAATATTCAAGAGGAGAGCTGATTCTTAACTCAAATCGTGAAACAGAATCAGGACAAATCATCGAATCGCAAGGGAGACAACCCGTTCCACCTCTAAATACAACTCAAACCTACACACTAGCTACAGTACACACGCACAGCCATTTGTCTATCCAAAGCGGGATGAAGGCCCTCCATACGCCGCGCGGGTCCTGGGCATTTACTTCACCGTACTTCACCACGCTGTTTGGTGTGGGTTGGTTAAGGCGGGGAGCACAGATGCAGCAGCATAGAAGTACAGTACAACAACATACTTTTCGGCACTGCCCTCTGCCGCCCGCATGCCACGTTTCCAGGAGACGAACGCACGCGCGCACAGAACCAGCGCCGTCATTCTCCGTGGGATCGGCGGAAAAACTTCAGAAACGGCCAGTTACGGAATATGCAGTGGCATTCACCTAGATATGAGCTCCACTCACTCAGCAACTGCTTACTGGGATGCGGCGCGGTGCAGGACAAATGCAGTATGGGACGAGCAACTCGATAAGCACTGGGAGTGAACACTCGGGCTGCTGGATCCATGGCGCTGTGCCCTATCCACTGTGCCACTACTCCACCCAGATATTGTAATTATCATTATACTCAAACTTGATTTGAAGCTTTCGTGACTGCAGGAATTACTCTTTGGTTCTTTCGGTAAAGCCACGTAGAAAGAAAATAAATTAAATAATAGAATACGTCTCTGTGTGTCTATGTTGTGTGTCTCTCTCTCTGTGTCTCTGTGGTGTTTCTCTCTGCTTGTGTGTCTGTCTGTGTGTCTCCGTGTCTGTGCTTTTTCTCTCTCTCAAATTTAGTTATACCTGATGACGATTGCTTGTGTTGCAATCGAAACGTCGTTTTCTATTGTTTAATTTATTTTCTTTCTACGTGACTTTTCTGGCTCATTATACTCATTTCGTGAAAATAATTGGAGGATGATCTTATATTAAACTACGTGCGTAAAATCCTGTTCGCTTTGTGTCCTTTGCAATGTCCCCCGTGACTCTATCCCCTCACATTGTCAAGCCCATCAGATAGTTGGGAATAGGGTCGGTAATCAATTTTAATTTGCAACCAAATTTAATTAATTGTCCTAATTAGTGCTGCCATGGAAAGTGTTAAAAAGCTTTGCCGTTAAAAAAAAACACAGCAAGCAAGGTCACAAATTACCACTGTCTCATGGTCGCCTGTAGCTCCCATACAAAAACACTGCCCTGTCCACGGGAACCCAAGGCAAGGGACGAGTTTGGTGACAGTTGAGCACTCACGCAGGTTTCACGCTGGATCAGATTACCCAAAATACCTGTGCAGGCCTTCTAGAAATCTGCTCCAGGGGAATGGTGATGGGGATACCTGGTGCTTTTCCCAACACGTAATTGCAGAGCCTGAGACGGAACAAGACGTGGAATGGACGCCATCCTAGAGGATGTCCTCTTAGGAGATGGAGCGATGACATTAGTTCACGTGGCAGACGGAATGTTGCATCACAGGATCGTGTGAGATGCGACGCCCGTTTGAGGAGGCCTTCATACAATAGTGCATTGACCATGGTTGATGATGATGATGATAAGATGCTTGGAATCTGGAGATGCTTGGATTCGGTGGCGAGCGGGGCATACATCAGCATCATGGGGCAACTACCTCATTAATCTTCTTTACAACAGCCACACGTTTTCCCAGAACATGGCTCTATTTATCCTGCACCGCACCCCGCTGAGCAGCCAACCCTGCTCCCTAAGGAAGAAAAGGTGCAGCGGTTTTTTTTTAAGCGCAACTATCAACGTCTCATCTGAGGGGGAGTGCCATGTATACTTCAAAGGGGAGTCTGCGAGAAGCTCTGCACGGAACATCTGACCCGCTTTATAAACACCGCCCGTCCGCAACAGACACACGTGTACTTTCCAACGTAACTTTTTTTTAGCTCAAATATTTCAACTGGAAAACTCAATGAGATGGAACGTCTCGTTTGCAAGGGTGTTCAGGGTGTCAATCGACACCTACGCGAAGAGAACACTCCCTGCCTGATGAAGACCACTTGTGGTGCGATCGAAACGTCGTGGGTTTTTTGCTTTTCATATTTTCAATTTATAAAAATAAAATAAAAAATATTTTGCTATTTTTTTATTGTGGGTTTTTTTCTTTATTATTCTCAATTTATTATTTTTATTTCATTATCATTTTTGTTTATACGTGACTTTACCGAACGAACCAAGAACACGTAATGATGCGTGTATACAAACAATGCAAAACCTTTGGCAGTGGTTGTCTATGCCATGTGAGTGGGTGAGTAGTAAGGGCCAGGCGAGTGGTGGATGTTACTGCTTGTAAATTTCGATTTAAAGCTTTCGTGACTGCAGGGATTAATCTTCTTGGTCCTTTCGGTAAAGTCACGTAGAAGGGAAGTAATAAAATAATAAAAATAAAACATAATAAAATAAAATAATTCTCACGACGTTTCGGCTACAACGCAAGCAGCCATCTTCAGGTGAAGAATGAGACACTGCCAAGCTAGGAGCTTATATATAAGCTGGGTTGGAGGTGGAAGAAGAGCGCCTTAACAAAAAGAATGTGCATATCAAGAGGAATTTAGCATATTCATGAGAAATGCGTAGGAGGTGGGCGGGGGGGTTTCAAAGTCATATTATGCCCATGCATTATGCAGGATCAGCAGCACCAAGGGAGGGTGCAGGGAGTAGCATTAACATTCCTTTCCTTTGTTAATGCTACTCCCTGCACCCTCTCTTGGTGCTGCTGATCCTGCATAATGCATGGGCATAATATGACTTTGAAACCCCCCCGCCCACCTCCTACGCATTTCCCATGAATATGCTAAATTCCTCTTGATATGCACATTCTTTTTGTTAAGGCGCTCTTCTTCCACCTCCAACCCAGCTTATATATAAGCTCCTAGCTTGGCAGTGTCTCATTCTTCACCTGAAGACGGCTGCTTGCGTTGTAGCCGAAACGTTACTGCTTTTGTCATTGTGGTAACCCAGGCCACTCGTGCAGAATGAGACTATCCTGGCCTCCTGAGTTCTCACCCTGGCCAAACAAGCCCTACTAGAACGGTGAATGTGTGACGAGGGTCAGGTGAATCTCACATTAGCTCGTCTAGAGGACGGGCTGTCCGTTAGTGACCAATCACAGGAGATAGTGGGCTTTATGTTGTTTATTTAACAGTTGCTGAGCACAGGCCCAGAGACACAAAACGTCAAGCGGCCAGCGACAAACAGCACTACCAGGAATCGATGAGAGTGTCGCACGTCTCTTGACTTGAGCAGAGGAGCGTGGGGGAACAATCCGACGGGAGGAGGGGAGTCGTGACCTGCAGTGTGGTGAGTGGGTGAGTGACTGGGTGAGTGGGTGAGTAGTGAGTGTGTGAGTGGGTTAGTGTGTGAGTGGGTTAGTGTGTGAGTGAGTTAGTGTGAGTGGGTTAGTGAGTGTGTTGGTGAGTGTGTGAGTGGGTTAGTGTGTGAGTGGGTTAGTGTGTGAGTGGGTTAGTGTGTGAGTGAATTAGTGTAAGTGGGTTAGTGTGTGAGTGGGTTAGTGAGTGTGTTGGTGAGTGTGTGAGTGTGTTAGTGAGTGTGTGAGTGGGTTAGTGAGTGTGTGAATGGGTTAGTGTGTGTGTTAGTGTGTTAGCGAGTGTGTGAGTGGGTTAGTGAGTGTGTGAGTGGATTAGTGAGTGTGTTGGTGAGTGTGTGAGTGTGTTAGTGAGTGTGTGAGTGGGTGAGTGACTGGGTGAGTGGGTGAGTAGTGAGTGTGTGAGTGGGTTAGTGTGTGAGTGGGTTAGTGTGTGAGTGAGTTAGTGTGAGTGGGTTAGTGAGTGTGTTGGTGAGTGTGTGAGTGGGTTAGTGTGTGAGTGGGTTAGTGTGTGAGTGAATTAGTGTAAGTGGGTTAGTGTGTGAGTGGGTTAGTGAGTGTGTTGGTGAGTGTGTGAGTGTGTTAGTGAGTGTGTGAGTGGGTTAGTGTGTGTGTTAGTGTGTTAGCGAGTGTGTGAGTGGGTTAGTGAGTGTGTGAGTGGATTAGTGAGTGTTGGTGAGTGTGTGAGTGTGTTAGTGAGTGTGTGAGTGGGTGAGTGGGTGAGTAGTGAGTGTGTGAGTGGGTTAGTGTGTGAGTGGGTTAGTGTGTGAGTGAGTTAGTGTGAGTGGGTTAGTGAGTGTGTTGGTGAGTGTGTGAGTGGGTTAGTGTGTGAGTGAATTAGTGTAAGTGGGTTAGTGTGTGAGTGGGTTAGTGAGTGTGTTGGTGAGTGTGTGAGTGTGTTAGTGAGTGTGTGAGTGGGTTAGTGAGTGTGAGTGGGTTAGTGTGTGAGTGGGTTAGTGGGTGAGTGGGTTAGTGTGTGAGTGTGTTAGTGAGTGTGTGAGTGGGTTAGTGAGTGTGTGAGTGTGTTAGTGAGTGTGTTAGTGTGTTAGCGAGTGTGTGAGTGGGTTAGTGAGTGTGTGAGTGGGTTAGTGTGTGAGTGGGTTAGTGTGTGAGTGAGTTAGTGCGAGTGGGTTAGTGTGTGAGTGGGTTCGTGAGTGTGTTGGTGAGTGTGTGAGTGTGTTAGTGAGTGTGTGAGTGGGTTAGTGAGTGTGTTAGTGAGTGTGTTAATGTGTTAGTGAGTGTGTGAGTGGGTTAGTGAGTGTGTGAGTGTGTTAGTGAGTGTGTTAGCGAGTGTGTGAGTGGGTTAGTGAGTGTGTTAGTGTGTTAGCGAGTGTGTGAGTGGGTTAGTGAGTGTGTGAGTGTGTTAGCGAGTGTGTGAGTGGGTTGTTGTGGCCAGCAGTGTGGTAGTTGAACGCAATGTTGTGGATGGATGAAACCCCAGAGTCAGTGTCTGGCAGAGTCAGAGTCCTCAACGTGGGTGGAGGAATTATCGAGTGAATTTCACGGGAATGGTCACCATGGTAGCAGGCAGAGAAGAGTGATTGGCTGTCCCGCAAAAGAAAACTCACAGGATGAGTAGGCACCGTGACTGCTTCGAGAGGCCCAGCAGCACCAACAGGCAGATGATAATGTCCAGGATGAGCAGCAGTAGGTAGGCCAGCCACCTGTGCGTGGGAAAAGAATGCCGTGTAATCATTTAAAAGCACACACACAACAACAATAATCGTTGCATTTATACGGCGCTGAAATGCCTTGGCAACAAAGCGCCCTGCACCGCATCCCGTCTGCCACTGAGCACCCCCGGTGGCAGCCGTCTCTGTGCGGCACGAGGTGACTCGGCACCTGGCCTCCGAGAGGGGGTGGCGAGCATCGGCTCGTTACACCTGCAACAGCGGCTTGCTCAACAACGCAACTCGCAGGCCACAATGGCAACACAAACGTTGGAGCCCATTTCTCAACAGACCACGATGGTGCAGCCATTGCTGCTGCTCGACTCACAATGCGCAGAAACGGTCTTCGTGTGCTCTGTGCATCGCTGTAAAGGTTTTCGTCAACCACTCTGTGCATGCATTCTGTGCATGCAGTCCAAATAAAATATGAGTAGACTTTTTTTGTTTCATTGCCTCTGTAACACAGTTGTTTTTGTTCGAATTTATATGACCTTGATTGTTTTTTTTGCCGATTTATATTTGGGCCATTGTTGTAATTCTTTTTGACGTCGTTGCTTTTTGTCGTGTTGGTCAGCCAGGTCAGCGGCTCTTACAACTCAGACTCATCCTGGCCTCTTCAGTTCCCACCTGGTTGAACAAAAATCAACGCTAAAATAATTTAGTTGAAAGTGCAAGAGGGGGTGGTGGCAGGGGGGGGTAGAGTGATGGTTACTGTGAACAGAAATCCCATCGGTTGAAAAGCACCACAGGGTGTTGCCATAAAGGGTCTCCCTCTGGCTGAGATAAAAAAAAATGCGATGAAATGATTGAGGATAAGGGAGTGCTCGGTACACATGGGTGCCCAGAGATCAAGCAGCAGCAATACGATTATCTGCAAAATGCAATCATTCCCCCCTAGCCCCCACCCAACCCCGCCCTCTTCATTGAAACAGTGCAGTGTGGAGCTGCTTCCATCGACGCCATTGATCCAGCTGCATTCTGAACAAGCTGGAGTCTAACCAGGACTTTGCTCTGTCCTGAGGGATCCGAGAGGCCTACGTCGGGGCCTACGTCGAGGCCCACGTGGGGGCCTACATAGAAGCCTACGTCGAGGCCTACTTCGTGGCCTACGTCGGGGCCTACGTCGAGGCTACTTCGAGGCCTACGTCGGGGCCCACGTGGGGGCCTACGTGGGGGCCTACGTCGGGGCCTACGTCGAGGCCTACATAGAGGCCTACGTCGGGGCCCACGTGGGGGCCTACATAGAGGCCTACGTCGGGGCCTACGTCGAGGCCTACGTGGAGGCCTACATAGAGGCCTACGTCGGGGCCCACGTGGAGGCCTACATAGAGGCCTACGTCGGGGCCCACGTCGAGGCCCACGTGGGGGCCTACATAGAGGCCTACGTCGGGGCCTACGTCGAGGCCCACGTGGAGGCCTACATAGAGGCCTACGTGGAGGCCTACATAGAGGCCTACGTCGGGGCCCACGTCGAGGCCCACGTGGGGGCCTACATAGAAGCCTACGTCGGGGCCTACGTCGAGGCCTACTTCGAGGCCTACGTCGGGGCCTACGTCGAGGCCTACTTCGAGGCCTACGTCGGGGCCCACGTGGGGGCCTACGTGGGGGCCTACGTCGAGGCCTACGTGGAGGGTGCTCGTCAATGGAAGCAGAACAATGAAGCTGATGGGCCAAACATCTCGCCTCTCCACGTCCACATCACGCAACTATTCGGCCTCGGCGCCTCCAGGCCGCACGCCCGCTGCTGCTCTGCTGTAGTACACACAGCTGCGGCTGCTTCGTGTATGACTCCTGCAACTGCAGTTGGGTCGGCTGCAGCTGCTACAGCAGCTACAACAACAACAGCAGCTGCAACAACAACAGCAGCTGCAACAACAATAGCAGCTGCAACAACAACAGCAGCTGCAACAACAACAGCAGCTGCAACAGCAGCTGCAACAACAACATCAGCTGCAACAACAACAGCAGCTGCAACAACAACAGCAGCTGCAACAACAACAGCAGCTGCAACAACAACAGCAGCTACAACAACAACAGCAGCTGCAGCAACAACAACAGCAGCTGCAGCAACAACAACAGCAGCTGCAGCAACAACAACAGCAGCTGCAACAACAGCAGCTGCAACAACAACAGCAGCTGCAACAACAACAACAGCAGCTGCAACAACAACAACAGCAGCTGCAACAACAACAACAGCAGCTGCAACAACAACAGCAGCTGCAACAACAACAGCAGCTGCAACAACAACAGCAGCTGCAACAACAACAGCAGCTGCAACAACAACAGCAGCTGCAACAACAACAGCAGCTGCAACAACAGCAGCTGCAACAACAACAGCAGCTGCAACAACAACAGCAGCTGCAACAACAACAGCAGCTGCAACAACAACAGCAGCTGCAACAACAGCAGCAGCTGCAACAACAGCAGCAGCTGCAACAACAGCAGCTGCAACAACAGCAGCAGCTGCAACAACAGCAGCTGCAACAACAGCAGCAGCTGCAACAACAGCAGCAGCTGCAACAACAGCAGCAGCTGCAACAACAGCAGCAGCTGCAACAACAGCAGCAGCTGCAACAACAGCAGCAGCTGCAACAACAGCAGCAGCTGCAACAACAGCAGCAGCTGCAACAACAACAGCAGCAAGATGGCGGCGGCGTGTGCGGCCGTGTGTGCGTTGTGCTGCATGGGTGTGGGCTGTGCGTGAGAGTGGGTGAGGGTGAGCTGCGTGTGAGTGAGCTGTGTGTGTGTTTAAATTTAGTGTTTTAAAGATGTCAATTCACCTGCTGTGTATCTTACTACTGTCCCTCCCGGCCATATCTAGTGCCACACTCAACTCTACAAACGGCTACCCGCGTTACTTCGCGTCAATACTTATTGCTAAATTTGCCACTACACCTGCTAATGAAACAGCTTATAGACACTTCTACACTCCATCATTGTATCCTTTTAAACCCTATCTTTGTCCCATTACTTCACCAGCACTCCTTCCAAACTTCATTCTGCTCTTAAAAATAACACCATCTGTGAGCTGCTGCTATTCGTCCAAGGTTCGTCGCTCTTCATCCTTTCACAGAAAATACCTGTGCAAACTATTAATTCTACTTTTCTTATTTCTGGGTGGTATTGAGCTTCATCCTGGCCCAAATGTAAAGAACTCATATAATTCTGTAGATTTTTCTGGCAGAAAAGGTGTTGGTGTTCTACATGTCAACATCAGAGGGCTTTTGATAAAATTAAGTCAACTAAAACTAGAAGTAGCAAATCTTGACCCGGACATATTTTGCCTAACAGAAACATTTCTCACTCCTGCCGTCAATGACTTGCAGATTACGATTGACAACTACAACCTTTTTCGGCTTGACCGAGGATCTAAAGGAGGTGGAATTGCCATCTATGTTCGTAATACTATTGCATGTTCACCAGCTCACTCCTTGTTTAAAAAATGTTGCTTTGAAGGTCTGGCTCTCAGAATAACTCTCCCTAATAATCAACACATATTGGTAGTGTGCTGCTATAGACCGCCTAGTGGTAAGGATGTTGAAGCTGCATCTGCACTGAGAGAGCTTCTTGGGGGCCTCCCTAAAGGTGAAATAGTTTTAGTGGGTGATCTAAATTGGAATTGGCTAAACCCGCCGGCCGTGGCCACAAATTTTGCAGATGAATTTAACCTGTTTCAATTAATAAATGTCCCCACAAGACCCAACCTAAAAAATCCGGGACAGTCATCTCTGCTTGACGTCCTATTGACAAATGCCCCTCACAATTTCGCACTGACTGGTGTTCTAGGTAATAACCTTAGTGATCACTCCTTCATTTTTGGGGTGAGATCATCAGCCAGACACAAAGCCCCCCCTAAATTGGTTGAGAAGCACTCCATGAGACACTTCAGCATACAGGCATTTACTAATGATGTGCTTCACTCGGATATTGACAAGGTCTGTGATATTCCAAACCTGACTACGGCTTGGGAGACCTTCAGGTACACGTTTCTACAAATTCTTAACAAACATGCTCCGTTGGTTAAATTTAAAACTAAAGGCAATCGTCCACCATGGTTTGATCCTTTGATTACAAAACTCATGAAAACTAGAGACAAGGCTTGGGCATGTGCTCAGAAAAGTAATTTGGTTAATGACTGGCTAGAATACAGGATTTTAAGGAATAGATGCGTCAAAAAAATACGGCATGCAAAAAATGACTACTTCTCTTCTACTCTCCTTGAATCTCATGGAAATGCCAGGATTTTCTGGAAAACAATCAAATGTATCGAAAAAGCATCCAAAACAGATCATCTGCCCGTTCAGCTTAACCGAAATGGGGAATATTTTTCAGATCCCCAAAAAATAGTTGACAATTTTAACCTTCATTTTTCTGAAGCTGGTACCCTATTTGATAATCTATTGGGAGTCACCCCTGCTCATGCAAATTCCTACACCCCTATCCAAACATTAAGCGAATTTAGTTTTCAGCCAATCCACGAAAGTAATGTTCTGAAACAACTGTCCTTCCTCAAAGGGTCCTCCTCTACCGGAGCAGATAGTATTCCCGTCTTTGCTCTACTAAGTGTTGGTCACCTAATATACAAACCTATAGCCCATATTTTCAACCTGTCCATCAAAGAAGCATCAGTTCCTCTAGAATGGAAACATTCCTATGTTCGTCCACTTCACAAAGGGGGCCCTAAAGATGATCCAAATAACTACCGACCTATCTCAATTTTGTCCCCGTTGATGAAAATTTTTGAAAAATTATTGAACTACCAAATTATCAGTTTCCTGTCCGCCAACAATCTATTACATCTAAAACAATCTGGGTTCCGAAAAAAATACAGCACCACATCTGCTGCATTAGACTCTATGAATCACATTTACAGTAGCCTTGATAATAAGCAGTACTGCGCCTGTCTTTTTCTTGACTTGTCCAAAGCTTTTGATACAGTAGACCACAACATCCTGCTTAGTAAAATAAGTTGCCTCGGTTTTTCCGAAAACACAGTAAAATGGTTAAAAAATTACCTCTTTTCTCGCACCCAAACTGTATTCACAGATGGTTGGAGGTCAAACAGTGTTAAGATAACAAAAGGGGTTCCACAGGGTTCCATTCTCGGCCCCCTCTTGTTCTCTCTTTATGTAAATGACTTGGGCACTGAACTGGATTATTCCAGGGTAAATCTTTTTGCAGATGACACGGTACTAATTACTGCTGGCCGCTCTCCGGATGACGTGATTGCTAAGCTCCAGAGTGATTTCAACAAACTACAACATCAGCTAGTTGCTCTTAAACTAGTCCTAAATCCTGCCAAAACCAAGGTGCTATGCTTCTCACCAGGACTAAAGCGGGAAGTTATTTTCCCCAAATTACATTCCTTAAATAATGATCAAATAGAGCAAGTTAAGATCTATAAGTATCTTGGGATCATCCTGGATTCAAAACTGAATTTTGAAGATCACATTGATTATATTGGGAAAAAGACAAAAATTAAAATTGGTTTTCTATATCGACACAAGCACTGCTTCCCCCCTATGTTCCGTTTGGAATTGATTAAAGCTACCATACTGCCTCTACTTGATTACTGTGACATTGTTTATAAATCAGCCCCAAGTACTGTACTGAAGAAGCTTGACTCAATGTATCACTCGGCCTTAAGATTTGCATTGAACTGCCCATATAGGACTCACCACTGTGACCTCTACATTGGGTCAAACTTAACATCTCTGAATGTTCGACGGCTTGTGCACCAGATCTTATTTATTCATGATGTACTTGCAAAAGAATCTGCAGATTACCTGCTGGATCTCATCTCTGTTTCAAAGAACAAATTTGACCTAAGGTCTACACTCATTTACCAGCTTAATATTCCCTATTGCCGTACATATACTGGAGGAAGGGCCTTTGCTATTGATGCCCCCAGGGTCTGGAATGCTGTTGCCAATAAATTGAAACTTGAGTCACTACCTATGAGATCTTCACTCAAAACTGCTCTAGAGGAGTTGTACACCCCTAGCTGCCAGTGCTATTCAGTGACCTAAAATAAAATGTTTCGCTCCGGATGATCGCTACAAAGTATGACCTGTGTTTTGATTTAGTGTGCTGATCTTAAAGGTGGAGTGACTCATGCAGCCAGCTATGGCTGCAGGGTTTTGGTAGTACATGTTGTTTATGCCATTTATTGTGAAAATTCTGTCACAGTTCCTATGATTGCTTTCTCATTGCTTTCATGGCTTTATTTTGGTGATTTCGAAAAGTTTATTGGTTTAGCCATGTTTGTTTGTTGTAGTACAGAGTTAGACTGATGGCCTTAATTTAAGCTGTCTTGTGGTTGTTGTTGTTGTTGTTTGACTTGCATCCCACTGGGATTTTTGCACACAGCGTTGGTGTACGGTGTTTTTTCTGCAATATTTTGCTGTCTTTTCTTGGATTTTCTGTTTGCACTTAGTCACATATTCACTTTAAGATGTTTTTTTGTTCATGTTTTTGTTTTTTGTTTGTTGCGGTTGCACCCGATTCAAGAGCTGAATGGCTCACAGGGCTATACCTAATAAATGAACTTGAACTTGAACTTGAATCTGACTCGACACTGTGGATTAAATGTGGCAGATGGGACTGCAGAGTAAGTGTGCTGGGTTATGCATATGCAATGTGGCATCTGCTGCATGCCTCCGGAAGGTTATTCACAGGACTACGGGAGAGACTGCAACCCAGCACCAGTGTGTTCTAGAGTCTCAAGCATAACGACTACAACAAGCTACTCAAACAAAACAGGAACTTATCAAAAGTATTACGCTTGATTACATGATAATTGTTTTAAACCCCTTTTATGAGTTGGTAGTGAAGCGGCTAGCACGCTGCACTACGAACCTGGCGACCCGGGTTCGATTCCCGCTCACGGCCAACACCAGTGACGGTTATTTAAACCGGTCCTGGGCCTCCCCTAGGTCGACTCAGCCTAAAATGAGTACCTGGTGCGGTGTGTAAACATCGTTACTAGAGAGACAAAGGCAGCCGGGCGTGGTGTTGGCCACCCACCCCCTCGTGTGCCGTGCCGGCCTTCATAGGTGCTCGCTAACAGCACTTGCCCCAACAGTCTGTTAAGGCTATACTGGGGGATATTTTTCTTTGTTATCTTTGTGCACGTGTGCGTGCGTGTGTGTGCGTGCATGCGTGCGTGTGTGTGTGTGCGCGTGCGTGCGTGTGTGTGCGTACGTGCGTGTGTGCGCGTGCGTGTGTGCGTGTGCGTGTGTGCACGTGCATAAGTACGCGTGCATGTGCGTGTGTGTGTGCGCGCGTGTGTGTGTGCGCGTGCGTGTGTGTGCGTGCGTACTAAAACATCATGGGATCTCCTCTGCCAGTACCAAAATACGATAATCGGGTTTTCCCTTTTTTCTGGCAACAAAACAGGTGTGTTTTGTTGCCAGAAAAAAGGGGGGGAAAACCTATTATCGTACTAAGACGTTTTAACGCCCCACCACTGCAGATTTATACGACACAAATACCTTTAATCAACACGTCATGAATATTAATGTTGCATTACTCTGGCTCTGGAGACGTGAAAATGAAGGTCATTGTACTATTATTGTGATTGCTAGCATTGTTACTCTCACTGTCTGTGCAGCCTTTGTCTGTATCTGTCTCTCTGTCTCTCTCTGTCTTTGTATCTGTCTGTCTCTTGGTCTGTGTCTGTCTCTCTATTTGTCTCTGTGCATGTCTGCTCATGTGAATGTGTCGCCTGCTCTCTCTCTCTCTTGCTGTACTCTGTTACAACAACAGTACCGCTGTGTTCTCTCTGCTTTCTTGACGTCACTTTTGACACGTTCAGAAAGAATCTCAGGACGAATCACCAGGAAAAACACAACGCAAATTTGGATTCCTGCAACATCTATATCCAACGGCACCAGAGACGCAGCGCGTATTTGTTTTAGAGGCAGAGGAAATGTTGCTTTGAAACGTGTGGAGCCGTGAAGCTCGGGGCCCTCCGTGATGAATGCACGGCGATACAAATTTACGACGGCATCGCTACACGCGCATTTAGCACACGGACTGGTACAGCAAAATCAGCAAATTTGATTAATAAGTTCGTGTGGAGAGAACATTTTTGAGGTTATACGCTTGGCAAAAAAGGGTGTTTTTGTATTCATATATTGCCCTGACATTTATCATCGTTATCCACAACCTGCCACCTTTGACTGCAGCATAATTCCTCTCAAATTGTGGCCATGATTTGTAGCATAGGCTGTGAATTTTAAACGTGTCACCTACCTGTTTACATGTATAACCTGTCCAGCCACTGCAGTCACATTTCAAACATACCTTCTAAAACATTTTCTAACTGGAACAGTTTATCACCGAATCGTTTGCTGTGTAATCAATTTATTTCCACATTAGAGGAACGGCGGCACCGGTTGGTGGTTAGCACGCTGCACTACGAACCCACACAACCTGGGTTTGATTCCCGGTCACAGCCAACATCAGTGGCGTGTGACAAGTGAACCGATCCTGGACTCCCCCGTCACGACCTGCACTGGCGAGCGGAGGGAGAGGCCTCCGTCAGTGGACAGACAAAAGCCGAGACATTACGATTCGTCACCAAACAATTGTTGGCAACAGTGATTCCCATAAATTCATCACTGTGTTCGGAAGAAAAACTGTTTTACAAGGACGCAAAGATACATGAATGAGTAGAGTAACTAAAGCAAAGTTCACTTTCACCAAAGCTGCATCTTTGTTTTACACTGCAGCAGCAGCAGCAATTGTCCTTCCCCAGCACCTCCAATTAAAGCGTTTGGCTACGTACTATGCGAAAGAAGTTCAACACACATACATACTTACGAGGCTGCTCCTACAAACCGCTCACCGGACCAGGGCAGGAAACCATACTCTTTGGTTCTTTCGGTAAAGTCACGTAGGTAAAAAAATTACACAGGGCAGGAAACTTCAACGGAACTCATGTCCTTTCTTTTGGAATTCAAAGTTGCTTGCCGTGACAAAAAGTATGCATTTGCTGCTTGCGAAAAAACACACCAGACTAACTACAAAACAGCGTCGTTACACCGTTTACATCGGTGAAGTTGCTTTGTGAGCTGGGTGGTTCACGTTACGCTAAACCCACGGCAATGTAAACCAAGGCCCTGGCTGACAGAGAGCGGTTCTAGGGAGCTCCCTCCATTGGAGGCTGGCAGTGGCCTGAGCAAGAAATTGCAGGGATGCACCTTTATCGTTTGCCATTTACCGACTTGCCAATGACCTCTAGAACATCAACAGCGGCATTTGTGGACACCACGGACCTCTGCCGGTGGTCGATTCATCTCGGTTATCCCCGTGGCCCCACTGCACACGCGCACGCCGTCCTCAACGGCGGATATCGCGCGCGAGTCCTCCTCGTAGAGTGAACACGGATCGAGTGCGCACCGCGTGCCGTTTTATCGAAAAGTCATGAAGGGAATTTTAAAAAATCCACGATTTAACGTTGCAAAGTTTTCCTTCATTCAGGACCAAATGCTTCAAATAAATAAATATAAAACCATCCGCAGTGTGCAAATCATCATTTGGCGGGCGAGATGCTCGTTATGGCTGTGATGTTTATGCTAATGAGCATGGGCGGCTGCCACTGCTCACGCCGATGCGGGAGACGTAACCCCACGCTCACAACACGGCGTCAACATTGATGATGTTTTTTTGTTGTTGCGAAATATCGATGCACAGAGCATGGTGAATATGATTCAATCTGTTCCAGAGAACCAACAACTTCATGAAATGCTGACTCTTCGACAACAACAAGGCTTTTATTCGGCGAGACACGCGCGTACATAGAACCTATGACGTGAACTCTGTGGTGGTCATCATCATCTGAATCATCTGCATTAAACCACTGCTAGATGCATCTCTCCCTGTGCAACCATGACGTCATCGTATTGCATACTGCTAGCTGTTAAGAGTTGAATGCGATTTATTTGATGATGATGATGATGCGACAGTAACACATTGCTGATGGGGACAAATCCTGACCAATCCAGGGATGAACATACTCCCACCGTGAGCTATTTTGTAAAACCGACAGTTTGTTTATGGATCACGTGTTGGACCTGAGCGGCAGTAGAAGAGGAGCCGTGCCAGAGCTTCCCAGAGCACCGAACGTGCGGACCGCCACTTCCCACAACCACTCCGACTCCTGGGCTTCGGGACGAATGGGTTGCACAGCAGAACTTATACATTCCCATTTCCATCACCGGACTTGATGTGAACTGTTCCACCCTGATCCTAAGTGACTCACAGTCAACATTCCTGAAGGAAGCCCTGCAGGCCCAACATATGAACTAAAATGCTATCGTAAACAAACGAACCGGGCGGTTAAACAAACACGCTCACGGAGTCACAAACTCTTAGGCGTTACCACCGATCGTACCAATTATAAATGTCGTGAACGTTTCCCCGTTCATCTCGACTCGTGTCACAACCCTGAGCTCTGCCCAGAGCACGCGTCCGCTTACATTGCCTCCACCTCGGTGGCGTTCTTAACAAGCGGCCCAGAGTTTAAACCAAGCTCACAAACGCGCCTTCGCTCATCCAGCAGCTGCCCAATGTGGGGGTGGGGAGCGTAACAAAAAATAAACAAATGGGAAAAACAAAACCCGGAGAGAGAGAGAGAGCGATAGAAAGAGCGAGTGAGCGAGCGAGCAAGCGCTGACCTGTAGAATTCGACGAAGGAGATGCTGTGCGCCGTGCGCTCGAGCGACACGCCGCGGCCCCAGAAGGGCACCCCGGCCAGCTGCTGCAGGAGGCCGTCCAGCTCGGTGCGCGCCCGCCGCACCAGGCGCAGGAACTCGGGCCGCTTGGCGAACGCTTCCTCCAGCCGCAGCAGCTCCGAGCCCACGGCCTCGCGCAGGTTCGACTCTGTCACCAGCACCTGCGGCGAGTCACGGTCGCGTCGCCGAGAGTTACGGTCGCACCGTGGTCAGAGCGGTGGCCTCTAATCGGAGGAATTCACTACATCCCCAGCTCGACTGCTTAGTTAATATGCCAGTAGAGTCGTGTAAACACAGAGCGAGTCTTTCGAGGCCAGACAGTCCCTGTGAATCTTCACCGTGGAACTGACTCACAATCTCCACCCTGTCACATCCGTGTTTGTTGCGTGTCTTCTCTGCACATCCAAGTGAGCTCAGTTTCACCACACTAAGGACGCTAACCAATTCGGTTGAATGACATTAAACCTTTAATTTATTTTTTGATTTAAAGCTTTCGTGACTGCAGGAATTCATATTATTGGTTCTGTCGGTAAAGTCACGTAGAAGGGAAATAATCTAATAATATAAATATAAAACAATAATTTTTTTTTTTACTTTACCGAAAGAACCAAGAATATGGCATTAAACCGTTAAAGGTGCAGCCCTGCAACGTCCCGCTCACGCCACTGCTGGCAGAAGGGTCTCAAACGGAGGAAGCTCCAGAGAGCCCCTCCAGAGAATATTTTGGTCGACTCTTCCAAACTAGCCAGACATCTCCCAAGAGGTGGCACTACCCACGCTTTACCCCACCGCACACCATCTGCCAATCGCCAGAGGCGAGAGACCGCCCACGGCGATCTCCAGCAAGCATTCACCGGTGGGTTCAACCTCCCGAGGGGTTCACGCTCGGGGCTCTCGCGGCGCACAGAAGGCCCCCAATGCACGGTGGGGGGGGGGGGGGACCGCACGTTGCCGTCGCTAAATCTGATCCTCAGCCCAGGGCCGAGCGGCCATCGGCGCGATGCTGCCGCTCGTTCCTCCCAGGGAGCGACGCGGTCACCGCGGCGTCGTTTCTCGCACGTCATGGCGCGACGTTGCGGAAACTTAACAGAGAGCTGCGTGCAAGAGCTGCGTGGATCGCCGCATCGCAATGTCCCGCGAGGTGAGGGGGGAGGGGCAGGTTGGGGATGCCGTCATCCAGCAGTGGATTGATCAATGCTGATGATGATATCAATGCCATTCTCATACCACGAAGGCCATCACGAAGCCGTTGTGTTTCACAAACCGTGTAGTCTGCATATAGGGGACAGTGTCGCTGTGTGGTTTTACTCGGTTGAGTAATTTTCGAATTTGAACCATGAGGCCGGCAAACAGGGTCCACTCGTGTTTCAACTAACGTCGTGGGATCTTTAACATCCACTACTGAAGCGGATTGCGCATGCGCGGTACATTTCATGAACAATGCGCGAGCACAGTTTTATTACCCAGGGGCGGCCGGTGGTCTTGAATCACGGAGTTCTGCTGCAAAAGGCAAACCGCGCCACGACTCTGACACTATTCAGGGCCCACGTTCGTCTCCCAGCAACAACAACAACCGCAGGCGCCACTCCACACCGCTATCCGCGGAGCTTCCCGCAGATCATCGCTGCTCGAGGTCACTCCTTTTAATCTGGACAAATACGCTGGTAATGTGAAGAACCCATCCATAAAAGGATTGTGGGTTCGGGTGCGAATATGTTAAGAATAGCGGGTAACCAGACCCGTGGCTTGGAGAAGCCGTGTATCATGGAGAAGGCTAATCCATCGCCTCACATGGCAGCATTAAGAATTCGTATGGCCATTGGCTTTGTGACCATGAAACCCTTCCATGGCAAGGCCCAGCTTTGGATTCACTTCCTCTATTGATTGCACTCAAAATAAAACATCATTGCCGATACACTGAGCACAGCTTGAATGAAATTCGTTAGTCCTGAATTCCCTAAACCCCAGTGCACTATAGTTTAGGATAATGCAGTGTCTCCTCATCGATCACGTTCTCTGCATTGCTGGCCCTGCAGTGAAAGTAAGTCTTGAAAACGATCAATTATCAAGGTTGTCGAGGATTCATTATCATTGATCGAAAGACCTTCCCCATTTGTGAGGGAGGTCTGCTATACGTGTCACGATCTAATCTGGTGGTGGTGGCGCAGTGGTTAGAGCCCTGCACTGTGAACTTGGTGACCTGGTTTCAATTCCTGGCCACGGCTAACATGGGTTAGCACCCTATCCCCTCCACCTTCACCTACGACACTGACCTGTGTGATGAAGTTTCTGGTCAAATAGCCACCATGACCAACACGGCACAGGGAGGCATTCATCTAGCAGCGGGTTGACACAGTGCTGTAAACGATGATGATGATGATAATAACAATTACAACCGAGTCTTCCTGGTCCCTGCTTGCTGGTGATTCGCTCAGACGCACGGCAGCCCTGTGCAGTAGTCCACTGCGCTTGAAACACTTTATTTTTGGTTTGCATTTCCGCTGAACTTTCTCGAGTGTCAGTCTGCCATACCCTGCATACAAATTGCTCTCAACTGAATGAATAAAGGCCTTCACAGTTATTCGGCTCTATTGTTGCCCTGCTGCTACTGCAACAGCGGAGTAACTCCTCTCTGCATCCAAAGCGGCTCTGCGCCTCTGCGAATATTAGTCGCACAAATTAATCGCTCTCTTCATTGCGGAGACTATAAGAAAGTAAATGAGCAGACAATACTATGCCTCCTTCACACATCTGTCCCTACACATACAAAATAAAGCTTTTAATTTTACACATCCCATCAGCCAAACGCATGGCCTTATGAAAGTGCATAATTTGAGCAGTATTGGTTCAACACAAGGAAAACTCTGAACCGGTTTTCAACGTTCAGTGAATGGCCAGCAGTCAGGCTCGCATGAAGCAATGTTGGTGAACTGGTAAGATGTTTATAGAACAAATTGGCCCACGGAGCTATACAGCTCTTTTTCAGAAGCGACTTGGCAACAAATGATAGGCGACGGTTTGGGCAATGGTCCTCCTACATAGCACACAGATAGGGGTCACGCATGTATTCGTCCTTTATATTTTCCTTGCAGAGCCACAGTGTTAGTGACGAATGGTGTTGAGCCGTTTTGTTAATTGTGCTTGTGCACCACTGCCAATGCAGCAGCAGCAGCGTCACCAAATCACTGATGGGAAGGTTCATTTTAATCTATATATATATAAATTTGGCATGTGGGTAGTTTCCAGACTGTAGACCATGCAAAAAGTATAAAAACATTCCTTTTTTGGGGGGGGGGGCGCAATAATGGATATATTTTGCACGGCAAGTAAGCTCTGACGTCACATCTGTGATGTCACCCACATGCGGAAGCGTCACGCAGTGTGCCTGCTGATGTCACGCATCCCCCCCCAACCCTCCGCGAGTAACGTGCCATACAAATGTGTTGCAGGTCTAAGGCGTTCTTCGCGCACCATTGCTGCTTTATTATTTCAGTCGTTTACTGCCGTACGCAACCTGAAAGTTGCGTGTGTCTGCAGCAAGCGCGTGTATGTGTACCTATGGACGCGCGCGCATGTGTGTGTGTGGGGGGGGAGCGGTAGTGTCGTGGTTAGCGCGCTGCGCTACGAACCCGGCGACCTGAGTTCAATTCCCGCTTACGGCCACCACCGGTGACGATTATTTGAACTGGTCCTGGGCCTCCCCTAGGTAGACTCAGCCTCAAACAAGTAACTGGTGTGTGTGAATATCGCCACTGGGGAGACAAAGGCGGCCGGGCGTGGTAAATCCAAGTCCCGGGCAAAGCCGGGTAGTAAAGCTAGTAATATATGAGGCTGGAAACACATTTTACCATGTAATGTTTCAACTCATGCAATAAGCGGTGGAATTAGTCACCCGTCCCCTCGCGGGGAATTTGATGGCCTTGTCACAATTTAAGTTTACGATCCGACGCAAGGATGCATTGCGGTGTGTGTGCGGCGAATCGTAGTGGCTGCGATAATTATTCAGAATCTATGACGTCCAACAGGTAGGGGATCAACAAGCAAGGGGGTGATAGCAAAGAGTCAATGGATCTACACGAGCACGGAGGAGATTTGGTCGTACTTGCTGTGCGCACCACCAACACCCGCCATTCACCACTGGCGGTGATGTCACCACGGCGCTTGTGCCAGGCAAATGTGCACTTTAAGGCTACGTGAAGTGTCAAACGCCCGCTGGCAGGTGGCATGAGTCGACTGACTGAAATTACTGGCAGATGCACCACCTGTGCCCCCTACTATGCCAACTTGCTGTGTTTTAGCCGCCTGGCACTCCGCTCGTTGTTGTGATCGTCGCTCCTCTGTCTTCCATTGTCATTGGAGGGCATCTGCCTCTTACTGCCCAGGAGCGTCCTTCACGAGCCTCCTCCACAGAGGCCGATCTTAACACTGCTGGTACCAGTTATTGGCAATACCACCGTGAAAATGAGCCACAAACTTTACAACAAAATAAATCTTACATGATTATCCTATTTCCCTGCACCCTATTGTTAACGTCTCAATGTGTTTGACAAATTATTTCATGGCATGCACAGTGCTGCTGTTTACATATTCATTAAAATTAGAGTTTACAACTACACGTACGCATTTGTACGACAACCCAAATTGCCCCTCGATGCTATTTACAAACAAGGATCTTGTTGCGTCTGTGAGCTGTGAGTTGAAAGGCTATAAAGTATTCGGCTCAGACACTCACGGGTGCAGCTACATTTACGAGGGAAGAAGCAGAAATTGTTCACTCATTTTAACCGCATAAATTATAAGCGCGGGAGACTGGGGTTTTTTTTTTGTCCAACGCAAAAAAGTGCTCCATTTTGGGGGCTTCATTCGTAATTAGGCACACACTGTGCCAGCAATCAAGCACCACCGTCATGCATCAGACTCAATGGCCCTCTGACAACCGAAACACAATCCAAACCTCACACAATGGGCTCCATATGATAATTACTGCACTTAATGACCGGCCTTTTCATCTGACTGCCTTAATCATGCAACTTTACATGAACGAGTATTTAATGAGGAGCCACGTGATAAGCTCTGTCAAAGTGACGACGAAGAAACATGTCCGTCTGGCAGTGACGACCGGAGAGCCCTCTCAGGGCGGCTGCCTCTTCCTCCGGCTGTGATGCTTTGCGCTAATATCTCTCTCGACGCCGAATCAATCACCGTCTCCCGTGCCGTATGAAAAAGCGTCTCTTCACCGCGCGCACGTGAAACGCGGCAATGCTATCGGAGCGCCCGCGTCAGGCTTCCCAGCCAGTCACCCACGACTCCACGTCTCCTGCCGCCGTTCTCATCCGGCCAAGTGGTTCAGCGGCAGAGCTAGGGACTCTTAACCGGGAGGTTGTGAGTTCAATTCCTGGGCGGTCAATGCAGCCCATCATCCCTCTGGGGTTGGTAAAATAGGTGCCAGTTTGTGGGCAAGTCAACTGAGGTTGTCCTATGGAGAGGCTCACGACTGCCATAGGAATGTGGAATTTCCACCACTGGCTCAGGGTTGTGAACAGGGGATGAGCATCGCCCCAATACTCGTTTGAGCAGAAAATCTCTTTGACTTTGTTGTTTATTTTTTATTGCTAAAAATAAATAAAACGTGAAATTTGAATTTTTTATATTAGAAAAATAAAGTAATCATATTATTCATTCACTGAAATGGAACGAATGACTGCTTAATAGGCGACGGAACTGCCAGCGTGACCGCCATCGTGCCTCCGACGCTGTCTCACGGAGAGACGGAGAGACAGCGTCCGACATCACAACGGGGACAACACAACAACGCAGTCGGAGAGACAGCAAGCAGAGACGAAGCCAAGTGCGGGCGGCCACCGTGAGCGCGTCTGGCCAAACGATGAGCCGAGCGAAACGTTGACGCTAATGGCTTTGACCTCGTAGGGTTACAGGGCGCCTCTGTAATATTCAATATCAACAGGAATTTCAAAGCTATTCAAGACCTGTAGTTAACAATGTAAATACGGATGGTTCTGAATATTGCATGCGAGCGCACGCATTGCCCGTGCGTGCACACCCCCATGTATTATTTAACGCCCGGAGAATTGAATCGTCGCGTGAACCGTGATGGACGTTTACTAAACTGGCCGTGCGCCCGTGGAATATCCCATTTTGCGGGGTGATTGTACTCGCACCGTCACACAACGGAGCGAGGTGAGACGAGGTGAGACGAGGGGAGAGGGGGGCAGGAGACGGGGAGAGAGATGGGTGCTGCGGGAGCAGAGACACAGAGAGAGGTGTGTGCAGGACATCACAACGCCGACAGGATTGGCCGTGCCCTCCTGCCCCGCGCCTCTCGGTCTCGCCTCATCAGCAGAGTTCCAGCCTGCAGCCCAGGCCAAGCCAGCCGAGCGTGTGTGTGTACGGGGTATACATACCCTGTCACAATGTCAACATGCTGCAGAGAATTACACATTCTTATAGCACTCGCTTGTTTGCCCGTCCAAGGACGGGTGTGTATTGAAGTTAATCTGAAATATTCAATCGAAAATAATGACCAGCTCATGATTATTAATGAGGGGGGTGCTCCATGTGGAGTGACGTCACCCGCAAATGGTTATTGGGGAGGGGTGCGGCATGTGGAGTGACGTCACCCGTTAATAATTATTAATGAGGGGGGGTGCTTCACGTCATCCACTCATGATTATTAATGAGGGGGGGGGGGGCTCATGTGGAGTGACGTCACGTGCAGGACACACATTCTTGGCTTATTATATTAGTAATTATTTAATTCAGCTCGACCTAAATCCACCCACTCATGAATATTAATGAGGGGGGGGGGGCTTATGTGGAGTGACGTCACGTGGGGGGGTGGTCCTCATGTGGAGTGACGTCACGTGGGGGGTGGGCCTCATGTGGAGTGAGGTGACGCACGGGACACACATTCGTGGCTTACTAAAGTAGTAATGTCCCTACCTCAAGAGTAATTTGGCACTAATATGTTTGTGCAACAAAGTAAATTAGACACACATTATGCACTGACATGTGTGTATAATGTTTTTTGTTAAATGTAAAAAGAAAAATACCCATTGTTTATTGCATTGATAATATGGTCCGCGACGAAAGACTTGGAAATCACAATATAAGTGGACACCGTTGTAAACGGCTTCATGAGCGGCATTGGCCGTAGACTGGAGTAGGAACCGCATCGGCGGAACTTCAGCTGGCCCTCGCTGTCTCAGCTGCAATGGAGGAATTAGCCCTGACCCTTCCACACGCCACGCGCTGTTCACTAGGCGCTGGCTTCTTCTCTTGATCGTGGCGATCATCGGCTACTCTACCGATGGGGTAATCGCGTGCTGCTCCACGCAACGGAGCCGGTTTGTCAACTCCTCGATTCAAGAATGTCATCGGTGTGCGCGGTTCAAAGCGGGACGCTTCGATCTCAGGTGCGAGTCACAACCAACACACCGGCTCAACATTCACTGCACGATGGACATCTTCAAACAAAACTGTCAGACGGACGTGGAGCGCTGTGCATGTGGCGAGGCCGCGGTCGTCGCATGTGGCCCACTGTAAATCGCGTCCGTGTGTCCGTCACTTTTTAATTAGAAATTTGAATGAATCAGCCCATGGGCCGTGAAAGCACGTTGCATTTCACCGACCCTATGGTTAATCTACAGATTTTGCTGGAAATCGGAGCTCCGTGAATGTTCCTTCTGAGAGCCCATTGAGACACTAAAAATAGTATTTTACAAGAGGAACTCGGGTCACAAATACAAACAGGGATCAAAACTAACAAATTACCGAGGCACAAATGAAGCTGCACGTGCGTTGAGATTTGAGATAGGGCTCCAAAGCGGCCATGTCCATATTACCAAGCGCCGACTATGGACGTCTTCTCGCAGCACGACCATGGGGAAATCGCCTCGCTTGAATGGTGAGGAGAACAGGGTGCGCTCCGATCATCAATCCCCGTGCCGCGGACAATCTCCCTCAGCGTTGCCCTCCACATAGCCCGTGTGCCAGTGGCACTACGGCTGCCGTGCCACGGCCGTACTGCTGGTGACCTCGCAATGCGCGTGGACGGAAGCGACGCTCCACCCACACCGGCACGGACGGCCCCAACGACGACGATGCCCTCCCGAGATCCCAGCCCCCCACTCTAGCCGGTGTTTTACTTGACAAACCGCGATATTGGTCTCAGTCTGTAGTATCTATCATAACTCTCCATGTATTACCTTACACAGCGGTCAAATCAAAGTTAATTCTGAATCCTCAGAATATTTCTTTAGACTGGAGGAATCCGAAGAGCTGCAAAGCTCTTTTTGACAAGTTTCCTCCTCAAATAAACTTTGTGGCATTGGTGCTCATCTCCTGTTTGCAGCCCTGAACCAGTGGCTGAAATTCCACAATTTTTATTGCTGGGGTGAGTCTATCCATAGGACATCCACTGTTGTTAATTCCCACAAAAGTTGTTCCCAATTGACCCAGAAGGAACGCTGGACTGACTCCACTCCCAACCGGGACTTGAACTCGCAACCTTCCGATTGCGAGCCGCCCGCTCTACCGCTGAGGCCATCCAGCCGCTGAAAGCATCTGTGTGTCCGTCTTGTGGTGGTCAGGAAGTAGCCTTGAACAGCAGCCCTGATTGCAAACAATTCTAATTTACAAATCAATCTGAAGTGACAACAGCACACAACACTGCTCCTTCCCAGAGAGCATTAACAAATCACAATTACAATCAGCCAGTGACTTGAGGCGGTGAGTCCTGTCTGTGTGTGTGTGCGTGTGTGGGGAGCGGTGGTGTAGCGGTTAGCGCGCTGCGCTACGAACCCGGCCACCTCAGTTCGATTCCCGCTCACGGCCAACACCAGTGACGATTATCTGAACCCGTCTTGGGCCTCCCCTAGGTCGACTCGGCCTCAATTGAGTACCTGGTACGGTGTGTAAACATCACCACTGCGGAGGCAAAGGCGGCCGGCCGGGCGTGGTGTTGGCCACCCACCTCCTCGTATGCCGTGCCGGCCTTCATAGGTGCTCGCTAACAGCACTTGCCCCATCAGTCTGGTACAGGCTATACGGGGGATCTTTGTCTTTGTGTCCGAGTGCGCGTGGCCCGTGGCCATGTTTACCAGTGCGTCCACCGTGTGCATGGTGCTGTTGGCGTTGTGCAGGCTGGTACAGGCTATTAATTCTAGATTTGAAGCTTTCGTGACTGCAAGGAATCATCTTCTTAGGTTTTTTCGGTAAAGTCACGTAGAAAGTAAAATAAAATAAAAAATAAAAATAAAATAAAAACAAAAATCACGACGTTTCGGAGGCAACACAAGTCTCCGTCATCAGGTGGGACCGTCACAGCCAGATTAGCTGTATCAAGTGAGGCAATGATTCAAGATGTAATCCCTTAAAAGCGAGTTGAGGGGGGAGGGAGAGGGAGGGGGGAGCTCATCAGAGTATGGTAGCCAATGAAAGGAACGTATCGGGAGGGAGGGGGGGCGAGGCCAAAAGGGTGGGCGATGGACGTGGAAGCGCTTGTGCCCAAGCGGCCAATTACTGCACACGCCAACACAATGGAGCGATTGTGCGCAAGCGGCCAGCCACTGCACCCGCCAACACAATGGGCAGAGAGGAGGAGGGGGAGGTCTAATACACATGATAGACAAAAGAACGAAAATGATGATGGGTACAAACTTAGGGGGAGCTCATCAGACTATGGTAGCCAATGAATGGAACGTATCGGGAGGGAGGGGGGGGGGCGGGGGGGGCGAGGCCAAAGGGTGGGCGACGGACGTGGAAGCGCTTGTGCGCAAGCGGCCAATTACTGCACACGCCAACACAATGGAGGGAGAGGGGGAGTGGGGGGTCTGATACACATGATAGACAAAAGAACGAAAATGCCCATGTTTATACCAATGCTGGCTGAACAATGAAGAGAGTACTGTTAAAATAACTGGGGATGTTAACACTCGGTAAAGTACAGTAAAATAGTGCCTGTCAGATAAGATGGTCCAAAAAATTTGTGATTAAGTCTTTTTTGCGTGGTTGATAACATCTTTCCAATGATTACTAAGTTTGTACCCATCATCACGGTTGAAATTATGTCTGTGTTTGTATATTTGTATGGCTTCGTGGCCGATCATTGCTACAACTCGGTGGGCTCTCATGAAATTGTCTTTTCCGAGACCAAGGTTCTCTGCAAACCTCCCGGCTACCATCAAAGGTTTGTACACGAAGCCATACAAATATACAAACACAGACATAATTTCAACCGTGATGATGGGTACAAACTTAGTAATCATTGGAAAGATGTTATCAACCACGCAAAAAAGACTTAATCACAAATTTTTTGGACCATCTTATCTGACAGGCACTATTTTACTGTACTTTACCGAGTGTTAACATCCCCAGTTATTTTAACAGTACTCTCTTCATTGTTCAGCCAGCATTGGTATAAACATGGGCATTTTCGTTCTTTTGTCTATCATGTGTATCAGACCCCCCACTCCCCCTCTCCCTCCATTGTGTTGGCGTGTGCAGTAATTGGCCGCTTGCGCACAAGCGCTTCCACGTCCGTCGCCCACCCTTTGGCCTCGCCCCCCCGCCCCCCCCCCCTCCCTCCCGATACGTTCCATTCATTGGCTACCATAGTCTGATGAGCTCCCCCTAAGTTTGTACCCATCATCATTTTCGTTCTTTTGTCTATCATGTGTATTAGACCTCCCCCTCCTCCTCTCTGCCCATTGTGTTGGCGGGTGCAGTGGCTGGCCGCTTGCGCACAATCGCTCCATTGTGTTGGCGTGTGCAGTAATTGGCCGCTTGGGCACAAGCGCTTCCACGTCCATCGCCCACCCTTTTGGCCTCGCCCCCCCTCCCTCCCGATACGTTCCTTTCATTGGCTACCATAGTCTGATGAGCTCCCCCCTCCCTCTCCCTCCCCCCTCAACTCGCTTTTAAGGGATTACATCTTGAATCATTGCCTCACTTGATACAGCTAATCTGGCTGTGACGGTCCCACCTGATGACGGAGACTTGTGTTGCCTCCGAAACGTCGTGATTTTTGTTTTTATTTTATTTGTATTTTATTTTTATTTTTATTTTTTATTTTATTTTACTTTCTACGTGACTTTACCGAAAAAACCTAAGAAGATGGTACAGGCTATACGGGAGATCTTTGTGTGCGAGTGCGCGTGGCCCGTGGCCATGTTTACCAGTGCGTCCACCGTGTGCACGGTGCTGTTGGCGTTGTGCAGGCTGGTACAGGCTATACGGGAGATCTTTGTGTGCGAGTGCGCGTGGCCCGTGGCCATGTTTATCAGTGCGTCCACCGTGTGCACGGTGCTGTTGGCGTTGTGCAGGCTGGTACAGGCTATACGGCAGATCTTTGTGTGCGAGTGCGCGTGGCCCGTGGCCATGTTTATCAGTGCGTCCACCGTGTGCACGGTGCTGTTGGCGTTGTGCAGGCTGGTACAGGCTATACGGGAGATCTTTGTGTGCGAGTGCGCGTGGCCCGTGGCCATGTTTACCAGTGCGTCCACCGTGTGCACGGTGCTGTTGGCGTTGTGCAGGCTGGCGGTGAGCCTCTGCACGCCGTCGTTGTTCTCGCTGTTCCCGTAGAAGCCCACGCCGATGGCGCCGCTGCGGGGGGACAGAGGAGACGCAGCCCTCGCATCGTTATTTCACCCGGGGACATCGCCGGAGATGGGACACCTCGTTTGCAAGCGTGCCCATGGTGTCAGTGTACACATGCATCGCAAACACGTGGTGACGCGCACGCACGCTTATAACTGCGGCCTTAAAATGAAAATATACTGCATATCGGCGATGTTTTGAGCAACGGCCCTTCTTCTTCCCATGCTAACGCTGCGCGTGTTGAGTTGTTTTTGTTTGTTGATTGTGCTGGTGCACCACTGCCAACGCTGCAGGAGCAGCATCACCAAAACATGTGTTTATATCCACAGACTCACACATACATACACAAACACATAATTACATCCATAATACACGTTTTTTTCTGGGTTAGATCGAGTAAATATATAAATGTGTCATTAAACCCGCCACCACCCGACACAGCCAACTAGTAAGGGTTGTAAACAGAAAATGCCAACATGTTGTGGCTTTGCTCTCCAACACACTGGTGTGCTGTACTAGTAACGAAATGACATTCTGTTTACGTGACAACCCTTACTAAATGGCTGTGTCGGGCGGTGGTGGGTTCAACGGTACCTTTGTATATTTACGAGATATAACCCAAAACACCTCGATTATGGAAATCGGTGACGAAAGCCGACTACGTGTTAAACTCACATAGTTACATGGCCCAGTAGCTTCAATAAGCTTCTCGTGGCAGCTGCATTTGAAAAGCGTGGGGGGGGGGGGCCTTGTTGTTTTAGCTGCAATGAGAATCCGTTGCGACGTAGGTAAACTGAATCTAAGTGATTTAGACATGATTGCGAAGCAAGCTGCTGAACCCTCTAGGCACGGCGTTATTAAATACTAGCTTCTTTGCCCGTCCTAGGACGGAAGCTGTAATATTTACAAAAAAAATTGAGCGGAGTATAATTATCTATTTAAAGCTTTCGTGACTGCAGGGATTCATATTCTTGGTTCTTTCGGTAAAGTCACGTAGAAGGGAAATAATAAAATAATAAAAATAAAACAATTAAATTCTCACGACGTTTCGATTACAACACAAGCAATCATCATCAGGTGTGAAAACCACTGCAAGAAAATTTGAAACGTTAAGAAAAAACCGCCACTTTTTCAAAATTTATTGCTGTGGTTTTCACACCTGATGATGATTGCTTGTGTTGCAATCGAAACGTCGTGAGAATTTGATTGTTTTATTTTTATTCTTTTATTATTTCCCTTCTACGTGACTTTACCGAAAGAACCAAAAATACAGTGTATAATTGTATCTTGTGTAAATTTAATGACAGTGATTCTTGCACGAAACTATGTCATAAAACACCTCACTTCATGTCACTGTAGCACTGTATATAACTGACCTTCAATTTGTTCACATTCACTTTATTCGCTTCTGCTTTCGGTCGATGGGGTTGAAATAAATTGGAATTCCATACAATGTCTAATTTACCATAATGTAGAAGCATAAATTAGACTTATCTTTTGTCGCAAGTGCTGAATAAATAAATAAAGACACCAAATCCACTTTGTTGCTGCGTAGAATTATTAATTAGATTAACTTTCAATAAAGAAACGTCAAACTTAAAGCGAATTTGTGGAAAAAATAATTTCTTTCCGCTCGACCTTCTGCGCGAGTGTAAAAATCCACCCGCTCATGAATATTAATTAAGGGGGTGCGACATGTGGAGTGACGTCACGTACATTACACACAAACAGACATCCTTGCCTCGTTATAGTAATAATCTGCCACATGTTGCACCTCAGCATAATCACGTTCATATCATGGGACCTTTTTCCCAGTATCAAAGTATGAAAAATAAGAATAGGTTTTACCCTTTACCCTTTCTGGCAATTAAACAGGTCAAGTCAACATTAACAACCACACGTAAATTTCGATTTAAATTTCGATTTAAAGCTTTCGTGACTGCAGGGATTAATCATCTTGGTTTTTTCGGTAAAGTCACGTAGAAGGAAAATAATAAAATAATAATGAATATGTGTTTTATATTTTATTTTATTGTTTCCCTCCTACGTGACTTTACCGAAAGAACCAAGGAGATTAACCACACGTCCTGGTGGTGAACATGCAAACCAACTCTCAACATCTGCATTGTCTTTGAAACTGATTGACCTACACCAGAGGCAGAACGAATGCTGGTGTAGGCCAATCGGTTTCAAAGACAATGCATATATCATAATCAGTTTGTTTGCATGTTCACCACAAGTGTGGTTAATGCAGACTTGATTCCTTGCGACATGTATCTACTTTGTGTTTGAACATCTAACACCTGTTTTATTGCCAGAAAGGACAAAAGCTCTTCCTATTTTTCATATAAATATATTTTTTGGAACTTTGAGTCTACCTCCGCTCCCCATTAATTGCTCTGGTGATGCGTTCTACTTGTGCAGAGCGTGATTTTGAATCAATATTCCGCTGCAGGGCCGAGTGGAGCTGCACGCGACGAAAGCTCCGCAATCGATTCGCCTCCACAATGGCCAATTGAGCACGACCATAACCACAATCACCTGAGCACCGTCGACTATAATCATAGCGACAATAATTTAAACTCATAAAGCGCGGCCGCAATCCCACGACGTTCGTTCTCCCTTCGAGAGCGAGCGAACGAGCGCGAGGCATGAGGGGGGGAACCAGTTTGAATCACCGCCACAGATTGAACAGCCGTAATTTTTAAGGGAATTGTGACGTGAAATCACACCGAGCTGCAGGCCAGTTATTTTGCTGAAATGACAGTCGCTGTAACCTCTATTTTTTGCGTGAGTGGGAAACAAGTGGAGGCCGAATCGCTCGGTGATTGAATGATTTTCTTAAAATGCCGAGACGTTCAAAGTCGAAGGAAGCAGCTCTCCGTTTTTCTTGAGTGCAACCTGAGGCCAGGTGGAGAAGTTCCAAACCACATCAGCACAACGCCGAACGCATCCGCAGTAGAATATAGTGAAACAAAACCCCTTGTGGTGACGAGAGGCTTGAGGGCTGTGCAGGCCTGGGCGGCTCTAGTACTCGACAGGGGCATGCACGGCAGCACGTGGTCAGCAAGAGGCCAGACGAGAGGAGCCCCCTTCACAAAACTGCACTGACCAGCATGGTAAAGTAGAGTCAACCCCCAACAATAATCGACAGACCTTGACCATGGCGGCCGGGCGTGGTGCTGGCCACCCCCACGTGAGTCGTGCCGGCCTTCGTAGGTGCTCGCTGACAGCACAAGCCCCAACAATCTCTTAAGGCTATATGGGGGGGTCTTTGTCTCTGAGTCTAGGATGTCTGTGTGGATCTGTGCGAGTGCGTGGGTCTCTTATGTTGCTGGGTAGGTGCAGGAACTGGGTACGAACATACTGGCTCTGTCTAGCGAATCAAACCTTGTTGAATTGGAGATGCAAGTGACAGACATGGATGGGGACACAGTTGGTCTGGTTACAGGTGAAAGTCAGTGGCCGTTTTAGGAGAAGAGGATCTTGCGTATCAACGGCAGAGAGGGTGGATGAGCTACAAGGTCACGAGATCAACATTTGCGAGCTGACAGACAAGTCTCCATGCGGGGAGGTGGTGATGAGGAGTCACAGGTGGTGGTGAGGGGTCACAGGTGGTGGTGAGGGGTCATTGGCGTTCATCACACGAGGACCTCTTTATTGGGTCACAGATGCAATTAACACATTACTCAACCCAGAGTCTAACTGTGTTCATTTTAAATTCAGGACCACGTGCATTTCCTTTGCAGGGGAAAGAAACCTGTGCCAAAGGTTGCATTAAACAAGCTCGGAGAATGTGCACGCAGTTATCGTTTGAAGCCCATATTTACGGAAATATTATTTACAAATGTGCACGGCGAAAAACACGTGGCAGCGAGCTTCCCGTGCAGTGTGGTCCGGCGGCCGGCGCGGTGAGAACATGCGCCGACTGGGCTCCCAGTCCGCGGTGAGGCCATGCGCCGACTGGGCTCAAAGTCCGGTGCACGGGGCCGCGCTCTGGCCTCGGCGCTGCCACCGGCCATCTTGTTCAGCCCACTGGGGGCCAGCGATTTGCAGCGCGCCACTCTGGCACTCACGATAAAAGCCGAACGGACAACCGCCTCTCGCGTGGAGTGGCAATAGGCGGAGTAAATACAAAAGCGATTAAAACTTCGTTTTTTTCTCCCAACTCACTCAGTGTTTCTTTTTTTTTAAGCAAGTGGGGAGCAGTGGCAATAGATGGTAGCACGTTTCTCTATGAACCTGACCACGTGAGTTCGAGCAGCAGCTATAGCTAAGATGATTGGCGAGTGATATCTGAATCTGTCCTGGACCCCCACCCCCTGACCAGCATGGCGAAGTTTGGTCAAACACAATAATTATCACGGGTTGGGGAGGCCTTCATCCAGCAGTGGATTGACAAATACATGTGCATGCCGCTCTATACACTACTTTGCGCTGAACATTACGAAGTTGCGTTGACAATTATCACATGCTGTGAACAATTACCTGGTGTACAGCCCTAGTTCCGAGTGGCTTACATCAACTCCTTGCCAAGTGACGGATCTGGCACAACTTCTCTGTGAAGCCAGGATGTCCTCTATCCATGTCGTGGTGATACTGCACTAATCCCAGCACTGTACTGATAAACCATTAATACTTTCTGCATGAGAATGTATAGACGTTACGAAATGGAAAACTGGTTCTGTGCCGACTGTTTTTGCACAATAAAGGAGTGTACCAAATAAAAGGAACGGTGACAAATTATTACCGAATAGTGGTCAAGTCAAAGTGATGTCCTACTCAGAACGTGTAAACTTCCGATTGCAAGCCGCTCGCTCCACTGCTGAGCCACCTCGGCGTGCCACGATGTGTACACACCACACCGTATAAAATGATGTCAGGAGTGCCACTGCAAACTATTATCTGGCTTGAAAGTTTTTTCAACATTTTTCATAATAAAGTGGTCACTGTTATCGCAGAAATAAAAACGGTACTGGTGGTTATACGTAATAGTAATACGATGTAAAATTTGGATAAGCCTTAAATTGCTTTTCTTTAAAGTTTTAAAGCGCACAGCCTATGTGTCAATACACACATATGCACACAAAGCATCCCCAGGGAGTGGAACGGCTCTGTGTAAATGCAATGAAGCGCCGAGTGGATCTGAGTGCAGCCAATCAGATCAGACGTTCCTGGGTTTGGATTGGAACGGCCAGGTCACTCAGGGGTGGAGCGAGCGGCTCACAATTGGAAGCTTGTGAGTTATAACCCTGGTTGGCGGTTAACTCAGCCCATCATATATCTGGGGTCGATCAAATATGTACCACTTTGTATAGAAATCAACAGTGGTTGGATAAATTCGTCCCCACCATAGAAATGTGGAATCTGTACCACTGGCTCAGGGCTGTAAATTTGAAATAATCACCGCCTCGATGTTCATTTTAATAGTAATGATTTTACCTTTTAGTTTTGAGATTTTTATATTTCTGAGTTAATGTGGCCACAGGGGCACATTACACTCTGCCTCTAGGAGTTACAAACCATGAGTGGTTTGTCAAAGCTCTACAAAGAGATCTGAATTCACAAACCACGAACGGCAATAGCAAAGGGGTGGAAGACACTTGCGATGGTCTGACCAACGTTCACTCCCAGAGCAGAGAGACTTCCCAGCAGCGTCCTGCAAAGCCCCCTGGAAGGGACGAGGAGGAGACGTCAGCAGGGAGCAGCGGCCAGATGAACACAAGTGTCCATGGCAGGGAATCAGCGGCAGGCGTTGTGGATATGGCAAGAGGCGTACAGAGTTGAGTTGCTAAAGCATCACTGATGCTCCCACAATGCTCACGGTTAAGGGACCGAGGCTGATGGCGATGATGATGGTGGTCAATGCAGTTACTCAGCGGGTATATGGCTAAAAAAAGGATCCCGGTGTTTTTTTGCCGTGGCAGCAAGGTTAAGCTGGAAGTAGAAATCTGGTGAACCCCATCAACTGCCATGGTTGACCAAGCACAACCAGAGATCACGCTCTGACACAGCTGAGCGGGTTAGTGGGCACAGAGGTGACTCAGACTCAGCAGCTCCACAGCATTAAGATGTCCTACCTACTAACTAAAGTTCATGCCACTGAATTGGTTGTCATAACCGGGATTAATAATACAAAATTATAGACGTCCTTGATCACTCTCATTCTCTCCTCTTTTTGTCCTTATAAAAAAAAATTATTTCTGGTTTGTGTTTTCATAGGTGATTTGAAACTATGCAATACGTGATCCTTTTTAACGTGTGCGAATCCTTGTCCTTCCAGACAACAATAGGAACGGCGAGTTAGCTGCCACCACTGCCATCCCGCTATCGTCCCACACCGCTATCGTCCCGCCCCACGCGCCAGGCGAGAGCTGGCGTGATCACACGCGAGCGGGGCGGACGCGTTCACCCCAACTACTTACGAGCCCCGTTCATGCTCACCATGTCGCGTGCATCACAACACACCTCGAATACCCGGACAATTCGTGTTTAGCGGCATTCGGCTCCTCGTTCAAATATCCGGTGAGAGTCGAGTCGAACATGGGAGTCACGCGGCTGTTGTGTGACCCTCACGCACATCGGAGGCCAACTTGACGCCCCTGGGCTGTGACACCAGTGCAAGACTCGTGAACAAATGAGTCGACAAATGACATTGTCACCCCAAATCTTAAACGATCGTTTGGATCACCGATAGGTTTGGATGTGAATTTGTCTTGTGCTCCTTTATGTGTGTGAAGGGTACGATTCCCTGGCCCACAATGCACAGACTCTAACGTTTGACTGTATTGCAGTCTTGTTGTTGAACAAAGCTATGTTATTCTTGGCTTCAGTGTACCTCGACAACGGAAAAATAACATGATAGTTTAACAGTATCTCTTCATGATAATAAGGCAAAAGCAAACCAGACGTTGTTATGACTCCGTAAATTAATTGTAATAATAAACTTGAATGCATTACCGTTTAAATACAAAAGTGTCAAAATGAAAGTGAATTCCTGCTCATATTATCAGTTATCTCCTGTTTACACCACTGTTAACTTCCCCACAATGTGGTACTGATTTTAACGATCCCCAGAGGATTATGGGCTGAGTCTACCCCCAATGAGGATGTGAACTCGTGTCCTATTGATCACGAGTCGCTTACTCTATCGCTGAGGCACCTGGAAGGGTTTAACGTTTCGTGTTTAATGTGAGGAGTAATTCAATAAGGTATTTTGATGAAGACACGTTATTTTAAAAAAATGCAACTTCATTCATCATCTCGACTTACAACTTTCGTGACTGCAGGAATTCATATTCTTTGGTTCTTTTGGTAAAGTCACGTAGATAGAAAATAATAAAATAAAATAAATAATAAATAAATAAATACCAAAAACTCACGACGTTTCCAACGCAACACAGGTGGTCGTCATCTCCGCCTGGTGACGACCGCTTGTGTTGCGATCGAAACGTCGTGAGTTTTTTTTATTTAAAAAATATTTTTTCATTATTTTATCATTTTTATTTTATTATTTTCTATCTACGTGACTTTACCGAAAGAACCAAAGAATATTCATTCATCATCGCTGCAGTTATAGGCAGGTGCAGTGGCACAGTGGTGATTATGCACCGAACCGTGAATCTGACTCCTTCAGATCAGCAGTGAGGGACATCTGAACATGTCCTGGCTTCCCTCCTTCACAACACTCACTGACCAACATGGTGAAGTATAGTCAATAAAAACATCGCCAACAGTGTGTATGAGGAGGCCTTCATCCAGCAGTGGATTAATAAAGAGCTATACGTTAGGATTGTGATTGCAATTATAGACCAAACATAACACCATCAGAAACACACTTCCAAAATGTGCTGTTGGCTCCCATTAAAGATTATATTAGCAGAGTTTGCTTAAATATCGTCACAAGTAACACCCTCGGTGTTAATTGCAGACTGTATCGACGCTTCATCAGCCGACGGCGGAATGGCTGCGCGAGAGATGGTGATGGTGGAGTGGAGGGGTGAATGGAGAGGAGAGACCCGTGAAGTGAGGGCGAGAACAGCTCTCACGACCGGTGGGGGGACACGGGAGAAAGCTGGATGTAAACGCACCTTATATTAAGCACAGCTGTGATATAGACAACACGTGCTCACATTGCACCGGGGGGGGGGGCAGTGCCGGATTAAACTCGTGTGGGCCCTGTAGCATCTATATATATAAAATCGCAAATCTGTCTGTCTGTCTGTGTGTGTGTCTGTGTGTGTGTCTTTCTGTGTGTCGCCGGACCATACGCAGTTTCATTGGACGAAATGTGAGGGATTTGCGAGACACGATTGGTCCGTTTGGTTTTCCACGGCGGTTGCCCCTGGCAACGGGTAGCGACGCATTCGCTGCGGGGTGGACGCCATTTTTAATTCCCGTAAAAAATATGCGCACGCATTAACACGCGACTCTGAGGTAAATTCATCAAAGTTTCACGTCCTCTTCACTCCCCTCCCACCCCAATGTGTGCAATTACTATTATAGGGTCGGTAGATAATAAAATTATAGCGATTAGACAGTATTATTGTAGCGCGGGGGGGGGGGGGAGGGGGAACGGCACCCGTACCCAGCCTCAGCCGGGTGGGCAATTTAGGCGAGGCCGGAGGCTCTGCACGGTACTAGGCCTCGACACCCACCACGCGACTCTGAGGTAAATTCATCAAAGTTTCACGTTCTCTTCACTCCCCCCCCACCACAATGTGTGCAATTACTATTATAGGGTCGGTAGATAATAAAATTATAGCGATTAGACAGTATTATTGTAGCGCGGGGGGGGGGGGTGGGTAATGGCCCCTGTACCCAACCTCAGCCGGGTGGGCAATTTAGGCGAGGCCGGAGGCTCTGCACGGTACTAGGCCTCGACACCCCACCACACTATAGGCCGTACATATTACTGCACAGCGGCCCAGGAGATCGTGGCTGGGGGGGGGGGGGCAGGGGTAGCAGCCCATCTGTGTATATATGTAAGGTTATTAAGAAATATATTTTTCACCCGGGCAATGCCGGGTACTTATGGTAGTATGTTAAAAAGAGGCCCTAAATAAAAAAACACGTAAATATTAAAACATAAATGTTTTACTTACTTAGTAAAGTAATTGTATTTTTGTCATTTGCTATACAGCCAGATAATACGACAAATCGCTAACCTTAAACACCCAGTCGTTCATAAAAGTTGAAAGCGGTATAGTACTATAGTAATAGAGCAAGTGCAGACTCACTGAACCGGAATTGATAGCTTGAAAGCATTTATCGCGGGGACCTTGAAAGTGCGGGACCCGTAGCTACATATGTAACTACTTTTGCTACGAGGATAATCCGGCACGGGGGTAGGTAAAGGGATATCTGTTATATGAGCACGCTATGGGTGGAAGGGTGGCACGGTGGTAACACTCGTGCCTCGTAGCATGAAGGGCCCTGGGTTTGATTCCTGACTTGGGCGCCTATCTATGTGGAGTTTGTATTCTCTCACACTGTTCTGCCTGGGTCTCCTCCGGATTCTTCCGTTTCCTCCAACCGTAGCTTAAAAACACCCCCACACATTGTTCACCGGATATTGGCCAAAAACATTGCAATGATGACAAATGACCTGCCAATTACTCATTTGGGATCACGCACAGCAGCAACATCGCCTCCCGGCTACGAAAGCTTGGCAGGATCCTTCTGGAAAAAAAGCCGTCTTGAGACTCAGTGAGGCTTTTCTGGGTATATAAAGCAGAGTAATCATGACAGATATACGCACACCTGGCCTTGCTCCCAAAAAGTTGTGCTTATATATCCGGCTTCTACTGAATTTGGGGGGAGTGAATGTGTTGGGCCATGTCGAATGGTGGAGAAAGTGCATGGGCCCTCAGGCAGTCATCATCGCCATATCTGGCATCACTAAAAAGATAAAAGTTCATAAGTTGTGTCTGTACGCTGGCCAAACATGAGAAGATTCATCTACATGGTCCTTGTAGAGTGACAATTCATAACACGAATGTAAAAAAAAAAGATAGCATTCAAGAGCCACAAATGTGGCAAATTGCACGCTGGTCAAAGATAGCGTGCCAATTTAACGACTTCCAAATACATGGATTTCAAATGCAGTTCACGACTAGAGGCTGCGAGTATTGGAGAAGACGTGCACACATGGCGAAGCTCGTTAACCGAGTCGTCGTGGAAATCAACCCGAGTGGCGAGCGACCCTGAACGTCCAGAGGAGGGGTGGCGGCCTCACATAATGGAGTCGCCATAATAACAGAACTTTTGACTCCCTCATTTCCATTACGTCACCTCAAACAGGAACGGAAACACCGCGGGAGAATTTTAAACAATTCCGTTGCTCGAGCGGCTCACGTTGTGCAGCGCACAATGATTTCTTCGTTGCATTTCCCCCCCGATGATTCCAATCCAAGCCGCACAACAACACAACTGCCGTGACGCGAACGCGCGTTTGTTGTGCATGATTGGTTAACCCTCACCGCGTGAGACAAACAGCCCGACGTGCTGCCACGCAGCACAGTTGGTCCGTCATGGTGATGAGCGGCAAGATAATTATTAGAGCCACGTAAGCATCGTTATTAATGCATTTTAGTTACCGATGACCTGTAATTAATCCACGACTTGCTCAAAAGATGCCTCTCTGTGCCGTGTCGGTCGGGGTGGGGTGTTGACCATACTTCGCCGTGCTGGTCTGTGTGTGATGGGGAGGCAATGCCAAGGGCAAGTTCAAGAATGTCCTCGTCACTGATGTTGACCGTGGTCTTAAATCGGGCTCGGGTCACTGGGTTCATATTGCAGCACGCCAAGCAATGTGCTGCGGCTCGCCCCCCCCATGCATCTTAACACGTCTTCTTTGGGTCTTTCAGTAACGTCACGTCGATAGGTTCAAAGAAAATGACAAAAAAAACTACGACATTTCCATCGCAACACAAGCGTCGTCGAACGCTACATGGCTTTACCGAAAGACCCAAAGAATATTAATTCCTGCAGTCACGAAAGCTTCAAGTCAAGAATCTTAACACGTCCCAAATGTTTAGTCCACAATGCGTGATGGCCTTTGCGCTGCTGACGCAAGGCATTTTACATTGGTACCGCCTGTCGTCTAAAATGCGTCGAGCACTATCCTCCGTGCTATAACCACCGAGAGCAGACTTGTCGAAGGTGGTGGTGGTGGGGGCGGAATGGATCTCGCAGGAGCGGTAGCGGTCGATGACCGCTCACGGGCCGCTGGGCAACCGCGCGGGGCGAGACGGAGCGTGTGGGGCGAGATGGAGCGTGCGGGGCGATCGCGCCCAGTCTCCGATGAGGGGGGGGGGGGGAAGGGGCCCGGCCACTCCACGCCACGAGGGCTGAACGGTTTGGGGGAAATATCTAATTGGGATTCTTGTGACAAATATTGCGATTAAAATGTTTTAAGTCAAGCTTCAGTTCAATATTCACTGTGTGATAGATTTCAAACATGTGATGGAGCATTACCACATGATACCATCAAAATATGAACTGCTCTATATATTATAATGCAAGGATGAGAACTTAAAATATATTAATTGCTTCCAACATGTATTTATTAAAAAAAGAAAATTGAAATAGAACAATCAAACATAGAACAATTGTTAAGTTAATTAAATACAGTTATAATAATAATAATAATAAAAAATAAAACAATTCCAATAAGAAAGTAATAGGACTTTTCAAATCGCAAAAAATCGCATTGTTTCGAATTCCGATTTCGATTTGAAATCGATGAATCTTTCAGCCCGACATGCCACGCTGCTGCCCGGGAGACGACTTCTCGTCTGTCTGTAGCAAGCGCAGGACCACGCCGGTGGCTCAACTCTGCTGCGTTTGTTGCCGGTGGTGGCAATAATTCCAATGGCCCACACAGATTTTTGTTTGTTTTTTCTTGGTTCTTTCAGTAAAGTCACGTAGAAGGGAAGTAATAAAATAATAAAAATAAAACATAATAAAATAATTCTCACGACGTTTCCCTTCTACGTGACTTTACTGAAAGAACCAAGAAGATGAATCCCTGCAGTCACGAAAGCTTTAAATCGAGATTTTTGTTTGTTTTTTCTCTCCGTAAATAATCATTTGTTCAAGGGGATTCTGAAACACGCGTCGCCCCTGGTCTCAGGTCTGCACAAGAAACCAAAGTCCGCCGATGACAAGAACGGCAGCGGGCCCGTCAAGGAGGCTCAAAGCATAGAGTTTGTTTGTTTGCTGGTTTTATAAAGCCCCACCGTCCATGTTGAACACAGCAGAGTCTCATCTCGACAACGCGATGCGACCCGACTGTGCTCTTTGTAAATTAAGAGTAACTTGCAGAGTTCTTCATGTGCTGAAATATATTACGGCATGCCAGCCAAACCATGTATTAATATATACACACACACACGTGTATGCCCTTTTATTTAATTCTGGAAAATATTTATATACACAAGCCGGTATTATCTTATACGAAGCACTATTTTAATACCACCATATTTCAGAACATTCTGGATCTGTTCGCTTCTGTCAGGGCTCAATGTGTACAAATAACTGAGTGTGCCCTGTTATGAAGCATTTTGGGAAATATAAAATAAACGACACTCAAAAGCTTTCATCAGAAAATAATAAACATTTCAAATCTGCCCTCCTGTTCAAATGAACATCCGACAATCCAGCAGTGTTTACTTAACATGCCTGATTCAGATGATGAAATCCCAACTGGTCCAGAGTTTTCTTGTTGATCAACAATGTCTGGAAGGTCAATAAACCAATCGACTGAAAATATTGGTGCGTTTAAAAAATGTTGGGAGGTGTATTTAATAATTATTGATTCTCCATGCACAGCACTCTGTGATTATGCGCGTGCAACAATGATTGCTATGCTGCAGGCGTGTCTGTCCCTTTGACGTAATGTTATTTACTTGGTGCACTTAAGTTGAGAGTATATTCGTACGCCAATGGACTCAAGTTTGTGGATGGGCGCTCAAGCTTCTCTGGGAGTGGAGGCACGGCTGCGACGATTGACAGACCCACCGAAGATGGCCATTAACCACTCATTCTGTTTGGTAGCAAATTACGGGTCGAGCTCGGAGGACATATTGTCAGGAAGTGTTACGAAGTGAGGAGAAGTGTCTTCGTAACAAAAGGTAAATGCACTCAACTTGTTTGGAAGACGGCAAGAGCTGAACCGGAGCCAGACAAGTGTCACCTCCATTCGGCGCTTCTCTCGTGAGCCCCGTAAATATCAGCAGAGGCAGCGGCGCGCGAGCGTGACTGGATGCTGTGTGTGTGGACGTACAGAGTCCCACTGACACAGTGAGTCCCACTAACACATCACAGAGTGAGTCCCACTGACACAGCGGCGAGTCAACTCCTTTGCACCGTGCTCTGAGGGCCATTGCCTGAAACGTCGGCGGGTTTTATATATCGTTTTCTCTTTCTAAACCGCAGTGTTATTGACGACTGCGTTGAGTTCTTGTCTTTTGCAATCGGGAGGACAATTACTTATCGAGTGACCTCGGGAGCTTACGTGAACGCAGAAATCTCCGAACACGCTTTGTTTTCCTGCGGTATTACTCTTATTTGATTCCTGCCCGCACACACATTTATACCCGATGAGTTTCTCATCACCACACGGAAGGCCTTGGAATTGGTGGAAGGTTCCAACTCTGCCCGACTGCAACAACGGAACAGCAGTCCCCGGGCAGGAGGCATTTCCTGCATTCTGATGCAAATCCCAAACAGCGGTTACCACGCTCTAGATATTTTTTTGCTGTTACTTCAATAGCGCTTCTGTTTGCAAATGCACGACAATTAATCAATGGCAGCATCCCGGGGGCACGCCGATGAGCCCCGAGGGTAACGAGCGCGCGCTTGATTCGTAGCGGCCGTGCTTTTGCCTCGGTCTTGCGGCGTTCAAAACCGAAAGTTATCGCATAGTCGCAGCACGTCCTCCTCTCTCAGCCTCGACACAAAAGCCCTCGTCGCGGGTGTGGCTGAATAATAATAATAGGACTCCTGCTGCTTCGCTCAGCCCCCACGGCTGTGACCTCTTCCTGAGAGGATGCAACCAAGAGGAGTTCTGAACAACTGTGAATGCCGCCTAACAGCGCTGACGCGGCTCCTCAGCTTATTTTACTTATTTATCCAGGACAGCCAGTTGTAAGACTCTTATTCTAAAAACTATTAAATAAAAAAAAGTAACTTTTTTATTTTACCAGGTAAAGCTCTTTTTCAGAAGCGACCTGATCACAAATAATACCGCAATAGAAGTGGCTTGTCATGTAAACATTTATAGCAGTCATATACTCTAAAAGCATGATGTTGATTATAAATGTGGAGGGGAAAACCGGAGGACCCGGAGAAAAATTCACACGACCACGGGGAGAACATGCAAACTCCAATATACAAGTGTCAGGGTTGGGATCGAACCCACAATCTCCTGTATACAAGGTGAGGTAGTTAACATCTCACCACTGCAGCACCTATTCAGGAGGGTCCTGCATTGGGTTTTTATTTGCATGTTTTCAGCCAATGTATGATATTCTAGATTTGAAGTTTTCGTGACTGCAAGGATCCATACTCTTTGGTTCTTTCGGTAAAGTCACGTATTTTTTTTTTTGTTCACCTACGTGACTTTACGGAAAGAACCAAAGAGAATGTATGATATGTTTATTATACATGTGGGAGTAAACTGAAGCACCCAAAAACCCCACCTCCTCGACGCCCACGGGAATGGAGTTTCTCAACCCTCGCTGCTGACTCCAGTGCTGCATCACAGGCAGCAGCCATCACTGCCTGGCTCCACAAACCTGCACCGAGTGTGCACTGTGCAGAATTAAACTTGCAGTGTCAAGGGTGTGATGCGTGGAGAAAGAAGAAAGGATGGGAAGAGAGAAGGAATGAGAGGTGCGAGGAAAAGGGTGGAAACGGAATGGAGAAACTGAGCGAAGGTTTCGGGGAGAGATGAGGAGGGGAGGCAGGAGGAGGCTCCTCCGCTGCACGGAGGAGTGGCGTGTGTTTTCACAGTGGGCGGCGATGGGGGGAGGAGAGTGGCTCAGGGTGGGGGTGGGCACACGGAAGTCACGTGGGTTACGGGAGGCTTGAGCTGACCGGGATATATATCCTCGTAATATAGCCCACAAAGGCATGGTGGGAATACATTTTCATCATACGAAATGAAGAGATAAACCTTCCCTTCTCGCTCAGCCACATTGCATCATACGAGTGAAAACCTATTTTCCAAGTGGTGGCCAAATAAAGCAGACATCAAAAGTATTGCGCGAACGATCGTTTGGGATAATTACTGTCACTTAATGAGGAAATAATCAACCACTAGAATCAATTACAGTGACGGATGGACACCATAATTCTGGACTGGAGGCAGTAAATGTTCAAAATGTCACCTGTCACATCGACCGGCGCAGTGGGCTGCCACGGAGCAGCGTGGCCGAGCTTCTACAGCCATTCCACATCAGCGATTGTGAATGCATTCTTACTTCAACCCGAGCCCAAGCATGCCATACAAATTATTTTACAAAACCAGATTCGAATGAAACACAATTTTAACTAAATCCTCCCACAATTACACGAGCAAAAATCTCAAGAGTGCACGCACATCCGTTAAACCTTGCAATGAAGTCACCCACGCGCTGGACACGCACGGCCCCTTCGTCAACTCACTGCGGGATGAGGGTCTCTACGCTGTGTGGGACCGTACTTCACCACCCTGGTCAGTGCGGGAGGGTAAAGGTGGGGAGCATAGACGTTGGCACAGAGTACAGTACAACAATGGATTGTGCTGCGCTGCCGTCCGCTGACAACATAGCCAGCAGCAGCCGAAGGCAGCACGGAGGGTGGTCGTCCGTCCAACCGCTATCCAGGCTCAACTCTGCTTAGCTTCCAAGAGCCAGATCATTCTGGGTGATCTGGCTTCATTGCCAGGTTTATGAAGTCAACAGTTAAGGTTTGAGGAAAGAAACCACGCCGTACGGGCACGCGAGACCCACGGCAATATTCTCCTCATTCTCATCGACTCCGAGTAGCCTCCAGCGTGGCAAAAACAACAACAACGACGACGACAACAACAACAACCACTGCCCGCTCAAGAGCCTTATCAGCACTTACTGGACTCGCCCAGCATCTCCGAGGATTACGCTGGCTCGCTGTCATCTGTAACTCAATCTCGGGACTTCACCTATCGTGGCAGAGCAGGCTGCAATTCACTTGACCCCACACACTCGTCCCTCCCTCCTAGTTTGTTCAACGGATTTAACAACCGTACGTAAGGGAGAGTCGCCTGAGTGCGAATGACGTCGGCAAAACAAATTAGATTCACAAATGGGTTTGCCTTAAACGCGTTCATGTATTAAAGAAACCCCCAATGTTCATAAGCAGGATATAGAATATTATATCACCTTTGTGTAATATTGTCCAATTTTGCCGAATGACCAAATCGCCCAAGATGCACCCGATCTCTTGAGATATCAGAAGCTAAACATGTACAAGTCTGCATATGTGCATATGCATAGCGTTTAAAATAGCGAATGGAACACACATGTGGTCGTAATGATGAAAAACTTTTAAATAGGGGTTTTATAATTAATTTAGTTTTAACTCGAATATAATAAGAACCACCACCAACAACAACAGCAGCCATTGTCCCCGCGCTGCTCGTGCCAGGCCAGGTGCACTCCGAGGCCTTACCACCCACTCCGAGCATCTTACACACAGACAGATGTGCATTAGATCACACTCTGCACGTGCCAGAGCCAGTCCCACAGGCAGCAATGTGTTGTGGGCTCACAAGACATCGCAAGCCGAGTGGTGCGGTGTGTGCCCCCACACGGTGCCCGCAGGCCGTGCCCGCACCGAGCTGCCCGAGGGGTTCGCCATCGCGGCGGCCTCACGTCGCACATCTCTCGAACCCGGAGAGCGTCGCTAAGCACTTGCACCCTACCCACTCATCGCGTGCGCACGCCGTGGGAAAGTTCTTCTTGCTGTTGTGAATACAAATAAAATTGGCCAATAAAAAATTCCGGCAGGATGAGTTCATGCTGGGGTAGAAGTGGGTGGTGGCACAGAGGTTCACCACACGCTGTGCCGTGAGCCGGGGAGTTCGACATTCCGGTCATCGCTAGCATCAGTAGCACCGTGTGAACGAGACCTGAGCATCCCCCTCCCCCATCACCAACCCGCATTGACCAACGGGGTGAAGTACAGTCAAACAGCTTCCGCAACCAGTACAGCTTGGCAGAGGCCTTCATCCAGCAGTGGATTGACAAAGGGCTGTAAGTGACTGTAGTTTATTGTTGAATATTATATGAATGATATTACAGATTTACACTACCAACTCCCTAATCTAGCAATGTTAACCCTGGTTATTCTAAGCTGTAAAAGTTTTGGACTAATTTCCATAAAAACTCAATGTTCTTTCAGTTTTATTTTATTTTAATGTTGCTTCATAAGACCTGAAATTCTGACAACAAAACAGATTAACAACAACTACAGACCATGACAAATAGGTCATCTCGTAAATGAAATATCTTTTATTTTACTTTGCTCGCAGCATTGTGGCTCCTCCGAATGTGCTGTCGGTACAGATAAATCAGAGACACAGCAGCAAAACTACTGAAGCAGCCTCGCTCCGAGGCTGCAGGGAAGCGTTTTTGTGCCACAACACCAGTTGCGAACGGCAAGCGCCCGTACGCACGTAGCACTGGTGAACAGCAGACATCAAACAATTTGTCGCTTCATTTGGTTTAGTGGTTTGGAATCGGAGTGTGCATCACGTAAACACCTGCCAAGTTGAAATAAAATGGGCTCATGTGGGAACATTGGAAAATGAATACGATCTGTTTCGGTCAAAATGAAAGACAGAGTGAGATGGTGCATGAATGAAGTGAAGGTACATTTTTTCACATAAACTCGCAATGAAGTGTTGATTTGGCTTGAATGGATATTCATTCGCATACGGAATGTTTTGGACTTCCGTGCTAAATACACCAAGCGTCTCGCCACTCAAACCAGCCTGAGGTTTTGTTCAATGCCAATGGTAGCCCTCTGTCAGTGGTGGAAATTCCATATTCCTATGGTGGGTGGTAGCCGATTTATCAGAAAAGCACTGTTGATTTCCTACCAACAAAGTGGAATCAAGTTTAAAGTGGAATTCATTTTACCAAACTTGAAATGCCGAAATTCTGAGTTGAACTCCTGAACGACGGCACTGTATATTAAATCCCAATCTCGACAGATCTCAGCAGCTAAGCAGTGTTGAGCCTGGCTAGTGCGTGGATGGGGCGACCGCCATGCATGCCAGGTGGCCACGGCACGCTGCACGGCTTCCTTGTCAGCAGAAGGCTGCACTCCGCCATCGTCGCGAACCCTCACCGACCGTCGTGATGGAGTTCCGTCAAACAACCGCCACGACCTACACGGGGCACACGGAGGCCGTCGGCACCCAGCAGGGGGATTTTTCTTGTCAGGTAAGGCCCACTGAGCTATGTAGCTTTTTTTCAGAAGTGACCTGGCCACAGATGATAGCTCAACGTCGTGGCCTATCATACTCTAAACGCGTGTTTCTAATATGTGGAGGGAAAAACCGGAGAAAAACCCACGCGACCACGGAGAGAGAGGCACGCAAACTCCAAATATACACGCGTTAGGGTCGAGCCCACGACCTCCTGCGTACCAGGCGAGGGAGATAACATCTCCCAGCCACCGCACGCGCGCACGGCCGTACCTGCAGATGAGCGTGGCCATGACGATGCACCAGGTGGTGCAGCAAACATTGGAGCGCTTCTGCGCCTCATCCTCGTGCCGGCGGCAGCAGCAGAGGCGCACGAAGTAGACGAAGAGCACGAGCAGGTTGAGCGCCAGCCCCGCCGCGGCGATGCCCACCAGGAACACCAGCGACTGCCGGGGGGGGGGGGGGGGGCACAACGCAACGGCCGAGAGTTCACGTTGACGTCCGGTGAAGCAGGCGACAAGTCGAGGGAGCAGCAGTCTCGTTTGCAAAATAGGGGAAGACAGACACAGCGGCACTATTTCTGTGATTTGAAAACAGTTGCTAAGCACGGGTCCAAAAGCCCAAACATCAAGCAGGTAGCAACAAACAGCACTAATACATATTTAATTGACAAGTTTAATCATGGGACCTTTCTTGCCAGTATCAAAATATAAGAATTGGGTTTAACCTTTCTGGCAATAAAACAGTTGTGTTAAGATGTTAAAACACCAAACAGAAACTTGGCAAGGAATCCTGTCTGCATTGTGTTGTTCGCCTTGTGGCGTCCTCTGGTCTAACGCCGTTTGAGACGAGGCTCTAAAGAAAGCTGTCTCTGGTGGCGACCAATCAGTTTCATAGACAATGCATATACCGTCAGAGCATGTTTTTGTTTGCATGTTCACAACAAGTATGCGTGGTTAATGCCGACATACAGTAAAACCTTGGATTGCGAGTAACTTGGTCTGCGAGTGTTTTGCAAGAAGAGCAAAATTTTTTAATAAATATAACGAGTGAGGTCTTGCAATACGAGTAGTACGTGTAGACGCTTTGTCTGCCGAGCGTCACGTGATCACAACTGATATACGAGTGCTTTGATATACGAGTGCTTTGGATTACAAACACGTTTCCGGAATGAATTATGCTCGCAATCCAAGGTTTTACTGTAATTCTTTGCAAAAGGTTTCTGTTTGGACCTTTAACATCTTAACACAATTGTTTTATTGATATGTTTAAGCCGTTTCTGTGAATTGAGCAAGCTTATTAGAAGAAGTTGGCAAAATAAATTGAGGGAAGGGATTCCAGAGTTTAACAGTGCAAGGGAAGATGCTGCAAGAGAAGTGTTGTGACCTGCAGTGAGGGGGTGGACACAGCGTGGATGAGAGGAAACAGATAGTCTGGCAGACAAAGAATGCAACATGGGAGGAGGAATCAAACAGTGATGATAGCAGGAACAGTAACCATGGTAGCAGCGACAGCAGAGAGATAAGGAAGCGACTGACCGCCGATGAGCAACTGACTGGAGTGCATCAGCGAGTGCTGAATCATCACCCACGCCGACTGCTTCATATCGAATTCAGTCAAGTGCAAAAAACATGAAACTGGGTGCAGCACCCCGGATATGGCAGAGGGATTCTAACTTTGTTGTCGATGAATAATTCCTTTATTTTCGGTTGGCTCAGCGTGAAGGTATCCTGACAATTTTGAACTCTGACCCTACACCAAATCCAGTTGTCACGTGGGTGAATGTGCTAATTGATTTGGTTTATCAGCAAACCAGAGAAATGATCAAAAGCAAGCAACCCTTTCACAAATTTTTAAACGACGTTTCGCCGTAGATTACACCCAGCATCATCGGGTGTGGACAAAAGTTCAACGCTCTGGTTGTAGAGTTAACATTATGGAGGTAACAGCGGCAAATAGCAAAATACCGTGAGCCGGGAAATGCGTTGGCAAATGCACAAAGATAAGAATGTGATGCGTAATGCAGGGACCTGGTTAGACGCACGGATAGTGGGAATGGGAAAAAGTTAAGAACAAATATGGAGAGATGAATTGGGCAGGAGGCAAACACCTTCGCAACCAAACAAAGCAGAAAAACATAATTAGCATTTTCATTGTTTTTCTTGAACAACAAAGCGAAGAATGTACTGCTATGCGTCTGTTAAATCTTTGGCCATGCAAATAAATCATCCCCATACATATGCATGCATACGTTTCACTGTACAGTGACGGCCACAGGATAAAAACTTCATTAACCAATGGATGACGAATCGACAGCCTGCAGCTCCGCACGATTGAAGCTGTTCAGAAATAACTGTGCATGATCTAACAGCGGGCACAGTGTGTGCTGTACACAATGGGAAACAGAGCGATCATTCAACCCCTAGTTGTGCTAAAATGGAAAACCATAATTCCACGTGCTTGCAATCATAGTTGCCACCTGTCCCACTGAAGACCCAAGCATATTTCTCTGTCGGCCCAGGTCTATTATTAAAACCGAGCCACATAGCGTGATGCAGTTCAACACAAAACCACCAGATCTCAAACACAGACGCCAATTCCCGGGTCAAACCAAGACGGGTGGCAACCCCAGTGGGTGAGTGAGTGAGCGAGCGAGCAAGCGAGTGGGTGAGTCGACCTAGATCTATTATTAAAACTGTGCAGCAGTCTTCTGTGATAACGGCAATAAAGTTCAACTAAATACTCCTGCCAGATCTCGGTAGAAATAAAATCCCTGCCATCCGGACACAGATGCCAATTCTCACAACGTACTGGGGTCAAACCGGGACAGGGGGCAAACATAGGCGTACGCCACGTGATTTGAAGTTGGGGTTGGTGGTTCACTCGATAATTATCACTGCGTGTTTGAAAACCATAATTGTATCCAGGGGATGTAGTATAGCAAGTAGATTGGTGATGAGCCATGTGCATTGTGAAATGCTATCCACTCTCTTTGTATTATTCCGGGTCATTTTTGGTAGGTTCAATTGCAATTGATCTGTGAAATGTTAACCCACGTGGAAAAGAGGAGATGATGATTTCTAAGTAATTATTATTTCTTGGCTTATCGGTTTCCTCCCACACGACGTAAGGCTCAGGAGCAAATTGGCCACATGAGGTGAAGAGTGGACCCCCTGGAAGTCGTGAGACGCGGCGAGGATGTCCCTGCATAATTCGCGACCATTACTCTTCCGGGTAAGCCTTGACAAAAAATGTGGTTCCTAAAATATTTAGATTTCAATCGTAGCTTTTTAACAAGTTCCTGCATTATCGCGCTGAAAATCTCAGCTTTGCCAACAGACAAGGCTGTTGCAAACACGGTGCATGGAGTGTGCAAATCAGTCTGGAAGAGATCGTTTTCCTCCGAGTGACTTTCTGAAAAACAATGAACCCCATCGCAAGAGGACAAGCGTGTCTGCAATTGTTCGTGTTGTCTACCTACCGATTGTCCCCTGCTTCCGGCACTGAAAAATACATTTCCATGAAACTCACGTAAACATTTTGGCAACATCGTAAGTGCTCGGTTAAACAGCGACCAGAAATACTGGCAAATTTGGGGCGGAGGTCAGCTTAATCAGGACTTATAAATACTTCACGTCGCGCTCGGTTATAGCAGTCGGGCTGCTCGTCGCACACGCACAGCTTGTGCTCGAGGGCTACTCCACCACACGTGGCTGTTGCGTGACATCGCTTTCCCTTTAACCCCCCCACACGCCTCGTAGCTCGCGCTTTGACGCGCGTGCACACACACACAGGCGCGCGCACACACACGCGCACGTGTCTATAAAGGGGCCACCAGAATGCATGCATGTAAGTGATGCACTTTATTTAGGCGCAGACGCGTTGAAATATTCATCACCTCTGGATTATTTAAGACGTGACTCGAGCGCGTGTTTGTGTAGGGCTTAAGGGTTACGTCCTCCTGTTGATGAGTGGAAGCCAGAAGCAAAAGCTGCTGCTACAATAACGATGCTGTCATGACAATCGCGGTCCTACAAAGGGATCAAGCTTCGCTCTGCCCGGCCTATCTTCTCTACATAACACCCTTGTTGCCAACGAGAAAGGTCGAGCCTATGGGTGAGCATGTTTACAAGCGACGCGCCAGTGAAAGTGTACATTACGGAATAACGCAGTTCTTTAGACCATTGACAATTGTGTCCATGACAATTAAGATGTCATAAACGGTTTTGACATTCCATCCGTCAGTGTAGGATACACGCAAATCGTGTTTCACGTGGCTTTACCCTGCGGCTCGGGGTGTGCCGGTGATCAATGAAATCCCCTGCAGTGGCCATCGATCGTTACAGGCACTCTGGCTCAGGACACCACGTGTGAAAGACATGCTAACCAAACCATTCACAAATCCTCACACATCGGATAGCAATTCAGGGTAACGCCTCATCCTCCGATGCAGGACTAAGCGATGAACAGCTGTTACCTTCTTTCTAAGCAAACACTGTACAATAACCCTTTACCTATGTCAGGCCGGGGAGTGGTAGCGCAGTGGTTAGCACACTGCACTATTAACTATACAGCAGAGGTGGGACAAAGTCATTGTTATGCAAGTCACAAGTAAGTCTCAAGTCTTTGCTCTCGAGTCCCGAGTCAAGTCGAGTCAAAGATGAGGCAAGTCCAAGTCGAGTCTGAAGTCATCAAAATCATGACTCGAGTCTGACTCGAGTCCAAGTCGCATGACTCGAGTCCACACCTCTGCTATACAGTATCAACTATTGAACACGTTTAGAGGAAATGTTCACAATTGTGGCAAACGCTTGATGTTGCTGGCTGTAACTTTCAATAAACACCAAGACCCGATTCTTAAACGCGCGCCTGGACCACTCTCCAGCAGCACCCCGGTGATGGTGCTGCTGGAGCAGTCACGCGTTTGGCGGTGCTGCTGGAGCAGTCACCCGTTTGGCGGGTCTGCTCGCCTGACACCTGTTATCTAGTTGGCCGTGTCGGGTGGAGGAGGGTGTACAACACACGTTGGCGTTTGACTCAAGCGGCAGCGATCTGACCCCCCCAAAAAATAAACGATGAATCTGACAACGCCGAGTTTGAACTCTGGCCACGACTAACGTCAGCGGCGGGTGATACACAAGCCGGTCGTGGGCTACTTTCCAGCAACAACTCGCACTGACCAGGTTGGTGAAGTATGGGCAAACAGACCCCCAGGGCCAATGTGGCATGGGCAGCACTTCATGCAGCAGTTGCTTGGCACAGGGATGTGAATTATTGTTTAATTATTATTCGCCTGTGCCAATTCTTCAAAACTATTTCTACATTACCCATTTTTAGTATGGCAGACGTATGCGTTTTAGATTCATAACATCACCTTTAACCGTTGCACTTGTTTATCTTCTTTGCACACAAAGCAATCAGTTGGTGATGCTGCGTCGGCAGTGATGCACAAGCACAAATAACCGCTACACAACACAGCCCTCAATAACACCGTGTGTTTGGCCTTACAAGAAAACAGAAATACAAATAAAAGGCGACGGTTCAGGCTACAACCCCTCTTCATAGTACAGAGAGAGAGAGAGACCAGAGAGGTAGAAGTCGGCCTCCGTACGTGCTCTGAAGAAGGGTCATTGCCCGAAACGTTGCCTATTACGGACTGGTTATTTTTAAGGACGCATTTTTTTGGTGAAAGTGTTGCGTTTGTTTTGCTACTTGCACATTCGTTTCACGTTGTTTTTACCATAATGCTCTCCTGCTAAGCGACAAATTAACCATCTCTGCTTCACAGGCCTATCATCGTGCAGCTATTAGCGCTGAATTTACAACAAAACCTGCCAGGAGGGATACCCGATGCCTTACTGTGGCATCAAACATGCCGCCGCAGATTCACTCGCTAGCATCACAGTGCGGAGGAATAGCTTTCTGTTTTTTTAAATTCTACGTGATGATGACAGCAGTTGAGATGTGTTTACCGCTCTCTCCTGGCCACAGGTGCATTTGTGTCCCAGCAATACAGACTTGCCACCACCTCTACAAGGCGCAAACGTTTGATATAAGAATGTTTGTTTTTAAGGGGGCTAATTCGCATTTCACCTGGCTCGCTTGCCGCTGGGAAGCGGCTCTCCTGCCAATTTTCCATGCGAGAAATGGCCAAAGCGGAGGAAAACCAGCCACGTGAACTCACGAGAGCAGAGGCACCTCTTGACTGTTTAGTGACGAGACGCGCTTTGCATTGCTGTTGTTTGCAGTCAGCGTGATTTGTATGCTACTGTAATACTGTTGGGGGCGATGTTGTTTATTAAAGCGCGGTTTAATAAATGCGAGACTAACCACATTTGACATGGCTTTTTAATACACCATTGGGAAAGGAAATTGCTTCATAAAACCATAAAACCGTAATTACGCACCGACTCCATAATATTCAGTTATTTATATCGGCGTACTACAGAAAAACTATTCATTTAGGACTAGGTGCCTTTAGAGGAACAATGCATTTTCACACACTTTTCGAAACCAGCACGGTCTTAAACCCTGTCTGCCTGCTAATCTCATCTCACTCTACCCCTTCTCGTGTGGCCTCCACTCACTCACTCCACCGAACTGGGCCCTCACATCTCCAATCGCCTCAAGGCAAGGCGGCGCCTTAATCGACGGAACTATGGACGCATTTCTCACCCTCCCTGCTGATGCGGCTGCTGCCTTGCAATCGCCCAGTTCAATTCCAAGCTCAGGTCCTCCTCTCCTCCACGTGTGGTGAATTCTCTCCCCAGACCCTGAACCGGATTCTATTGACATTGCAGTCCAGTTATTTCCCTCTGTCCTCCACTGTAACATTTTGACCGAGACACCGAGTAATGTATCCCACTGTGTTCAGTGTGCTGTGTAAGAGACGGACTACTCATTCCCTCACACACGCAGCCTGCACGACTCCTCCGTTTACTCTCCTCCTGGGTCTCGCCTGTCCCCAATATTCACGTGAGAAATGCGGCACAGTACGATGCTTAATATAAGCATGTCATGAGCGACTGTGTAATCATTGGCCAATGCCTTATCATCCGGCATGACAGCTCGTTCACAGTGCAGTTGTCATGCCGCCGCCACGAAGCCGTTCAGCAGGCGCCCCATCTAAGACCTCGCCACCACCAAGCGACGGAGCCGACCCCGCGTCCCCCTCACCTCACCTCGCACGAACACACCCGCACGCATTCCCCCCCCCCCCATAGAGCTCGTGGGGAGGTCACCTGGCCGACCGGTTTTTATCCGAGAAGCCCTTATCGGGATTAAACTTTCACGGTTTCCGGCGATCAGGGAATTGGACGACCTCCCCCGTGCTACGTGGCGCCGCGGCGCTGCGACCAGCCTTAAATATGGTGGGGTCGCGGCATGGGGCATTCGGCCACCGCGGTGGAGGCGCATTTTCCCCCCACACACACCCCCACGGGTCGACGAGACAGGCGGAGGAGGGAGGGGACAGCATGAATAGCGGGACCGCATGGACTCTTGCGCATAGTCATGGAGGGTTGGGAACATTATGCTTGAGCGCACAGGCCCCATTGTTAGGAAGGGTAAGGGAGTAATTAGGATGTACGCCGCCAACGCCGCTCACTGATTAGCATATCAAAAGCGCCGGAACCGCCGTGCGCGGGCTCGAGGTGCACGAGCCCATTGTTCAGCGCAGCCTCCCTTTGATGTAGGGAGGATAAATAGTGGGGCAAAAAGGGGAAATGGGGGTTACTCCAGCGCAAGGCGACGAGACACAGCTCCAGCCAGCGACCCGGACGTCCGTGCGACGCACCGAGGTACGCTGTTAGCACAAGGATCAGCGGACCGCCGTGGACACTTAACAGTGAGTAAGAAGGTGAATTAGAATCATAGCAGATAAATCGGGAATAGGTATAGAGGTATCAGCGTAGGCCAGCCTCGTCGACTCACTGATTTAACATCTAGTTCCAGGTAGCGGATAATAAATCATTAATAGCTGATCGTGGCGTCGTGTGATCTCGTGTTATAAGTGTGAACGCGTGTGGTACTGTGTATGCGTAAGCTCGCGGCGTGCGTAATCAGCGTACTCCAGGTGCGCGATCATAACGTGAGCGGCGAGCGCGGCGCAGAGCGGCGCAAGAGTGGGTATCGCGTGTGGAGCTGTAGGCGTGTGTGCGCGCACGTTCACGACGTGTATAATACAGGTGCGCGATCCTAGCGTGAGTGGTCAGGGTTGAGTGAGTGCCGCGCAGAGCTGTGTGTGGGTGTGCGCGTACGTAATTAAACATGCCTACTACGCGGACCCGCGGGGGAGGAGAATCCTGGAGCGACGGCTCTCACCCCATGGATGAAGAACGCAGCAGCGGTTCGCCTAGCAGCGAGGGGGCGAGTAATGAGATTAACCCGGCCGTTAGGGGTACCGAGGGAGGGATCTCGGGGGCTAGCGACCCCCACATATTGGTGTCAGAAACGGGACGATCCCCCGCACCCCCAAGCGAAAGAGGCCCCCCAACCCAGATTAAAATCAAATGCACATTTACGGGCAAAGGAATTCCATCATGGAAATCGTTTGCCCGCAGCATCAGAGGGGCTAAAAAAGTTAATGGGTGGTCAGATGAGGAGGCGTTGCAGCAGTTAGAGTTACATTTAGATGGGCGGGCAGCTGACTTTGTGGAAGCTTTGCCCGCAAGCGCACAAAATCAGTGGGAAAAATTAATGTGCGAACTCGAACGGCGCTTCGGCGCCTATGACGAGGAGGATGCGCAGGCGGCCTTAGAGGCACGCCGTCGTCAACCCGGCGAGGATCTGCGAGATTACGCCGAGGATGTACGCATGTTGACCCAGCTCGCGTACCCAGAGTACGAGGCCAAAATAATTGAGGGCCTCGCCGCCGGTAAAATCCAACGATATTTGGCACGCACCCCGTGGTGGCAACCAAATGTAGACGGTGCACGCCTCTCCTTTAACACCCTCGTCGAGCGCGCGCGAAAATGCGAGAAACTCTCAGGTGAGCGCGCGCAGCCTCGAGGGAGGGGACGAGAGTGCGCCGTAGCGAGCCTACTCTCCGACGAGGAGGAAGAGCTCGCCATTGCAGTAAGGGGACGGGCAAGGGAGCCCCAGAGACCCAGCGAAACAACTCCGGGGTGGGTAGCTGGGTTACAGACCGGCATGGGAGATATTGCTAGCCAGGTACACCAAGTACGCGAGGAAGCAAATAAAAATGTGAAGACCCTCCAGTCTGAGATGGGTGAACTACGCTCGACAGTAGGGGGACTAGCCGGGAGGGTGTCCCAATTAGAGTCCGATGTGGGGCAACTGCGTACTGGGGGAGGGAGAGGGAGCGGACAGGGGACCCGCTACGGAACCGCCACCCCTCCCCGGGCGTGTTATGTGTGCGATCGGCGAGGGCATCTCAGGAGGGACTGTCCGCAGGTCGCCCGAGCTAGACAAGAGCTAAGGTCAAACACTAAGGCCCCCCTAGAGAGGGGACCACCGGGGGGTCAAATCGACGTAGCCCCGACACAAACAAGCTGTGAGAATAATGGCGAGCGAGTGATCTCCACACAGGTTCCAGCAACAATGCCAACGGAAACGGTGACTCCTGACGACTGGCTGCGGGAGCTGGTGGCGGGGATCACGGGGGCCACGTCGCTGGTGGAAGGGGAGGTAAACGGAGTGCGTACCCGAATTCTGCTGGACACGGGGGCGGTGGCCTCGCTCGTGAGCGCAGCGCACTGCAGCGCGATCGGGGTCGACGTGCGTCACCTGCAGGCCCCGGACCGCGCGCTGCACACGGCGAGCGGAGCCGGAATGGGGTTGCTAGGGAGAGCCACCCTAGAGGTCCGCATAGGCAGCCAGGTGTGCACCCAGGAGTTCTACGTGTCGAGTGCGTTGTGTCACGAGTGTATCGCAGGTACCGACCTCCTAGAACGGTTGGGACTCAACGTGCAACCCCGCCAGCGATGCGCCACCATGGAGAGCAACGGCGAGCGGATACCGTTCCTGGGACGAGAACCGACGCGCCCCCGCTTCGCACCTGTGGCCGCTATCCTGGCGACGGCAGTCACCATCGGCCCGCTCACCGAGATGCTGGTGCCGGTGGCAACATCCCCCACCGACCCCGCGCTCCGACCATCAGGGGAGGTAATGCTAACTCCTCACCCGGAGTTGGCAAAACGGTATGGGGTTGTGGGATCCGCCACGTTGGTAAACGCAGATGGGGGCCGATTGTTTATGCGGATGTTTAACCCCCACAGTACCCCAGCGATACTGCGGCGGCGCACCCCGATAGCCACTGTACACCCCCTGCACGCACGCCACTCTAACGACTCGGTGTTCGCACTCTGGGCTGAAGACCCCGGTCGTCCTGAGGGTGACCAGGACCTGGCCTGGCGAGTCGGCCCGACTCCCCGAGCCGAGGTCATTCCCCTGCTCGACGCGTTACATGTACCATGGGCGGATTTACCTAAGGGAGAGGCCGATCGGCTGCGCGAGTTACTGCGGGAGTATGCCGACGTATTCAGTGAGCACGACTCGGACGTGGGTCGGACCGATCTTGTTAAGCACCAAATTGACACCGGTGCAGCCCGACCCATCAAACTCCCTTCGTACCGAGTGGGCGCACCCGAACGCGCCCAAATCAAAGAGGCAGTTGGGGACATGCTTCGCGATAACATAATTCAGCCCTCGGCGAGCCCCTGGTCAGCCCCAGTGGTACTAGTTACGAAAAAGGATGGGTCAACCCGGTTCTGCGTCGATTACCGTAAACTAAATGCAGTCACGCTCGGCGATGCCTTCCCCATACCCCGCATCGATGACACCTTCGACAGCCTCGCCGGAGCGCGATATTTTTCCACCCTCGATCTCGCGTCCGGGTACTGGCAGGTGGAGATGGCGGAGGAGGATCGGCCGAAAACCGCATTCACCACCCCGATGGGACTATTCGAGTTTCGAGTACTCCCGTTCGGACTCACCAATGCGCCTGCGACGTTCCAGCGGCTGATGGAGTTGGTGATGCGGGGCTTGCAATGGGAACAGTGCCTGATTTACTTGGACGATGTGATAGTGTTCAGTAGATCTTTGTCTGAGCATTGGTCCAGGCTACGAGAGGTGTTCCAGCGATTGCGAGCGGCTCATCTCAAGCTCAAGCCACGTAAGTGTTACATCGCACAACGCGAGGTGGGGTACCTCGGGCATCGCGTCAGCGAGGCAGGCGTGCACACTGATCCGGAGAAGGTACGCGCCGTAGTGGAGTGGCCACGGCCAAGGAATCTGACGGAGATCAGATCATTTTTGGGGCTCGCCACCTATTATCGTCGATTTGTAAAGGGATTCAGCGAGATTGCACGCCCCCTCACCCAACTCACCTCCCCTAAGCACCCCTACCAGTGGACGGGGGCCTGCCAGACGGCCTTCACCACTCTCAAAGACCACCTCACCCACGCCCCCACCCTCGCTTTCCCCGATTTTACCACCGATTTTATTTTGGACACCGACGCCTGCAGCAGCGGGCTGGGCGCGGTGTTGTCACAGGTACAGGATGGGACGGAACGAGTCATCGCGTACGCCAGCCGGACCTTGAGTGGGGCCGAGCTGAACTATTGCGTGACCCGCCAAGAGTTGTACGCCGTGATTTTCGCATGTAAGCAGTTCCGGCCGTATTTGTACGGCAGGAAATGTCGCGTACGCACTGACCATTATGCTCTGCAGTTCCTTCTCACATTCAAGGAGCCGCGGGGGCAGATGGCCCGGTGGTTGGCGCAGTTGCAGGAGTACAACCTGCAAATCGAGTATCGGGCTGGCCGGACGCATGCAAACGCGGACGCCTTGTCGAGGCGACCCACGGTGGACGCTGAGACAAGGGCGGAGGAGGCCTGCCCGTGCTTCACGGGGGGACGCTGCCGGCAGGCAACGGACCCCCGAGCGGCCGCGGCCACTGACCCCCCCCCAGCGAGAGAGAGTGCAGTGTGCGCCACAGAGGCCCTCACAGGTGGCACCGAGGATCCCGTCGACCGCACGGCAAGCGCGGGACCCGCGGCTCGGGACCCGATCGGACGGATCCAGGAGGACGTCGGCTGCGCCTTCCCGGGCCTGAACGACGAGCAGCTGAGACAGACCCAGCAGCGAGATCCCGATCTGGCGGCAGTGGAGGCGGCACTGCGGGAGGAAAAGAGCGCCCTGCCAGGACCCTGGAGCGGTTTGTATGCCCGGTTGTGTGTGCAGAACGGAGTGGTACGGGAGTTAACCGAGGCCGGCCAGCCGGGGTGCATCTGTGTTCCTGCCCAGGTGCGACCCCAGCTGCTTCGGCTGGTGCATGACCACCCACTCGGGGGCCACGATGGGGAACGACGCACTCGAGAGACCCTGCGTCGCCAGTATCTCTGGCCCAAATTGGCACAAGACGTGGCGGCCTGGGTACAGGGCTGCCGCGCCTGTCAGCAGTGCGGGCCGAAACCGGCACGATACCAGGTACCCCTAAGGCCGTTCCGCGTCAGCCGCACGAATCAGCTGGTCGGGATTGACCTACAGGGGCCATTCCCGCGATCCCATCGAGGCAACCGATATATCCTAGTCGCAGTAGAGTATTTCACCCGCTACCCCGTGGCAGTGGCCATCCCTGATAAAACGGCCTTGGTGGTGGCCCGGGCATTCGTGGAACACCTGTTGGAGACCCTGCGAGAAGCCCGAGGTCGAGCATACCCGCAAGGGGAAGCCGCGCATCGGCGGCAGGAACAGGGCACCCGACCCCGCATGGAACCCCCCTTATTCCTGACAGGCGCTAAGGTGTGGCTACACACCCCTCGCGTCGGGGCCGGGCAGGTGGGGAAACTGACGACCTACTGGCGGGGACCCTGGACCGTGGTGCGACAGATCTCCCCCTGGACGGTACTAATTTATGGCGGGGAGAGGGATCGAGAGACGGTGGTCAACGTCCGCCGCTTAAAACCGTGGAAAGCGGCCCCGGCGAGAGAGAACCCCGTCACTCGAAGGCCCCGTAATCCCGGAGTACCCGCACCCCTCGTGTTGGGGGGCCTCGCACCCTACATGGGCCCCGCCGGGCCCCCGAGACGCCCCGACCCCGCCAGGGGACGGCGCGGACGACGGCCCCTAAACCCCTCCGCTTCTGAGTTTGTACCCCAGCCCGCAGGTACCGAGGTACAGGGAGAGCCGCTGGAGTGGAGGAGGAGGCCGCCGCAGGAGCTGCAGAGGACGGAGCCACCCACCCCGAGACCAGCCACGAGGGCCGGACGGACCCCCCGGATCCCGCAGCGTTTCCTCGTGGGCGCGGCTCAAGCAAGGTGCTCCAGTCAACCCGGGACGGGGACCAGCACCTCGGGGGGCTATGTCATGCCGCCGCCACGAAGCCGTTCAGCAGGCGCCCCATCTAAGACCTCGCCACCACCAAGCGACGGAGCCGACCCCGCGTCCCCCTCACCTCACCTCGCACGAACACACCCGCACGCATTCCCCCCCCCCCCATAGAGCTCGTGGGGAGGTCACCTGGCCGACCGGTTTTTATCCGAGAAGCCCTTATCGGGATTAAACTTTCACGGTTTCCGGCGATCAGGGAATTGGACGACCTCCCCCGTGCTACGTGGCGCCGCGGCGCTGCGACCAGCCTTAAATATGGTGGGGTCGCGGCATGGGGCATTCGGCCACCGCGGTGGAGGCGCATTTTCCCCCCACACACACCCCCACGGGTCGACGAGACAGGCGGAGGAGGGAGGGGACAGCATGAATAGCGGGACCGCATGGACTCTTGCGCATAGTCATGGAGGGTTGGGAACATTATGCTTGAGCGCACAGGCCCCATTGTTAGGAAGGGTAAGGGAGTAATTAGGATGTACGCCGCCAACGCCGCTCACTGATTAGCATATCAAAAGCGCCGGAACCGCCGTGCGCGGGCTCGAGGTGCACGAGCCCATTGTTCAGCGCAGCCTCCCTTTGATGTAGGGAGGATAAATAGTGGGGCAAAAAGGGGAAATGGGGGTTACTCCAGCGCAAGGCGACGAGACACAGCTCCAGCCAGCGACCCGGACGTCCGTGCGACGCACCGAGGTACGCTGTTAGCACAAGGATCAGCGGACCGCCGTGGACACTTAACAGTGAGTAAGAAGGTGAATTAGAATCATAGCAGATAAATCGGGAATAGGTATAGAGGTATCAGCGTAGGCCAGCCTCGTCGACTCACTGATTTAACATCTAGTTCCAGGTAGCGGATAATAAATCATTAATAGCTGATCGTGGCGTCGTGTGATCTCGTGTTATAAGTGTGAACGCGTGTGGTACTGTGTATGCGTAAGCTCGCGGCGTGCGTAATCAGCGTACTCCAGGTGCGCGATCATAACGTGAGCGGCGAGCGCGGCGCAGAGCGGCGCAAGAGTGGGTATCGCGTGTGGAGCTGTAGGCGTGTGTGCGCGCACGTTCACGACGTGTATAATACAGGTGCGCGATCCTAGCGTGAGTGGTCAGGGTTGAGTGAGTGCCGCGCAGAGCTGTGTGTGGGTGTGCGCGTACGTAATTAAACATGCCTACTACGCGGACCCGCGGGGGAGGAGAATCCTGGAGCGACGGCTCTCACCCCATGGATGAAGAACGCAGCAGCGGTTCGCCTAGCAGCGAGGGGGCGAGTAATGAGATTAACCCGGCCGTTAGGGGTACCGAGGGAGGGATCTCGGGGGCTAGCGACCCCCACACAGTGAACCGTGGCTACAGTGGTCGCATGAACCCACGACGCGCAACGTGGGTGGCTCATAGGTAACGTGGGTGGCTCATAGGTAACGTGGGTGGCTCATAGGTGGCGCGTGTGGCTCGCCATTGGAAGGTTGCGAGTTCAAATCCTTGTTGGGGGTTGACTCAGCCCATCATCCTTCTGGGGACGATAAAATTAGGAAAATGAACAGTTGTTGTTCTATGAATAGACTCTCCCCCGCCATAGCAATGAGGAATATCCACCACTGGCACGGGGCAGTAAGCAGGAGATGAGCCTCAAGGGTCACATGAGGAGGAAATCACTTCGACTTGTGTTGACATACACGTGTCTTTTGAAGGGGGGGGGGGGAAATCGATTCTGACGCAGGTCATTCGATGCAAGCATCGTCAAGTTAAAAACTGATATGAAAATAAAATCCGTGCAATGTTTACACCTCTCGCGGCAACAACAACGTGGTTCAATCTTAACCCTGCAGAGACGGGGACGGCACAATCAGCTGCCGTGTTAGTGAGTGGGCTGCCGTGTTAGCGAGTGGGCTGCCGTGTTAGTGAGTGGGCATCACGTTCGTACCTCGGAACCAAGTCCAAGCGGGCTGCTCATATCTGAGTCAGCAGAGCTTCATTAGTTCATGGCCAATTCCTTTTCGACGGTTCTTTTGCCATGTGGAATACAATCACAAGTAGCCGGAGGAGACCCATGGCCATATGAGGGGATTATACTCATAGGTCAAATACGGTGGGTTAAAAAGCCCGCTTGGTGTTCCATCAATTTCTGATCCATCGATCCTTGCCTCCAAACCGCTCGATTACAAGCAACACACCACACTTGGATTTGATGTCTATCCACTGCACTGATGGACAATTTCAGTGTTGTTTGAAATGACAAGCAATTTCCAGCAATGTGTCACGAGTCATGATGTGGCCTTTAAAATATAAAGAATGTGAACAACTATTGGCTTGGTGCTCACATATGCACAGCAGAGGTGACATTTAAAAGCATTTCTTGAGCACGAAAATAAAAAAAAATGGAATCATCATAAGCCGTGATCTAACTACTATCAGCACGAAGGCCGGCTGAAATCGACACCATCCCTGATCATCCTGTGATGCAAAATGAATCGAGCTCCAGCACATGAGCACATCACTCCATCATCAATCCATGTCCACGTCGTTTGTCCGGTTAACCTCCTTTAACTGCCACTCAACGTGACGTCACTAACCTGTGCACGTGATGAACACTCAACGTGATGTCACTAACCTGTGCAAGTGATGAACACTCAACGTGACGTCACTAACCTGTGCACGTGATGAACCCTCATAGTGATGTCACGAACCTGTGCACGTGATGAACACTCAACGTGACGTCACTAACCTGTGCACGTGCTCTGGTCCATGTACTCCTCTGTCTGTCTCTCGGTGTAATCCCAAGCACGCTTCTCTCGGTAAGTCTTTGCGGTTCACGACAGAAATCACTTTTCTAGATCACAGGAGTTCACGAGGTTGGTTGGATTATACCAGGGGTCGGCAACCTACGGCTCAGGAGCCGCATGCGGCTCTTTGCGGGCTGCTTCTTGACGATATGTACATATGTACATAGATGCATTGCGGCTCTTGAAATACTGAATTTTGTACCGAATTGGAAAGAAATGGCTCTTCTTGTTATTTTGGTTGCCGACCCCTGGACTATACATTGTTCATTGCTTGGTTCCCAGTGATCTTCATTTTAAAAAAATGTCTTTGTGGATGGAAAAGAGTTTCAAGATATTTTGCGGAGAGGTCCGCATTATTCCATAATTAGACAACATTGTACCGACCATGCACAAACTTAACATTCAAATCCTACCAGAGAGGCCATGCAGGATAGCATGAGGTGCAGTGTCTCCAGTAAACGCAGTGAATAAACATTTGCTTCGCATGCACGCTTCTGCGAGATACCTCTGCCATTAAGTGGCACACTCTGCATTTCTCACACGTGAAAAGCAAGCTGCAGACATTATCTATAATTACATCATGGCATTATCAGTAAAAGCACATTTATGGCCGTGAACTCTAATGTTTATACGTAAGGATTTTTTGTGCTGTTATCTGACACGCAGCAGATGGCCAATGTATTTTATTCCCAATAGCCCAGACCTGGGGGTCTCCATGGTTCTGGCCTATTGGTCAAAATGTTTCTTACCGATTCAGTAAGATTCCTGGCGATTGGTAACAGCATTCACGCATGCACACGAACTGTCAGCAATATTTCCAAAGGGATTCGCTCAGTATGCGTTATATTTACAGTGCTTTATTAGTAAGAGCCATAATTAAATGGTTAAATTTCATTTGCCGCGTGGCAAAACATTCTAAATACATGAACTTCTTTAAAATCAAAGCGGTGACCATAAACGTTGAAACAAATAATCACTTGTGATCAGAGAAGCGTGTTGCAGTCACACGACGGATTGTGTACATGTTTGACCGTAACGTGTTCCTTGCAATTAAACGCAAGTAAGACGTTCCTTGCGCGATCCGCTCTCATTCATCCACGTGTTCCGCAGATTGTTGCCTAAGCTCCCTGGCAACCCCCGCTGACTCCGCTGCGTTGGCACTTTGTTATTTTGGCATTTAAATCCTCCTCAACACGCATAAAACGGCAGCCACAACGAGCATTACCAAAGCAGCTTTCATGCTGCAACACTCGTAATCTCGCGCGGGGAGAACGCGCGACGCCGACGCGCCACGCACATTTGCGCGGGGCCTTCAAACGTAAAGCGGGCCTGTGGAGACATGAAAGACGGCAAACTCAGTTCATCGCCGTCGTGAATGTGGACATCGCTGGGTTTGCCTTGAATGGGAAGTGGCTCACTGAGGCTGGTGGAGTGGAAGCGCTCGCGGTGCATGGCCCCACGAGTTGGCGGGAATAAAGCCTCTCCCGGCCCTCTGCCCTTGGCGGCAGAAGGATGAAGCCGAGCGTATTGGGAATACCGTTGGCTTACACGAAGTGCCTCAAGTGCTCAGCTCGTGAGGCTTTCTCTATTCAGGAATATTGTTCGTTGCCCGCTGCCAATTTCGGTGGCGTGTGCTCGCACGCTCGGGGTGTGTTATTACCGCCGCTGTGAGTTGATGACACACGTGATGAAATGCGACTTTATTGCCGTTACTGGTTTTATGGTAACATTTAATCAAGTTGTTTTTTTGTTATTATCAAAGAAGGAGACTTAATTTTTTTAATTCTAAATGAAATTGAGATAAAGCATGTCAATCCTGTTCTAAAGTCGTTTTCACACTTTGCACTTTTAAAGCTCAGCCATGAACAAATGACCATTGAAAGCATTCCATCCCATTAACCACCCTGCTAAGTACATCGTCTATTTTGTAGTTTTTTTTTAACTCGCTAGACCTTTCTTGTTAACGAATGCACTATTTTGCAAAGGTCTGGAAAAAAACCCACAAGGGAACAAAACAAACTATTCACCCTCGAGAACACAGCGTGGAACGTTAATCTGTGCCTCCAAGTTCCAACAACTGACTCAGGGTTTTCTTTTCCTTTCCGTTTCCTCGCTTTGTGCTCCCAGTGGGATTCTTGGTTGGAGAGAACCCGTCGTGACGGTGACCAAAACCTTCAGAGCTCAGCGGCATTCTCCCAACAGAGGAGGCTCTGTTCACCACGGACACAGCTGCCTGCAACACATTCCTGCGTGTACAACGCTCTTGGCCTTCGCGCTGCACTATGGTCAGAAAAGGGGTCCCGGCTCGTATAGCTGGACGTGTGCATGTTGAATCTCTTTGGCACCGTACGTAGCCAATGGCGCGAATCGGAATTGCGATCTAGGCCTCGGCAAGGTAAGGTAATTTACCCTTTTTACCAAGTAAAAGGGTAAAGGTAAAGGGTAAAGGTGTCAACCATGCCAAGGGGTAAGGTAAAGGGTAGGGTAAAGGTAGCGCGGAAGAATTACCCGGTAGGGTAAAGGTAGCGCGAAGTATTACCTGGTAAATACCCTGTTCGCTAAAAGCTCCGTGGCGCAGTCCATGGCCTCCATTTTAAATTGGAATCATTGATGTCAGACCAGATGGAGACGGACCACGTTCTTGAGGTAGAGGATGAGGTCGAGGATGCCAGCAACGGCATTTTCGGGGTCGCTGCAAACAGCAATCGAAAGAGGCAGCGGCATGCGTTCCCGTAGGAGCACACTCACGATTAGATGGAGGGTGATTCCCGTGTGCAGCAAGGAAAGCGGCAGTGTGTGCACTGCCGCAAGTAGTTTTCCTCCCACACGAACACGTCGGGGTGGAAAGCCCATTTCAGGAAGCACAACGTGCTCGCCCCAGGCAGCGAGGTCGGGACGTCGACATCAGCGAGCCGCCTAATGCAGCAAACGGTGAGCCGGCCAGCAATCCCGGATCGCCTCCTGGTAAAGTTTGAGAACGCGATGGTTAATTTTGTGATCCAAGGTGCAATCTCTTTGCGAGCCGCCGGCAGCGACAAGTTCAAGACCTTGGTCCACACATTGACGCAGGGATACGAGGACCCGTCGACCTGCACCGTCATTCGCAGGATTGTCGAGCATCACGCCATCATGCTGCCCATCATCGGGCGTTCTTCTCCAACCTGGACGTCGCCATCTCGCTCACCATCGACGGGTGGTCGAACCACAACCTGAAGGGATTTTGGAGGGTCACGGTGCACTGGATCGACACCAAATCTGGTGCGTCGAAATCCATGCTGCTGACGATCCTCGATGTGCAGTCCGGAAGGGGTGTCGGCAAGCGAGTTGGCACCGCTCTGTTTGAGCACCTCCAAAGCCTCGGGCACAATGTCTCGACCAAGCTGCTCGCCGTCACCAGCGACAATGGCTCCAATGCGATCAGTGCTGTCAAAACGTTGTTCACCCTAGTCAACGCGGACGCCGGATATGAGCAGTTGCGGGCTTGCCACCATATTCGCTGCGCGGATCATTCGGTCCAGATCAGTGTCGTCCAAGTTTTCAAACCGATCAAGTCGACCAACGCCTAACTGCACGAGGCGCTCGTCAATATCAGGTGCAGCAAGGTAGTCCGGCAGTCGTACCGCCGCGAGGCTGAGATCGCCAAGCTCGCCAGCAAGGAGCCGACGCACCAGGACTCGCCAACCAGGTGGCATTCGATGTTTGACATGGGCGACGATGCCATTAAAAAGCGTGTCCCATTGGACATTATCATGGCGCGCTTTCCAGGTGTGATCGACGTCGGTGCTTTCTCTGAACTGCAGTGGGCAAACATTGAGGGCGTGACAGCATTCCTGCGAATGCCGTGCCAGGTCATGACCTCGTTGACGGCGGACCGCAAGTCGACATTGGATCTCATGCTGGTGATGATGGAGCACCTGATCCGTCATTGTGATCACGGTGAAGCCGCCCTTAGAGCGATCGATGAGTCCTTGACCGCGACAGGGATGAAGGCCGAGCTGGTGCGGTACCGCGACTTCCTGGTTCAGGACCCGCCATTGTGGCATCCTACTTGAATCCACAGCTGCCGAACACGACAGACCAAGACGACCTGGCTACACTGACGGCCACGATCCACTCTGTCCTGCAGCATCACTACTCGGACGTGCTCGCGATCCCGCTGACGGCAGTCGCTGCCCATATGGAGGAGGGGTTTGCTGTTCAGCACCCTATTCAGCAACGTCGGCAGCTCCATCGAAGACGGCGATGAAGTCGATCGTTTTCTGAGCATGGGTGTCAGACCGCCAGCGCCTTCATTGACGTAATGAAGTGGTGGTCTCCCCGCAAACAGCTGCTCCCCGCCCACTACAAGATGGCCTGCGACTACTTGGGAGCGCCGGCGACGTCAACTCCCTGGGAACGTGCGAATAGCGGAGCCGAGCGGGAGTTCACGTGCGTTTGCCAGTCGCTGTCGTTGACGCTCTTCATCCAGTCCATGTGCTTGTGCTCGTGGATCATGGCCGGCTGCCTGAAAGTCCCGTCTAAGTGGGCCGGAGTAGCCTGTCATTCGTCCGAGGACGACGGCAATGACGACCTTGATCAGGTTGCTGATGAGATCGTCATCGACCAAGACGACTGGGATGAGGAGGTTATGGAAGACGGTGTCGTCGACAGCCTCAACGCACGATTCGAGAATATTCTATATAAATAAAGCGCTCTACCTAGCATTTACCTGTTATAAACCTTTTTCATGTGTAGTACACCAGTAATTACCCTGTAATCGGGTAATTTGTATGGGGTAAGGGTAAAAGGTAGGGTAAAGGTAGGCTCGTTGTTTTTACCTTTTACCTTACCTTGCCGCGGTCTAGTGCGATCATACCAATGGCCACGCTGCTCCCAGATTCGGCTGGGCGCTTGGGTTTGTACGCAGCTGGAGGTTTTTTGGTTTTGAAAATGTCCACCTCGTATGCAAGCAGAGTAAGAGTCGGGTCACGTGTGCCCGCTGGGATAGATGGCCGGATTACAAGCAGTAAAAATAGCCGGATTTGTTAACACAGATACATGTTACAGCATTATTATTTTTATGCTACATATGATTTTTTAACTTTACGAAAACATGTTCAAAGTCACGTGTTATACTTTTTCTGATTGTTCTAGTTTTAAAGACTCATAAGCCAATGTGACATTGAAAACATAGATTTTTATGTTATTTTAGATTTTTTTGCCTAGGCCATCGAGTGAGGCCCACAAAGCAAACATGTAATAACACGTACACAAATATTGAAAATCTACAGAGTACACACTATACGTTTATATAATGGATGCAGACACACAGGTCTGTCTGATGGTCATGTGACACAGTCCCCATTCACATCTACCCACGCAAAATCCCCATTGCTGAATGTAGAGCTACTGCAGTCATATCTGGCAATGCCCCAAACTGCCGAGTATTCATTTCTCAATGATCTACACACTGGGGTTCATATGAAAACATAAACGGACTGTCACTGACTGGGATCTCTGCTGTTATCATCTGACAGTGGCCACTGTATTTGCTGCTTATGTTCCCTCCATTATTTAGAAGCATCCGTTTAGAGTATTTGGCTGCTGTACATTTCCACGTGAAAAGCCACTTAGTTGAACTATAATTTGTGATAGCCAGGTCGCTTCTGAAAAAGAGCTATATAGCTCAGTGGGCCTTACCTGGTGAAATAAAAAAAGTTTACTTTTTAGTTTAGTTTTTAGTTTAGTTTTTGTTTAGTTTTTAGTTTAGTTTGACTCCCTTCCCCCTGCCAACCATGCCGTGGGCTCCCTGAACCCGTTTAATCCCAGGCTCAATAATCCTATTTTTTGTTCCATCTACCAATGACTTACTGCCTCTCTCTACAAAATAAACATGCGCAGTGTTTAGGTGTGGGATCTTGAGATGCACTATGTAATACAACTTATACTCTATTGTATTACTGTGTTGACTTAAAGCTTTCGTAACTATAGGAATTCATATTCTTTAGGTCCTTCGTTAAAGCCATGTAGATAGGTTCAAAGAACAAAAAACTACGACGTTTTGATCGCAACACAAGCGGTCGTCTTCCTGAAGTGTTTTAGTTTTTTGTTATTTTTTTTGAACCTATCTACGTGACTTTACCTAAAACTCCAAATAGTATGTATTACTGTGTATATATGTAGTGTACATATGTGTCTTGTCATGCCCTGCAAGACACCAGCTTGATAATCACCACACACTCTAAAGGCCAGATCTCTTGCAATTCTGTTGTCGAAGGGTGAACTTATTTCCAATATGCTATGGTCAATGTGCACAGAGGGCTATGGAATGCAACTTAGTGGGTAATCCAGAAATATTCCTGCCATTTGATGCATTTTTTCTTCATTTAAATGCTGAAGCCCGCTGCTTAAAAAGCCATAAACAGCGTGGCTTTAATTCATGTCGGCAGTGTTTCTGTAGCGTCATTCCAAACTGTTGGTATTATTACCGCCAGGTTAATAACAGCCCTAAATTAAGCAGAAATGAAGAGCCCTTAACCAGCAAATAGCGATGCGGCTTACACCTCAACAGCCTCACAGCATCGACACAACCAAGACAACCGATGCAGCATCGATACAACCAAGACAACCGATGCAGCAACGGCAGCCACGTTTCACAAGAGCTATGCGCACTTTCTTTTAAAAATGGAAGCCGATGGTGGTGCGATCGGTATGAACCAAGCCGAGACACATGTCAGCTATTTTTGTTCAGCGTGGTGTAAGAACCATCTCCAATGGTGGCGACGTGTCTGCCCATAATAATACAGAGGGAAAAAAGTATTTGATCCCCTGCTGATTTTGTACATTTGCCCACTGACAAAGAAATTATTAGTCTTTAATTTTTATGGTAGGTTTATTTGAACAGTGAGAGACAGAATAACAACAACAAAATCCAGAAAAACGCATGTCAAAAATGTTATAAATTGATTTGCATTTTAATGAGGGAAATAAGTATTTGACCCCTTTGCAAAACATGACTTAGTACTTGGTGGCAAAACCCTTGTTGGCAATCACAGAGGTCAGACGTTTCTTGTAGTTGGCCACCAGGTTTGCACACATCTCAGGAGGGATTTTGTCGCACTCCTATTTGCAGATCTTCTCCAAGTCATTAAGGTTTCGAGGCTGACGTTTGGCAACTCGAACCTTCAGCTCCCTCCACAGATTTTCTATGGGATTAAGGTCTGGAGACTGGCTAGGCCACTCCAGGACCTTAATGTGCTTCTTCTTGAGCCACTCCTTTGTTGCCTTGGCCGTGTGTTTTGGGTCATTGTCATGCTGGAATACCCATCCACGACCCATTTTCAATGCCCTGGCTGAGGGAAGGAGGTTCTCACCCAAGATTTGACGGTACATGGCCCCGTCCATCGGCCCCTTGATGCGGTGAAGTTGTCCTGTCCCCTTAGCAGAAAAACACCCCCAAAGCATAATGTTTCCACCTCCATGTTGGACGGTGGGGATGGTGTTCTTGGGGTCATAGGCAGCATTCCTCCTCCTCCAAACACGGCGAGTTGAGTTGATGCCAAAGAGCTCCATTTTGGTCTCATCTGACCACAACACTTTCACCCGGTTGTCCTCTGAATCATTCAGATGTTCATTGGAAAACTTCAGACGGGCATGTATATGTGCTTTCTTGAGCAGGGGGACCTTGCGGGCGCTGCAGGATTTCAGTCCTTCACGGCGTAGTGTGTTACTAACTGTTTTCTTGGTGACTATGGTCCCAGCTGCCTTGAGTGCATTGACAAGATCCTCCCGTGTAGTTCTGGGCTGATTCCTCACCGTTCTCATGATCATTGCAACTCCACGAGGTGAGATCTTGCATGGAGCCCCAGGCCGAGGGAGATTAACAGTTCTTTTGTGTTTCTTTCATTTGCGAATAATCGCACCAACTGTTGTCACACTCCCTTTAAGAGTGTGCTCCTAATCTCAGCTCGTTACCTGTATAAAAGACACCTGGGAGCCAGCAATCTTTCTGATTGAGAGGGGGTCAAATACTTATTTCCCTCATTAAAATGCAAATCAATTTATAACATTTTTAACATGCGTTTTTCTGGATTTTGTTGTTATTATTATGTCTCTCACTGTTCAAATAAACCTACCATTAAAATTATAGACTGATCATTTCTTTGTCAGTGGGCAAACGTACAAAATCAACAGGGGATCAAATACTCCTCACTATAAGTGGAAATTTCAATCGTGAACTATTCTCAGGAAGGTCTGTTCATCCACCGCCTACTGCCAATACCACTGGGCATGTGCAGCTAACGGCAAATCATTTTGTTTTAGACGATACTAAACACAACTATTTTATTTTATCAGGTAAGACCCACTGAGCTATATAGCTCTTATACAGAAGTGACCGGGCCACAAATGATAGCTCAACGAAGTGGCTTGTCATTATGTGGAAATTTATAGCAGCCAAATACTCTAAACGTATGTTTCTAATTGTGAAGGGAAAAACCTGAGGACGCGGAGAAAAATCTACGCGACCACAGGGAGAAAATGCAAACTCCAAATATACAGGCATCAGGATTGGGATCGAACCCACGACCTCATGTGGTGCCCTTGTTGGCACGCGTGCCGTAGTATATCCATCACTTCACCCCTTATCCACTATCCATGGACATTAATCGTCTTATTTCCGAAACTCTTTTAACTTTGCTCAATTCAAGGGAAGTGTTAACTCTCACCTATTACTGCTGTTATATTAGTGTTTTGGGTTGGCCGCTTGATCTTTTGGGCATTTCCACAGCAAATATGTTTTGTTATTGTAATAAAATTAGTTACTCCTCTTGGCTGCATGATAATTCTAAGCTTGTGTTCATTGGTTGTCAATCCGATAGCAAATTGTAATGCAATCCATGTGTAAAACTACCAGATGTCCCGGTTCAGGAGAGCCATGGTAGTGTCGTGAAGCATTTGTGAACGTTGGGATTTTTGTCCCAGTCGAACATTGTGTTGGCTTCAGGCTCGACTCGGGATGCAGGCAAAGGGCGGAGCTCCCTGGGTAATGGGCGGGGCTACCTGAGTAATGGGCGGGGCTACCTGTGTAATGGGCGGGGCTGCATGGGGAGTGGGCGGGGCTGCATGGGGAGTGGGCAGGGCCTATGAGTAGTGGGTAAGGCCAACTTGTGAGCTCAGCACCCCCTCTCTGTGTGTGGATGGGAACAGTGGGTGAGTGGGCGTGGCTATGTCAAAGTGGGCGTGGCTATGGCAAAGTGGGCGGGGCTATGTCAAAGTGGGCGTGGCTATGCCAAAGTGGGCGTGTCTATGTCAAAGTGGGCGTGGCTATGCCAAAGTGGGCGTGGCTATGTCGAAGTGGGCGTGGTTATGTCAAAGTGGGCGGGGCTGACAGAGGCAGGAGCCGCCAGATCACCCACCGCGTGTTCTGGTTGAGCCTTCCAGAGATTGGGTGGTAGCCTCATTCCATGTGGCCTCTCTACTAACTTTCAGTTGTCCGAAGCAATTGAGGTTCATCATGTGACCTCCTTTGCCAGTACCAAAATATGAGATTAGGTTTTCCCCTTTTTCTGGCAACAAAACAGGTGTTAAGATGTTAAAACACCAAAATGAAACCTTTTACAAGGAATCATGTTTGCATTAACCACAATACTTGTGGTCAGAATGCAAACAAAAACATACTCTGATAATATATGCATTGTCTTTTAAACTGATTGGTCCACACCAGAGTCAGCTTTCTTTTGAGCCTAGTCTCAAAACGGTGTTAGACCAGAGGACGCCAAAAGGCGTACAGCATTCTGACCACAAGTATTGTGGTTAATGCAGACATGATTCCTTGTAAAAGGTTTCAGTTTGGTATTTTAACATCTTAACACCTGTTTTGTTGCCAGAAAAAAGGGGAAACCCTATTATCAATTGACGTTCCTCTTCTGTTTACATGTCTTGATGTGTGTACCTTGTGAGATCGTGTTTCCAATCCATGCCATGTGAAGCGGCATGCCTGGTAAAATGCTCCTTTTAGGTGAAACGGCATTTATAATGGCGATATAACATTTAATGCATTGTGTATATTAAATACACACGTGCACAAACAAAAACTGGAATGTTAGGAGAGCTCTGTAAGAGCCACATTCACTTTCTTAACAAAACAGTGGCAACACATTGCCGGAATGTTACCGCATTGTTGGTGTTGAAAATGTCAGCACATTTTGGGCTAAAAACTGGAGAAAAAATGAACATTTGCCAATAAGCACATCATAGCATAATGTATTGTATATCTTTATATTGTAATTCATGGACTGGCCAAAAATCATTCTGAAGTAATAAAAAACTACTTATTTATGAATTGCTATTTAATAATGCATGTGTCATTATCTCTTTTTGTATAAAGACGGTTCATACATTAAAAATTGTGGATTATCCCAATAGTGCGCTGTGACATTCTCCACTTGTAACGAATGAAGGGCTGTACTCTGCTCGATTTTATCGTCGTTTTTTGTAATTTAGAACATTTATGACCGACACGAGCCGTATAATGGCCCTTCTCAGATACAGTTTTCAAAGTGAACATATCCATGCAGATGCCCTCTGAGGAGCCTCATTCTCAGAACGGCGTGCATGGCAATGCCTTGGGGGCCCCTAGGTCGGTGCTCAACATTCACATCTCGCCCCACTCTCAATGCTAGATTATCACAGCGTGCTTCAGATGTCCCTCGTCACTCGCGCACAGCAGTGCCTTGCCGCTTGAAATAAACCTAATCATTTAAATCACGAACAAGCCCAACATTGAGCACCAAACTAAATTTCGCTACGATTGGTGCATTTCACTCCGTAATTTATCATTTGCTACTCCACTTTACACCGCATACATGACTGTCATCTAACGCTTCACCATGATGTCAATGCTGGCAGAGATAAGCCAACACTATAAGTGTGGTTGGTAATCTGTAATGGGGGTTAAGTTGTAAAAGGGCGTGACCAAATCAACCGCACAGCGCCGATCTCGTCTGACTTCGGAGGCTAAGCAAGGGTGAGCCTGGATAATGCTTGGATGGATGACCACCCTACTCAAACCGGATGTCATAGGGCAGCTTAGCTACGTGGAGGGTATCAGAGGGCGGTGCAGCAAAAGCCATTACTGTACTGTACTTCCATGCTACTACATCTATGCTCCTCGTGTTCACCATCCTGCACTGACCAGCATGCAGAGGCCCTCATCCAGCTGTGGATTTACAAACGGGCTGTACCAGTACACAAGTTTACATGAAGGAGCACTGCATGCATCATCACGCAGGATCTCGCTTTGGATGTTCCAAGTGCCATAGTTGCTGTTGCTGGTTATTTTGCATGAAAATCTTTCGGGCCTCTACTTAGCCACTGAGATTTAAACAAAACCAACACGTAGGTCACTTTACTCCTGTGCTACCCACTTATTGCACGAAGCGATGAAATGGAAGTACCAGTAATTATTGTGTACAAACCCTCGTAGCAATTTTTTTCTCAGTGGCAATAGGATAGCACATCACAGCTTGCGTTGCTAAAACTGGCAAGATAGCACTTTGTCAGAGGTAGAGGGATCAGGCAGACTAAATCTGTAACCCCAAGCCCTACCACGACCCTATAGCCCATGAAAGAGATACATAAATTCACATCCAATAGGGCTTGTCTAATGTGCAATGGCGTGAAATCTATGGAAGCTAGGAACTTGAGTAAATCAAATAAACGTAAAACATGAGTCTAAAGAAAACATGGTATTGTTCCAGTTAACCCGTTTGCACGATGAGCATGTGACCTACATGAATGTGCTCATACCATGTGTCGGTGCATAAAGATGCACAGGTAATGCACAATGCGAGATGGTCGTGCAATTATAGACACGCAGCCCATAGCCAATTAAAAACTTAACGAATAAAAATCGTATACAATTATGCAGATTTCCCAGAACCAGTCGTCACATGTTGAGACATCAACGCTTCACTTCTCATCAATGTTAACATAAAAGCCTAGTGACGTATAACTCCAAAATATAATTTAGCTAAAATAGTAGTCTTTTTGTGTGCACGCTCCTTTGAGTACACACGATCAATAGTATTCATAGTAGGCATATGGAGCATTAACAGCAGCTCAATGCTGCATGCAATAGATTATTCATCAAGACTATTTTCAGAAAATGTTCCGCGCTTTCTCATTCTTTTTTAATCAGAGATAATAAATTCATTCAGTAGATTCGTTTGTTTCGAGGCGGCGGGCCTTTCACTTCTACAAAATCCGGATGGTTACAAATACTAATTCAGCATCTTTGTTGCCGCGGATGAGAAAGGTTGACGGGTGTAATTGAGGCATTTTGCGGCGTGAATGTTCCATTCAGCGAGTGCTCTCCGGCAGGCTGCAGCTCTGGGTGGAGAGCGGTCGTGCTCAACTGCAAGCGCTGAAGGGAACACAACAGCCGTCGTTCGAGCCGTCCTTGGGCCTCCTACCCATCATCCCTCGTTTCATTTTCACCATGATGGCGTCCTTCGCAAAAAAAAGTTAAATATAAAAAGTCTAAGTGATCTATTTCGTAAATTGAACAAATTATTTCGTGATGATGGTCCTGTTGCTGCATTGGCAGTGGTGCAGAAGCACAATTACCAAAACAACTCAGCACACTTGTCAAGAACACTGCCAAACATATAGCCGGCGATGATTGAGGCAATGTCCTTTCTGGGGTATGTGCTATGACGAAGAAGGGCCGTTGCCTGAAATGTCACCGATTTATTTATTTTTCTTTAAAGGAAGTGTTGTTGGTATGAGTGTGGTGAGTTTCTTTCTCAAATTAGCATCGAGACATTTTGACTTAGAACTTTCGTGACTGCAGGAATTCATATTCTTGGTTCTTTCGGTAAAGTCACGTAGATAGAAAATAAAAATAAAACATAATACAAATTAAATTAAAATTAATAAATTGAAAATAATAAAAGCAAAAAACCCACGACTTTTGATCGCAAGACAAGCAGTCTTCATCAGGCGGAGAGAAAAGAGGGGGCAAGCCTCCAAATGCAACTGCTTATGAGGGTTTCCAAAGTGAGTGGGCAGGGGACGAGAGCTGACTTTACCGAAAGAACCAAGATTATAGCATCGAGACCTTGCTGGGATCCTGTTCATAGCCCTGAGTCAGTCAGCGAAAATTCCATATTTCAAATGATGGAGGTGAGTCTCTCCAGGCAACAACCACTGTTGACTTCCACACAGTGGTCGTGATTTTACCGACCCGGAGGGATGATGGGCTGAGTCAACAACCCGTTCTGATTGCGAGCCGCTCGCTCTACCGCTGAGCCACGTGGCGTGTTAGAAGGGACAATGGCACACGGGACATGTTCACCTCTGGAGTGTGCGCGTGCGTGGCACAGTAAGTGAACGTGCCTCCTCCACACGCGCCCCAGACAGCAGAATGTGTGTCCCTGAGCGGGCGAACGCTCACAGATATCACGGTCACCGTAGCAATGTGGTATCAGTGTACACAGCCGTAGCAGGGGCACCGTGAGAGCTGGAAGGACGCAATGTGTACCTGCTTTATAGGTACTCCAGTAGCAAGGCACAGACATTCGATGTAAGCTGATGAGCTCGAGTGGCTATGGAGCTGTTTGTGACAGGTGTCCAGCCCAAAGCTGGGGTCGGCAATGGCGGAAAATGAAATCTGCTGCTGGATTATCGCAGTGGCAGGTCTGGTTATCATAGCACCCGCATCTTCGTGCCACGCCAGGTACCGTGGTTACTGGGATAATAAGCTTGCATCAGGGCTGTTCGGTTGACAGGGCAAGCATTACTTCGTTACCGCACACCCATGATTATCCCATAACCATCGTACCAGGATTGCTCAATGGACAGGGTTACCAGAGTATTATGGTTACCAAGTTAACATGTAAGTGTAGTACCATGTGTAATACTGCTGACAGGGTAACAACGATAGCTGGGTTACTGCGGTCCGAGGGTAACCAGGTTCTGGTAAATCGATTACCATTCCACCAGCTTACCGTGGTACCAATAATTATATATTACCATGCAGCATGGTTTACACGTTACCATGGCTACTATTCTATCGGGCCATCGAGTTACCATTCTATGAGGGTTGCCAGGTTGCACTGTTAACCTGGTCACATCATTACCATAGTTACTCGGGTCATCGTGTTACCATAGTTACCGGGGTCACTGAGTTATACCACGGTTACCGGGGTCGTCACGCCACCACGGTGACCGGGGTCAGCGGTAGACCATGGTTACGAGAGCTCGTTGCGTTACCACGGTGACCGGGGTCAGCGGTAGACCATGGTTACGAGAGCTCGTTGCGTTACCACGGTGACCGGGGTCAGCGGTAGACCATGGTTACGAGAGCTCGTCGCGTTACCACGGTGACCGGGTCGCCATGGCGACGGGTGCTCCCGGCGGCGGGCCTCACCTGCAGGTAGGTCTCGGCCTGCGGCTGGAAGTCGCTGTGGAGCAGCTGGAAGCCGAAGCTCACGTGCGGGAAGCTGTGCAGCCACGACACCCACCACTGCGACGTGTAGTTCACCGCGAATGCCATGGCAACCGCCTGTCCGCAGACACACTCCGACTGCTGCTGCTGCGGCTGCTGCTCCCGTTCCTTCTTTAGCCGCCGCCGCTGCTGCTGCTTCTGTGACTGCTGCTGCTTCTGTGACTGCTGCTGCAGCTGCTTCTGTTACTGCTGCTGCCCTTTCTTCTATAGCTTCTCTAAGAGCTGCTGCTGCTTCCGCTGCTCTTCCTGATGCTGCTGCTGTTTCTCTTTCTTCCTGTCCTGCTGCTGCTGCTATGAATGTTACTGTCTCTGTGTCCCGTGTTGTTGTTGCTGCTGCTGCTGTTTGTGCTGCTGGTGGTGTTGGTGGTGTTTGTGTTGTTGCTGCTGCTGCTGGTGGTGTTGGTGGTGGTGTTTGTGTTGGTGTTGTTGTTGCTGCTGCTGCTGGTGGTGTTGCTGGTGGTGTTGTTGGTGGTGGTTCCCCCGCACGGCGCTCGGGCATCTCTCTGTCCCGGAGCCCGGAGCCCGCACCTCGGATAGAGCGACGCGCTCGGTGCTCCAGCCGGCAGTGTCTCTCCACCTCCACCGCCTCTCCACCCTCCCCCCTCCCTCTCTCCCCCCCCCTCCCTCTCTCCCCTCCCTCCACTCTCCCCTCCCTCGCCTCTCGCTTCCCTCCTGCCTTCCTCTCGCTTCCCTCCCTCCTCCCCCCACTCTCCTCTCTCCCCTCTCGCTTCCCTCCCTCCTGCCTCCCTCTCCCCGCAACGCCACAGATCCACTTCCTCGATCCCTCGCTCGCTCCCACCTCTCTCCCCTCTCTTCCTCTCGCTCCCCGCCCCTCTCTCCCCTCTCTTCCTCTTCCCCTTTTTTACGATCAGAGGAAACACGAAGATGCTCGGTGTAGTCGGCACTTTGCTTCGTTCATCATTTCGTTTTTTTTTTCAATGCTTTGCTTTATGTGCCCCCTCCCCCTTTTTAAATGAAATATTTCACGAAAGATCTCCTCTCCGCCCGCCGACAACAGCCTGCCCTCTCCTCTTGTACCCCTCGCCCGTGTCTCCCACCAGCAGCAGTAGCAGCAGGAACAACAAAGCCCCTTCAGGACCTCAGAATGCAATTGGAAGTGCCCCAGGTGTTCGCGAGCCCAACTAACCTGTACGGGATCTCGCGTGGACGATTTGTTTATCTTGTTCTGCCCATCATCATTAATGCATCGATTAGTGATTTCCTATTCACCTCAAACGTTGCGTAATACACGACTTTCGCTCACTTCTTTCTCAATACAAATCTCCCCCCACCACGAGACTCCGAAAATCAGTATGACTGTAAACTGCTATCCACCACGTGAGATATATCGCATGTTTATTGATTTGGGGTGTAAGGGTCCTATTTTAAATGTTTGAAATTTCAGTAGCGTCCCCTTTGGAAGTTTCTAGATGATTGACAGCAGTTTCTGCACACTCACTTCCATTCTTTCCCCAAAAGTTGTAGGTTTTGTTATATTTTAAAATGCATCGTTACTGGTCCACGGGCAGATGGAACTCACGTCAATGTCCTCACGGTCAGATACAGTACATCACCGTCTCCATTGAACTAAATTGAGCAGCTAATGTTCTCACTCTATTCTACACACAGTCTACCGACTTCTGTTGGTGTTTGATGCTGGGAATTACTCGGGCAAATATCCGCAGCTTGTGGATATCACGTGATGTTACGGATACGCTCCGTTCAAGTGTCCCCCTGTTTGCAAAAGTGTTGCCTCGGTGGTTTCTTAGCGAAACTACAAACGAAGCCAGCTACTCGTGAAATGAGTTCACGCTGGGTGGATCGTTGCACGGCAGGGCCGTGACATGTGGCGGTGGCGACTTGGGGAGGCCTTCATCCAGCAAGCAGTGGATTGACCATGACCGATGATGACGTTCCCAAAAACTCCTTTCGGACGAACCCACGGGTCTTTGTTGAGGCAAAGGCGCCACCTGGCGTCAAAATAACCGATGTGCCAGCGTGTGCTGCAGATCGGGCTCTTCGTAATGACACAAGGGAGGTTATTTTTGGGGCGTTCGAATACAAAATAATAAAAGCTCAACACATTCGTCATTACCACTGGCCTTGTGGAACACCACATGGTTTCTGGACTAAAACAATACATCTGCACAGTATTCATATGTCGAGAGACATGATGGAGTTCTGCTTTATGATATGTGCACATGGAAAGGGCAGGCCTGTAATGCTACAACACCACGAGTCCCTTCTTACTCACCATGCACATGCCCTTCTAAACGTGGCTTGTTCTCATGAGGAAACAGGCGTCAACTGCCGCACGGCATGCCAAGCACGTTTCGAACTTGTTCATCATTCCCCGGTGCGGTTACATAATGGCTCCAGTTGGGGGCGGTAGCACCGTATTAACGACGCATTCCACATTCGTCATTGTGCTGTTGCTCTGCGAGATCGATGATCGATGTTCGGTCGCCGCGTTGATGGCATTCGTCGTTATTTCTCACTGAACAGAGTGAGCCGCGTGAAGGCTGCCATCTTCCACTCCATTAACAATGGCCTTGAAGAGAAAAAAGAAATATAATTATCGATGTTTCGGGCAATAAACATTTTTTAATGGTACGTAACAGTATACACTATGAAGAAGGACCATTGCTCGAAACGTTGCCCATAATGTATTTCTCGTTTGAAGGCCACAGTGTAATTGACCAATGTGTTAATTTTATTTACTGTAGAGCGATAACAAGCTAACAAAAGAATCGTGATGTGTATTATACAGCGTTGCATCGAACTAGGGCCCATTATTTTACAGAGGACATTTGCCTCTAAACATTTGGCAGTCAACCAGCATTTAGCAATCAAGCAAGCACTCACTTCTAAGCTCGATTTGGAATAAAAAAGGCTCTGCTAGATGTAAAAAAATCAGCCAGCTTTCCAACTCATCTCATTAAAGAATACACTGCAAAATCCCTTGTTTGGACTCAGCTCTTTCATATTTGTGGACAATTAATACAATTTTACTTCATTCGAGTTAGGGTTTCAAGACCTGTACAGTACAGTGTATATATATTCATACCTGTGCCGTGATGCAAGCTCGCAAAGTATTCTCTTACAAAACATCGTTATTTTAATCGCCCTGCTACCGACATCAACCAAGTCAGCTCTCACGAGGCCTGCTCTGAATCATTTGTCCAGATTTCTCTCTGCCGCTCACATCGATCCAACAGCGACCGTTCAAATTGCCTTTGTATTATGGGAGTGTGCTAAGTGGCCCTTAATTATACTACAGCGTGTGTGGTGTGAACTGCTATACGTACTGTGTATTGCTGAGGTAGAAGTACACTTTGTAATTTTAAACATAAACGTCTCTTCATGCGGTTGTTCTGTAATTGCCAAATCAAGGGATTAGAGAAGCAATATAATAGATCCCAGACTGTGGATTAAGCGCTGAGGAATGCAGAGAATTGCCTGCCCCCGTGTTCTGTCAAACAAGTTTACAATGCACCACTCATCATCCTGTTTAGGCAAACTACGGGGCAGTTTACAGGGCAAATTACCTTTATTATCCACTTCAGATGAAGCCATTGGCCATCCACTCGACCTCTCTTTACTATTATCATTCACTAAAGGGAATGGCCAGTCTGCAGCTGAGCCCTGTACCAAAATACGTATGAAGTACATTATGGAATACAACATCATTATTATACAGTAATAATATAAAGCCCTGCCTCAATACACTGCTGGATGAAGACCTCCCCACACTGTCAGTAAAGCGGGTTTTGGGCCATACGTCACCATCGTAGTGTGTGTGGGACGATGAAGGGGTTGTCCAGGATTGGTTCAGACAGCACTCACCGCTGATGTTCGCCGTGGTCGGGAATCGAATTCAGGTCGCTAGGGTTATTGGCAGTGCACTAACCACTACACCACCGCTCCCTGCCAAGAAGCGTACAGGTCTCTGTGTGTCTGTGTCGACTATGCAAGGGAGTAGCTTCTGAGTCTGGTACAGGCGGCAGACGGCGTTGAGGAGGTGCAGTGGTGGCATCAGCGGCTAGAGTCCTTGAGACATGTGATCTTGGGACATGTGATCTTGAGACATGTGATCTTGAGACGTGATCTTGGGACATGTGATCTTGAGATATGTGATTTTGGGACGCGTGATCTTGAATGTAAACTGATTGAAACGGAGGCTTCAGTGGCCAAACAATGTTCCCACAAATATAGTGACCGTAGTTGCAACATTACAGTACGGTGTATATATATATAATTTGCATACACGTAGACGACACACATGTGAGTCACTGTTGCGAATAGGGATGGCATATTCCAATGTCTAAAAATAATACCGAGAAGGACCGGGGTGTTGTTTCGTGGGGCCACATGGGAGCGGATCATTGGCACGTCTGGGGACCGTGAAGGCAGATGGATGCTCGCGAGCAAGAAGCCTGCATTCTCTCTCTCTCTTTCGCATGTCAGTAAGTGGCGGTGTCGTCACAACGATGCTTGTGCCAGGCTATGTGCACCTTGAGGCCACGTGAAGTGTCGAACGCCTGCTGGTAGGAGGTCACGGGGCAGACCCAGGTACCACGGGTCGACTGACTGAGATGACTGGCTGATGTACCTCCTGTGCCTCCTACTGTCTTCACTTGCTGTGCTTTAGCCACCCGGCGCTCCGCTCGTTGTTGTAAGCGTCGCTCCTCCGCCCTCTGTTGTTGTTGGAGTGCGACTGCCTCCAACTGCACAGTATCAGCGTCCTTCACGAGCCTCCTCCACAGAGGCCGATCTTGACACTGCTGGTTTCAGTCATCAGCAAGTCCACTCAGCTCCACATCCGACTGTACCACATCACTCCATCTCTTCTCTAACCCGTGCGCGCCCGTTTAGCCCTCTATATTCGGTCGAACGAAAGCTGTTTAGGTAGGCATGCGGTGACTGGGCATGCGGGCTACATGACCCAGCCAAAGCAGCCTTTCCTGCCGAAGGAGCTCACCGATGGGACTTTGTCCAGATCTTTCAAGAATTTGTGAGCTCTTCACACAATCCAGCCTGGTTAAACCCAGGATGGATCGTAGGCAGGCCAGCCTAGATGTTTCCAACCGGCGAAGATGATCCATTAGGGGGGGTCCACGTTTCGCAAGCGTAGAAAAGGGAGGGAATGACCGTGGCCGAGAAGACCCAAAGCTTCGTGCGGAGCAACAGACCAGGTAGCTTCCACACAGCGTTACGCAACTGATGAAAAGATAATGCCGCTCAACAGATTCGGAGTGAGACATCTGCTGTCAAACCGGAGCTGGTCATGAGCACACTGCCCAGGTATGGGAAACACTCCACTCTCTCCACAAATGCCCCATCACCAATTGGGAGTTGTGGGGGTGGAGTACCCGATGGTACAAAATACCCAGACAAGTGCTTAGTTTTGGTGGAGCTGATGGTAAGGCCCCACCTCTTAGTGGCACACTCCAGGTTCAGCAGCAGCGCCTCTAACTCCTCCTCTGAGTGAGCGGCAATTACCAGATCATCGGCATACATAACGTGGTTGACCAATAGGGTGACATGCCTTGACCGCACCTGGGCATCGATCAGCCTCCCACTGTATCTATACCAGATGTAAATTCCTCCGGTACAGCCATCAAAGACTTCACGAACTACGTGGTCGAAAAATATGTGAAATAATGTGGGAGCCAGAGGACATCCCTGTCGCACCCCAAGGTGAACAGGGAATGGCTCCGACTCCCGGCCACGTAGTTTTACCCGGGCCCACTCACCATCATAAAGGTCCTTAATGATCGTGAGCAGAGGGTCAGGGACTCCGAAAGCACAATGAATACCCCAGAGCCCAGGTCTACTGATGGTATCATAGGCCTTGACCAGGTCAATAAAGCAGAGATGTAGGTCTTGTTGGAATTCCCTATACCTCTGCTGTAGCAGACGGACAGAAAATATGGCATCTGTGCAAGACCACCCTTTCCTGAAACCTCATTGGGGCTCTGCAAGCCTCTCCTCAGCGTGCCTGGCAAGGGGATGTTGAATAATCCTCGCCAGGACCTGTCCCGGCACACTGAGGAGTGAGATGCCCCTGTAGGTGTTCCAGTCTGTGCGGTCCCCCTTCTTAAAGAGGGGGACCACCAGGGCATCCTTCCAATCCTGCGGAACCCGTCCAGTGGTCCAGACTTGTAATGATATCATGTAGGGCAGTCTGTGCACAGACGCTACCCTCCCTCAGCATTTCGCTTGCGAGATCATCTCTGCCTGGTGCCTTTCCTGGTCTCAGACTCTGGATCGCCTTTAGTACTTCCTCAACAGATGGCACCTCAGCCAGCCACTCACAGGGGGTGACTTCTTCCAATATTTGAGACACCGCAGCCTCAGCAGGATCATCCACGATGTTTTCCATGCCGAGGGATTTCCCCTCCCCAAGGACTTCACAGAAATGCTCAGCAAATCTGCAAACCTCTTCCTGGGGGTCGGAGATTGGATCACCGTTTTTTCCCCTAATGATGGTAATAGGTGTGGCGCTGCAGGTTACTCTTTTGATGGAGTTAAATAGTGATTTGTGATCGCGGGCCATTGAGGGAGACTCCATCTCCTCAGCAACCCGTGACCACCACCCATCCTTACAGTGCCTCACGGCTCTCCAAACCTCCGAGCGAAGGCTGCGGTAAGCCTCCTCATTCCTGTAGAAGATGAGAGTGGGTCTGTCGCTTTTTCTCAGCCAGCTTGAACATCTCCTCTGTCAGCCAGGGTCTCTGGGGAGGTCTGGACCGTGTACCCAAATCAGCCATTGCAGCTGCATGAGCCACAATCCTAAACCTCGCCCATTCCCCCTCGACATATGGAGGAGCGGGGGATGATGCCAACCCCAGCCGCAAGCGATGATTAAATTATCGCTTGCAATTTTCATCAGTTCGCTGAGACCAGGCCACCTTGGGTTTGAGACCAGGCCACCTTGGGTTTGAATGGGGTCCTGGGTGTATACCCACCACCGGAGTGGAAGAATGGCAGGCGCATCTTACAGATGACAAGTCGATGGTTAGTGGGCAGATCAGCTCCACGGTAGATCCTGGTGTCAAGGACATGGGCCCGCATCCGCTGTTCTGGCACTACGTAGTCCAGCAGATGTTCTTGCTTGGACCCGGCATGCATCCATGATGTTGTGTGGATGCGCCAATGCCGGAACAGCGTGTTGGTAATTACAAGCCCATGGGCTGCACAAAAATCTAGCAGCCTCCTACCGTTGTTATTGAGCTGATCTAGCCCATGCCTTCTAAACACTCCAGACCAGGTGCCAGCATCATGACCAACTCGGGCATTGAAGTCACCCAACAGGATGACTCTATCCCAAGAGACCACTTTAGCTAGCACCTGTGACAGGTCATAGAAGCCATCGGCCTTGCCTGCATCCCTCCACGTATGTTCGTCTTCGGTGGGGGCATAAGTAACCACGACCACCACTCCTCGCCTCCGATTGATGGGAAGGCGAGTCCAAAGTAGTCTGGGGCTTACCGCTTCCCACACCTCACTGCCACGCTCCCACGCCCCCTTCATTATTTTGTTCAGAAGAAGAGCCACTCCCAGTTGTTTGGTAGCCTCCCGCCCCGAGTAGAGGACTGTCCACCCCTCATGGTGACAGGAGCCAGAGCCGGCCCACCGGACCTCCTGAATACCACAGAGATACAGGCGGTACCGGTCCAGCTCCCGACAGAGGAGTGGCAGCCTCTCCTCCGCAGTGAGCGTTCGAACATTCCATGTGGCCACCCTCAATGGTTTTTTATTGTTTCTGGAGGAGCCCCGAGGGTAAATATTCAATCTCCTGGCTCCACCAAATGGGATTTGGCCAGGAGACGTCATAGACGCATGTCCCCCCGGGGCCTCCGTCAGACGATTATTTAATTAGATGATTTATTTGTACGTGGTTTTGTGGTAATTAATTGAAGGTGGAGTTACCAGCCCATCGCACCCGTCCAGAGCCCCCATTTGGCCGCTGTGGTGGTTACAACCGCCATGAGGGGAATGGTCAATCTAAATTGGCCCTCCCCCCATGGCACTGCCCACCACAGCGTTGCCGTCCGGCACCACGAGGAGGTAGGGGGTTGTTTTTGCCGGACTTTTGAAGCACACACACACACGCAACACGTATACTAATGTAGTGCACAAATGAACCGTTGCTGCTTTGTTTAGTCACTGCACACTACCACGGTGTCCCTGCACAAGCCGCACGCAGACGTTCACAATGTCGGTGTCGGGTTTAGCCAATGTCACTCCACCACTTAGAAGCACCGTTTGTCCAAGGCCACCGTCGTATTGGTGTTGTGCACAGGCACACATTCACATTTATAGCCTCGGGGAGGAGGGAGATTCACATTCCGCACTTTAAATGTGAAAATGTGTTCCAGACGCTGGGCATTCCATCAAAACTGGAAATACGAAAGTTTGACTTTCATTCTACTGCCGATTTGTATAAGTTTGTAGGGAAAAAAGTACCTGGCCTATTTGACGATGGGGTTAATTTTTATTTGCATGCACAACGAGAATACAGTATTACTTGATGCTGCTGCTTGGGAAGTAGTGCCCAAGTACAATTAACAAAAACACTCAACATAGCACACGTGCTATGAAGAAGGGCCATCCCAAAACGTCGCCGATTTTTTTTCCTTTAAGGCAATGTTGTTTCCGAGTGTGTTGTCTTATTTGAAGGAAAATAGGAAGGTTGAACACTTTCGTGAGTGCTGCAGTATGTGGGTCTACTGCATGTGTGATTCATGACCACTGGTCATGGTCTTATTATGCTTTTGTAAAAAAGCAAAACCTCAGTTAAATGTTGAATGTGCCTGTACCCTTTATAATAGATTAATATCCATATTTATCATGAAATTAATAATCCACTTCATAATTGTTCATTTACTGCAGCATTTGGTTGGACCATGAGAGCCAATGCAGTGTTGGGTGATCATCAGATGAAGCACTGGCAGGTATAGACTCTGTTCTCCCTTGGCTTTGAAGTGAACCTGAGCAACCCTGTGACATCATGGACACGTGAGGATCATCAGATTATCAGTGGAGTGCATTGATGAAATCCAGCAGTGGACCGACAGTAAAAGAGCTGTCCATTGTAGTACCCTTGCTATCATTCGATTGCCAGAGTTGGAAAACAAGACGGTTTCCCAGTTCATAAATCTGTCACAACAATGATGAAGCATGTGGATGATGTCATTCTCCAAAACAACCAAAGATGTAAACAAAAAGAATGGTTCTGGAGTTATTTCCAGCACATACTGTTATTTAATTGTATCCTCAAACATGTACGTGACATACATACACAACGTGACCTATTTTCCACCGAGGGTGTGCGCTTCTGTCGAGGCGGGCACCTTATTAGTTGACGTGCGCTGCTCTGAAGCGAGTTTCACAGGACCCTCTGATGGTCGTGTTGGTGGGTGGGTGGTGTTGGGAGATTGCTCATCATAATTACGCTCGTGCCGTCTGTCCAAACACACACCGCTTTGCGGTCCACAGAAAATCAGCTTTGGCTGTTCCTGTCGGGTGCAGAGAGGAGGATGCTTGCAAGGGAAACAACAATTTTGGGATTAAAAACGATTTCTCCACAATGCACCGCTTAGCCCACCTAATCATCATCATCATCACTACGTACAGAAAACGGACTAAATGTAACCAAGGTCTAAATATTGAATGACCTCTCCAGTAGACTGTTTTTTTTTAACACAGTCCCTGAGCACCGACCCCGAGGCCCAAAAGGTCAAGCAGCAAGCAACAAACAGCACTCATATCACAGTTGTAACAGATGGAAGGTAAGGCTTGTATGCATTATTACAGCTACAGGTGTAAAAACAATTACATATCATAACATTATTACAAACTTGACGTAAAAAATGTTTTAATTAAAGATGCAAGCATATTCTTTGAGACTTTCGGTTAAGTCACGTAGATAGGTTGAAAGAAAATAACAAACACAAAACTATCTACGTGACTTGACCGAAAGTCTCAAAGAATATGAATTCCTGCAGTCACGAAAGCTTTAAGTCAAGAGATGCAAGCATATTTTATACTATGAACTTAAATGAATTCTGAGAACATTATAGGTCCCTGCTCATTTCGAGTTATGTGGTGTTCATCTTAATTCAGTGATGGTCCTCAACCAGTGATTCCAACTCCACATTCCGACAGCAGAGGCCTCCACTGACGGCTTTCCGTAAATTGGAACTGATTTTAATGACCTGAGGGTGGTGATGGGCCACTTTATTCCTCGACTGAAAGACCTCACGAACGTAATTCACAAGGACAATCGATGCAGTACGCCATGTCTACACACTGTACAGTGAACATGTACATGTAGTGACAGCCAAAGTCACGTCTCTATTTTTTAAATTCATGTCAAGTAAAGTAAGATAGAGGAAAGTGACATTCATTTTAAAACAAGTAAACGCAATGGTGTGTACACATGTATTGTGTAATGTTGTCCGACGCGTGTTTGTCTTCGGAAGTGATTGGTGAGCGGTTCGGAAGCTGTCAAGGTACAGCGACGTGGTTGCGTGAAGTGTAAATTATGTCGTTCTTTGTTGTCCTGGTTTGTCTCAAAAAATGTTGCGCAACCCTTGACCCAGCATGGCCGGTTTCCTAAACGGCAAGTCCCCAAGTATCAACACAACAACGTGATACTCACGTTGAGTTCACTTGTGAGTTCACGGTGGATCTCCTTCGTGGCTTCCACGTGCCTCGCCATCGTCCATCGTACTGTCGTGTGGATGATGTCTCTAACCTGTGTATGTCCTCTTACAATCTCCGCTTCTATGCACACTTTTTCAGTTGTTGTTGTGTTGTCGTAAACGACCACCCTCCCGAGGCACCTCACGGCAGGTAGTCCAACACCGATCGGCATAACAACAAAAACTACAATCTTTCGTGAAGTTCACCACCAACTGCTCTGTGAACCGAGCTCGGATCCGTATCATGACACGGGTCGTGTCACCTTCACCAAGGACACTCCGTGGCACGCAATGGATTGCAAGAAGCGAGTAAATGTTTGTGAACTGGAGCTCAGCGTGCCGTGGATCCTGACTCACACCCCCCCCCCACCGACTCGTGTTTAGGTGGCACTTCCTGTGGATGGGTAACACGGCAGTAACAAAGGGCACGGCTCTCGCTGATGCGATGCGATGCTGCAATCACTGGGGCGCATTCGACGATGTGCAAATCCGCATACGTTTTGTGGTCGGGCGGTAAATTACCGATTCCACCTCCACATATTTCCGTGCTCTCATCACTCATAGCATGACTTCACTGCGTGGTGGAAGTTCGCCGTCGCACCACATCCGACCAGGTCTCTGGAGGTATTTCACAATTTGAAAATTATATAATCGCCCCAATGTGACCGCGGCGCAACGCAACAGTGGAACAAATCGTGAGTCTGTGGATATCCGAGCGAGTACATGGGTCCCTGTGTGAACTCGCCCACTGGCAGTCTATGCATATCTGAGTCGATGGATCTGCACTAGTCTGCATGAGCCTATGGGTCTCTGTGCAAGTCTCTGAGTCTATGGGTCTCTGAGCGTGTCTATTCATGGGTCTGAGTGAACATATGACCACTGCGAGTCGATGCGAGCCTGTGGGTCTCTGTCTGAGCCTGTCCAATGCCAGCGATCTCCGAGGGCACGAGTGGGGTTCACGCAGCAGCGTGAGACCACAACCCCAGACATCGACCTGCAGCTGCGACTCCCATTCAGGGCCACGCGAGAGAAGAAAGGCGTCGCGGCACCGTGCCGCACTGCGGCTATGCCATCGTCGCTACGTGTGTGTGTGTATATACGGCTGTGCTGAGCACCCGAATAGCCTCTTTGCCATCGGTAACACAACCGTGTGTAGGTTTGTAAAGCTTTCCAGCAAACCTTTGCAAAATCCTGATCACCTCTTAGCAACCGGTGGTCAATAACACTAAACAAACATTGCCCCGGTCGTGCCAAACCGCCTCGCTAAATTGCAGCGTTTTAATCTTTCACAGAAGTGGGTACACATTCTCCACAATGACTCATTGTTTACGCAGGTAAAGCGCACGCATAGACTATGATGTCAGGTCGGGATTTTGCACCTGTGTAGAGAAGCTGTTGTCTGGATTTCAAAGAGACACACGTTCAACTTGACACGCCTACTTGTGGCTGTCATGGACTAGCTCGTCGCTTCTCTCCAGCGGTTCCGGATTCGTAATTAGTACCGAGAGCATTGTTTCGATTATTTTGCTTCATCGAGATGAGACACTGATACTATGGCAAGTAGAGTTAGATTCCCGGCCTCGGCTGGAATCAGTGGCGAGCGATACCTGAACTGATCATGGGCACATCCCCGCTCAACAACTTGCACCGATCAATGTGGTGAAATATGGTCAGACAACCCCCATGACCGACATGGCTTGCGGAGGCCCTCATCCAGCAGCAGATCGACAAAGGATGATGGAACGATCCTTCCCGTCCGCTGCACACGCGCCCATCTCCGTGTGGGACGCCCCTACAGGACGCCCCTACAGGAGCATTCCCTCCCTGGGCTTGCCGCTCCATCGGCAGTCTACCGCCGACCATCGGCCCCCCTAGCGACCACGTGTCCTGCTCAAGCCAGTTTACAGTCACAAGTCACAATGACGTCTTTAATGTGAATGCGTTCTCTAATCCACGAGCTCATCTTGTTTGTATTTTTACACGCTTTCTATGAACTCACTGTCTGTTGTTGTCGTCGTATCCTCAAATCTTGTAACTCAATTTTAACCCACTTCCCAATGTGGTATCGACTGCAAACTTGGTATACTTATGTCATACTGATGACAATACTATATTCTATCATACAAATAATATGTATTTTTAAACATTGTTTTATGTTATGTTTCGGCTTGGGTCTAATTGTCCACGCTCAACTGACGTTGGCTATAAATCACCACGGCCCCTTAACGTTATGGCAAGCTTTGCCGCCACTTCCTGGAGTCGTGGGGTTCTGCCATTACGAGTACGGTACATTTCATTAAAGCGTGTGTTTAAAAAGTATTTTTAACTATTACTTATTATTCTTTCAGTATGAAGCGAAGCACACGGCTCTGCATGCTGCGCTTCCATATGCAACGCATTCTTATCAATAAGAATTGATTCTTACACAGACAAGCCCAATTGTATGCAGTGCGTTTGAGAGTTCATATCAATTACATTGATGCACGGGTGCACCTCTAATTGCTTGAAATGAAGCGCCGTGGACGCTACAAGGGTTTTCCCCCGTGGCAAACGTGCCACAAACGGTAATTACATTTTCCAAGTCGCCATTGGCGGCTCGCGAGCAGCTGGCACGGACTTAAATACAGCTGAACAGGGCTTTTAAGTTGGCACTTAACCTTGGTTGGCACATGAACCTGAAATTGCCAGAGATTTAAATTTGGCACATGGCCTTATGACTGTAACATGGCCTTTAGGTTGGAATGTGGCTTTTGAAGTGAAGAGCGCAGCTTTAAAGGATGGCATTTGTAAGGATTTATGAGTGAGCACAAATCTGTAGATTTTGGCGAGTGTCCAGAAATAGCCTTTACAATATTGACCCCACGGTGGCTTTTACATTCAAGACGATCCTGCTGCTGTCAACCAATGTGATCAAAACTAAAACTGGAAATACAACCATTAAAAATGAATGAAAAACGAGCCACTTCAATAGTAATATCTTGAACATTCACAAGCAATCGCAGCCTGTCTTTATGTGGGAAATATCCAAACCAAATCCTAGGCGATAAAAACAAATGTAGATGTGGGTTCAAGAGTCAAATGTACATTAGCGCCGTCATCAACAGCTCTAAAACCCACAGGGGCAACCCACAGAGTCCAAGCGTTCACAGCAGGGACAATCGCGGTCCGTCTGACGCACCATCGGCTACACTTGAGCCGAACGGACGGAAATGAAATACAAAGCTAGGGTGGTTCTGTAATAAATGATATGAGCCGAGAACAAGCAACTTTCAAAAATGTTATTTTATTCTAAAGGAAGTACCAACAGGAAAGCAATTAGTATTTAACGGATTACATAGTTATTGTGTATACACATTTGTTCTTTTTGAGCAAAATATATTTCCACCTCGTCATAAACGTTCACAGTAGACGTTATTCCCGTTAAGCATGTAGCCAAGTTCGTAACGATACCAATGGAAACTGCACGCTTGCATCTTGTGTAGCTTTTAATCCTGTTGCACGTGAATAAATCTGGGTCTGCGTTTGACGTGACCGCGGTCCATGCCACCACGAGGTTTAAACAGCAAGCTCTTCTCCATCAGGTCTGCAGGTCATGTCAAAGCGAGAGACATCGTCGTTCACGGCAGTAGCCCACCTCTCCAAACCTCCGGACCTCCGCCAGACGCAGATACGGTCAGATGAATGGGACAACCATCTTGAGAACCAGTGGCAGCATCCTCTTCAATTCAGGATGCAGGTAGAAAACAACGCGGCAGATCGCGTTCCAGGAGCCCACTTGGATTGCCTGCCGATGATTTTCATCCCCAGATCCAGAGGAGGACCGCTCGGCACCACCGCGGCAAGTCGCGCCCCCATGACAGCACCGTGTTAAAACCATCCACGTAGCTTACAGACTTCTAATCGTCAAACCAGAGCCAAACCAATGAAGCATTATGTTCAACCTCCAAGTTATTTTCTGCTTTAAAAAAATGTCAGCGTTCGTGTTGCGCATGGTCTTCCGGTGAAGAGTGCAGGGGCTGCTGGCGATCCTCGTTCATTCCAAACCTTGGCAAGCATCCGCCAATCACACGCACGCACACTTCGTGTGCTCGCTTCGATGTACAGCGGTGAGGGTTAAGCGAGTGTGCTATGGCTGAGTGTGGGCAGAACCGATGTGTGATGCAAAACGATCGTTAACTACAACAGGTCTAAATTATAAAAACACAGCTTGAAAATATTACAAAGCTTTAAAGCAGCAGAATAATTTAAACTAACTAAAAGACCTGCGTGTGTTTAGAGATGAAAGTTTAAAGCACATTCTACACACAACTGCCATGTATATCCCTTTGGCTAGTGTTGTAATTCTCACAAACGTGAAAATAATGTGCATACCATGTGGTGGTCATTAAGTAGGGTGTCCATTTCAGCACAGCAGCATTCGTGAAAAGAAAAATACAAACGACGTTTTAGTGGCCTTGAGAAGGCAGTGGCAATATTCACACGCCCAACGTGACGCGACACCGTGGACTCGATCACCCATGAGAGTGACGCAGAGAGAGATAGACACACACCAGCCACCCTCTGAACAACAGCAAATCTCTCAACAGAAACAGACGATGAATAACAGAAAGAGAATTTCACGTGTTGGCAACTTTTCAACTATCATATAAATATTAAGTTTGTGCTCTTTGTGGTGAATGACATCTCCCAGTAAAATCATCTGGTGTGGTGGTGGTGCTGCTGCTGCTGAGACGGCTCCAGTTTCACCCGACGGGAGATGTGCAGAATGAAGAGAATGTGACGAGCGAGTTCGCGAGCACCCGCAGTCTCGTGCAGAAACCCGAGGGGGCTAAACACCGCCGTTTAAAAAGGGGTTCGTCTAATTATTACAGAGCAGAGAGAGTTCATTCCTTCCCGAGTTCTGTTATTGCCATCAACTAAAAAAACGTTCGGTTGCAAGTCCACCGTGGGGCCCTGCGCTTCGAGAGCAGCAGCGCCCGTTTAAGACGCGCAGTGAAGTTTGTTCTTTCTTAGTTTCGCCATCTTCCTCCGTCAAACTCTGATCTCGTCGTCGTCGTCGTCGAACGTGTAGGACTCCCCGGGCTCGTCGTCCGAGAGCTTGTCGAACGACCCCGACGAGAACTTCCTGCGCTCGTCCTCGCACGCGACGCCGCTCTCCGCCGAGCTGCCCGACGACGCGTGGCTGCCGGCCGAGCGCACCGTGTGGCTCGGGGAGGCGTACGGTGCCGGCATCGCCTTGGCCCCCGCACCCCCGAACACGTCGTCCCTCCGCGGGCTCGCAGCCTCGTACACCACACCGCTGTCGTGGTTCCAGTTGCGCGGCGCCGGCGCGCCGTGGCCGTCGCCCGTCGTCCCGGCCCGGCTTGCGCGGCCACGGCCGCCGGCCCCCTCGCCGGCCTCCTCGTCCTCGTCGAGGTCACGGTGGAATTCCCACGTTTTTCTCGGCGCCGGGTCACGCCTCTCCGGCGACGAGGCAGAGGCGGAGCCGTAGCTTCCCTTCACGTCCATGATGCTGAGGATGTCGTCCAGCATGGACGGCCCCAGGTCCAGGTCGAACGCCATGCTGGGGTCGGCGCCGCTCGGCGACGAGAACGGCGCGGCGTCTCCGCCGTAGTTGTCGTAAGACTCGATGTCCGAGCCGCTGCTCCGCTCCGGCTTGGGGTGGCCGTTGGCGACGCGCCCGTCGTCCGCGGGCTTGCCGTTGGCGGCGTGCCCGCCCGCCGCGGGTAACGGGGCTCCGGCGCGGCTCCCGCGGGAGGCAAAGGACCACTCGGCGTCCGCCCGTGGCGCCGACTCGTCGAAGAGGCCGGAGTCCGGCGACGAGAACTTGGCCTTGGCGCCGGCGGCGGCGGGCGCCGGCCAGGCGTCGGAGGGGGCGGCGAGGCTGGCGGCGGGCGAGGGGAGCGGCGTAGCGTCGGCCGCGCGGTCCGGGGGCGCCCCGGGCTTGCTCAGGAAGGACGTATCGCCAAACACGTCCCCGCCGCGGCCAATGTGCATCGTGTGCCGGAAGTCGCCCAGAGGGCCGCTGATCATGTCGCGGTCGATGCGCGAGTTGCGCTTGGATTGCCTGAACATGGGCATGGCTGCAGTCCGTCCCCCCAGCGAAGGAAGCACCTGCAAGCGTAATTGGACAAAGACCGGTGTCAATACAAGGCATAGAATTGGTTTTCGTTTGTTTTATTCAATGTTCGTCGGCGAAAATTATTACAATTCTCCTTGATGAAAAAAAGGTCTTTTATTGGAACTAATTCACGACTGCACCTCGAATGCAATTCTGGTTGTGTGTGTTTTAATGCCATAGCTGTAATCTACACAGACAATCACGTCAGGTTATTTAACGTACGTAAA